>NC_139024.1:27901479-28634370 GCF_964662115.1 Mustela nivalis
AATAATGAACTTTTTTCAGTTGTCTCCTTTGTCTGTTAGGCTGATTTCATAACTACTATTCAATTGGCAGTAGATTCGTTACTATTTATCTATACAAAACTTGCAAGACTTTTAAAATAATGAATGAACCTAAACCATCCTTTCCCAGAGCTTGGTGTAAGAGCATATGTACATATCATCACATGAATACTATCTGACGTCATATTCAATTAGGAAAACAAGTGTGTGTGTGTGTGCGTGTGTGTGTGTGTGGAACGTTACTAGAAAATTCCAACAGTCCAGAGTTTGACATAAACTTAACCTAAACTCTGGTTTCTAGTCTCTCATGTAAGAAATTTGGAAGTTGCTTCTCCGTCCTAACAACGAGCAAAACCTGAACAATAAGCATAAACTGAAAAATCAACTCCTCTTAGATCTGCAAGAGAGGTGAGTTCACTGGGCAAATCTGTGTCTCCCCCCACCTCGCCCCCGAGTTGGAGTAGCAGGTGCCTGAGAACACCTGCTTTAACTCGGTTGTTGGAACTGAAAATGAGACCACCTGGGTCAACATAATTTAACTGTTGGCTCTGGAAATTCTTGCTGAGAACGTGAGACACCAAACTAATAACTTCACTATTTATTTCAAAAAATTCGTGCAAAGAGGTTAATCCTGGCAAAATTTTTCACATCTGAACAAACAGTTCTCTTATCATAACAGATTACTCAAGACTCACATTGAAACCCTCATCTTACCATTCCCAATTATTATATGAACTTTATCTAATCTTAAACCCCCTCCTGGGAAAATTTTTCTTAACCAGTCTTGCTCAGAGCTCAAACTCCAATAAACAGCCTTTTTAAACTTACTTTGTTTGAGAAACTACAAAGATTGCCAAGATTGTGTGTTCCCTTGCTATAGTAATTTTTACAAGCCAATTTTACTTGACTGACAGAGGTCTTCCTAGCATCTCTGTGTCAGTTGATAGTATATTACATAAACAAAAGCAATCAAACACAAAAATATATCTCAAAGATTAGAAAGTCAGACACAGCTACTTTATTTGCCCCCAAAAGCATAATTTTAAATAAGATTACCATACTATGATGACAGAATATGAATAATTATAACAGGAATACCTGGGTAGCTCAATTAAGTGTCCCACTCATGTTTTGGCTCGGGTCATGATCTCATGGGTTGTGAGATAAAGCATAGTCTAGGCTCCCTAAGTCTGCTTGAGATTCTCTCCCTCTGGCTCTCCCCGCACTCATGCATTCTCTCTGTCTCTCTCTGTAAGTAAGTCTTAATAAAGCACAATAGCATTTTACTATAAATCCTTATAGTAAATGTACATGCCAAAAATTAAAAATAAAATTTCAAATATTAAAATATCTGGATAATTTTATGATTTGAAATTTTAGGGTAAACAAAGATTTTTCTCAAGTAAGTTATAGACATATATTTTTTATGACCAATTTTTTTTATTATGTTCAGATAGCCAATATTTTTAACAATTTTATTTACCTTTTTCTGTTATCATAATTTATGTGGAAAAATATTATTCTTTATTTTAGATTATTAAAAATACACAGCCATTTGAGTGCAAGTCAAAATGTTAATAATAGAAATAAAAAATGCAAGGGTAGAATCTGAATAATTAATAATTGCTTTATATCTTTTAGGAAAATTCTATGCTGTCCTATTTGTAAAATAAAATATTATGAGATGGAGTTACCACTTAAAATGAATACATATGTATACCTATGTATGTATAAAGAAATATTTATAATCGCATATCTGTATATATGTATGCATATATATTTTCCAATATCTTTATATATCAAGCTACAAATTTTTTATATTTGGATATATTAATCCTAAAACATAAGCTAGCATTAGTCTATTTTTAGTATCTAATATGATATCAAAACACAATAAGTGACAAGACACTTAATAATATAAATGATTAGTTATGCCATAAGATTTTATTTAGTAATACATGACATAGAACATTCTTTCTGGTATACCATGAAGGCTTAAATGACCTTGGATGTGAAAAACAAACTGGAAAGTAAATCCTGTCATGTTTAGTTTCACAGCCGTATAAAAATATAATCAAATGTCAGCACAACAGCTTGCACGCTAACAATATCAAGTCCCAATAAAGTGTTTGGAATGCTACATTAAATTATTGGATACCGATTCTTATCAGATTTGATTTTTCCTTTGAGAAATTTGATAGAATCATCAGACACAGTCCTATTTTATGATCCTGAACTCTATTTTTATTTTAAAATTTCTGTTCATCTTATAACAAGTTTGTGAAATAAATGTATGAAAACTAAGAAAAAAGCCAATCATTAGGGTATTTTAAGGAGTCTGTTTTGTATAATTATATTTTCTTCTTTAATAGTAGTGAGACATATTGTCCATATATCAGAAATCCCACATCCAAAGAACATTTGTTAGTAATAAAGACGGTTCATTAAGAAAGTTATGAAAAACTCTCATACACCAAAAATCAGATTTTTCATATATTAAAAACCATGTGCTAAAAAATCAGAGCTATTAGTCTTTATCATCTCTAGTTAGGAAGCTAATATTCAATATACTTCACAAACATGAAGATTTATTAATCAAAACATAAATGATAAATGATAAGCATTAAAATTTTATAATCCTAGGACATTTATTTTGTATCTGTGCTATATTTTTTGCACTACACTAGCTATAATTTTACTTTTATCTGTAGTAGGCAGTTGATAAATATTTGCTGATTCCATTGCTGAATTTCATACATAAAACAAATAGAAGAATTCAAATATTTATTATTTAAAAAATCAATAGAATTCAATTTTCAAGCAAAGGAGAAAAAATCATACAAAAAATCATATAATTATTTTGACAAAATTAAACATCCATTCACAGTAAAATTTTCTTAGAAAACTAGGAAAAGGAGAAAACTGTGTTCATCTAACTCTGTCTAAAATACATATAAACAAAAATCCTCATGCAAATCCCATTCTTAATGTTTAAATGTTGAAATACTGTCCTTCCAGATCTGAAACGAAGAATGGTAGCTATAGTATCTTTGTCCTAATAATTTAGCTTTGAGTTTTTTCCTACTATTTTCTCTGTATTTTATATTAGTTTTCAGTAATGGCTGTTTTGTGTCTTCCATTTTCATCCTTGTTCTAGTTCAGGTGCAAAGAAATTAGGTCAGTATATAAAACATATCTGTGCATATGTGTCTTTTGTGTGTATGCATATGTTTTCAAAATTTCTAGATAGTAACAAAAAACTTTTTTTTTTAAGATTTTATTTATTTATTTGACAGAGAGATTACAAGTAGGCAGAGAGGCAGGCAGAGAGAGAGAGGAGGAAGAAGACTCCCTGCTGCGCAGAGAGCCAGATGCGGGACTCGATCCCACGACCCTGAGATCATGACCTGAGCCGAAGGCAGTGGCTTAACCCACTGAGCCACCCAGGTGCCCCACAAAAAACTTTTCATATGTGATTTTAAAATTTGCTATTCTTAACTGTAAACTTCAAAACATCAAATGACTGAAATAAATCCAACAAAAAAAGTCTAAGACTTGTGGGGAAAATTTGTGGAAAGGAATGAAAGCATCCAAGGAATAGTGCTATACCATATTCAAGATTTGGAATATTCTATTATGTAAAGAAAATGTAACAGCATTTTTCTCAAAGCAGAAAAATGGCATATGTTTATCAAATATTTCATTTGTAATCACATAATAAAGCACATTATATCAGGGAAATGAATGGACTCTGGCTACCCACAAGAATAACTCATAAACAAACTGCTCCGTGAAAGAACCTAGCCTTAGAAAGAATACATGAGGTAGGATTCCCTTTATGGAAATCTAACATTAAAAACACCCAAATGGACAAAACTAAAACTACGTTTTGGGGATGCAAGCTTACTTGATAAAAGAATTTCATCACACTGATACCCGAAAAAGTCAGCGTTAATTTTGGCAATGTGGAAGGCAGTTTGTAATTGGAAGGTATGGAAGAATGGAAATTTATGGGAAAATGGGAGATTTACATGTATGTTTTGTGTGTTTCTGTGTTATATTTCAAATTAAAATATTCTAAATATATAATCCAATATAAAATGACTAAAATTTAATATGCCAAGAAAATATTTTGAATATTATTTTGCAGCTATTTAGTTTTAAAGAAATAAAGTTAAATACTGCTATGAAATACATTGTTTACATTGCTTGACACATGTATAATAAACATGTATGAAAATATCATGAACATGATACATACTAAAAATAGACTCAACCTGAAGACTACTATTATTTTCAATCCTCAAATTATGTAGATTTACAAAAGGAACTTTATCTTAGAAAATTTTACTTTATTTTACTTGCAATTGTGTTTTAGTGAAATGTAAAAATTTCAGAAATGCATACACATTAATTACATAAGCCATATGAAAAAGTGAAAATAATGTATGTAAGATTTTGAAAATGGAATTTCCTGTAGTTTTTTTCATCAGCTACTGGTATCTCTTATGCTTGTTTATAATGATAACATAGCAATTTATTTGTATTTATTTTTTAATTTATTTAAAATTAATTAACATATAATGTATTATTAGTTTCAGAGAAGAGTTTAGTGATTCATCAGTTGCATATAACACCCATATAACCAGCTCATTACATCAAGTGCCCTCCTTAATGCCCATCACCCAGCTACTCCATTTCCATTAGTGTAATAAAAATATCTGTTCTCTCATACTTATATGCCCAAGGAATTACCACCCTTAGGAATCTACTTCTTGAATTTTGTCTTTAAATTATTAATGCCAGTTTTAAGGGCGCCTGGGTGGCTCAGTTGGTTAAACGTTTGCCTTCTGCTCAGGTCATAATCCTGGGGTCCTAGGACCCTGTCCTGTGTCAGACTCCCTGCTAGACTCCCTGTCAGACTCCCTTTCTCTCACCTTCTTCCTCTTCTCCCCTCTCCTCCTTCTGCTCAGGTCATAATCCTGGGGTCCTAGGACTCTGCCCTGTGTCAGACTCCTTGCTAGACTCCCTATCAGACTCCCTTTCCTTCTCCTTCTTCCTCTCCTCCCCCCGACCCCTGTTCATGCTCTCTCTCAAATAAATAAGTAAAATCATTAAAATTTTTTAAAAAATAAACACCATTTTAAAGATTCAAATTCATCACATAAATTTATATTGAGCATCAAGCTTATTATACATTGCTAGCTGTTCTGAAAAATATTTATTTGGAAAGCATATATCTAATATTCACAATGTAAATTAGAATATAAAATATTTGGATAAATGCGTGTTTAAGAAGGACTTGAAAAACAATAATAATCATAAAATATTCCTATTCACCGGACTTACTTCACTAAGTATACCTATTCTTGGTAGAAGACCAGAGAAAAACAATACTGCCTCTTCCACAGTATGTGCTTTTTCCATTGTTTTGCATCAGTTTTTCTTTTTTCTCTGTTCTGCTTACATTTTATTATGTGCTGTATTGTATCATTTATCTAATTCTAGTTTTTACTGGAATTTACTGGAATTATGCATTTGTTTTTAGTATTTTCCTAACTTTGATAAAATTGAAATCTTTGAAGGCATTGTGTGTGCACGTTCATGTGGATGTGTTTCTGTGTTTTATATCCTTTTGCCTAGCAATGCCAAGCTATGGTATTTATTAAGCCATTGTTTCTTAGCTTTAGCTTTCTTTTATTGTCTGCTTAGCAATGATTGTAGGACTGGGAATCTATAAACACCATTTCTTCTTTGTCAAAGAGTTCCTGTGTCTGGTGCTTGACAGGTAGGGGTTGCACCGTGAGATTGGCAGGCTGGAGAAGGAAAGGACTTGCAGGGTTTTGTTTACTTCTTGTGGGCTTCCCATTCCTTTCTATTGGCTAGTCCTTTTGTCAGCTTTGTATCTTTGGGGCACAGAATAAGAGCTGCTCTCCCAAATGATGCCCATATCCTAATTCTTGAATCCTGTGAACATATTACCTTACGTTGCAAAAAAAAAAAAAAAAAGACTTTGCAGGTGTGTTTTCATTAAGGGTTTTGAGATGGGAAAATTACCTGAATTATCCTCATGAACTCAATACCATCACAGGTGTCCTCAAATGTAGAGACAGGAAAGTCAGAGTCAGCAAAGATGTCACAATGCAAGCCAAGGGAGAGGGGAGATGTGACCAGAGGAGCATGGCTGATGGGCTTTGGTGATGGAGGAAAGTGACACAATCCATGGAGTGCAGGTGGCCTCTAGAAGCTGGTAATGGAAAGGAGGTGGATTTTCACATAGATCTTCCAGGAAGAACGCAGCTGTGCTAACACCTTGATTGTTGACAGGAAGACCCATATCAGATTTCTGACTTCCAGAACTGCAAGATAATTCCCTTGTGATGTTCAAAGCCAGTAATGTTGTAATAATGTGTTACATCAGCAATGGAAAGTAATAAACTCTTCTTGTCACCAACACCGCTTCTCCCTCTCCCTCTGCTCCAGCAGCGGTTAGTTCTAGTAACAACAGCTGATTTATTTGCATTTTTCTGGTCCTTTCAGAACCAGCCTTATTGTACTCCCTCAGAATTAATGAACACTAAACCAGGTATCACTTCTTCATTTGTCTTGGTTCTTGTCTGTGGGACTTATTTTTCCTGCTCAGAAGAAGGCATCACAAATATCTGAAACATTTGCAGTTTTTCTGAATTATGAGTTTCTGCTCCATGGGACCCCTCCCACTTCGGCTCCCTTGTGCTTGCACTAGAAATCTGCTTCTTCAGGCGCCCACTGAAATACGATACTGTTCTCTTTTTGCCTTTTTTAGTTAATAATTCTTTTTTTTTTCCTTAAAGATTTCATTTATTTATTTGACAGAGAGAGATCACAAGTAGGGAGAGAGGCAGGCAGAGAGAGAGGAGGAAGCAGGCTCCCCGCTGAGCAGAGAGCCCCATGTGGGGCTCGATCCCAGGACCCTGGGATCATGACCTGAGCCGAAGGCAGAGGCTTTAACCCACTGAGCCACCCAGGCGCCCCTTAATAATTCTTTATATTAAATTCTCTCTGCTGAAATAAACTGATGTAGTTTCTTAATTTTTTTTTTTGAGATTTTATTTGTTTATTTGAGACAGAGAGAAAATGGTAGTACATGAGTGAGGTGGGAGGGATCTCAGGGTTCTGTACTCCCTGCTTGGTGGGGAGCCTGCTTCTCCCTTTCCCTCTGCCCCCAGTACAAATAAATAAATAGAGAAAATCTTTTAAAATAAATAAATAAAAATTCAATTACCTTTAGTATAATTTTAAGTAATAACCTCTGCCGCATTTCCTCACGTAACTACCATTTCTGATGTTCTTCATTCTTAGGTATAGATCCATATTTCCAAAAGATGTTACTTTCCTTCAATAGGCAAAACCTACTTTAAACTTTCTTGTGCTGTGTCTATGCTAGTAATGCATTTTTTTCTTTTTATGTATGTTTGAAAATTTCATATTCATTTTCTAAAAGATTTCATTTATTAGAGAGAGAGAGGGCAGGTACCAGTGAGGGGAGGAGCAGAGGGAGAGGGAGAGGGAGAAGCAGGTTTCCCAATGAGCAGGGAGCCTGACATGGACCTGGGTTGGATCTGGAGATCATGACCTGAGCCGAAGGCAGATGCTTAACCAACTGAGCTATGCAGGCCCCGCTCATATCCATTTTTTAAACTTTTTTTTCTATATTTAGAATATTAGGTCGACAGTTTGTTGTGATTCTTTCAGATATTTATAAATATCTTTTGTCTACTGTCATTGCTGGCATTCTTTAGACCAGAAATCTGCTGTTGCCCTTACTTTTTTCCTGTCTGTATACTATGACTTTTACCTCTGGCTGCTTTTAATTGGCTGCTCCCACGTTGGGGGCATAGATATTTAAAATTGTTAAATCTTCTTGTTGGACAGACCCTTTGAGTATGATATAGTGTCCTTCCTCATCTCTTATTATAGTCTTTGGCTTAAAATCTAATTGATCTGATATAAGGATTGCCACTCCTGCTTTCTTCTGATGTCCATTAGCATGGTAAATTCTTTTCCACCCCCTCACTTTAAATCTGGAGGTGTCTTCGGGCTTAAAATGAGTTTCTTGGAGGCAACATATAGATGGGTTTTGTTTTTTTATCCATTCTGATACCCTGTGTCTTTTGACAGGGGCATTTAGCCCATTCACATTTAGGGTAACTATTGAGAGATATGATTTTAGTGCCATTGTATTGCCTGTAAGGTGACTGTTATTGTATATGGTCTCTGTTCCTTTCTGATCTACCACTTGTAGGCTCTCTCTTTGCTTAGAGGACCCCTTTCAATATTTCCTGTAGAGCTGGTTTGGTATTTGCAAATTCTTTCAGTTGTTGTTTGTCCTGGAAGCTTTTAATCTCTCCTTCTATTTTCAATGATAGCCTAGCTGGATATAGTATTCTGGGCTGCATGTTTTTCTCGTTTAGTGCTCTAAAAATATCATGCCAGCTCTTTCTGGCCTGCCAGGTCTCTGTGGATAAGTCAGCTGCCAATCTAATATTTTTACCATTGTATGTTACAGACTTCTTTTCCCGGGCTGCTTTCAGGATTTTCTCTTTGTCACTGAGACTTGTAAATTTTACTATTAGGTGACGGGGTGTGGGCCTATTCTTATTGATTTTGAGGGGCGTTCTCTGAACCTCCTGAATTTTGATGCTCGTTCCCTTTGCCATATTGGGGAAATTCTCCCCAATAATTCTCTCCAGTATACCTTCTGCTCCCCTCTCTCTTTCTTCTTCTTCTGGAATCCCAATTATTCTAATGTTGTTTCGTCTTATGGTGTCACTTAATTCTCGAATTCTCCCCTCGTGGTCCAGTAGCTGTTTGTCCCTCTTTTGCTCAGCTTCTTTATTCTCTGTCATTTGGTCTTCTATATCACTAATTCTTTCTTCTGCCTCATTTATCCTAGCAGTTAGAGCCTCCATTTTTGATTGCACCTCATTAATAGCTTTTTTGATTTCAACTTGGTTAGATTTTAGTTCTTTTATTTCTCCAGAAAGGGCTTTTATATCTCTCGAGAGGGTTTCTCTAATATCTTCCATGCCTTTTTCGAGCCCGGCTAGAACCTTGAGAATTGTCATTCTGAACTCTAGATCTGACATATTACCGATGTCTGTATTGATTAGGTCCCTAGCCTTTGGTACTGCCTCTTGTTCTTTTTTTTGCGTTGAATTTTTACGTCTTGTCATTTTGGCCAGATAAGAGTAAATGAAGGGGCAAGTAAAATACTAAAAGGGTGGCAACAACCCCAGGAAAATATGCTTTAACTAAATTAGAAGAGATCCAAAATCGTGAGTGGGGAGAAAGGGGATAAAAAGAGGTTCAAAAAGGAAGAAAGAAAAAAAAAAGAAAAGAAAAAAAAAATTTTTAAAAAAAGAAAACACCTGAGAAAAATGTAAAAAAGAAAAAATATATATATTAGATAAACTAGTAAAAAATCGTTAAAAAAGAAAAAGGTAACAGTTAAAAAAAAAAAAAAATTTTACCCGAAGGCGAGAAGAAAAAGAAAAAAAGAAAAAAAAAATGAAAAAGAAAAAATTAAATTAACTGCAAGACTAAAAAAAAATCACAGGAAAAAAGCCATGAGTTCCGTGCTTTGCTTTCTCCTCCTCTGGAATTCTGCTGCTCTCCTTGGTATTGAAACCGCACTCCTTGGTAGGTGAACTTGGTCTTGGCTGGATTTCTTGTTGATCTTCTGGGGGAGGGGCCTGTTGTAGTGATTCTCAAGTGTCTTTGCCCCAGGCGGAATTACACCGCCCTTACCCGGGGCCGGGGTGAGTAATCCGCTCGGGTTTGCTTTCAGGAGCTTTTGTTCCCTGAGCGCTTTCCGTAGAGTTCCGGAGGACGGGAACACAAATGGCGGCCTCCTGGTCTCCGGCCCGGAGGAGCCGAGAGCCCAGGGCCCCACTCCTCAGTGCGCCCTCAGAGAACAGCGCCCAGTTATTCCCGTCTGCCTGACCTCCGGCCGCGCTCTGAGCTCACCGAGCCTGCGACCGGTTCAAGGTAACACCGAGCTGTGAGCTTACTGTCGGCTCTGTCTCTGTAGCCGGCTTTCCCGTTCCAATACCCCCAAGCTCTGCGACACTCAGACACCCCCGATCCTTCTGTGACCCTGCGGGACCTGAGGCCACGCTGACCCCGCGTGGGCTTCGCCCCGGTTTAGCCTCTGGACTGATGTCCCTCAGCGGAACAGACTTTTAAAAGTCCTGATTTTGTGCGCGGTTGCTCCGCCGCTTGCCGGGAGCCGGCCCCTCCCCCCGGGGTCTATCTTCCCGTCGCTTTGGATTCACGTCTCCGTCGGTCCTACCTTTCAGAAAGTGGTTGTTTTTCTGTTTCCAGAATTGCTGTTCTTCTTCTCTTCGGTCTGCCGATGGATTTTCAGGTGTTTGCAATCTTTAGATAAGCTATCTAGCTGATCTCCGGCTAGCTGAAGCAGTCTCAGCTTGCTACTTCTCCGCCATCTTGACTCTGGCTGCTTTTAAGATCTTCTCTCTGTCCCTGGTTTTGAGCAATATGGTCATTACATACTTTGGTGTAGTGTTCTACATATTTTCGTGCCTGTGTGTGTGTGTGTGTTTTAACATCTTTACAGAGGTGTAATTGATAAAGTAATGCACATATTTAATGTGTACAGTTTGATGAGTTTAGACATGATCTCAAGGTAGATGTTTTTATGACACACAAATATCAACAATGACAACAAAGGGACCCAAGGCATCTTTGGGATATGTTAGATAGGTCTATTCCTTTGATTATGGAGTCATAAGTGTATGGAGAATTTTGAGCTCATTGAATCTATGTATTTGTAGTTTTTTTTATCAGATTTGAAAAATTTTTGGCATTTATTTCTGTAAATATTTTTGTTCCCTTCCTTTCAGGATTTCAGTGGCCCTTAGAATTGCCTGACTTTTAAAATTTTTACTTTGTTCATTTTATTTGAATAAATTTTATTGCCACATCTTCAGATTCACTCATCTTTTCTTATGATGACTGATCTGCCATCATATTATCCACTTAAATTTTCATCTCAGACATTTTAGTTTCCATTTCTAAAAGTTTAGTCTTAATATTTTAATAGTTTCTATGACTCCACTTCACTTTTTGAACACCTAGAATCCAGTTCAATAGCTGTTTTTATATCTGTTAATCCTAACATCCTATTTCAGTTCTCTGTCAATACGAGTGATTTTTCTCGTGGTTGGTTGTACTCTGCTTTTTTTCATTGGAAGCCATACACTATGAATTGTATCCCATAGAGGGATCGGTAATTTTGTACTTCAATAAATATTTGTGAGCTTTCCCCCCACTACTCTGGAATGATGCTAAATTAGGTGGAGACAATTTGATCCCTTTATGTTTTGCTTTTGAGATTATTAAAAATGGTGGGAACCCTTTTTAGTCTAGGTTTAAATATCCTCCGCTTTTGAGGCAAGACCTTCTTGAATTTACTCCACCTTATGCCCCCTGAATTATGGGGTTATTAGAGCCTCCGAGTGTAGAGCATTTTTTGCTTCTATTTATTTGGTTGATTCTTTCCCCCTAGTTTTTGGATAGTTTCCTGTCATATGTGACCAGTTGCTGCTGCTACATAGTTGATGAGGATCCTCTACAGATGTTCAGGATTCTTTTCTTGGGCACTTTGCTCTGTTAGTCTGGCCTACACGTTGTAGCTGACTTGGTCTCCCTGGCTTCAAATCTCTGTCTCCTTGATTAAGAGAGTATGCTAGGCACTTCTAGGTCCCCCTTCCTTAGGCCTGGGAACTATTTAAAGGCGATAGCGTAAGGCAATGGTAGGGTTCATCACATCTGTTTCCTTTGTTTCAGGAAGCACTGTCCTTGGTTGACTGATATTTAGGGTCTTGATAGCCATTGTTTTGTATTTTTGCCAATTTTGTTGTTGGTGCTATTGCCTTTGGCAAGGGACGTAAATCTGGTAGTCCCTATTACTCCATCTTGGTCAGAAATAGAAGCCTGTGTCTTTATTCTTAAATTATATTCATTTTTTAAAAAGATTTTGTTTATTTATTTGATAGACAGAAATCACAAGTAGGCAGAGAGGCAGGCAGAGAAAGAGGAGGAAGCAGGCTTCCCACTGTGCAGAGAGCCCGATGCGGGGCTCTATCCCAGGACCCTGGGATCATGACCTGAGCTGAAGGCAGAGGCTTTAACCCACTGAGCCACCCAGGAGCTCCAATTATATTCATTTTAAAGACAGTTAAGTCTTTATATTTTTAACCCAGTCTGACCATCTCATATTTAGTCATATGTTTAGCCATTTTATATTTAATTTTAAGTTTAATGCAATTATTTATATGTTTAGATTTAAGATTTCCATTTTTATGTTCGGCTTCTCATTGTGGCTCTTGATCCTTTCATGGCTTTATTTTTTGCTTAAATTGCTTTTTTTTCCCTTTAATGTCTTTTTATTTATCATCTACTTACTTGCAATTTTTTTTTCCATCTTGCTAACTTTTTAGTCTACTATAAGCCTCATAAACTGTGTGTGTGTGTGTGTGTGTGTGGAGAGAGCTTCATGAAAAATGTAATTGTTGCAACAGTATTTTTTTTAATAACTTTTTTAATACTGAACTCCTGGGAATAAATTTTTACACTATTTGTCTTTCTGAAACATTCTTACACTTTTTTTGTTTTTCCTTGAGTAGATTTTTAAGTTGGTAATTTTCTTCTTTCAGCACACTAAAGGTGTCACTTCTTTGCCTTCTGGCCTTCATTGTGTCTTATGAGAAGTCAACCATCTATTGCATTATTGTTACCTGAATGCTACACATCTTTATCTGAATGCTCTCAAGATGTGTTTCTTTTCTTTCTTTGTTTTTTTTGTTTTGTTTTGTTTTTGTTTTTTTGGTTTTACTTTGATATTCCTAAGTTTTTCTTTCTGTTTACTCTTTTTGGAATATGCTGCGTTGCTTGGATTTGTGGGTTTATGTTTTTCATTCATATGGAAAATCTTGGCCCTTCTCTCTTCAAATGTTATTTCTGCACTATTACATCTGTCCTCTCCTCCTTAAACTCCCATCTCACATATGTTATACCATTTGATATTATCCCACCAACTTCAGAATGCTCTGTTCCATTTTCTTCTTCACACTATCCTTTTTGGTTTCTGTTTTTATAGTTTTTCTTGGTCTGGTTTCAAGGTAAATGAATTTTCCCATGCTGTATACCGTCTGTTAAGTTGAATTATTCATCTCCAATATCATAGATTTCATTTCTAGAATTTACATTTGGTTTCATACCTTTGCAGAAATTCCCAGCTGGTTCTTGTTGTTCATATTTCTTGTTCACCATTTCCTCTCAGTCCTTTAACATGTTTATTTTAGACAAAAATAAATTAAATGACACATTTATCATATTTTATGGTCCCTT
Organism: Mustela nivalis; assembly: GCF_964662115.1. Taxonomy (NCBI): domain Eukaryota; kingdom Metazoa; phylum Chordata; class Mammalia; order Carnivora; family Mustelidae; genus Mustela; species Mustela nivalis. Next base: position 27,914,911 of record NC_139024.1, read on the forward strand.
TCTGAAAATTATAGCATTGGAGTACTCTCTTTGTCTGATTCTATTGATTATTTCCTCTCTTGATGATAAATCATACATTCTTGTCTCTTTTTAACATATCTATGATTTTTTATTGAATATTAAGCAATATGTACACAATTCTACTGTAAATAATATTTAAGTATGGAGAAGGGAATGACTTTTTTGCCAGGTGTTTGGTTGGAACACCTGATTCAAACAAGTCTGTAGTGGACTGGTTTCGGTATTATTTTGTTTCATTTACATTCAGTTCACAACAATATTCACATTATTTGACGCAGAGTTACACCTTTTCTTTAGCAGCAGTTGAGACCTGAGTGACTAGAGGATTTGACTAGTTTCCTCATTAGCCATCAACAGACCTCAGAGATGTCGCTCTCAGGTCTCGTTTATTTCTGCAGTGGTAGAAAGGTTTGATGCCAGGGACTTGCTGCGAAGTCTTAGTGCCTTTGAGGTTCCCTTTAGTTATCTTCCCTGCTGACACTTCATCTGAGTCTAACTAACAAAGTTTCTCTTTCAACTCTCCTGTGTCTTCAATGATAGCAGATACTTGCTGCCTGGTTTCAGTGTATGGTCCAATTGCCTGTGAATTTACTTTCAGTTCTCCTTCTTGCTCTCATTCTTTAGTGGATTATATACGCCTGTGACCTACAATGGGTAGCTCAGCCCCCCTGCCTTTCTCTGAGTACTAATTACAGAAGTGTGTGCTTTACCTATCACAAATAAATGTTGATAATCCCTGATGTATTTTTATTTGTCTGACTTAGATTATTTAAGGGAATTTTTATTGAAAACTTATTTTTCCCCCCGGAAGCATAAGGAATTAACTTATGTAATAGATATAATCTTGAAATCTGTTATCCCACAGATTCAGTTTTGATCACTTATGTGATTTGGATATATTACTTACCTATAAACCTCAGTTTCCTATCTGGGAAAATTTTGAAAATAATGGTACTAATATCTTAGGTTTGCTGTGAAGATGAAATAACACATATAAAATCATTTAGCTTAAGGGATGGATATATTAATCACACAACAAATTAGGTAACATTATCATTATCATTATAACTCTAATATATATATATATATATATAATAAATATTGTAGGTACTACAGCTCTATACAGAAATTATTACATAATAAAAGCAACATATAGTAACCTTCTTGGTGGACTGTATGTTTCAAGGTAGATATTTTTACTGCATGCTGAACGCTCATAGGTTGGGAATGAAATGATTTTACCATGTACCATTTAGACATGACCTCCAATGAGACTTCCCAGCCTTTGGGGATATAAGTTTTATTTCCTAGAGAAGATTATTCCTGAAATATATACTCATGCAATATTGTTCTCTATTTACAAATGGTGGTTAAAGAAAAGAAGGAAGATGAGTTTAATGTGAAACATGAGTTTTCTCTCCCTTCCTCCAGTTTCCTGGCAACTCAATCAAATGACAAAAATAAAATATTTAAATAATTTTGAGGCACACAGTAGGTGATCAATAAATGGACCATCCTTTGCCTTATTTGTATGCATATTACACATAATAAACAAATGATTATCCCTTGTTAAGCATTACTGTGTGAAAACACAAGGACCTTATTGTGTGTGTGTGTGTGTGTGTGTGTGTGTGTGTAAACAAATGCTTATAGAAGCTTTATTTGTAATAGCCTAAAACTGGGAACAATGCAAAAGTCCATCGGCAGGTGAATAGAAAAACAAACTTCAGGATATGTATACAATGGACTACTACTTGGTAATAAGAAATGAACTATTGATACATACTATAACATGGATGAATCTCAGAATAATTATTGTGAGTGAAAGAAGCCAGTAAAAAACAATAATACTATATAATTCCACTTATATAAAATTCTACAAGATGGAAACAAATTGATAGTGACAAAGCAGATCAGTGGTTACTGGAGGATGAGGGCAGAGAGGGACAAGAGGAAATTTCTGGAGATAATGGGTATGTTCATCATTATCAAACTTGTGATTGTTTCCTGGGTGTCTATATACATCATAACTTTCAGAATATTTAGTATATACTTTAATTATGTTCAGTTTGTTTTACATCAGCCATATCTTAATGGTCCTGTTTTAAAAAGGACCCTATCTTGTAGATCAGAGGATTTATTCCAATAATTTGCATAGGATAAATGGTCAATATTATTTTGAAAACCAGAATATTGATAAATAATTTTTTCAAATGAATGAATTTTCTCATTTAACTATGTGGATGCTTAGAAGAGGTAACTAATGAAATTAAATTATTGTAGATAAGGATGTTTGTATGAGGTGGGCTGACATGTTCTTTGAGAACATCTCAGTTTCGGGGATTCCTTTCTGAGTATTAGATTGGTCCAATGTGCTACTGGGTGGATTTCTTACTATGCATTATCTCTGAAGTGGCTTGATTATTTTGAAAGTTGAGTTGATTATGATTGGGCTATGACCACTTCCTGTGCTTCCTAATTAGATTTGCTCAAGTGTTCACCACTATTCTGTTACTCTTTCCTTCATCCCTCAGATTTCTTCTTATCCACAGTAATCTATAGAAAGTCCTAGGCTAAGGATGCTAAGGATGAGACTCTATAAGTCAAGAGAGATACTTTCTCTTTGGCTTGATTCTTATTCTGAATATAGCTGGTAAATATAATTATTCTGGGATGTAGTATGTCCCAGGTGAATGTATGAAATTCTAAGGCCAGAATCAGACCAAAAAATGTGTTAATTTACATCACTTTATATTCTGGACATTTATTTCCCAGAAAGACAACATGAAGAATGGTTTGTTTAGAATAGGTATCTACTACTAATGGGATCTAAAGCCATTCATTTTCAACACTAGAAAATTGGAGAAAAAGCTATGAGAGAACATATTTATCCTATATATTAAGTCCTTCCAATTATTGGCATTGTGGTATTGGTATGGTCTTATAGCTATAATCTGATATGCTTATCAAGCATATCAATAGAAATACAATAGAAATCATACTGGGAATGTAGTATCTTCAGTTAGGAAAGATTAAAGATGATTTTATTGTTTTCTTATAAGAAGCTTAAAATTTCATGGAATAAAGTATACTTCCACTATTCAAAAGACCCGTAAGATGCCCAGTATGCAGTCATCAATAGCAAATCTCTTTAAACCATCACTGCCTTGCTCTCTCTTTTACTTTAATCTTCTCCATATGTAGATGTTATTAAAATTCATCATTATAAGCAACCTTGCATTTTATCAATTGGAACTTCCTGATCCCTCCCCAAAGAAAGACATGTGTATTTTATTACTTAGTATTCTTGTTATTCTCTCTTAAATGTGGCACATACTGCAAAATCTTACTTTTACTATAAAAATACATAAATTTATCAAATGAATTTTTTTCTCTTACAAAAACATTTGAAAATTTTTGTTAAGTGTTTTGGTTGTGTTTTTCAGATAAACCCACCTATACATTGAAATGAATATTAATTAATTGCTTTATGTAATATTCCCATAAATAAAATACATTCCAGGACATATTCTGTAGATAGGTGGTAAAATTGTTTTCTTTATATTGCCATATTCTTGGGAATTATTATTGTCTGAAACAGTATTAATAGGTATCTTCAATATATTTAGCTCTGACCATCCATTTACAGTCAGAATAAATATTTTGTTACATAAAATAAAACAAAAGTGGATAACTGGAAATTTAATGTGGAATCTTTCATCTATATATTTCTGGTTTTAGTTGTAATGTCGTGGGATTTTTCCCCTTCATTCTTTTTTTCCATTAGCCCACACTTATATTTAAGTCACAGCATGCAATTGAGCTAGAAAATTATGAAATCATTGTAAACACAGTATGAATCCTCTAAAGAAAATATTTGTGAAAATTGGAGTAATGCACTGTTTTACCCAACAGGACATGAGATGGCTCTTTCTATTTCAGAAATGCATAATCAGGTGTTACCATTCATCTTTAATGTTCCTGTTGACTCAGAGGCAAGCCATTAATGTATTTATTTATAGGACCCACAGTTGTTTTGATTTTATTTGTTTCAACTAACATTTTGGAGGTAAAATACATGACTTGATTATTCCTTTGTTGACTTATACATAAAGGTTTCATTCCTACTTACCCAATAAAAATCTAATTCATTTTCTTCTCTTTATTTTAGTTAACAACTGTTCACATCAGACCAGTAAAACAACAGAAATAAAAATCATTAAAATTATCACTAACTAAAATCAATTATACTGTGGGAGTAACAGCAAGCTAAAGGTGCTTATTATAGAGACTGATTTAGAAATTTCTATTACTTATTATTCTTATTTATATTATTTAAATATGTCTATTTATTATTTAGTATAGTAAAGATTTTTGTATTATAAAGCAGTAACATTTCAGTGGGAGATTAATTGTGGTAGATAATCTTTTATCCCATTCTTGTTCCTAATTTTCTCCCAAGTCCCATAATAATCAAAATAAAAAATGCATTTTTGAGTATTTTTGAGTTTTGTAACAATTTTGGGGGGACTTATGATACACCTTTGGTTATACTGATTATACATTCGTTTTAGTTCATTTGCTTACCCTCAATGAACCGCAGATACTCAGCATTCATACCCCTGCATAACCTTTTCCCTAGAATCTGTGATGGGCTGGTGACTTGGTTTAGCCAACTGAATGTGCCAGATTCTACAGTGTGTCAGTTCTGGGCTGAAGCCTTAGGAAGGCTAAGCAGCTTCTTTGATCCTCTAGTACAAAGTTAGCTATTCTGTTGGAGCTTCCAAATCGAAAGACCAGGTGGAGAGACCATATTGAGAAAGAGATGCTTCAGACTACTTGGAATAAAAGGGAAATCCAGCTGTCTCACTGTCCCAGATGAACGGTGGTTGCAGAAGACTTGCCAGCTAAAGATAGCTACTCTCATAACCACCGGCAAGAAGTAGAAAAGAACCACCTACTGAGCCTAGCATAGATGGATGATTTCTGAGAAGTAAGATCATCGTTTCATTAAGCCACTAATTTTGATGTTGGTTTGTTATAGAGGTATCATTAACTGAAATAGAAATAGCTAACAAGGGGCGGCGGTGTGGCTCAGTGGGTTAGAGTCCCTGCCTTCGGCTCATGTCATGATCTCAGGGTCCTGGGATCCAGCTCCGCCTCAGGCTTTCTGCTTGGTGGGGAGCCTGCTTCCCCCTCTCTCTCTGCCTCCCTCTCTGCCTACTTGTGATCTCTGTCTGTCAAATGAATAAATAAAATCTTTAAAAAAGGAAGAAAGAAAGAAAGAACTAACAAAAATGAACCACTGTTGCAACAAAACACATGGCCTTGACTTTGGGATCAGGCATTTAAATAGAGGGCACTTAAGATGAGACTGTTGGTGAAGGTGAAAAAAGCAGTGATGAGTTGCTATAAAAGGCGAGAGGAAAGAGGATGGAGTTCTATACTGGCACTAAATTAATGATATTATCTTCTAGGGTAACATGGACACCAGGATATTTAATAAATTTGAGGACCTGGCTAATCAGATTTCCAGGCAGATTGTGAAAGTAGCAAATAGTTTCTTTTAGCTCCCTTTGATTAAGAATGCAAGGAGAGATGAGATTAAGATGGAAACGTGGAGTTTTCAGGGTAGAGAAAACATACACATTTCACATGTTCTTTTATTTTTCCTCTGACTCGAGGGTATTTAAATAATTTTGCAGTAACTGTAGTTATTGTTTTCTTATCCTTAACAAAGAAAGCTTTTTATGCAGAGGTGACTAATGAAATTCAGGTAATGTGTGTGAATGGCCCTTATAACCTCTTGATCAACAAATTATATGCTTTCAAAATTCACATTCACATTGTTTAACTCTGCACAGAGATGTGTGCACACAGCCCTTATCTCAGCTCTGAATGTCAAGCATAAGTTCACTGAATGATTAAACTTAAAATTATTTGACTCCATTCTTGTCACCCAGGCAAGGAAAGTAAACTGCTTGGTTTTCTTAATGTCATCTCCATTATTTTCTCTTAATTATAAGCAATGCTGCTGTAACAAACATTTTTCTATTTAAAATTTTAAGTGTAACACTGCTTCATTCTATTTATTTTCCACCATAATTTCTCTTCTTTTGAAATTCTATTTCTGGTGGGACATCATTGTGATATAGTCCTTTAGTTCTTTAGGCTCAGTTTTCTTTATTTCTTGGAGCATATTTAAAATCACTATATTAATGTCTTTGTCTAGCAAGTCCAACATCTGCACCCCCCTCAGAGGTATTTTCTATGCCCTTTGTTTTTCTCTGCATATAAGCATTTTGTTCTTTGATGGATCATAACTTTGTGCCACAACCATACATTTTCGATAATCCAACGTGGCAGCTCTGGAAATGAAATTTTCCTTACTTAGAGTTTGTTGGTGGTGTTGCTGCGGCTTTTTGTTTTTTGTTGTTTATTGACTTTCCTGGAGTTTCTGCATTTCCTAAAGTGTGCAGCCACTTAAGTCAGGGTTCAGTTAGCTTACTGGTCAGATGATTGGTCATAATTTTCCTTAAATGCCTGAAACAATATGTATCCTGCCTTTTGCCGAGCCCTCTGTGTGTGTTGGGGCACGCCTGCAGCATTCGGGGCGTTTGCAAATCTTCCTTAAACCTTCACATCCTGCTTGCGCAGGACTTTAAGACAACCAGGTGTGGGACCTTGGTATTCTCTCAAGTCTTTCTTGATCATGTGCATAGCTCTGCATATGTGTTCCTTTTGCTCAGTCTTTTAAATTCTCATGTGTTAGAGCTTTTCAGAATCCCTGATGCACATGTAATTCTCCAGCTGTTTTTGGCCAGGATCTTGTTTTCACCAACTGGTATCACATCACAGCTTCATGATGGAAATACTTGCCACTGAATTTTTTTTTTTTTAAGATCTTATTTTTAAGTACTCTCCTAAAAAGTGGCTCCCACTCACAACCCCGAGATCAAGAGTTTCACACTCCACCCACGGAGCCAGCCAGGCACCTGCCCCTGATTATTTTTTGACAAATACTCTGAAGATAAGACTTTTCCAGTGGAATTCCAGACAAATTAAAAAATGGAAACATTTGGGGAGCAGGTTTTTCCAGAGGCCCCGAGACAGATTCAAGAAGTGATGATACTCTGGGGTGGGAGTTTTTGAAGGATTTTAATATGAGTCCGCCTCTTCCAAAGCGTGCAGTGAAAGGCTGCTGGTTTTCAAGGGTGCGGAGAGATACACACATGGAGATGGGAGTAGACGTCGTTGCAGTGCCACAGACCCTGCTGCTCCGAGTACAGCACTTTTCTAAGGGAAACATTCCTCAGATTGTCGAAAGCCTTTGTTTAATTTCTAGAGTCCCGAAAATACTGATTTTGAACAATTTTTGCCAGCATTTCTGTTATTTTTCTGGAGAAGTAGATTTATGGTGCTCCTCACTGTAGAAGTCCAGCCAACATTACTCTGTGTTTAGAATAGTTTTCTAGAAGGATATCATTTGATATAAGTATCTTTACATAGCTTGCTTAATTTATTTCCAAAATTTCCAACAATATTTCTATCAGAAGAGAATGAAAATTATCATCTTGCACTGTACAGACAGATTGGTGTAATATTGCTAATATTTGTCAATATGACAGACCATAAATGCAACTGTTGGTTTTTTGCATTTCTTTTTAATTGATGTAACAGACACATGTACACATGCACACACACATGTAAAAACTGATCTTGCTTAGTTAATGTAGAAATTTATGTTAGTCATGTCTATGATGGGTTTCTAAGAATATTTTTAGAAAGACTTGGCGAGTCAGAAAGTGTGCTCTGCCTCCAAGAATGATGTGAAACCAAAAGTACCATCCCTGCAAGACTATCTCTGTGAGTCACAGAAAATCAGCCTGACCAAGTAATTTAGTCTCAGATTTTGTTGCCTTCATATATATCCACACTTAGAGGGACATTCTTTTGTTGTTGTTTTGTTTTGTTTTGTTGTGGTAGTGTCTTGCATGTTTCTGTCTCTTACTCTCTTATTTTTAAGTTTTTCATTGGTTATCATGATTCTCCTGGGACAAAGAAGGTTTAACAAGGTCTAATAGATGAATTTCTAACGGGGATGTGAATGAAAATTTGGATAGAGGTAGGCAATTTGAGGGGAAAATGATAAAAGATGTAATAAAAATGTCAACAAATTGTTTTTCACATGTAATAAAATTTTCTGTTAATTCTAAAACACCAAAACTTTTCTGGAAGCCATATATTTAATCATTTTTCCCATATGGATAAACCATAAATAAATAGATAGCATTTTCAATTATTTTCTGGAGCTATTATTAATTTCCTATGTAGTTCCGAGAGAGCCTATTAGTTCTTTCATAACAGTTGTTTTAATTTTAAAATTAGAACTGAATAACTTGACTCATGGTTTATCATATGAATAAATAAGGGTGATTGGAAAGTTTGCAAATTTTGCCCACATAAAAACTAGAGTTTCTGCCCCAGGTTGAAAAGTAAGCTCTTTATAACCATTAACCAATGTGTGTTTTGGGGATGGGAATAATATGTACTTCTAACACTTGTGTATAGGTGAAAACTCTGGTTATGACATCGTTTTGAGTTCCACTTTTTAAAAATATGAACATTCGACCTCCTCGAATTCTTTTGAGCAAACTTTCTTAAATCCATTTTTTTTCCTTCTCTTGAAGAGATTTTGTAGCAATGCATAAAGTAACTTGCTTTTGTCAACATACTGTAATTAGTCACTTATTTTTAGAGCTGAATGTTAATGAGTCATTTCATGTTCTTAATTAAAAATGTTTCAGAATGGCATTGAGCTATAGAACAAATGGACAAATTAAGTCTATTCTGCATGATCATTTACCCTTTCAAATACATAATGTATTTTTAAATGTTGAAATTAAGCACCAAGATTAATGCTATAATAATAGAGAAATAAACCTACTACTCAAGTGCATTTTTTTTTTCATGACAACAATCACTTTAAGGTCATACTTCTTAATTAATAACCTTTTAAAAAATTCTGGATGGAGCGCCTGGGTGGCTCAGTGGGTTAAAGCCTCTGCCTTCAGCTCAGGTCATGATTCCAGGGTCCTGGGATTGAGCCTTACATCAGGTTCTCTGCCCAGCAGGGAGCCTGCTTCCCTTCCTCTCTCTCTGCTGCCTCTCTGACTACTTGTGATCTCTGTCAAATAAATAAACAAAATCTTTAAAAAAAATTCTGGATAAATACATCTCAGTTATCGTTCCCTTTTCATCTCTCATCTGATCTTTTTTTTTTTTAATATTTTATTTATTTATTTGACAGAGAGAGAGATCACAAGTAGGCAGAGAGGCAGGCAGAGAGAGAGAGAGGAGGAAGCAGGCTCCCTGCTGAGCAGAGAGCCCGATGCGGGGCTCAATCCCAGGACCCTGAGATCATGACCCTAGCCGAAGGCAGAGGCTTAACCCACTGAGCCACCCAGGCGCCCCCTCATCTGATCTTTTAAATCACCTGGCTATTCAATGCTTCTCATTCTTACCCTACTCAACCTTATGTCACTAATCTACTTACTTATTTGTTACCATTTATTATTGTTTACCATTCAGTTCACCCTATTTAGTATTTCAAATCCATTGTATCTCATTTACCAATGCATTTTAGTTTTCTACGTATTATTTTTTGTTTACTTTAAATTAAACTGTTACTTTTAAAACTGTATGTAAAATATAACAATTTTAATGATTTTTATTGGGGAAAATTTTCAAAAGATGAGCAGTAATATGATCTGAGATTCAGGATCGATGTCAGAAGAAAGTATAGTATTACTTCTCAAACTTTAGGATCATTTTCTGGTACTTCTAAGGTTTTCCTCAAAATGTCAGGAAAGCATATTTATTTTGATATTAATGTTGCAGTTGTTTTACTGGAATCTAAAGGTGTAATAGGAAACCGAGTGTTTTCAATTATATTTCTGCACCTATGCAGAAAATATCAGAACCTATCTGTTCTGTAATTGTTGTATGTCTATGAAAAGAGACACAACACACTGGCAAATGCATTTGTCTGAGTATTGTGTGTGTGTATTGGTAGCGGGAGTGCAGTTGCAAGGGATAACTGAATGTATATGGGTATGGTATTCTAGAGTTTTGTATGGGGGGTTGTTTTTTGTTTGTTTGTTTTAGGTCAGTCCCACGCCAACATGGAGCCCAGCATGGGTCTTGAATTCAAGACCCTGAGATCATGTCCTGAGATGATTTCAAGAGTTGGATGCTTAACTGACTGGACTACCTAGGTGTTCCTAGAGTTGTCTGTGTGTATGTGTGTGTGTGTGTGTGTGTGTGTGTTTAATGCCATAGTTCTATTTTGAGGTTTTTAATGGGTTGGGAGTTAGTCTGCAAGTGTGTATTGTAAAGTTTTAAACATGAGTATTGGAGTAAATATCTTGTTTTCATTTTGTATAAGTTTGTGTTGGTAATGTAGATTTGTTCCTTTTATACTACCTACTCTCTCTGATAAACTATGTCCCAGTTCAGTTTCTTCTTCCTTGGAGCCATTTCTCATTCCTTTTCTCTTCTCTGTATGACTACTCTCACTGTTTTTTAGTTCCAGCTCTCATACTTCTCACCTGCCTCATTATTACAGAAGCCCCTAGAAGAAGGACTGTTTATTGCTTCTGTGAGCATGTCTCACTCCTTCCTTCATAGATAGTAACTCTGACACCTCACAGCTATTTTGCCCACCTCCTAATCTCCTTAACAGCTTGAAGTGGAAAGTGTTACTAAGATCTTTTAACAAGAATATATCCTTTCACAGACCTGTACCCCTGGGGCTAAAAATACATTATATATTTATTTAAAAAACTAAAAAATTTAAAAAAAATATCTCCCGATAGTTGAAAAAGTCACTGTGGCAGGATCCAATAGAAAAGACCCAGACCAGATAACTCTCAAAAATACTAACTGAAGAAGTGGATTCCACAACTTGCCTCACTTGCATGCTTTGCAATCTGAATTCCTGAGGTAGCCTCTCAACTGAATATATCCTAGCAGGAAATCTGGCCTATGCTCCTGTGATTTCAAGGAATTTGTGCTGTATTTCCTTTTCCTTTTATTGTAGATAGTCTCAACATTTTTAACCAACTGAGCCACCCAGGCGTCCCCTCAACATTTTTATCATGAAGTTCCACCACACATTACTATCTATTCAATAAAGGAACTGTGGAAGTGTGTGGGGGAAAAGAAGTGAGGCAGCTGAGATTTGCTGTACAATTAATACACTCTCTCTGTTGTCCTATCTCTGTTTCTATAGTATTTTAAAATATACACCTCATGAGGCTTCTCTCACTTACCACTTTAAGAAATATTTCTTGACACTACTCTTTCCTCTCCATCCTCAACATTACTGACATAGTTCAAATATTCATTACTTTTAACATATACTATTGTAGAAAGCTTATAATCTTCTCTATGTCTCTATAGTAGATTCTTAATACCTCTTCCATATTGGTATTTCTAAAAACAGATTTGATCATAATATTCCCCAGTTTAAAAGGCAGGCTAATTCTCTACAACCTATGCTGGCATGTGTTTCAGAATATATGTTTCAGAATATATGTTAGTAAACAAGCATTTATTTAGCACCCATTATTTAGAACATCAGAGAATAAGATAAACCTGGGTCCTTCTTTCAAAGAACTTACACTCTGTTGGGTAATAGATAGTGGTGCCAAAAAATAAACAAGTAAATAAAACATAAATATGACAATTTCACTTAAAAATAAGGAGGGAAATTTGACAGAGTGCACGTAAGAATGGTTCTTAAGACAGTGTGGTCATGAGTGAATGAAGCTGAATGAAAAAAATCAACAAGCCAATAATGTAGGAACAGAGCTGCAGAGGCAAAGAGAACAGCAACAGCTTTGACACATGAACACATTTTCTGAATGGAGGTGGCTGAATGGAAGTCTGTATGACTGAAAGTTAGTGACCTGGGAATAACATGTTACAGAATGAGTTCAGAATGTTAAAATTACTGAGCATGTGGGAATCTATAAGCTGGTTATTGTTTGAATTTTTATGTTCACTGCAATGAGAAAGAATTGGAGAGTTTAAGTAGAGAAGTGATATGAGCTGATTTGATTTAAGGAAACCATGTTGCTGCTCTGAGGAGAACAACCAGGAGGGGTTTCCTGTGGAGTCAGGGAGACCAGTCCAGGAGCTCAGGTCAGAAGTGCCAGTTTCTTGAGCTAGGGCACCAGTGAGAAAATGGAGCCAAGTAAACAGATTTGGAATGTACTTCGTAGTTAGATCTGAGCAAATGCTGATGGCTCACAGACTTATTTGCTGCAATGGGCATGACAGGAGCCACAGTTGATTTGGAGGAGGAGGAGTCAAAGTTCTGTTTTGGAGATGTTGGATTTGGCCTATTTTTTAAGGGTCAAGTAGCCAATGTAAGTCTGGAACAAGGGAAGATAGCAGTACCATAAATATTATTTAAGAACTTACTAACATAAAAGTAATATTTAATACCTGATTTGCCCTTATGATGATACCTCAGAGTAGTTATCACCATCTGGCATTGTGTTGCATAGTCTCTCTCTCTTTTTTTTTTTTCCTGTGTATCCTTCTTACAATGTAGATTCCATAAATCCAGGGCTTTCTCTGTTTTTTGTTACACTTGTCTATTTAGCCCTCAGACTGCATATAAAATACAGTAGTCACTCAGTATATATTCACTTAGTGAGTGAAATAAATGAATAATTATTTCTTTCTCTCCATTTGTCTAGGCTGCCCTTGATGGAAGAAACACTCATGACAATCTGTAATAGATATTTAAGAGATGTCTGTGCAATCTAATTTAAAAAGCCATTGGTGTAACTGACTGAGGTTTGTTTGTTTTCTTTATGGCACAGTGATCTTTGAGTCCATCCATGTTGGTTCAGCATCACTGTTTACTCCTAAACTTAAACCATTACTTAGGCTCCACTAGTGCCACATGCATTTTTATTATCACTATAGTTTTCACCTTCTTTCTCACTATTTTTTACTTTTTTGCTCACTAAAAATCATTTTCCTTTGGGAAAAAAATAATATTACCAGTAACAGCCTTATACAGAACTATATGTGTTCAAAGGGACATTTTCCAACTTTCAAGAGCTAAATAATGGAAATACGTTGTTTGAGAACTCTAGGCTGTGAATATCACACAATTATTTTTAAAAAGAAACTCTAGACAAAATTTAATTCATTCTCTTTATTTTACAAAAATGAAAACAAAGGGTTAGAAATAACAAAAGAGACATTGCTATTTTGTGTGATAAATATAACTAAATTTTATGGATAGTTAAATTTTAGGCCCTCTTTTAAAATTTTTATTTGTACTATTTTAATTCTTAACATAGTTTTATGCTATAAATGCCCACTATAAATGCCCACTCTCATCATTATTCTCCTGATGAGGAAATTGAAGCTAAGTAATATTCCTGAGACCAGCTTATTTATAAGAGAAAAAGTGAGATTCCAAATCAGTGCCAATAGAGATAAGGAAAGATTTACTGAATAAATTATTGTCATAAATCCATTTCACATACATCTTTAGGTTGAACTATAACATTACCAATCTATATCTATCAACTATTATTTTTGACATGGTATTAGTTATCATGTGTTATAATTTTGTTACTTATAAGGAAAAGACAAGATTTCTTCTTTGGACTATGAAAGAGGAAATGGTGCTATACTTGGCAGGCTGTCATAAACAAGTATACAATGGAACAAAATATAGGAGATGAGTGTTTCTATGCATTGACTGCAAGACCGCTTACTACCATGATCTTGAGAGAAGGGAAAGATAAAAGATGAAGCCTACACATGCCCCAACTTTTGCTGAGGGGGCATATTCTTACAGCACAGAGGAAAAGTGCTGGCCAAAGAAGATCAAAAGTCTGTCTGAACTCAAGAGAATGAATTCCAAGTGGCAGAAGAACCGGGATTTTCAGAGCAGGATACTGGGAGCAGGGAGCCGTGCTGAAGGCACATACCAGATACCTGCCTGGGGAATCCCTGAGAGTTGTTGTAGAGTTTGGGCTATACCTGCATATGGAGAGACTTGGTAAGGCCCAGCAGATATCTCCTCCTGCAGAGGTAAGAACTGAATGGAGATACCAGAGGTGGAGCGAAGCTGGAAGTCAGAGTTCTAGATCAAACAAGTGACAAGACCCCAAGATCTTGAGCATTCAAGTCAGCCCACAGAAGGCCATACCTTATAGTGGCCTTACTAGACTACAGGTCATACTAGAAGATGAAGTTCAAAACCAAGAGGGATCTTCCCTACCAAATAATAGACAGCTAAGTCTGACAATAACAAAAACTCCCACACAGACTCGATCATATAATTTAAAAACTACTAAAAACTACTACACATGAAAAGAAGATATTTCAAATAATATAATAATTTGCAACTTGGTAAAATTTATGGAATATTTGAGTTACTTAAAGGGAAATTTGTATTTTTAAATGTGTGTATTAGAAAGAATAAAATTATAAAATCAATGATCTGAGTTGCTTTCTTAAGAATATAGAAAAAAGAACAAATTAATGCCTCAAAAAAGGGAAGAATAATAATGACAAAAACATAAATTGACTTCATAGAAAGAGTCTGGAAGTTTTCCTTCTGCTTCAGTTTTTTTGAAACAGCTTCAGGAGAATAGGTGTTATTTCTTCTTTGAAAGTTTGGTAGAATTACCCAGGGAATTCGTCAAGTCCGGGGCTCTTGTTTTTTGGGAGGTTTTTGATCACTGCTTCAATCTTGTTACTAGATATCGGTCTATTCAGGTTGTCGATTTCTTCCTGGTTCAATTTTGGGAGTATAGTTTTCCAGGAATGCATCCATTTCATCAAGGTTGCTAAGCTTATTGGCATATAACTGTTGATAATAACTTCTGATGATTGTTTCTACTTCCTTGGTGTTAGTTGTGATCTCTCCCTTTTCATTCATAATTTTATGAATTTGGGCTTTCTCTTTTCTTTTGGATTAGTGTGGCTAGTGGCTTATCAATCTTATTGATTCTTTCAAAAAACCAACTTCTAGTTTCATTGATACGTTCTACTGTATCTTTGGTTTCTACCTCATTGATCTCAGCTCTAATCTTGATGATTTCTCTTCTTATGTGTGGAGTTGGTTTAATTTGTTGTTGATTTTCCTGTTCTTCAAGGTGTAGAGATAGATTCTGTGTTCTGGATTTTTCAATTTTTTTGAGGGAGGCTTGGATGGCTATGTATTTCCCCCTTAGGACTGCCTTTGCTGTATCACATAGGTTTTGGACTGAAGTGTCTTCATTTTCATTGGTTTCCATGAATTGTTTCAGTTCTTCTTTGATCTTCTGGGCAGAAGATATGAACAGACACTTCTCCAATGAAGACTTACAAATGGCTATCAGACACATGAAAAAATGTTCATCATCACTAGCTCTCAGGGAGATTAAAATTAAAACCACATTGAGATATCACCTTACACCAGTTAGAATGGCCAAAATTAGCAATACAGGAAACATGTGTTGGAGGGGATGTGGAGAAAGGGGAACGCTTTTACACTGTTGGTGGGAATGCAGGTTGGTGCAGCCTCTTTGGGAAACAGTGTGAAGATTCCTCAAGAAATTAAAAATAGAACTTCCCTATGATCCTGCAATTGCACTCCTGGGTATTTACCCCAAAGATACAGATGTAGTGAAAAGAAGGGCCATCTGTACCCCAATGTTTATAGCAGCAATGGCCACGGTTGCCAAACTATGGAAAGAACCAAGATGCCCTTCAACAGACGAATGGGTAAGGAAGATGTGGTCCATATACATTATGGAGTATTATGCCTCCATCAGAAAGGATGAATACCCAACTTTTGTAGCAACATTGACGGGACTGGAAGAAATTATGGTGAGTGAAATAAGTCAAGCAGAGAGAGTCAATTATCATATGGTTGCACTTATTTGTGGAGCATAACAAATAGCTTGGAGGACATGGGGAGTTAGAGAGGAGAAGGTAGTTGAGGGAAATTGGAAGGGGAGGTGAATCATGAGAGACTATGGCCTCTGAAAAACAATCTGAGGGGTTTGAAGTAGTGGGGGGGTGGGAGGTTGGGGTACCAGGTGGTGGGTATTATAGAGGACACAGATTGCATGGAGCACTGGGTGTGGTGAAAAATAATGAATACTATTATGCTGAAAATAAATAAATTTAATTAAAAAACATAAATTGATGTAATAGTAAAAAAGACACAATAAAGAAAATTAATAAAGTCAAATGATCACTATCAAGAAAGAAAAAAGGAAAATCACTACAAAGACTTTAATTAAAAGAATAATAATGAAATATTATGAAGACCTTTCATGGCAGTATATTTGACAACTTATATAGAATGCAAAAATTCTTTGAAAACCACAGTTTACAAGGAAGAGAAAAGGTGGTGGAGGAGTAGGGGACCCTATTTCATCCAGTTCCCTGAATTGAGCTGGATATCTACCAGACCATTCTGGACAGCCATGAAATCAGCCTGAGATGTAAGAAGATATATCTGGATCTCTACAAACAGAAATATCTCCAGTGGTTGGCCTCAAGGTATGATGCAGGGAGCTATGATTCTGTGGGAAGATCCCAGAAGATAAATGGAAGGAGGAATGAACTGCTATAAGTACTGAAGCTGGGAAGGTAAAATAACACAAGAGTGCAAAAGCCTCCCACACTGGGGATGGGGCACAGACTCAAAGACCGGGTAGCAGTGTGAAAAGGACTTTAGGGCAGGCCCCCAGACTGAAACCAGGAGCTTTAGGGGCACCTGGACAAACCAGGGGCGGCTTGCAGATTTAGAAGCACAAAGAGCAAAGGTAGCGGGGCCAGTCCTGGAAACGAGGGATGGGAGTGCTACTGTGGAGCACAGAACCCAGGATTTTAGCAGCATAGACAGAAATGGAGACAGTGTGGTGTGGAGAGCTCAGTGAAGATCAGACTGCTAACTCTGTTCTGAGACAAAGATTTGGATATGGTCACTTTTTCTCTGACTCTCAGAAGAGATGCGGAAAGCTGTCAAAAGACACACACAAAAAAATGTTTTTCACTGAGTCCATCCCCCAAAAAAGGGTTGCCTGAATAACAGGGTGGTTGGACCCTTCCACAGAATACAGGCTAGAAGAAGAGACTGGCAATCCTAAGGTGCCTATAAAATAGTACATCTTGCTTGGGTTTTGGATTCTGTGCATTTCATTAACCACCCCTCAGTAGAGTGACTGAGAGGAGAGGGGCACCTGGGTGGCTCTGTGGGTTAAAACCTTTGCCTTCGGCTCAGGTTGTGATCTCAGGTCCTGGGATCAAGCCCAGCACCAGGCTCTCTGCTCAGCAGGAGGCCTGCTTCCTCCCCTCTCTCTCTCTCTGCCTGCCTCTCTGCCTACTTGTGATCTCTGTCTGTCAAATAAATAAATAAAATCTTAGAAATAAAATGACTAAGAGGAGAAACCCCTAAAAAGGAAAGATTCAGAGACTGTGACCTCTGCCACAGAGCTAATGGATATGGATGTAACCAAGATGTCAGAAAATGATTTCAGAGTAACAGTTATAAAGGTAATATCTAGGTTTAAGAAAAATATTAACAACAATATAGAATTTCTATGGTCAGAAATGAGATATAATCAGGCCAAACTTAAAAATGCTATGAGGTGCCTGGGTGGCTCCATTGGTTAAATATCTGCCTTCAGCTCAGGCTTCCTGCTCAGCGGGGAGGCTGCTTCTCCCTCTGGGGTGCCTGGGTTGCTCAGTCCTTAAGCATCTGCCTTCAGCTCAGGTCAAGATCCCAGGGTCCTGGGTTCGAGCCCCACATCAGGTTGCCTGCTCAGTGGGAAGCCTGCTTCTCCCTCTCCCACTCCCCTTGCTGGTGTTCCCTCTCTCACTGTGTCTCTTTCTGTCAAATAAATAAACAAAATCTTTTTAAAAAAATACTATGAATGAAATGTTGTCTAAACTGGATACTCTGACTGACAGGGTAAATGAGGCAGAAGAAGGAATTAGTGAGACAGAGGATAGGATAATAGAAAAGAAGGAAATCAAGGGGTATGGGAAAAATATATTAAAACCCAAGGAATCAAGCTGAAAGAGATTAATGACTCAATGAAACATTCCAATATCAGAACTATTTGGGATCACTGAGGGGGGTGGAGAGAGAAGACACATTTGAGCAAATTGTAGCTGAGGAATTCCCTAATTTGGGGAAGGAAACAAGGATTCATGTCCAAGATGCAGAGAGGATCTTTCCCAAGATCAATGAGAACAAACTCACACCATGACATATAATAGTACAATTTGCAATTCTTAGCTTCAAGGAAACAATCTTGAAAGCAGTGAGAAAGAAGAGAATTCTTACATACAGAGGGAGGAATATCCAAGTAAAGTCAGATCTGTCCACAGAGTTCTAGCAAGCCAGAAAAGACTGGCAAGACATATTCAGGGTACTAAATGAGAATATGCAGCCAAGGATAATTTATCCAGCAAGGTTGTCATTCAGAATGGATGGAGAGACAAGGAACTGCCAAGACTGGCAGAAACTGAAAGAATATGTGACCACCAAGCTGGCCCTCCAAAAATATTAAAGGGAGGTTCTATAAAAAGAGAAAGAATCCAAGAGTGATATAGAGCAGACATTTACAGAGACAATTTATAGGAACAAGGACTTCACAGGCAACATGATAACAATAAAAACATACCTTTCAATAATCACTCTCAATGTGAATGACCTAAATGCTCCCACGAAATGGCACAGGGTTGCAGACTGGATAAAAGACAGGACCCATCCATATATTGTCTACAAGAGATTCTTTTTTAACCTAAAGATACATCCAGACTGAAAGTGAAGGGATGTAGAACCACTTTTCATGCCAATGGACCTCAAAAGAAAGCTGGGGTAACAATTCTCATATCAGACAAATTAGATTTTAAGCTAAAGACTGTGATTAGAGATACAGAAGAGCACTATATCATTCTTAAAGAGTCTATTCAACAAGAGGATCTAATAATTGAAATATCTATGATCCCCTAACATGGGAGTAGCCAACTACATAAGCCAACTGTTAACCAAAATAAAAAGACATATTGATAATCATACTCTAATAGTACGGCCTCAACACTCCATTCTCAGCAATAAACAGATCATCTGAGCAGGGAATCAACAAAGAAACAAGAGCTTTGAATGTCACATGGGACCAGAGGGACCTCATAGATATATATATACAGAATATTCCACCCTAAAACAACAGAAAAGTCATTCTTCCTGAACGCACATGGAACTTTCTCCAGAATAAACCACATATTGGGTCACAAGTCAGGTCTCAACTGATACCAAAAGATTGAGATTATTCCCTGCATAGTCTCAGACCATAATGGTTTGAAACTGGAACTCAATCACAAGAAAAAAATTGGAAGAAATTCAAACATTTGAAAGTTAAAGATTATCTTGCTTAAGAATGTTTGGGTCAACCAGGAAATCAAAGAAGAACTTAAAAAATTCATGGAAACCAATGAGAATGAAAATATATCAGTCCAAATCCTATGGGGTACAGAAAGACTGTTCTAAAGGGGAAATACATAGCCATCCAAGACTCACTCAAAAACAAAACAAAACAAAAAACTGAAAACACAAATTAACTTTACACCTTAAAGAACTATAAAAAGAACAACAAATAAAGCCTAAGGCATACACGAGAAGAGAAATAATTAAGATTAGGGCAGAGATCAATGAATTCGAAACCAGAAATATAGTAGAGTGGGTCAACGAAACTAGATGCTGGTTCTTTCAAAGAATAAGATCAGTAAACCACTGGCCAAACTAATCCAAAAGAAAAGAAAACAAAAGAGACCCAAATTAATAAAGTTATGAATGAAAGGGGTGAGATCAAAACTAATACCTAGGAAATAGAAACAGTTATTAGAAATTATTATCAACAGCTATATGCCAATAGGTTAAGCAACCTGAAAGAGATGGGTGCCCTCCTGGAAACCTATAAACTACCAAGATTGAAACAGGAGGAAATTTATAACCTGAATATACCAATAACCGGTAATGAGATTGAAGCAGTAATCAGAAACTTCTGAAAAAAACAAGAACCCACAGCCTGATGGATTCCTTGGGGAATTCTACCAAACATTCAAAAATCAATAATACCTTTGAAGGCCATCTCAGTCAAAAACCAATGGAATTTTTCAAAGTGATGGAACAAGCAATTCTAAAATTTGCATGGAACCAGAAAAGACCCTGAATAACCAAGGAAATGTTGAAAAAGAAAAACAAACCTGGGGGCATCGCATTGCCTGATTCCAAAAAATAGAAACAGAAGGAAGACTTCCAAACTCATTCTATGAGGCCAGAATTACCTTGATTCCCAATCCAGACAAAGACCCCATCAAAAAGGAGAATTACAGACTAATATCCCTGATGAATGTGGATGCCAAAATTCTCAACAAGATCCTAGCTAATAGGTTCCAGCAATACATTGAAAGAATTATCCATTACGACCAGGTGGAATTTATCCCTGGGATGCAAGGGTGGTTCAGCATTCTCAAATCAATCAATGTAATAGAACATATTAATAAGAGAAGAGACAAGAACCATATGATCCTCTGAATTGATGGAGAAAAAGCATTTGACAAAATACAGCATCCTCTCCTGATTAAAACCCTTCAAGTATAGGGATAGAGGGAACATTCCTATTTCATAAAAACTATCTATGAAAAACCCGCAGACAATATCATTCTCAATGGGGAAAAGCTGAGAGCCTTTCCCTTAAGATCAGGAACACGACAAGGATGCTTACTCTCACCACTATTGTTCAACATAGTACTGGAAGTCCTGGCAACAGCAATCAGTCAACAACAAAAAATAAAAGGTATTCAAACAAAGAAGTCAAACTCTCTGTCTTCAGAGTTGACATGATAAGCAAAGAGGTAAAGGATCTATACTCTAGGAACCACAGAACACTTATCAGAGAAATTGAAGAATGCACAAAAAGATAAAAATACTTTCCATGCTATGGATCAGAAGAATAAACATTGTTAAAATGCCTGTGCTGTCCAGAGTAATTTGTACTTTGAAGGCCATCTCAGTCAAAAACCAATGGAATTTTTCAAAGTGATGGAACAAGCAATTCTAAAATTTGCATGGAACCAGAAAAGACCCTGAATAACCAAGGAAATGTTGAAAAAGAAAAACAAACCTGGGGGCATCGCATTGCCTGATTTCAAGCTATGTTACAAAACTGTGATCACCAAGACAGCATAGTACTGGCACAAAAACAGACACAGAGATCAATGGAACAGAATAGAGAGCCCGGCAATGGACCCTCAACTCTATGGTCAACTAATCTTTGACAAAGCAGGAAAAAATATCCAATGACAGTCTCTTCAATAAATGGTGCTGGGATGGGCGCCTGGGTGGCTCAGTGGGTTAAGCCTCTGCTTTTGGCTCAGGTCATGGTCTCAGGGTCCTGGGATTGAGCCCCACATCGGGCTCTCTGCTCAGTGGGGAATCTGCTTCCCCTTTTCTCTCTGCCGGCCTCTCTGACTACTTGTGATCTCTCTCTCTCTCTGTCAAATAAATAAAATCTTTCAAAAAAAATATGGTGCTGGGAAAATTGGGCAGCTATGTAAAGAAGAATGAAACTCAACCATTCTCTTATACCATACACAAAGATAAACTTGAAATGGATAAAAGACCATCATGTGAGATGGTCCTAGAGGAGAACATAGGTAATAACCTTTTTGGCATCAGCCACAGAAATTTCTTTCAAAACACATCTCCAAAGGCAAGGGAAACATAAGTGAAAATGAACTTTTGGGACTTCATTAAGATAAAAAGCTTTTGCATAACAAAGTAAACAGTCAACAAAACAAAGAGACAACCCATGGAATGGGAGAAGATATTTGCAAATGACACTATATTTAAGGGCTGGTATCCAAGATCTATAAAGAGCTTCTCAAACTTAATATCCAAAAAACAAATAATCAAGTTAAGAAATGGGCAGAAGACATAAACAGAAAATTCTCCAAAGAACACACACAAATGGGTAACAGACACATGAAAAAATGTTCAACGTCATTAGCCATCAGGGAAATTCAAATCAAAACCACATTGAGATACCACCTTACACCTGTTAGGATGGCAGAAATTGATAAGACAAGAAACCATAAATGTTGGAAAGGTTGTAGGGAAAGGGGAACCCCCTTTACACTGTTGGTGGGAGTACAAGTTGATACAGGCACTTTGTAAAACAGTGTGGAGGTGCCTCAAAAAGTTAACAATAGAGCACCATATGACCCAGCAACTGCACTACTAGTATTTACCCCAAAGATACAGATGGAGTGAATAGAAGGGCCATATGCACTCCAGTGTTCATAGCAGCTGTATCCACAATAGCCAAACTGTTGAAGGAGCCAAGATGCCCTTCAACAGATGGATGGATAAAGAAGATGTGTTCTGTTTATACAATGGAATATTACTCAGCCATCAGAAAGGAAGAATACCCAACATTTGCATCAACATGAATGGAACTGGAAGAGATTATGCTAAGTGAAATAAGTCAAACAGAGAAAGAAAATTATCATATAATTTCACCTATTTGGGGAGCATAAGGAGTAACATGGAGGACATTAGGAGAAGGAAAGGAAAAATGAAGTGGGGGGGGGGAGTGAGAGGGGGATACAAACCATCAGAGATTATGGACTCTGGGAATCAAGCTGAGGCTTTTAGAGGAGAGGGGGTTTGGGGGATGGGTGAGCCCAGTGATGGGTATTAAGGAGGGCACAAATCACACGGAGCACTGGGTGTTATACACAAAGAATCATGGAACACTCCATCAAAAACTAATGATATACTGATGGTGACTAATAATGTAATTTTTTAAATTTTACATTTTAATAATTTAAAAAATTTTAATTAAATTTAAAATTATTTATTAAATATTTTATTTTATTTATATTATACATACTATTTTTATATATAGTTTATTATATATTTATATATTTGATTTTTTATAATATATATTATTTTTATATTTAAAATATTTAATTTAATTAAAATAATTTAATTAAAATAATTAGATTTTAATAATTTCAAAATTATTAAGAAAAGAAAACCACAATATAATAAAAAGGACACGAGAAGAAATAAAATTGTGAATAGTTCTTTTCTATTAATGTTTGGATTAATAATAAATACTCTTACTCAAAATAAACATTGATACCCAGATGGTTTGATGGGAAATTTTATCAAAAATTAAAGGAAGAGTGAGGTGGTGCCTGTGTGGTTCAGTCAGTTGAGCTCCAACTTTTATTAATATTTATATCTATCTTATTTATGATAAAATGAATGAAAATGGTTGAAATATCCGTTAGAAGAAGAATGAATAAACATTATGACATATTCATAGAATAGATGATGTTTTGTCTATAAAAATTGGAGAATACACAACAGATAGATACATTTTTAAATGTCAAAAACACTATGTTGATAAAAGAACCCAGTATAAAAGAGTATGTAACACATGATACGACTTATATGACATTCAGAAATAATCAAAATTAATGTACAGAGATGAAAATATGGAAGAATTGTGACCTACAGAAGATTAAAATAACCATAAGAGGGCCACAGGGTAAAGTTTAGCTAGTAGAAATATACTATACTTTGATAGAAGTGTTAAATGTACATATATACATTTGTAAAAACTCCTTGAACTGCACATTTTAAGTGTGCATTTCAGTGTGTGTAAATTTTACTTCCATTACTTTTTAAAGGTATTATGAAAGTACTTCAACCTGTGATTTAAAATTGGACCAAAAAATAAAAACTTTGCCTGAACTTATTAAAATCATTTCTAATTATTTCCTAATTATGTATATATGAAATGCCCACATTTATAGCATTTCTTTTTTTTTTTTTTAAAGATTTATTTATTTTAGAGAGTAGGAGATAGAGCATGAACAGGAGGAGGGAAGAAGCAGAAGGAGGCAGAGAATCCTGAGCAGACTCCACGCTGAGCATGCAACCTGATCTAGGGCTCGCTCTCCTGACCCTGGATCATGACCTAAGCTGAAACCAAGAGTCCCATGCTCAATCCACCAAGCCACCCAAGTACCCCTATATCATTTGTTTTTGAAGAATATGTCCTTTAACAAACAAATTTTGGTTGTTAATGAGAAGTTGGAAAACAGACTATCTTAGTGAAAAAGAATATGGACATTGTCAAAGCCTACAGAAAATCTTTCTCTTTTAGAAAGGTTTTACAAAATTCCTGAATAAAAATCCTCCATATTATGAACTATGGGAATAAGACAAAAGCTACCTATTAAAATTTTGTTTTTCAGTACTAAAATTTTCTTGTTTCTGGCTGCAATATGTGGTTAGAGTAATATAATTTCAGACATGCCTGTTTTCAGGTGCATATGATATTTTATTTGATTTTTAAAGAATTAAAATGAATTTCATTTTATTGTCTCTCCTGAGAGTGCAATTACAGTAAAAGATTATCTTTTTAATTCCATTAGAATGATATTCTTGTGGATAGTGTTTTTCAAGAAATTGAATTTATAGTTTTGTTATATAATTCTTGGAAAGAAATATGTAAGTTTATAAAGAAAGTACAGCTCATGCTTTTATGAAGTACAGAAACATTTAATAATAATCATGTAAAATTTTAACAAGACATTTGCCTGTTTTTGCTATAGAAGTTAATAAGGTGATTATAAAGTTTATTTGGAAATGCAAAGAACAAAGAACTAAAGTATTTCAGTTTAAAAATCATGTACTCCCTTTTTTTAGTGTGATTTATATAGTCTTTATTTCCTATGCTCTTTTCCCCTCTTTTTTAAAAAAGAAATGTCATTTAAAATTAAGACAGAGAGTGGTAATTTGCTTCACAGGCTTTTAGTGGTGATAACCCTATATTAGGAGCTAAAAGGATATTTTGTAAGGCAGTAAACATGCAAAGTCTTGATGTACATTGGAGATAAAAAAGGCCATTTAGGTGAACATTGGATGTGTTTATCCTTAAATAAGCAAATCTATTTCTTAGATGGGAGATAAAAAAAAAAAGTAGAGTGAAATCATTCACATTAGGCTCCACATCCTTTTTATATGTCTACTTTTTTTTTTTTTAAAGCACTTTCACATATTAGACTCTGGCTTTATATTTAAATAGAAAACATACAAACTTCTATAATTAGAAAATAGAAATTATATCAAATATTTCAAGAACACTTTATAATTTTGTTTCAAAATCTTAATTTTATAAAAAGGAAATATTAAATGTTTACCATTAATAAAACATGCCATTGGTTTTTAACATAAGGATTTTTTTTTCTGTAGTACTTGAAGGATTTATTTTAGTTGAAGATGAGATAATAATGCTAACAATATGCTTGCACTGAAGGAGGAGTGTTGGCCTAGCATCTCACCATCCATAGTCACTATTTGGAGGTGCTTTTTATTTCCTTTTTGAATACTTAATAACACCTTTGATGATTAACCTCTTTTATGTATTCATGACAGTGTTATTCCAGAAAAGAAAATAAACCAATGAGAATACATAAAATAAATTAGTTATTACCATGTGTGTTACACATTTTTAGGTAACAATTATTGGGGAAAGAGAACACACTGAATTATCGATTAGAGGTTAATTTTAAATTTTTCTACTTTGGGTAAACTTTAAAAACAAAGAGACATTATTTAATTTTTTTATTTGAAGACCTAGGAAAAAAAGTTTGATAAATCAATAATACAATTTTCAATGAAAGAAGCATTTTATATTTATTAGTAGTAAATCTTTAATGTTTCTTCATATAGATTGGAATTTTTGAAGTCTCATGGCCTATTTGTGTCTGTTAGACACTAAGGACAGTAAAATGTCATCAAATAGGAAAACAAAGACAAAATGCTTTATAATTATACATTGAAGTTACTATTTAAAAATTATAAATGTCACTCATCTTTCCCTTAAAAGATTGCACTTTTTTTTTAATGTAGAAAAGACAGGAGGAATTATTGAAAGGAATGCTTTTTCACTATTTTATTTTAATTTTAAGCTCCTCTTAAAATTAAGGATTGTCCCAAGTACAACAAAATATGCCCATGGTAGTGAGAATTACCATGTAAAATTTATTTTATATCAGAATCCCAAGAAGAGAGGGAAGGCGTTTGTCCTCAAGTTCAAGGTACACTCCAAACTCATGAATGCTTTTGGTTATTCTGTAGGGGGCAGCAAAATCTAAACTAAATAAATATTGAAGGACTACTGACAGGAACCATTTAGCAGCTGGTTTGTATTATGAGCAAGGGGGTGGAATATACCTGAATTGCTTCAAAATTATCATAATGCTAATTAAAATTCTTTACGTTCGCAACAGGGGTTGCTTGTATTCCCCTTTATCTAATCTCTGCTTTTATATACACAACTACTGAAGCTGAACAAAACCAGTGAGATAAAATTAACACACAAATTGTTTTTCCTCCCTTTGGGCAGGAAACATCCTGTTTACAAGGAAAATGATATTATACATAAATATTTATGAAAAACAACAAAGAGTCAAACCAAATCAGTGAGTTTTTGTGGAAACTAGCAAAAATAACTTGAGGTAGAATACTTGATACTTTTATGAACAGTTCCACAGTGTTCTGAAATAAAAACCTATTTGGAAAATGGAGCAATTTCTAACATTTGCTATTAATAATTAATTTTAGGTTGTGCCAGGTGAAACTGAAGACTTAACTAATATTGTAAATTAATTCAAGTTTCCTGTCCATCACACATAAAATACTTTCATTTTAGTGTATTGTCAAAAGGTGAACTCTCCATTTTCTTCACCTTCAAAAAACTTTTGTAAGGAAGGAATTAAGAAAGTGAGTAGATGCATTATCTTCATTAAGATTCCAGGGGGAAAACTGGATCTGATCAGAGGTATAGGAGGAATGAGTTAAAGTAGAGGGCAACATTTTTCATTTAATGAGACATCTACATTAACCTATAAAATCATATGATTTTCAATAGTGCAGAATTCATTATCTTTCAGAATTAAATTGCAGTCTTTAGTAAAAAACTCACGGAAGAAACTCCTGGATTGAATCCTTATCTCATGTTTCTTGGCTTTACTTTTCAGTTCTTTGGTTATGTCCTAGACCTAATGAAACAAATAATATGTGTTGATATCAACATTGAACACAGTACTTCTTAAGTATGTATTAAAGTATGTAAATGATAAATTAAAGAAGCACATTGTGACAAATGGTAGGTATATTCTTAAGACGTTAAAATGAAAATTTTAAATGGCAAAAACTCAAATAATACCAAATCAAAAATTAAAATTGCATTTATTTTTTCTTCTATTTGAAAGTATAGTAAAATCTTAGTTTCCTCTTTCTAAATTTTCAGCATGGATTCTTTTCCTTCCTATTTAATGTTCCTTATTCAAAATCTTTTCCCATTAGGACATTATATGAGAAAATGTTACTTGGTGTCCAGCATATGATTAAATCCCAAATTCTTATTTTCTAACATTACAAGAAAGTGAAAAATTGAGAAGGGACACTGTTATTTTGAGACATCTTTTAGATGTGGTTTTCTCATTCTATTAGTGACGAACTAATGGTTTATTAATATTATGAATAGTCTTTTTTTTTTTTTAATGTGACAGGACAAATTGTGGGTAACATAGAGACCATGCAAGGAAAGTTCTTTATTTGTGAAGTATTGTGCATCATTATGTAAAAATTATATTTTGAGGGAAGGAAAACCTCCTATCATTAAAGGAACTAGAATTTTCCCAGATGATACTGACGTATTTTACAGTGCAGGAGTAATTGTAATAGACCTAAAAGACTATCTAGTATATTTTAAAAACTAAAATATGGAAGCAGAACTCCCTTAAATTACCCCCCCCCAAAATTCACTGTGATATACTTCCAGCCCTTTTATTTCTAAAGTTTTATTTTATTTTACATTATTCTAAATCTGCATCTTAGGATCAAGTGATTTATTTAAGTCAACAATTTATAAATCATATTTGTCTTGGAATCTATTATTTTAGTGATCAGAAACTCTTTGCTAATAATGAGAATGATTAACCAAACTCTTGTCATAATGAAAAGAATAAGGTCACTGCAGAAACTTTTTCATAAAGCCAAATGCCAAATGTCCTTCGCTACCTAGACACTCTGGATCCAATCTCTTGAGATGAGATCATATAAATAAATTGTTATGGAATTATTTTAAGGAAGCCCTCTCTCTGTCATTCTGATGTCACTGTCCTAACTTAGGAGTCAAACAAATTTGTACACTGAGTGATACATGCTTTGATTTGAAATTATATCCTTCCTATATGTTTGGTCTTAAAAATGTGCTCCAGTTAATGACAAGGAAGAATGTGTGGATGTGAGTGTTTGTGCATGTGCATTTATATGTTTGCTTTTTAGAATACTTACTTAGCAAAATACATAATTCACAAGCTTATGGTTGTCTCCATTTAACTGAGAATCATGTACAATTATAATAATTAATAATAGTGGAACTTAGGACAAAATCTTCATGGAGTTCCCCAATACATACTTCTGCAACTGCCAGAATAATATTTGTTAAAATAAAACCCATTCCTTCTTTTCCCTTCTCCCTCAAACTTTCCAAAAATTTTAGATTTTTGTGTGGCAGAATGGATACTCTTTCTTTTCCATTTTATTTATTTATGAAATAGATAAACACTCATATTTGACTTCAGGCTCATTCAGTACTTAAGAACCAATTATTCAGAAAATCATGAAATTATTGATATTCTCAAAAGTCTCAAGGAAAGGCTTAAGTAATTCTGAGACACACATTCAGATAAAACATTTAGAATATGTAACATTTGTTTATGAAAATGTTATCAAAGCTCCTTTTTGAAGTTTTTTTAAGAATTTAAATTCCAGTATCATTAACATACAGCATTTTATTAGTTTCAGGTGTACAATGTAGAGATTCAATTGTTCCATACATCACCAAGTGCTCATGATAATAAGTGCTCCTCTTAATCCCCATCACCTTTCACCCATCCCCCCCCCCCACTTCCCCTCTGGTAACCATCAGTTTGTTCTCAGTAGTTAATAGTCTGTTTCTATACTTCTCTCTCTCTCTCTCTTTAGTTTGCTCATTTGTTTTGTTTCTCAAATTCCACATATGAGTAAAATAATATAGTATCTGTCTTTCTCTGACTCACTTGTTTCACTTAGCATTATATTCTGTAGCTCCATCCAGGTCCTTGCAAATGGCAAGACTTCATTCTTTTTATGGCCAAGTAATATTCTAATACATATATATATATGTATACACATATGTATATATATTCTAATATGCATATGTATATATTATTATGCATACAGTATATGTATATACATATATGTGTATTCTAATATATATACATATATATACATATATAATATATATACACATATATACATATATGTGTATACATAATAATATATACATATATACACACACATAGATATATATATTCACTGTATATTATACATGAATGCATAAAGGAGTGGCATATACGTATATATATGTACACACACATGCATACACATATATATGTGTGTACACACACACATATATATATATATGTATATCCCACTCCTTCTTTATGCATTCATGTATCAATGGACATTTGGGCTGCTTCCATAACTTGTATACTGTACATAATTCTGCTATAAACATTGGGGTACATGTATCTCTTTGAATCAGTGTTTTTGTATTTTTGCGTAAATACCCAGTAGCTCAATTACTGGATCTTAGAGTAGTTCTATTTTTAACTTTTTGAGAAACACCCATACTGTTTTCCTTAGTGACTTCATCAGTTTGCATTCCCACCAATAGTGCCGGAGGGGCTGGGAGGTGGGGAAAATGGGGAGATTGGGGTAAAAGGGTACAAATTTCCAGTCAGAAGATGAATAAGTTTTGGGGATCTAATATACAGCATTGGGATTATTGGGATAACAATACTGTATTACATACTTTAAAAAGTTGCTAAGAGACTGATTCTAAAATGTTCTCACTTCCAAAATAAATACTAATAATATAATGTGATGGAAGCGTTAACTAATACTAATGTGACTATCCTATGGCAGTGTATGTGTATCAAACCAACATGTTGTACATCTTAAACTTACACAATATTATAGGTCAATTGTATCTCAATTAAAAGATGGTAATAGTACCTACCTGATAATACATGTAGAGCTTTCAGTACAGTATTTAAAAAACTTGGTAAATATACCAGGAGCATTTACTACCATTACTCCAACTATTAGCACTATTACTGTTTTTAGCTTGACTTACATAATTTTCTGGAGTAATCACCCTCTTCATAGCACTAGTACTTTATTTTTCACCTAAATCTAGAAAATGTCATTTCTTTTTATGTATACATTCTCTTCACTATGGGTATATATGATTATGCACATATATAGTTACATAAAATAAGTCCACACCAAGACTTTAAGGTTAAATTTGTTGTCAGATTTCTTTTTTTCTTTTAAACACCAAAATGAATTGATCAGTTTCTCCACAGTTTCCTGTGAAGTTCTTGGAATCATTATTTTAATATATCTCTATTATATGTGCTGCCCTTTGTTTGATCTGTCACTTTGATAGATGACACTTTCTTGCAGGGGACACCTATGTGTCGTAATGGTTTGAAAAAAGAAACTTCTCTGAAAGGTCCTTTAGTGATCATGGGTAGGCTTCAAAGGTTGGCAAGTCAGAAAAATGTCACTTATTCTATTTTCAGATCTTCTTCCATTTGAATAATTTAAGCTTTTTATTTTGTGGTCCTTAGAGATCTGTGAAACTCCATTTGAATTAGGTGCTGTCAAAATTATTAAATCTGTCAAGAATTGAAATTCTTTGCAATTCAATATTAAATTTTACTTGTCATTTAAAAAAAATACTGAAGACAGTTTTCCCTAAATGGGGGTGGAAATGTCAAAAACTTCTCAGCTCTAGCGTTTTTAATACTAGATTAATGAGTGCCAATCAATAATCTCATATCAGGTCACCTTTCCTCCATGAAGTGGGTTTAGAAATAAAAATATCCTGCTATCCTGTGTCATTATTTTTGTAAATATTTGCATCTGAGAAAGGGTCTACTCTTTGAGTGGAGGACCAGGAATTGTATGTGCTGTTGGACAACTTTCTAGCAGCAATGGAAAAAAAAAGATGTAAGCTGAATGTAAGCTGAAAAGAGGAGCAGGTGATCATTTATGTAAGAATGCAAGCTGGTATTTTAGGAAACTCTGCATAGCATCATTCTAAAAATTTTCTGTAATGAAGATCTAAAAGTATGACAGGAAATTCAAACTTCTAATCTTAGATTGAGAAGTCCTACCCCTGTCTTTCAACTTCTCCTATCCCTTTTCTCCAAAATACCTTTTTTACCTCCATAGTCCAAAATAGACAAACTCTCAGCTCCAGCGTATGAACTCCCCCCTCTCCATTTTGTGAGGTCTAGCTAGTAAAAAGTTTTCAAAAATAATGACAGGGGCACCCTGGGTGGCTCAGATGGTTAAGCATCTGCCTTTGGCCCAGGTCATGATCCCAGCCTCCTGGGACTGAGCCCCAAATCAGGCTCCTGGCTTAGCGTTGGTTCTGGATCTCCCTCTCCCTCTGCCTCTCCCCCGCTGACGCTCTCTCACTCTTTCTGTATCTCTCTATCTCAAATAAATAAATAAAATCCTTAAAAAAATTGTTTTAAAAAATAATGACATTAGAGTTTTCTTTATTTGAGATTTAATATAATTAATATTTATTACATCACCAAGTAAATTCTTTTTTTTAAATATAATTTAATTTTATTATTTTTCAGGGTTCCAAAATTCATTGTTTATGCACCACACCTAGTGCTCCATGCAATACGTTTCCTCCATAATACCCACCACCAGGCTCACTCAAGCCCCCACTCCCCTTCCCTCCAAGACCCTCATGAGAGACCATGGACTCTGAGAAACAGTTTTCTCTTTTTCTTTTTTTTTTTTTTAAAGATTTTATTTATTTGTCAGAGAGAGCGAGCGAGAGCGAGCACAGGCAGACAGAGTGGAAGGCAGAGTCAGAGGGAGAAGCAGGCTCCCTGCGGAGCAAGGAGCCCGATGTGGGACTCGATCCCAGGACGCTGGGATCATGACCTGAGCCGAAGGCAGCTGCTTAACCAACTGAGCCACCCAGGCGTCCCACAGTTTTATTTTTCTTATCTCGCCTGTGGTTCAGGGCTATTACAACATTTCATGTCCTTTCCCAGTCATAGCTCTTTCTGTCCTCAGCACTGCCTAACTGCATGTTTCCATTCAGGTTCTGCAATCCAGGGCTACCCAAACTGTGTTTGACAGGACAGAAAATGTCTATGAACTCTTTGCCACCATGCATTGTAAGAACAGGGCAGCAGTCAAAGGTATTTAGAAACTTGGCAGACTAATTTGGCAGACTAAAGTGTCAATTAAATGTAATAGTGATATAAAATTGGGTATTTTCCTTCTATTTTAAGAATTCATAGTTTATTGTATTTTTTTTATAAGTGAGAGTTTACATCACATAAGATATTTGTTCAAAATAAATAACTGGTCCCTCACCATAGATAGTTTGGAAATTGTTTTGATTCATCTCCAGTTCAGTGACTCAAATTATGACACTGGATGTCTTATTTATTGTATTTTGTTCTGTTTTTACTTCACAATAAAGGAGAAGCTTGCATGTCAACACTACAATGAAGAATATCAGTAAGCTAAGTCAGATCACACTTTTTCCTGGACTTGAGAGCCTTGAACCAAATGTGCCAATAAAATTTCTGGTCTCACCACTCTGATTAGAGAAAAAGTTGGTTCAAATTATATGCCCCAGAGACGAAGGGAAAGAAGGCAAAGCAAACTGAGGTTGAGAGGAACCACATTTGCTTATGATGTGTATGGTGGAGCCAGATCGAGACAACTGCCCTAGACCTTGAACTGATGCAGTAATTCTACAATTTTTTTTTAAAACCCTAGCCCATCAATGTATGAAGATTAATACCATGTCCATCTATGAAGCCTAAAAACAAGAGGTTTTGTAATTGCCTTCTATTTCTCCTTCCCATTCTCAGTTACCAGAAGTTCTCCTGGTCCAATCCAATCCACTTTTTAACTTTTTGTTTTTTCTTTTCTCAGTCCCTTTTCTCCAATTTGGGCCCAGACTCTCACTTAGAGCTTTGTCATGTGCCCCACTCATCTCATTACTATTACCTTGTGCAATTTCTGGTACGAAACATAAGAACACAAATGTTTCTTCCCTGATTCTCTCACATTATGGAGCTTATTAAAGTTATTGGTTTCTGCTTGTTAAAAGACCACTTCAGATGGTTGTATCAAAGGTTGTAAAAGTCAGAACAAGACACCCTGCACATTTTTGGAAGCTTTTAGATGGAGTTTAGTGTCAACATGACATCAAGCTATCTACCCTAATAATGTGACACCAGTGACAGCTTTAAATCTCATATTAAATAATGGGTTGAGAGATACCAAGTGCTTTATGAACCTTTATTTTGAATTGCTGAGGAATGCAGGATTCAGTGACAGTTTCAGCTCTGTAATTGTTCTGGGGAAGTAGTCTGCCTGTAGAAAGGGATTTAATCTCTCCCTAGTTAAGAATTGTGTAAATGAAACACAAGGAAGCCCTACAATTTCTCATTACGGTATAAATTTGGAAGATCCTACGAGCAATTATTATTTTGTTTAATGACTCTTAATAATAGATTACTCTGTCTTATTTTAAATTACCACCTGCAGTATATCCATACAATAAGAGCTACCAAGTCCTTTTGAAGAAAGACAAACTATTTCCGTATTCTACTAACCTATTATCATCAAGGATCAAAGACGAAAATGACAATGTGGGTGGAGAGGTAGGATGGTGGTTTGATTCAGGACATGTAAACCAATGGTTTTCTAACTAGAGAATATCCTTAGCTTTCTGAAGAGTATGTGCTATAGTGGATTGCATTCTGGAAAATCTGAAACCATTATTTATGTAGTGTTTATTGGTTTTAAACCGGAAAGCCATATTTTGTGACAATATGAATAGATATTTTTATTCCAGACTCTTGTGAAAATAGCCTAGAACCTGACTTTTATATTTTAGTAAAATAATTCTGATTTCCTAAATTTCATTTACTTCTGCTGTTTACATTTTGGGAAATTGATTAAAGTAAGGAATTATACAGAATTTCTGAGCTTTTATTGACTAATTTCACTGAGAATTTCAAGTCAGAATAGTGGCCTGGGATAAATAGAAGAAGCTTCTTCTGGGCATGATTTCTTTTTTTTCTTTTTCTTTTTTGAGAGAGAGAGAGAGCAGTGAGCATGGGAGAGGGAGAGGGAGAGAAAAATCTTAGACAGGCTCCATGCTCAGCCCATGACCTGAACCGAAATGTAGAATCAGATGCTTAACCAATGGAACCACCCTGGCATCCTGCATATGCCTGATATTTTAATTAATATAGCAAACATATTAAATGTATTATTCATATTTAAAACAAATATATATTAATATATATATAATTACATTTTATATATTTTATAAATAAATTAAATAATTAACCAATATATTATTAAATATTAAATAATTAATATATTATTATGTAGTTCTGAATTAAAGTATATACCATAGCTTAATTTTAAGTATAGAAAATACTTTACTAGCTTCGACTAAAGAATGTTTTTTTATTTATTTTGTTTCAATTTTTTATTTAAATTCCATTTAGTTAATGTATAGTATAATACTAGTTTCAGGAATAGAATTTAGTGACTCATCACTGCATATAACACCCAGTGCTCATCACAAATGTCCTCCTTAATTGCTCATTCAACCTATCCCCCTGTCCACCTTCCCTCTAGCTACCTTCAGTTTGTCCTCTATAGTTAAGAGTCGGTTTTATGGTTTGCCTCCTTTTTTTTCTCCCATATTCATCTGCTTTTATCTTAAATTTCCACATGTGAATGAAATAATATGGTGTTTGTTTTTGACTGACTTATTTCACTTAGCATAATACACTGTAGCCCCATCCACGCCATTGCAAGTAGCAAGATTTCATTCTTTTCATGGCTGAGTAATAGTCCATCCATATAGATAGATAAGGTATAGATATAGATATAGATATATGATGATGCTGCTATAAACAACAGGGTGCATGTGCCCCTTCAAATCTGTACTTTTGTATCCTTTGGGTAAATACCTAGTAGTGCAATTGATGGGTCATAGGGTAGTCCTATTTTAAAAACTTTGGGGGAAATTCCATACTGTTTTCCAGAGTGGCTGCACTCTGGAAACTCCAGAGTTTGCATTCCCATCAACAGTGTAGGAGAGTTCCCCTTTCTCCACATCCTCACCAACATCTGTTGTTTCCTGTGATGTTGACCTTAGACATTGTGACAGGTATAAGGTGATACCTCATTGCAGTTTTGATTTGTATTTCCCTAATGATGAGTGGTGTTGAGCATCTTTTTATGTGTCAGCTCATCATCTGTATGTTTTTGGGAAAATGTCTATTCATGTCTTCTGCCCATTTTTTAACTGGATTATTGGTTTTTTGGATGTTGAGTTTATATAGATTATTTCAGTATAGTGTTCAGAATTTCAGGATGAAAGTCAGAAAATTATTAATGAAACTTCAACACAGATGCCTAAAAAAGTCACTTTATATGATAATAATAAACATTTATTGAGCATTATGTGCTGACACTATCACATTTTCTTTACATTCATTGACACATTTAATCTTCACAATAACACTGAATAATAATACTATTTTATTCTTTATAGATAAAGACACTGACACAAGAAAAGACTAAATTATTTCCCAAGGTCTTATAAATATAAAAAGTCAGTACTCAAATGGGACAAAGCCTATTTGGGTTTTTGTGTTCTGATTTGCTTGCTCTGATGATCACAATTACTGTCCTACTTTTTAAATATTTACACATTTAATACTTGGTTAGAGCAAAGAATACTTTTACATGACCTGATTTAAAATAGTAGGTGGGGCACTTGGTTGCTCAGTAGGTTGAGTGTCAGACCCTTGATCTTAGGATGAGTGAGTTCAAGCCCCATGTTGGGCTCCACATGGTGTGGAACATACTTAGAAAATAAAGTAAATGAATGAATGAATGAATGAATGAATAAATAAATAAAGTAGGTAAACCAGAGAAGCTATATGCTCTTATGAAGTTTGAAGACATACTAAAAGGCAATCCAATCACAGATTCAGGCATAAATAATTTCTTTCAGGAAATCAGCGCACTGGAAGGACTTGGAGAAT
Organism: Mustela nivalis; assembly: GCF_964662115.1. Taxonomy (NCBI): domain Eukaryota; kingdom Metazoa; phylum Chordata; class Mammalia; order Carnivora; family Mustelidae; genus Mustela; species Mustela nivalis. The sequence goes on from NC_139024.1 coordinate 27,951,304, forward strand.
TGGATTGACTTGTATTGTGGTCCCAAGAGATGTAGAGCATATTGGGAGAATAATTTCTTGAGGATAAGTGGCTTGGGAAAGACACTGTGACAATAATTAAGGAGACAAATGAGAGGTATATTGGATTTAGATGACATAAGCTCTGTTTTAAAATGATTTCAGAGGTCTTGATACTCTTGTGGAGATTTTGTTAGGAACTTGTAGATGTTGAACACAAACCTTGCAGCAATGTTTTATCTCTAACTCCTCTTATTTTGGCCTGGGAATTATTGGTAAACAGTGCATAGTCTCATTTTATTTCACTTTAGCATGAGATTCCATCTTTTGGGGGACTTATTTGGAGCCCCAGGTTAATATGAAAATTACTTGAAGCTGAAGACTTTTGAAGATTCAACAGATATAAGAAAGAAGCCTTCTTAGATCTTTCCTAATCTGATTAAAAGCAGCAACTTCTAGGAAATGAGGCTGTTATAAATTCCATCTTTGGAGCAGGTCTTCTCCCAGGAGGAAGTCCTCAAGTAAACCAAACATAAGTTGTTTCTTAGGGGATTTTCTTGGCTATGAAGAAGGAAAGACCACTCCCACCTACATAAACAGACATCACAAACTCTTTTTTTTTTCTTTTATTCTTTTTTTTATTTATTTTTTTTGCATGTTTAATTTTTTATTTTTTATAAACATATATTTTTATCCCCAGGGGTACAGGTCTGTGAATCACCAGGTTTACACACTTCACAGCACTCACCAAAGCACATACCCTCCCCAATGTCCATAATCCCACCCTCTTCTCCCAAACCCCCTCCCCCCAGCAACCCTCAGTTTGTTTTGTGAGATTAAGAGTCACTTATGGTTTGTCTCCCTCCCAATCCCATCTTGTTTCATTGATTCTTCTCGTACCCACTTAAGCCCCCATGTTGCATCACAACTTCCTCATATCAGGGACATCACAAACTCTTATCTCCTGTTTGTTCTTCCAAAAATCCCTTTGTCTTTCCTAAAGAGACCTGTTATTTTTGTCATAGAAGCCTTTCTATCTCCCTTTTTCCTTTTAGGTATAGTAAGTCTCCAACCATTTAATGAGCTAGTTATTTCTGTTATTAGCTTTCATCTGCTTACAAATAAACGTTTTGTTCACCTGTTAATTTGGCCTTTGTATCTTTAATTTTCAAGCCCCGAACATTGAAGCTAAGATGACAGAGGAAAAGATTCCCTCTCTTAATAAATGAGGATTGGGGTTTCAGAGGTCTTATTTATTTATTTTCAGTTTTATTTTTCATTACTTTTATTTTTAAAATTTAAATTCAATAGCCAACATATAGTACATCATTAGTTTTTGACATAATGTTCAGTGATTCATCAGTTGCCTATAACACCCAGTGCTCACCATATCCCTTGCCCTACCTAATGCAGAGATCTTATAATGGGCAGTTATGGGTTACCTGGACTGAAAGATATTGGTGACAGATAAAGATAATAATCTGTCTGGCACTTTGCCAAGGATTAAGTTATAAATATGCTTAAATGATAGTTACCATCCTTATGGAGTTTACAGTCTACTTGGGAATAGCTTTACATACAACAAAGACTAAACTTGTGAGAATGGGTATGAGAGGGATGTATACAAATTACCAAGTAATAAATGAGATCATTTACTCTGTTAGGATGGGTGAGGTGCATATAGAAAGAAACACTTGACCCAGGACTTAAAAGGGTAGAGTTTGTCCTTTATCACCTGTCAAGTTTGACAGGTGATAAAGAAGAGGAGAAAATAAAAGTTTTAGAAACTAATGATAACATATGTAAGAGAGAGACATTAAATAGAGCATATTTTAAATGACCTTCAGTTTAATGTAGATAAAGTATAGCGTAGAATATGGAAAAGTGACAATAGCTCAAGTTGTTAAGGCTGGCTCAGGCTAGATTGTGGGATTTGGATTCTACTGCAGTAGTTAAACCAGTAGGAGACAATATCTTTGTCCTAAAAATTCGGCATAGAAAATAACTTTTTAAACTTTCTATGCTTTTTAAGATTTATTTGAAATGTCAACTACCTAAAAAAAAAACCACACATTTTAATCTTCTTGAATGTGAAATACATTGAATTGACATATGTCATATGTTGTTTAATAAAGCCATTTCATGTGAACTCATGGCTCACATTTATTTCGAGCCATCCAGCAAACTTTAAGTTACATGGATTGTATAAAATATTGTAAATTTGAGTATCAATAAGTTCTTAGTTTAATAAATAGTAGAAATTATCAAAGATGAAAAAAATACAATTCTGGCATTGAATTAGGAGTCGGTCAATAGGTATTCTAATGAATGTTTATTATATTAATTCAATTGAATGACACTTTTAAACTGGCTGACAATAGATGACTAAAGGTGACAAATAAATAAGAAAATTTAAATAAAAAATGATTTTCCTTATTGTGTATCTGGAAGCAAATATTCAGCATTTATAGGACGAGATTTACTAAATTATGTCACATTTCAGTAGAGCAAAGCCTGGTAATGGCCTTTCAATACATAGAATACAGTTTCTGTATAGATGTCTGCCCTATACATAAGTAGCTATGTCTACATAATAATTAGGTAAATATGCATAAAATAACTATATTCAAAAGGCATAATAATTTGAAAGTATCAACAATTTTGACTTGAAAGGAAGCTGAATTGTTAGTCATCTTGCCTTTTTCAACTGTTAAGTTTGAGGTACTATATATTTCAGAGTGGTAAAATTGAATTGATAAAGTGAAAGCAATAAAAGGTAAATTAATAGGGTGGGAAAGGTACTATGTGCTAATATGGAAGAATCTCATACAAAAAAAAAAAAAGGAAATGATTATTCCTATGAAAAAGACTTATATCGGGACGCCTGGGTGGTTCAGTTGGTTGAGCAGCTGCTTTCGGCTCAGGTCATGATCCCAGCGTCCTGGGATCAAGTCCGACAAGGAGCCCGCTTCTCCCTCTGACTCTGCCTGCCACTCTGTCTACCTGTGTTCGCTCTCACTCTCTCTCTCTGACAAATAAATAAATAAAATCTGAAAAAAAAAAGATTTATATCTATGTAGTCTAAGTCCTAGCTATTGATAGTAAATCAAAATAACTCCAAAATGGTTTTATATGCACACATACATGTATACAGAACTACATGAGTATCAGCATTAACCTGCCTTATTAAGGCCTTATCCAGCCTTAATAATCTTGTGATTATTTCTCTAATCACATTAAAATACTGAAAGATATGTTTTACACAAATCCATGGGGAAACACTATAATTCTTTCCCCATATCATGGAATTTCAATATGGGCTTTCAATGAGTCTCTTTTACATTCGAATGGGAAAGGAAGGGAGAAAGTAAGGGAGGGGAAGAAGAAACAACAGGGATAAATTAGGTTTTTCCTTGCAAAATTAATTGAACCTTATGTTATTTTACAAACCAAAGATAGTAATATATAATAATGATACAGTGTATAAAGAGTTTAAGACAATTTTGAAAAGGGATTTTTATCTATGATTATCATTAAGGTGAGTAAGTACAGGGGCGCTAGGGTGGCTCAGTCCATTAAATATCTGACTCTTGGTTTTGGTTCAGGTCATGATCTCAGGGTCTTGAGATCCAGCCCAACATGAGGCTCCACACTCATCACAGAGTCTGCTTGAGATTCTCTCTCTCCTCTCTCTGCCTCTCCCCCTGCTCACTTGCACCCATGCACTCTCTGTCTCTCTGAAATAACTAAATAAAATCTTTTTCAAAAAAGTCTTTAAAAAGAATATAAAGAGGTACATGTGATGACTGTAGAACTGAATAGAATGTTGAGTAATGGAAATAAGACATTGTTCACTGTTAGAAAAACTTAGAACATGAGAGTAAGATTCTGGGATATAATGTGGACTGTATATTCTATACCAACTAGACCATGTTAAGGAGAACAGATATGATCTTAGCAAAAAGAAAACACACACACACACACACACACACACACACACACACAGTTAAATTGTAGAATGATACCATGTACTAGGATCAAAGAATCTTTTGTATAAGATTTACATGATTTTAACTATGTAAGCAGAGTTTTATAACTAGCCCATGTGCTAGCTCTTGAAAGGAAGGGAAGACAAGAGAAATTAAGCAGAAGTTCTGATATTTAGCAGTCACTTAGATATGTCAAGAAAAAGATTAATATGAGTTGAAAATTACTTAGAACTTCTCTATCTCAGATTTAAAAAAAAAGTAGCAGTGTGTTTTATTGGAAGGAAGGTAAGTAAAGCAGACCCATTACCACCATATTTAATGATGTCAGTCATTAGCATATATGTGATCTAATATTCAATCAGATATTTAAAGAAGGGCAGATTACGAGAACAATGCAAAGGTTAAGAAAATTGAGTTCAGTGTTTGCCCATTAGCAAATAGCTTGACATAGAATTTAATGTAGACATAATAGGCTAAAAATAGAGAACTCAGAAAAACAACAGTACATTTAGAGATGTGGTAAAAGTGTCCAGGAAAAAAGATAAAAAAAACAAGGAAGATATTTGGAAAGCTTGGCTTGAAGATGGTTTGAGCATTATATCCATTAAATTGTATTATAGAAGTGAATGGTGATGGTGCTGTTTCATGCCATTACTTGGTGAATGGAATCAAATAGCTCAAATGGGTTTTGAGAAATCTTCTGTTCAAACTCCTTGCCTCAGGACGGATGAATGTGTAAACTTCTGCAGCCTAGGTGCTTTTTTTGTTGCTCTTGAATATTTTAAAAACATATCCTAATAACTCATACAGTGTTTTGTCCTTTCTGGGTTACCTTTCTTTCTTTCTAGTCAAAAATCATCCCTGCTGAGAGTTAGGAAACAATGTTAGATACAACCAAACAAAGTAAAAGGCATAATGAAATTTGGCACCATTTGTGATACTTACAATCTAGTACCTTGTACTTGAAATTGAGTATTTTGCACAGTTGTTTTAATAATAAAGAAAGAGAACTTAGAATGTTAAATTTGTCATTATTTTAGTCCTCACTACTTAGGTTAAAGAAGCTTCCCCTATATTTGATAGCTCTCCTAGTATTCTGAGCCCTTCTTTGTTTCAATAGTCAATTATAAGTTCAGTTCTCTAAATTAATAGGGCTTGATGAACATAAACTATGTTAGAAAATTTCAATTACCTTCAGGTGGACTTCTTTTCTAGTCTATTCCAATGGTTTACATTATTTTTGGGAGATGAAAGTGTGTCTTAAATAAGTAAAAAAGAAACATTATTTCTAGAACTTTTTGTTTTCTTTTTTTGTACTTCCCAAAGCATTGAGATGAATCCTGTCCATGTTGTTTAGTGATGCAGCTATAAAGGTAGCCTCACAAAACAAAAAATCAAACAAACAAAAAATAATTTTGCTTTTTTTTATTATGAATCTCACACACACACACACACACACACACACACACACACTTACAAAGTATCCATAATGTAAAGGAATGAGAAACGATCATCCCAATCAAACATAATTTGGGTTTATTGTTGATGTCCTGCCTGGAGGAGATTGGGGCTTAGTCTTGGAGTACTAAGAATGAAGTTAGAAACTTTTTTGGGGGGAGGGGCAGATAATCCTGTCTTGTGGAAGGAGGCTAAAAATCATGTACTTGAATTTCTGAAAATTTTATTGTTTTAACTGTAAAATTGTACTTGGAATTTTGAATTTTGATCTTTCCCTGGGCCAGTAGTTTGAAGTCTGATCCTCTCTCATGATGGTGCTGGTCGATGGCAGTGAGCCTTGGCCAGTCTGCCACGCAGTCATGAGGCTAAAAAATCAATACCCGTACAACCATTCTGTACCCATACAGCTATTCAGATTTTCAGTCTCAGGATAGTATTCAATACATTACATGAGATATTCAACACTTTATTATAAAATAGGCTTTGTGTTAGATGATTTTGCCTAATTTATAGGCTAACATAAGTGTTCGGAGCAAGTTTAAGGAGATCCAGGCTAAGCTACTGATGTTGCACAGATAAGGTGTACTTTTTACTTTACTTTTTACTTTACTTTGCATATACTAACTTTGATGGACTTCTCAGAATGTAACCTTGTCATAAGTGAGGAAGATCCCTATCATTATTGTGAAAATAAATACATTTACACATGTTATTAGAAAATTTATTAGAAAAGCTGTAAAGAAAATGTGCTTAGCACATTATAAATGCTCAAAGGTGAGAACCTTATCATATTTAGATATAGTTACCATTATTGTTGATTTTCAGAAAACATGTAGATATTTCCTATTTACTAAATATATTCTGTGTTCTGTTTGACAACTTAGGGATTACTCTATTAGATTATAAAAAATATTCCAAAAAATTCTAAAACACAATAGAAATATAAAATATACTGGTGCTAGATATAAAGATAAATATTATGTCTCCTACACATTATTTGCTAGAGAAAAAAATGTTCCCTCTTCAGAGAGTCCTTCTCTATTTAAAATAATGTGTCTATTCATTTACCCAGCTTTGTTTCACTTTAAACCATTTACAAACTACCTGAAATGATATTTAATTTGCTTTTACTTAGTACCCTCCTCAATTAAATTGCAAGCTCAAGGTACACAGAGACTGTCATTTTAAAAGACGTAGTATCAACAAAATTACAATGAGTAGTAACTGAGTCTTAGAGATCTAATGCACAGTTTGGTGACTATGGACAATAATACTGAATTATAATCATCAAGCTTGTTAAGAGACTAGATCATAATTATTCCAACCACTAAAAATAAATGGTAATTACATGACATGATAGAAGTGCTAATTATTGCTACAATGGCAATCATATTACAACATATAAATGGAGCAAATTAACATGTTGTACACCTTCAATTTACAGTGTTATATGTCAAATGTATTTCAATAAAAAATAAGAGCCTCACAGGTGGTAGATGCTTAATTAATATTAGGTGTGGGTCAAATATTGAATTAATTGAGGGATTACTTTTAAAAAATACACTAGCTGAAATATTGATTTGATTCTGGGACATATTTACCTGGAATGCAAAGAGACAGCTTTGCTTTATTATTATTAATTTGTGCAGGTTTTAAAAATTATTTAATTTCTCTGCCCTTTTTCATATTTAACAGAAGGATTTAAGTGCATTATTGTGTTTACTCTCTAAGAGAATATCTTTCTAAAATGGAGTTATACAAACCCCAGAAAACTGAAAGCCTGTATTCTAGTCCCATCTTTGCTTCTTACTTTAACCCAGTTTTTCTAACTGTAAAAAGAGGATTATTGACTTATTCAACTGGATTATAAAAGCACATAAACACGTATGCCTAATCTCTGTATATTCTCCGTATGGTTTTTTGTTTGTTTGTTTGTTTGTTTCTTTGAAGGTACTTTCTAGTTCCAATAATTAACAATTTAATTAAATCATTCTAGCACTAAGGTAAGCATGAGGAAACTGAACATTATCAAATGACACCATTTTAGAAGCTTTAAACTCCTCTGTTGGAGGCTAGATCATACTCAAGACCCCACAGGCCAGATTATAATCTCATATAATGAAAATGCCAAACATAGATCTACTTCAGTGAAAAACTCATTACACCTTCTTAAAATCAAACTTGTTAGTGGTGTGCATCTCTGAAGACAGCTGATCCAGAAAAAGTCTGAAACTGGCTTTTAACACTGACTAACTCAGAATGACTAGAAAAAGATAACGTTGGATTATATTGGCTGGTAACATGTGACTAGTGAGCTGTCATTGATTTAGCAGTGAGGTGCAGTGACAGGTGTATTGGAGCTGTAAGCGCTATCAAATATATCCAGGACATTATGCAATAATAAAGCAGTAAAAAGTTCTTCTCTCTGAATGTAATATTCTCTTCTGCCTAAAATCAGAAAATATACACATGTGGATTTCAGCATACTGACAATGACATGACAGAAGTTTGTTAAGTTTGTGCTAAGGCAGCTCCTGGCGTGACTCTAAATTTAGTCATCTCTGACTGTAAGAGACTGCTGATGAAACTCTCAACTTAGTTTGCATAGTGATCCGAATATTATCTCAAGGCAGTTTCTAAATAGATATTTAAACCAATATTCACCAACACGAACTTTGTTGTTCAACTTCCCTATTGGCACCAACTTATAATTGTTATAACATGGTTAAAATTAATTCTAAGTTCGTGTTTGCCTACTGCTAAAACAAACACACACTCTTATTCTAATAATATACTCCATACTGGAATTAGAGACAAAGTTGAAAAGCTCAAATACGTTTCAGTAAACCAAATTTGGTGAAAGGTTCCAAAGGGACAATACACAGAAGTGTACCGTCCTCTTTTCTACACCACAAGAATGTCTCTTATCCTGTGTACATTAATACAATTAAGTGTTTAAGATTCCTTCCTGTTTCCTTCCTTCCTCTGACTCAATAAAGTGTTACAGTTGATAATATTGACAAGTACTTTTTTTCTCTTCACTTCTGGGCACAATGGCTACATTCTCTAGTCCCTTAATCCTAAAATTTGGCCATATACCCTACTTTGCTAATGAAATGCAAGCACAAGTGATGTGTGTCACTTTGGGGTTAAATCTCTAAGAGCCAGAGTACCATTTATCTTTCTGCTCTTTTTAAAATCTGTCTACAGGGACGCCTGGGTGGCTTAGTTGATTAAGCAGCTGCCTTTGGCTCAGGTCATGATCCCAGCATCCTGAGATTGAGTCCCAAATCAGGCTCCTTGCTCAGCAGGGAGCCTGCTTCTCCCTCTTCCTCTGCCTGCCACTCTGTCTGCCTCTGCTCACTTTCTCTGACAAATAAATAAATAAAATCTTTAAAAAATAAAATAAATAAATAAATAATAAAATAAATAAAATCTTTAAAAAATAATAATAAAATGAAAATAAATATATTAGAATCTGCCTACAGTGACAAATTAGTTTTCATAATATATATGCTAATATAAATAAAATCATATGGAATGCATTGTTTGGTCTAGCTTCTTTCATTCTGCATATTTTGATATCCATCCATTTTGTCGGATGTCTCAATAGTAATTTTTTTTGTTGAATAGTATTACACGGTATGGACATAATACCTTATGTTTACCCATTCACCTGTTGGTTGACATCGACATTGGGCCGTTTCTACTTTTGTCTATTAGCAATAAATCTTTCATGAACTTTTATGTACCCATTTTTGCATGGACATCTGCTTTCATTTGTCTTGAGTAGAAACCTTAGAAACTGTTGTTCTATTTTCCAAAGTGGTTGTACTACTTCACAATGCAGTCAACAGTGTATGAGAGTTTCAGTTCTTCCATATCCTCACTAAAATTCATACTGTTTTTAATTTGCATTTCCCTAATTATGAACGACATTGAACATATTTGCATGTATTTGCCTTCTGGGTATCATCTCTCATGAAGTTTCTGTCCAAATTTCCCCCCTATTTTTTTATGTCAGTTGTTTTTTTTTCTTCTTATCTAATTTGAGAGGCCCTTAGACATTCTGGATGTAGTTTATATGATACAAGATTGGCAAGTATTGTATTCTAGCCAGTCACTTGTTCTTCTTTCTCAGAGCTGGACCTTTTTTTCTTAATTTTGAAAATGTTCAGGGTTTTTTTTTTAATTTTTTTAAATTTATTTTTCATTTTCAGCATAACAGTATTCATTATTTTTGCACCACACCCAGTGCTCCATGCAATCCGTGCCCTCTATAATACCCACTACCTGGTACCCCGACCTCCCACCCCCCGCCCCTTCAAAACCCTCAGATTGTTTCTCAGAGTCCATAGTCTCAGTTTGTCGATTTTTAAAATGGATCATGCTTTCGGTGATGTATCTGAGAAATTTGTGTTGCTAAGCCCAAGGTAACAAGATTTTAGTTTATTTCTTTCCTAGTTTTTTGCACAGGGTTATGATCTTTTGAGTCAACATTTGTTTACCATCCAAGGCATGTATCTTTGGGGGGGGGGCATATAGATATCTAATTGTTTTAGGAAAATTCGTTGAAAAGACTATTGTTTCTTCAGAATCATGTTTTTGAACCTTTGTGAAAAATAAGTTGGCCTTTTCCCTCCACTGCTTTCCATTAGCAGCGGTGGATTGTGCACACATGGCCAAGATTAAGGCTCCAGACCTTCTGGGCTTCTCTTCCAGCTGGTTAAGCAGCTCCTCCAGCTGAAGGTGGAGCTGTCCCAACTGTGTGTTTCTGAAGTGATAAGCAGCAAGGCTTCCAAGCTCTCCAAGATCTGAGTTGGCAAATCCGTACCCATGTTCTCAGAGTCATTAACCAGATGCAGAAAGAGAACCTCAGGAAATTCTACAAGGATAAGGTAAACAAACTCCTAGATTTGCAGCCCAAGGACACACATGTTATGCGCTGCCAGCTTAATAAGCATGAGGAAAATCTGAAGGCCAAGAAGCTGCAGCAAGTATGGGGTCAAGGCCTGAGCATCAGCATCAATAGTACACAAACTGAGAAAAATAAATACATAAAAATAAAAACAAGCAAATAAAAATGAGTTGCCCTTATACATGTCAGTTTATTTCTTGACTATCTACTCTATCCCATTGATCTGTTTATCTTTATGAAAATACCATGTGGTCTTAATTATGGTAGCTTTAGAATATGCTTTTAAAACATTAATCCTACAACTTTGCTCTTATTTTCAAGTTTTTTTTTTGAAATTTTCATATAAATTTTAAATTTTAAAATTTTCATATAAATTTTAGAATCAACTTGTGAATTTCTACAAAAAAAATCCCTAGTAGAATTCTTACTGGAATTGTATTCAATCCACAGATCAATGTGGGAAGGATTGACATCTTAAATATATGGAATTTTCCTACATATTAACCCGGGATTACCCTCCACTTATTTTTGTGTATTATTTTGATACATTTATTTATTATTGAAGTTTAATTTTGTTGGGTCCACGATCAAAGGAACGAGACTGCGACAAGGTGAAAATTATTTAAAGCTTTATTTTATGCCAAGTATTAGAAGTCAGACTGATCGGCCAGGGGAACAAGACTGAAACAAAGTGAAAGTTATGCAAAGCTTTATTCTATGCCAAGCATTAGAAGTCAGACCGACCCGCCAAGGCTGTCTTGGAAGAGAGCGACCACCCCCAGCTTACAGGCTCAAGAATTGACTGACCTGTCAGGGCTGCTTCTAAAGAGAGCGACCCCTCCCAGCCTCACAGACTAACTTTTATACAGCAAAAGCCTGGCCACACATAGGTGGCCAATGAGATTGTAACATTGCATAGGCATGTTAGGCCACACGCAGGTGGACAATTGAATTACAATTTACCCTTTAGTAGCTGTTTGAACTAACCTATTACTCTGGTCAGAATTGGCGCTCAAGTTTGGCACCCAAAAGGCGGAGTTTACATTCTTTGATGGTTAGGTAGATAGTTTGTGTGCTTTTTACTGAGTGGATGTCTCCACCTGACCTGACTTGTCCTTGTATTCTGGGCTCTGTTATTAGGAACTGGCCAACCATAATTTACTGGTTTCCCAGACTTGCTTCTAATTTAACTGAGATGGAGTCACTCACTCTGGCTAAATGGGTCCTTACAAATTTGAGGACTTTTTACATATTTTCGTTCTCTACTTTTAGAACATAAGAAAAATTATAGTAACTCTTCTAAAGTATCTTTCCTTTAATTCTAGTCATGGTGTCACTTCTGAGGTGCTTTTATTTTATAGATTTATTTCCTTATTATGAGCCATGTTTCCTTGTTTATTTGCATGCATCTTAATTTTTAAAATTTGTACCAGACATTATAAATTTTACACCATCATACATTGGACATTTTCATATTTCTATAAATGTTCTGGATCTTTGTTCTGGGATACAGTTGAGTTACTTAGACATTGTTCCTTTCGGGTCTTGATTTTATGATTGGTTAGGTAACTGCAGAGCAGTTCCCAGGAAGCTAATTATCTCCCATCAATGAAATATGACTTTCTTGAGTTTTCCACATATTGCCTCATGAATTATGATTTTTCCATCTTACTGGTGGGAAGACACACTATTATTCCTGGCCTCGCAAGCACCAGACACTTTACTCTCTCATCCTTTCGGAGAGCTCTTTACCCAGCCCCAGGACATTTTCTCATGTGTGTACACTGATCAGTATTCTGCTGGCCATTTGTGGGGCATTCCACAGCTCTCTAGCATTTTCTCTGTGTGCAGCTTTCTTCCCTGCAGTGTTTGGGCTAGAACTTTAACGGCTTAAGTCTCCAGGAACTTTCAGCTCCATCTCCTCAACTCTTGGAGTCTGGCAGTCTCCTCTGTGCAGTTTGTGAGAAAACTCTTTCTCAAATGTAAAAATGATACTGTCATTTCCTTCACCTGAAATCTACTTTATATGGCTTGGCATAACTTATAGGAGTCCTCGTGATTATATTCTTGCCTACTCCTTCAATCTTACACTGTTACACTCTGACACATAGAGCAAAGAAACCTAAGCAACACTCATAACAAAATCTCCTGAGTAGATTTTTATGTAATTTGTTATTTTTATATATTTTTAGACTTACAGAAAAGTTTCAAGAAATATAGAGTTTTCCCATCATCCTTTCACCAGACTTTCCCTAATGTTAACATTTTATGTAATCATACTATAGTTGTCAATACCAGGAATTAACGTTGTCACAATACTACTCACTAAGCTAAAATTTTATTAAGATTTTATCCCCTAATTTTTTCCACTAATGCTCTTTTTATCTGTTATAGAACCCCACATAGCATATACTTATTATTTCTCCTTGGCTTTATTTAATTTAAGTATTTTTATAGTTGCCAGATCTTTGCTCTTCTTTTTATGACCTTGACACTTTTGAAAAGTACTGGTCAGTTATTTAGAGAACTCTTCCTAATCTGATTTTGATTGATGTCTTTTTTCCCATTTTTAAATTAAGGTTGTGCATTTTGGAGAAGAATACTACAAAAATTATATTAGGCTTAGGTCAGATACTTCATGATGTCAAAATATCTTAACACCGGTTATGTTAACCTTGATCACTTGGTAATGTTGGTATTGGCCAGGTTTATCCTTTTTAAGGTCACTCTACTTCTCTTTGTAATCAATACAAATCTTGGGGTAGGTACTTTGAGACTAAGCAAATATCCTGTTTCTCCTCAAACCTCCACCTGTTAATTTTAACAATCCTCTGCAGCTCTTGTCCGGAACAACTCTTGCCTAATGGTGTTTGCCTAATGTTTGACTTCCTCTTTCCCTCTTAACCTTTTACATTCTTAAGTTGGAATTTTTCTGGGAGAAAGTGTTCTTCCTTCGCTCCTATATATTTATTAGGTAAACATTTCTTTATCAGTATGAACTCCTGTATACTGAATTCTATGGATTTTAATTCAACACTATCATTATTTTACTATTCAAACCATTTGGCCAGTAGGTTCTACTTTAGGTGGAGTATCCTTTTGTCAGGTTTCCATCCTTCTAAAAAAGCTTTCTTACTTTCTGGCAATCCAAGATGTTTTAAGCCAATCTTGGCATTTCCCTTGTCCCAGCCTGGGCTCAACCATTTATTTCAACATGGAACCTTAGTTCTTTTTTTCTTTTTTATTTTTTGGTCTTTTTTTCTTTTTTTAAAGATTTTATTTATTTATTTGACAGACAGAGATCACAAGTAGGCAGAGAGGCAGGCAGAGAGAGAGAGAGAGAGAGAGAGAGAGAGAGAAGCAGGCTTCCTGCGGAGCAGAGAGCCCGATGCAGGGCTCGATCCCAGGACCCTGAGATCATGACCCGAGCCGAAGGCAGCAGCCCAAACCACTGAGCCACCCAGGCGCCCCAATTTTTTGTCTTTTAATTAGAAGGGAAAAAATGTTTTTAGCACTAGTTGTGCTCATTGCTTCTGGGGTGTTAACTAACACCAGGCCTTTTTGGGGGACAGAGTTAGGAAATCTATGTATGAATACTTAATCCATGCAAACACAGAAGTTAAAAATCTGTATCTACATTTATTTGTTTATTTTTAAAGATTTATTTATTTATTTGAGAAAGGAAGAGAGCAGAAGAAGGGGCAGAGGGAGAGGGACAGACAACCTTCAAGCTAACTCCCAGCTGAGCCCTGAGCCCTATGTAGATCTCAATCCCAGAACCCTGAGGTCATTACCTTAGCTAAAATCAAGAGATGGCCACTTAACTGACTGAACCACCCAGGTAGCCCTAATATCTGTATTTATATTTAATCTGTCAATCAACCACTATCTAATCTCTTGCCACGTGTTTCTACTGATATTTCTAATTCCATCATTTGGGCTTTTTCCTTAAAAAAAAAAAATATTTTTGTGAGAGAGAGAGTGAGTGAGCACGCATGAGCCAAGGCAATGGGTAGCAGGAGGACTTGATCCCAGGACTCTGGAATCATGACCTGAGCCGAAGGCAGATGCTTAACCAACTGGGCAGCACAGGCAACCCTCCTTTTCTTATTTACAACTCTCTTGACAGTTATGTATGTAATCAGCTCTTTTTATCAGTATTGTATCTATATGTTCATTTAATCCTATTGTATAAATATTTCAAAAATATTTATTCATTCCCTGGGTGTCTATTTTAATAATATTATTATATGGATTACAGTATTTATTTATAGTTTCTTTACCTTTAAAAAGTTTCTTAGGTTATAAGTTGCTTTCCCCATTCCCTTCCATATAGTTACATTATTGATTTGTAGTTGTTAGGTTAACTTTTTACCCTTGTATTCTGCTTTGGGTTTCTCACCACTTAGTGGTAGTTTTTAATTCTGGGTTAAGAGTCAGAGATATATAAAGGAACTATTCACTGAAATGTCATCGCCTCCTCATCCCTACTAACTATTCCCATTCTTTTCCTCTTTTCACTCTTTTCCACCCACTCCTTGCAGGTAATCAATATCTTTTTGGAACATTTTCCATTTCACTCTTTCTCTGTCTCTTTCTCATCATGTTTAGTAATTTTATATTTTTAAAATTTATTGGGCCTAGAACCATACTAAGGATTTTATATCATGCTGTTTGATCTTCACAAAAAGCCCTCTGAAATTGTTAATATTCATATCTCAACTTTATAGGTAATGAAAGCTGTGAGTATGAATTGTAAGGGGCTGGCTACACAGGTATGTGAATGGCTGAGCCAAGATTTATTCAATTCAGATCTGTTTGATTTAGATCTCTCAAATCTTTTTCAAGACCCAAAGATATGTTTACATTGAGGCCTTCAATGACCTCAGCAAGCTGTCCCTTATCATCCTTCCCTTCAGCTTTCACAGAATCCCACTCATAATATGCATATATTTCTGCCACTTACTATTTTTATGTAAGTGGCCATAGTTCTGCCATGTACTATTTTTATGACCATGTGCAATATTAATGACCCTCCATTTTTAATCTGTTATAATAACTTCTTCACATGGTTGGTGTGAATAATAAATTAATATTTTTAAACACATATCTCATATAATCATAAAATCCAATAATTGTGACGTATTTAAAACTTATCCCAAGTCCTCTTAATTTATTAGTACTTAGTTAATAAAAAAATATATTTTGTTTCCAATTTCTCCTTTTCCTTTCAAGTAGTTTATGTGGAATTTGGGGATCATTCAGTTATCTCTGCTGCCTGAAAATTGCCTAGGAGACAGCAGTGCTCAGAATGTGTTTGAGAAGAAATGACTGCATAAAAAATTAAGGTCTGCCTATAGCACTCCAAAAGTTAAAAAAAGATGAAATATAATTGTTAACCCACCAATTATTTGAAATTCAAATTTAAAATGAATATGGAATTAAATATTTGCATTAATATATAAATATTTCTCAGGAAAATATCATCCTTTTTTAAAAAATTGTGTGCAGCATAAATTTCAATTAAAAACTCTTCCAGAGCAACATGCATTTTTTTCCCTCCTAAATTTTGAAAAAGAGCCTTTTGGCTAAAGATTTGGCAACGAATCCTTACATATGGCAGGCAGGATCCCTTTCCTCTGGTATCAATGAACCAATAAAGCTCTTTGGTGTTGGGATTCCCAGGGACAGCCACAGACTAAACTTGGCTCTCTTCTCAAAACTGTCTCCTGAAGAAGCTCTGGAGTTCAAGCTTTGAAATAAGGGGAGTAAAAGCATCTCTCCTCACCCAAATTCTTGATTTCATAAGGAATCATTACTGTGTAGGTATTTAACTGTCAACATAAATCAAACAGCTAACCTTCCATGGGGTTGTTTTAGAACCTTTACCTCCCTGTATAGGGAGGGGCCAAAGACAAAACGATTCTTTCAACATATTTAATGCTATTATTGGATAGGGAAATGAAGTGACATTTAGGGGTGCCTGGGTTGCTCAGTGGTTTAAGCCTCTGCCTTCAGCTCAGTTCATGATCTCAGGGTCCTAGGATCGAGCCCTGCTTTGGGCTCTCTCTCGGCAGGGAGCCTGCTTCCCCCTCTCTCTCTGGCTACTTGTGATCTCTCTCTCTGTCAAATAAATAAATAAAATATTTTTTAAAAATGACATTTATAGATTTGATGCACCTTGGGTCTGTCTGTCATTTATTTATTTTATCATTTTGCAGGAGTAAAAAATCCATGATATTATCTGTCGATGGGTTGCTTCTTTCTTTTCCTCCTCTTTTAATTTCTCTTCTAAATCAGACACATCAGGCCACTAGAGTAGTTATAAATAATCAAGATCCTGGATTGTAGGAGACACTGACAAGAGTTGCGGTTTCTAAGGGGGACAGCCTTGTCTAGCAGTTCCTGCCTCAGAGAAGGGCACTGTGGTTCTCCAGGGGTTGCAGACCCCGTTCAGGTTTATACATGTGGCTCTTCACTTTTTGAGACAAGCTGGGCTGTGTTTACTGCCCAAGTATCACGGGAACAAAAACAAAAACTATTTACTGAACAAACAATCTGGTGTGCAGCTATTTGGAAATGTGCTACTAATTCTAGTAAAGTCAGTTGGCTTATTATTGGTTAAAGTTACTTGGGGGATTCATTACAATTAAAATTTGTTTATTCATAATGCTGATTGTTCATAGACATTTAGCCATGGTACCATTCTAATTCTTAAATGGCAAGAGAATTGTAATGTCACATTCTTGTATGTGCAAGACATGCTACCGAGTGTTGCCAAAAACAAAATTACACCTGATTCAAAATACCAACTTAAGTATCAATAATGTAAAAATTCCTCCCAGTTACCAGTGTTTTGTTTTTTTTTTGTTTTTTTTTTGTTTTGTTTTTTCAATTCCCAGATCATGCAAAAACTGTCTTGGGTACTGCAAGGAGAGGTCTTTCAGATGCACACAGGTTACCACAAAGGGCTTTAAGGTGAGACCTTGAATCCGGATGGCTTTGTTCTTTCTGTGCCAGCTCACTTCTGCACATTGTAAGTCCAAGACCTGAGCAACCTAGCTTTCCAAATGTACTGGGAGGCCAACGAGGCCTTTGGAGGGCCTGTTGCCCACATACTTTAAGTGCTCTTGTTGTGGAGCTGGTAGATGTCCCCGCTCTTCACATGTAAAGCATCATGTTGGTTTTGCTCTTTGCAGTTTCTCTTGGCTTTGTGTCTGGTTTTCTTTTCTTTTGTTTCTGTGAATTCTTTTTAATTTAATTTAATTTCTTTTCAGTAATCCAAAATTCATTGTTTTTGCAGCACACCCAGTTCTCCATGCAATATGTGCCCTCCTTAATAACCGCCATCAGGCTCACACAAACCCCTACCCCATCCCCTCCAAAACCCTCAGTTTGTTTCTCAAAGTCCACAGTCTCACATGGTTTGCCTCCCCCTCTGATTTGCCCCAAGTCCCTTCTCCTCTCCATCTCCCTGTGTCCTCCGTGTTATTCCTTATGCTCCACAAGTAAGTGAAAGCATAAGATAAATGATTCTCTGCTTGACTTATTTCACTCAGCATAGTCTCTTCCAGTCCTGTCCATGTTGATACAAAAGTTGGGTATTCATCCTTTCTGATAGAGGCATAATACTCCATAGTGTATATGGACCATATCTTCTTTATCAATTTGTCTGTTGAAGGGGATCTTGGTTCTTTCCACAGTTTGGAGACTGTGGTCATTGCTGCTATGAACTTTGGGGTACAGGTGGCCCTGCTTTTCACTGCATCTATATCTTTGGGGTAAAAATCCAGTAGTGCAATTGCAGGGTCATAGAGTAGCTCTATTTTTAATCTTTTGAGGAATCTCCACAATGTTTTCCAAAGTGGCTGCACCAGCTTGCATTCCTACCAGCAGTATAAGAGGGTTCACCTTTCTCCACATCCTCTCCAACACTTGTTTTTACTATCTTGTTGATTTTGGCCATTCTAACTGGTGGAAGGTGGTATCTCAGTGTGGTTTTGATTTTAATCTCCCTGATGGCTAACAATGATGAATATTTTTCATGTGTCTGTTAGCCATTTGTATGCCTTCTTTGGAGAAGTGTCTGTACATGATTTTTGCCCATTTTTTTGATGTGATTATCTCTGTGTGTTCAGTTTGAGGAGTTATTTATAGATCCTGGATATCAGACCTTTGTCTATAGTGTCATTTGATCTTGATGAAGTCCCAAAAGTTCATTTCACTTTTGTTTTCTCTTTGTTTTGGGGACATATCTTGAAAGAAGTTGCTGTGACTGATGTCTAAGGGGTTACTGCCTATGTTCTCCTCTAAGATTCCTGCCTTGTGTTGAGGTCTTTTATCCAACTTGAGTTTATCTTTGTGTATGGTGTAAGAGTTTCATTCTACACATAGCTGTCCAATTTTCCAAGCGCCATTTATTGAAGATACTGGTTTTTTTTTTCTAATGTATATATTTTTCCTGCTTTGTCAAAGATTAGTTGACCATAGAGTTGAAGGCCCATATCTGGGCTCTCTACTCTGTTCCCCTGGTCTATGTGTCTGTTTTTGTGCCAGTGCCATGCTGTGTTGATGATCACAGCTTTGTAGTAAAGCTTGAAATTGGGCAATGTGATGCCCCCAGTTTTGCTTTTCTTTTTTAACATTTTCTTAGCAATTTGGTGTTTCTTCTGGCTCCATACAAACCAGGCAAATACCCCACAAAAAAAGGAGAATTTCATACCAATATCCCTGGTGAATATGGATGCCAAAATTCTCAACAAGACCCTAGCTAATAGGATCAAGCAGTATATAAAAAGGATTATCCATCACGACCAGGTGGAATTTATCCCTGGCGTCCAAGGGTAGTTCAACATTCACAAATCAATCAATGTGATAGAACACATAAATAAGAGAAGAAGCAAAAACCACATGATCCTCTGAACTGATGAAGAAAAAGCAGTTGATAAGATACAGCATCCTTTCCTGATTAAAGCTCTTCAAGTGTAGGGATAGAAGGAACATTCCTCATTTCATAAAATCTATGTATGAAAAACCTACAGACAATCTCATTCTCAATGGGGAAAAGCTGAGAGTCTTTCCCTTAAGAGCATGAGCACAACAAGATGCCCACTCTCACCACTATTGTTCAACATAGTACTGGAAGTTCTAGCAACAGCAATCAGACAACAAAAAGAAATAAAATGTATTCAAATTGGCAAAGAAGAAGTCAAATTCTGTCTCTCTGCAGATGATAGGATACTCTATATGGAAAACGCAAAAGGCTCCACCCCAAACTACTAGAACTCATACAGCAATTCAGTAATGTGGCAGGATACAAAATCAATGTACAAAAATCAGTTGCTTTCTTATACACTAACAATGAAAATATGGAAAGGGAAATTAGAGAATTGATTCCATTTACTATAGCACCAAGAACCATTAGATAGGAATAAACCCAAGCAAAGAGGTAAAATATCTGTACTCGACAAACTATAGAACGCTCATGAAAGAAATTGAAGAAGACACAAAAAGATGGAAGAGCATTCCCTGCTCATGCATCGGAAGTATAACGTTAAAATGTCTGCTCTGCCTAGAGCCATCTATACTTTCAATGCCATCCTGATCAAAATTCCACTGGCATTTTTCAAAGAGCTGGAACAACCAATCCTAAAATTTATGTGTGTGTTTTTCTTCTTGCATGTTTTTTCTTTCACTTTGCTTTTGGGTGTTAGCTTGTTTTTCTTTTGTTTCCTCAATTTTTCAAGTACTTCCAAGAAAAATTTTAGTTTCAGAGAAATTTTAGAAAGTAACTATGATTATGTAATTACAACATATATAAACATTGGAAAATTGATTAGTTCATAAATGTGTGTGTGGGACTGTGAGTAGAACTGTGCCATAAACATTAATTTTTAAATAAACGTAATGGGGTGTATTCATTTACATAGGTAGTGTTGTTCTTCACAAAGTAGGGATGAAGGAAGGATGCTGGAAGACAGCTACCAATGAAGCAATGATCATTTCTTAAAATTGTGCCCCTTTTATAAAACCAGAAAAGAGAGCAAATTAAATAAGGTGGATTTGTGTAGTAAATGTTCTCAAGACAAGAAATATAAAACTATAAATGAAATATTTTATAGCATATATATATATTCCATGTAAACCCTTATGAGTATGAACTTTGCACTAGTTACTGGAATAATAAGAGTAAAACATTATGGTATCCTTCTCACTGACCATAGTTTATGAGTGAGGAAATAACTAAAACTTTAGATGTGTAAATCTAACTTCACTTCTCTTACTGGCAAAAAAGGAGAGTTTAAATATTTGGCCAGATTTTATATATGTTAAATGTCTTATTAAGAGAAGAAAGTTAATAAGGATGAAATCTCCATTCAGCCATCTAACTCTAATGCTGAAGGAATTCAGAATTCAAAGAATGTGTTCATGTATGCAATGTTAAACTCATATTTTCAAAGCTTTAGAACAAAGTATATGCACTAAAATACAAGATTAAGTGGAACATGAATTACTCATTTTTTACATTCATTTAGACACTCAGGTTACTTTTTATGACCATCAATTGCCTTTGTATTATAATACAAAGTCAACTGATTATATATAATATAATATGTATATAATATAATATAATATAATATAATATAATATATATACATATATATGTGGATGTGTTCTTTTTTTGTATCATTTTTTATTTACATTGTAGTTAATTAACATATGTATAAAACTGGTTTCAGAGTAGAACTTAGTGATTTAGTGATTCATCACTTCCATATAATACCCAGTGCTCATCTCAACAAGTGAATGTGCTCTAATCCTATGAGGAAATTTGAGCCTTTTTTTATTTTAAAGTAAGTGCTTATTAAAGTAAAGCGCTATTTTTTTTATTGGGTATTTGCTATAATTTCATCATGTATCACAAATAAAACTCTTATTAAATTTTTTATTATTTTTCTGAATTTTCCAGTTCATCTACATATTAAAATATAGTATTTCAATGCCCTTTCCTTTCTGAATAGACTTTTAAGTTAGTAAAAAGAGATAGGTTGTGTACTAACTCTCACTCTAAACACTAACTGGAGGTCAATTCCTAGCAGGGCTGCTAAACATGACATAAGGTAATTGTCTCAAATTCTTCCTCTTCTTAGATTTGCTCCCAGGTTTACTATAGAATTTAACAATTCCTCTTTCCCTACTGAGCCTGTCCATTTTTCTCCAGTTTCTCCAGTTTTTCCCTACTGAGCCTGTCCAGTTTTCTCCAGTTTCTCCAGTTTTTTCAGATTCATTCCAAACTTACACTTAACACTCACCAAATACCCAGATTTTTAAATTGTTATTTTTTTTAGGAAAGAGTAAGGCTTGCTGGGGCACTTGTGTGGCTCAGTGGATTAAGCCTCTGCCTTAGGTTCAGATCATGATCCCAGGGTCTTGGAATTGAGCCCAGCATTGGGCTCTCTGCTAAGCAGGGAGCCTGCTTCCCTTCTCTCTCTGCCTATTTGTGATCTCTCTCTCTCTCTCTCTCTCTCTCTCTCTCTCTCTCTCTGTCAAATAAATAAATAAACGCTTAAAAAGAAAAGAAAAGAGTAAGGCTTGCAATGTTATTTGTGTTAGACTATGAAGGTATAAATCATAGAGGTACAGGTCAACTTTTTTATTTTTTTCCCAAAATACTCGGGACAATGAAACATATATGTGTACTTACTGAAAACTTTTTGATGATGATGATAATGATGATGCCTTTTGTGTGCCCAAATATACATAAAATGTAATCATTTCATAATCTATATTCTGAGGTATTTTATACAAATGGTAAGGTTGTTTGTTTGGTTTTTTTTTAAGTTTTAAAATGGTGAGTTTATAACTAAGGTGTGTAATAACCCAGCTGGCACTGAATTCCTAAACTGTTTCCTCTCCAGTGGAAGCAGTATTTTTATGACATCTCTTCCTACAAACACAGGTCACAGTGTTGGTTCTAATGTCTGCTCCTGGGGAGAGGAAAAAAAAAAAAAGTGGAATTCATTTTTGTTTTTGAATGTAACACAATAGGAAACACGATAGATAGTTCACTTGGTTATGAAACATACTCTTAGAATTTCATATTTCTAGAACTTGTCACAGACTTCAGTAATTATTTCTACTTTCCTCCAAAGCTGTCAAAACAATTTTTTAAAAAATTCATTTACTCTGTATTAACAGGCTTCAGATTTCATTTTATTCAATAGTACCGTAGACCTAGTGACAGATTATATTGTTACATTTTAAGTATTTTATCTCTTCTTTCATCTTCACGTCTTCTTTTCTCCTAATCCTGATCTTTGTTAATAACATTGCCATCCTTTCTGTCATTGGAATAAAAACCGTCAAGTCAGGTTTGACCTCTCACTCACCTTCTAACCTTTATATAATCAAGTGCCAAGTGCTGATGATTCTACTTCTTTGCCCTCTTTCTATTTCAACGTATTTCTATCGCTATTGCCATACTCTAAGCTTTCAAAAACTTTACCTGGATTGTTCACATTGTCTTAAATATTTTTCATGGTTCAAAACTATACTTTCTTATGCTGCACACAGGTTTTTCTTCTTAAATTACATCTTTGATCAAGTAATACTCCTTTTCAAAACATAGAATTACTCTCTGCATAATGTCAAATAAAATGCACAGTTCTCAACCTTTTATTTAAGCTATTCGAGAGCCTAATTCCAGCCCAACTTCCATTGTTCCTTTTTTTTTTTTTTTACAGTTACATTTACTGGATATTTTATTGTAAACAAAATACATGTTAAAGAAGTTTGAAAACACAAAAATACAAAAAAGAAAATAACCTTGACTTATAACTCTACTGTGAAGAGATACCATAACTCATACTTCTAGTACTTGTTATATGATGACTGTGTAAAATATATCACCATATAAAGAAACAATTTTCCTGCTCACCTCACTTACATTATATTTTCTTAGAAACCTTTATTTTAATTGGATAGTGTAGTCTATGTAATGATCATAAATTATCATAATATGCACATAATTAGCCTTTTCTTATGTTATTTTTATTTTGCAAATCACATTTTCTGAAAATTATATTTTATGTTCAGATTTATTACCGTAAGGAAAAGAGTTTAGTAATTGTATGTTGAATTATTAATACTCATACACCTGACCTATTGTTTCTTTTTTTTAAAGTTTTTATTTATTTCCAGTTAGCATAGTTAGCATACACTGTTATATTAGTTTCAGGTATACAATATAGTGATTCAACACTTCCATACTCCACTCAATGCTCACCAGAGTAAGTGTAGTGACCATCTGTCAATGTACAACATTATCAAAATATTGAGTATGTCCCCTATGCTGTGCTTTTTTTTTCTCAACTTACTTTTTTTCAATTCTTAAAATAGTCTAGTTTTCACAGCAATAATCAACTTAAAGTTTTTCCAAGTAAGTTTTTATAGAAGAGCAAATAAGACTTTTTTTTTAACTCCTGTATATTATATTTATTTTGATTATCTGTATAGTTAAACAAAGTTGTATTTGCACATAAAAATACATTGGAGTAGGGGCACCTGGGTGGCTCAGTGGGTTAAAGCTTCTGCCTTCGGCTCAGGTCATGATCCCAGGACCTTGGGATCAAGCCCTGCATCAGGCTCTCTGCTCCGCAGGGAACCTGCTTCCTCCTCTCTCTCTGCCTGCCTCTCTGCCTGCATGTGATCTCTGTCTGTCAAATAAATAAATAAAATCTTAAAAAAAATACATTGGAGTTAAAAAATTAAAACCTAAAATGTTTATCAGTAATAATCATTGTGTTTCGTTATTCGTATATAGGAGCCTAAAGCCTTGCATGATTTTTGTACTTGTGTATAACATTTCATATGTGTTTGCCTCTTGTGTTTTGTGTGCCTTATGTATATTTGTCTTTTTGTTTTCTGATTTCCTGACGTTTGATAAAGGTATCTGGTCATGTGTCACTTTTATTATAATTTAATGAATCCCTGGGAGTTTTCAATTTCCTGTATCTCTTCTTTCTTGTTTTTATTTATTTCCTTTTTTTCTTCTGCCTATTCATAGATACCTCAATTTTTTCCTCTAAGAAAATAACTGATAGGGCACCTGGTGGCATAGTTGGTTAAGTGTCCGTCTTGATTTCAGCTCTGGTCATGATCACATGGCTGTGAGATCAAGCCCTGGACCATGAAACCCTCTTGAGGTTCTCTCTCTCTCCCTTTCCTTCTGTCCCTCTTCCCTCCCTTTCTTTATCCCTCTCTCTAAAACAAAACAAAACAAACAAAACTGGTAAGTACTTGAAGGTTAGTTTATGAGAGATACCCTAAATCTGAGAGGCATTTTTATATGACGTGAAAAGCAATATGGTTACACATTTTCCATCGCATTATTATAATGAATGACTAGATGCACATAACATAGGATCGTGTATGTGAAAGCTCACCATAAATATTTACATAATTTCAATCCCCTTTCATTCGAGTAGAATACATCTGAGAGTACTTTTTATTCAAAATACTAGAGATTTTCAAAATATTTTTGTATATGTGAAGATTTTCTAGTTATTGGATGAGAAGTCTCAGCATACCTTGGAAGTCTCTACATTAAGAATACTAAGAAAACTCCTGTAGCTAAACAGTACTTTAATATAATACCTATAACAAACTTCCTTAATACAGAGCATGATGAGTGGATGTTTGAAGGTTGCCATACCTAGAAATAGGCCCCATGTTTCTAAAGCTGACTCTGTCACTCCTCTTTACATGCTGCTCTTTATCCACTCAATGTAACTGAATTTCAGAGTTCTATCTTTAAAATTAAGGTGTTAAGATATTGCAGAAATCTTCTAGCTGTAAACAATTTCAATTATATTAAATAATTTCAAATATTAAGACTTAGCCCAGAAGTTTCTTTGGATTTTTAAATTAATTTTAACTTCCTATTACTTGCACTCTTTATGCTTTCTGCCCTCTGCCATTGAGACATGCCGTATTTTTTTCCTAAGATAATTAGCCCATTCAGTTCCTTCTGAAATTTATTTCATTTATCTCATATATTTTATTTTAGCCGCTGGACATCTCTAAAAAATTCTGTTTTTAAGTTCAAGTTTTAGAGTTGGCTCTATTCACTCAATAATGAGCTACCCTCTTGACTCTAAGTTATCTTGCATTATTATAAGATACACATAGGCTGAAAAATGACGTGGGCCAAGATATTACACGCAACATTGAATAAGGAAAAACGTTAGAGTAAATAGTCCTCTAAGCTCTTAGATTGGGGATATCATATACTTTTATAATTTGAATTTGTCTTCTTAGTTCTTCACTCTTGCAAAGATTTCCTATAGACATGTGGATTTCAGTGTTCCCTATTTTGACATCTGAGTGTTTCATCCAGTCAGTAAAATATTAAGCAGACGCTAATATTTCTCTGTCACTCTGTTTTTGTCAAACAAGAAATAACTATCCACTGCCTTCATTTTTTGGATATGTTCCTTTCTGTAAACACTGCTAACCCTGATCTAGTTGAGACAACATTGTGATACACTACAAATGCGCATACAAAATTTATGAATTTTCATAATAAGAATCATTATATTCAATATTCACATGTAAGTTACTCTCTTTTTCTGGTAAGGCATATCCTTACTGAATATTGAATAAGAACTTGTCCTACAACTTTATACCAAAGAATGCTATGAATTGAAAAAATAGATGCTAAATATATAAAAGTTAAATAGAAACAGTAAAAAATCATTCACTTTTCTTGGTTGACTAATTATACAAAACTTTGTCACCTAAAACTTTGAAAGACATGACAAACAGGGTCTCCTTGAGGGACACAGAGCTTGGTAAAATCTGCTTATTTTGATTTTCTAATTAAAATTGGTATAAAAATAACACTGCAAGTGTTAGCCATTTTTCTATGTGCTTACATTAAAATCTGCTCTATTTTATGCTCATGATGAATCTGAATCTGCTGTAGAAAGTGTCCAGCTGGACTCTGGGAGAGGAATTATTGTTAGATATCTGGAAGTCTAATGATTGACGAACCTGACACTCTACCCTGAACTTTTAGATCTGAGTTGATGGCTTTGCTCCTGGGGCAAACACCTTAGGGCATAGATGGCACTTTCTCTCCGAAGTTTCTGCATATTAGGAGTAAGGTACAATCTGTCATTTACAGAAAAGGAAGATTTCCCTATCCTCCCAAATCAAGCTATGGTAGCCTCGTTGTAAATTAAACACAGATTATATTCTCATATCTACACTTTTATTATTATGGAGTTCTTTTCATAACAGAATTAACCTCCAAAGAGTTTTTCCTAAAGAGTGGCTCAGA
This sequence comes from Mustela nivalis, assembly GCF_964662115.1. Lineage (NCBI taxonomy): Eukaryota > Metazoa > Chordata > Mammalia > Carnivora > Mustelidae > Mustela > Mustela nivalis. Next base: position 27,978,008 of record NC_139024.1, read on the forward strand.
GTGCTTTTTAAAAAAAAAGTTTCATGTGATTTAATTATATAATGTGATTCACATGGGTTATTTATAAAAATTGTTCATGTACTTGACTACACAGGATAATTTGTTCAATGGGAAAAATGCACAGGCTAGATCACAACATTTTCAGTATCCAGTTGAAAATTGATAATGACCATAATTTTAAAAAAATTATCCACTCTAAAACTTTTAAAAATATAGCTTTCTAAACAATTATGGAACCAAAGCAAAATAAAACACACAGTTAAAATTATTCAGAGATTCTGAAAAGATTTAGATGAAATATTATGATATATAGATGAAACTATTCACAGGAAAATGTATAGTTTTTTTTTAAAGGACAAATGACAGAATATAATGGATGAGCATACTTCAATAAATAGTTTGAATAATCTTAAGCATTAAATTTAAGTAAGCAGAAAAGGATTGTAAAATAGTAAAATAAAACATGTCAACAATTTTGTGGTAATTAACTGAAAAACAGGAAAAATAGAATGTAAAATAAAATAAAAAACAGATTCTTCCAAAAATGAATAAAATGTATCTTCTGGTAATTCTTTTTTAAGATTCTGATTAAGATACAACTCATATACTCCACAGTTCTTTCATTTAAAATACAAAATCCTGCAAAATACTGCACCTGCCTGGTGCAGTCAGTAGAGCATGTGACTCTTGATCTTGGGATAGTGAGAACTTTACATTGGAGAATTTACTTAAAATAACTTCACGTTGGATGTAGAATTTACTTAAAATTTAAAAAGTAAAGTTTAAAATTTATTTTTAATATGTTCATGAGGCTCTGCATATAACCATCACCAAAGTCCAGTTTAGAACATTTTATTTTATTTAAAAGAAACTTCATATATACTATTGGTCACCTCCTATTCTGCCCTATCTCCTGGACCTAAAAAACTTTCTATCTCTGCAGATTTGCCTCTTTCAGACATTTAATATAAATAGAATCTTACAATATGCAGTCTTTTGTGACTAGCTTCTTTCACTTAAGTAATCTGTTCAGGGTCATCTATTGGTATAATCATATGATTTTTATTCCTTTCTCTATTGATTTGATGGAGCACATTACTTGATTTTCGAGTGTCGATCCAGCCTGCATATTTCTGCTACTTAGCCATTGTATATAATTCTTTTTATTCATTCTTGGAATCAATTTGCTAATATTTTGGTGAGGAGTTTTCCATCTACAGTCTTGAGAGATACTGGGTTTGGGTTCTCCTTTCTTATAATGTCTTTGTTTGGTGTTGGTATTCAGGTAATACTGGCCTCATAGAAAAGGTCAGGAAATATTTTCTCTACTTCTGGTTTCTGGAAGAGATTGTAGAAAATTTATAAAATTTCTTTCTTTTTTTTAAAGATTTATTTATTTGAGAGAGAAGGAGAGAGAGAGAGCAAAGTGGAAGGGGCAGAGGGAGAGGAAGAGAGAATCTTGAGCAGATTACAATGAGCTCAGAGCCCAAGGCAGGGCCCCATTTCAGGACCTTGAGATCATAACCTGGGCCAAAACCAAGTCAGATGTTTAACCAACTGTGCTATCCGGGCACCCCTATAATTTCTTAAGTGTTTGGTAGAATTAACTGACTAACCCCTTTGGACCTGGTGCTTTCTGTATTATAGGTAACTGATTATTGATTCAGTTTCTTCACTAGATATAGGACCTATTCAGATACTCTTTTTCTATATGAGTTATGGTAGATTGTGTCTTTGAAGGAATTTGTCCATTTCATCTAGATTTATCAAATTTGTGGGCACAGAATTCTTCCAGTATTCCTTTGTTGTCATTTTAATATCCATGGGATCTATAGTAATAGTCCTTCTTTCATTTCTAATATTAGTAATTTGTGTCTTTTCTCTTGTTCTCTTAGTTAACCTGGCTTATTGATTTTATCCATATTTTCAAAGAACCATCTTTTGGTTTTGTTGAATGTCTCTACTGATCTCTTTTTTAAAAATTATTTTTATTAAAATGTAATGTTATTTGCACCAGGGATACAGGTCTGTGAATCATCAGGCTTACACATTTCACAGCACTCACCATCTACTGATTTCTTGTTTTCAATTTAATTGGTCTAATTTTTATTATTTCTTTTGTTCTGTTTACTTTGGATTTAATTTGCTCTTTTTCTTCTAAAACTGTTTTAAATCTTATTTTCTAATATATGGTTTCAGTAATTGACATAATTTCTCTTTGAGCACTGTTTTGGCTCTATCTAATGAATTTTTATAAATGGTATTTTCATTTTTATTTATTTAGTTCAAACTATTTTTAATTTCTCTTGATTGTTTGTTTAATAACCTGGAAGAATAATTTTTGTGAAGTATATTTCCGCTATAGTGGGCAGCTTCTGCTGTTCTTCCTCCAGTTTTTCTTCTCCTTGTTTTTACTTCTTAGTCTGGCTACATAGTGGTCATCTCTGTATCATCACAATCCACTCATTGGCCAAAGATTGCACTTAAGCCTCTTTAGCCTGTTAGATTTTTACCTTTACATTGGATGTATGTTCTTAGAGCTTTTAGTCATAAGGAATTTGCTTTTATTTTTCCCCAGACTACTTTTTTTTTAAGGAGCTTAGAGGTTCTGTCTTAGATTACTTCCAAGAGGAAACAAATTCAAGCATGCACACAGTCTCCTATACTACCAGGAAAGACAATATGATTTTTAAGCCTGGCTTCTATTGAGTCACCTCTACATCAGAGTGGCTTATGTTCACTCGGTGTTTGGTCTGAAGTTATTTTTAAGTCCCTTGTGCCATGAGACCCAGTCCTATATGGATTAGTCTGTGTGTAGACTGAGGAGAAAAGATGAAGCTTCCTTGAAGACAGCAGCAAATCTCTTCACAGGTCTCTTTGCTGAATGGCATCTTCTGCCCTTTACTTAAGCAGTTCCTATTGAAGCTATGGAGATTACTTTTGGACCTCACAGTTCCCAGGAACATCTTTGTCACAAATATGTAGGATTAAAAATGCAGACAGATACATGATTGTCAAACATTTCATTGTTGTAGAGCATGAAATCAACCATAAGACCTGGCTTCCTAAAATGTTAACACGGAGGCTGCTGGGGGTGAGGGAAGGTTTCAGAGAAGGGCCTACGCCTTTGGAATGCCATGATGGGTGTGACCACTTGTATGCCACAGGGAGTTGCCTTCCAGAAGCTTTCTCAGCCCAAACACCTAACCTGTGATCTAAGAGACCTATGCATCGTCCCTTAGGCTATATTTAGCAGAACTCACGGAACACCCTGATTAGCATATTTTATCTTTCCCATACAGATTCTCCCAGTGTTAGTAAAACCCCTTGTCACACATACAGTGTTTGAGAAACAGTGATAAGGATTTGTGAGGTTCATGAAGGACCAATTAAAGGGGGAGCAAAGAAGAGCAAAGGATCTTCCTCTCTGAGCGTTGACCCCCTTGCCTTTTCCTCTCTTTCACAGCAAAGTCTGGAGTCATCTTTGTTCCTTTGGTACAGGGATTGCTGGCCATTCCCAGCAATGTATGTTTTAACTTACTTGATTCAACTCCCTGAAGGATTTACACATAGTGTTCGTGCTTGCTTTGAATTTTTTTTAAGGCAACTATCTGTCTCACTTTGTTAACAAGAGAAAGGGGAGCATTTTCCTAATAGGAAATTACCATTATGTTTTATCTGTAAAGTGTCATATTAAAATACGTATCACAGAATTATCTTTGTTGAACTGTGTTAGTCACAGACCCTTGATTGGAACACATTACATTAGGGCTTCAATCTGTTTTTTAATTAATATAGGAACTGCCCTATATATTAAATATTTCAATTGTTTATATTTAGCAGGATTGATCACTCCTATTTTAATGACCTCTAGGGCCAGTGGGAAGGAAACATCTGATAGAATCTGTTACTGATATTTTATATTTTGGGATCACCAATATGCATGAAGAATCACAAAATGTATCAGCCTATACCTGATGCAGACAGCTTTGCATAGAGAATTTGCCATTCACCATGATTATCAAGTCCTCACCCACCAAATCCATTTTTTTCCTATCACATTACTGTAACTACTCATATCTATTTAACAAGAAGTTGATCATCCCCAAAGGTCTAGTTAATCTGCAGAGAACTAACTGTTAAAATATGCTGATTTATTTATTGCTGAAGACTTAATGTCTAAAATTTTAATATTATAAACAGATCTGGACCTGAATCCTTTCCTCCTCATGCCATACCACAAATATCCTAAATAATCTTCACCATTGCTTTAATTATGGACTTGTTGACAGTGACTACAGTACACCCTAAGGACCTGGGTATCCTGATCTTAATATAGACAGTCTTTCTAAATTACCTGGGAAAAGAAGAAAAAAGGGCATTATATAGATATTTGGACATGCAAAATTGTTCTTAAGTAAAAAATATCTCCTGACAAATAACAAGAAATTTGAAGAAGTATTCTATCTCCTGAGCTTAGTGTTAAAATTATTTTAAGTCAGATAATCAGATAATATTATAAATAATATTGTTCCTTAAGCTTTCCCTCATATAAACAAAAAATAAAATAAAACTATAGTGTAAGTATCTTCTTATGTTTGGTAATGAGTACTAAGTTCTGATAAAATGTTCTCTTAACAATGGATGTTAAGGATAGTGACTTACACGGTCATTCAGTACATGTAGATATGGAAATACTGTGTTTTGAGTCTTTCTCTGTGTAACAAGGAATATTTTGAATGTGATTAAGTTATTTGCAAAGCATTGCATCCTGGAATGAGGAATATCATAAGACTATAATGACATGAGGCTGTTGGTGTGAATATATGTTGTGCTTTCTACCTCAGAGAAGTTAGCACTGAACATAAGCAAATGTTAATCAATGTTCATATCAAAGTGTTGTGGTAACATTTTATGTACACTGAATTTTTACTTATGAGTCCATGATGATAATCACAGGAAAATAACAATAACAGAAAAAGATAAATAAGAATAAGAGCATATCTAATGTAGTAAAGAAATGAAATGTCACATTTGTTTTTCTCCTACAATGAAAGTCCTGGAATTTTCCAAATAACTATCATTAGTAGTTTATGGCTAAAGGACACTATTCCATCAGTAGAAGCCTTCTGAATTCACTACAGTTGCTGATAATTTACTACATTCATTTTTAGAAACTATAAGCATACATCTAATTATTGTATCTGAATATGCATAAATATTACCATAAGCTATACATTTTAGCATATTATTGAAAATATTTTCCCCCATTAAATAAATTTTATGCATGACTGGAAATATTTCTGTAATTCTTATTTATGGGCAAAACACATTTATAGCAAAATAGTTTTAAAATAAAATTAATTTTTTATCCATAGTAGCTATATTTTATAATATTTATATTTTGGAATTTTCATAGTGTCATAGAATTTAAAAGTTGGAAAGGGCATTAAAAATTATCTGTTTGGGGGCACCAGATGGTGCAGCCAATCAGTTAAACATCTGATGCTTGGTTTCTGCCCAGGTCTACTACTATTTTACTACTATTTTACAGGTAGTAAAATAGCAGTATATAAGGTACAGTGTCATTAGGTAATTTTTTTTCAAAGTCTCTTGTTCAGCTTATTATAAAAACCCATGACACCTTTTTTTAAGATTTTATTTATTTATTTATTTGACAGAGACAGAGACAGTGAAAGAGGGAACACAAGCAGGGGTAGTGGGAGAGGGAGAGGCAGGCTTCCTGCTGAGCAGGGATTCCCAATGCGGGGGCTCTATCCCAGAACCCTGGGATCATGACCTGAGCCGAAGACAAATACCTAACGACTGAGCCACCCAGACACCCCAAAATCTACAACTCTTGACTCTTGGTTCACAGCCCAAAGAATTGATCCTTTTTTTTTTCTTTTTTAAAAATTTAGTATTTCATTACGTTTCCGTGCACCAACACTTAAATGACTTCCCCTGAACCCTCAACAGAGCTATACAGACAGTAAGTTCAAACCCATTTGTAGTCCAATAGTGCTTTCTTTTTCCTTTTGCTGACTTCATAAAGCCATATGTTTCATTGTCCTCATGCTTCAGATTAAACCGAGACAGATCACCTGTTGTGCCTGCCTTCCAGGTCATTTCAGGACCTCCCCTTACCATCAGCCTGGAATTTCTCCTCATAGATTTTCCTTGCTATTCTCCTGTTCTGGTTCTACATTTACTTCATTTTAGAGGGGGAATATCCACCCTCTAACAGTTTTCTGTGGGTACATGGGGAGCAACATTTTGAGACCTCATCCACCTCACAGAAGTTTTTTTTATCTCCACATTTCATAAATAATTTTGTTGGATATAGAATTGGAATTGCCAGATAAAGTTGGAATTCACTTTACCTCTGAAATTTGAAGACTTGCCTGTTATGTGTTGTCTTTTAGCTTCCAAGGTTGCTATTTCAAAGTCCAGTGATGTTCTATTAATTATATGTGTAGAAACTGTTTGGTCTCTTTGAAATTTTTAGAACCATCTCTTTATCTAAATGTTCAGGATAATTTATTTTGGTACAGAATTATTTTCATTTATTTTATTGGGCAATTGGATTGTTTTTTTAAAACCAGACTTCTGGGGTGCCTGGGTGACTCAGTGGGTTAAGCCACTGCCTTTGGCTCAGGTCATGATCTCAGGGTCCTGGGATCGAGTTCCGCATCGGCCTCTGTGTTCAGCAGGGAGCCTGCTTCCTCTGTCTCTCTCTCTCTGCCTGCCTCTCTGCCTACTTGTGATCTCTCTCTCTGTCAAATAAATAAATAAAATCTTTAAAACTAGACTTCTGCACTAATATTCATGGATATTTTCTTGTCTAATTTTCAAATATCATTTTCTTTCCTGAGTTTCCTTTTCTTTCTGTAAATTCCTATTAATCAGATGGGCTACCCTTAATTTGACTATATAATATTATCTTCTTTTCTCTCTTATATTTTTCCTTGTCTTTTTTTCTCTTTTATACAATTTCTTCAATTTTAATCTTATAAGTTCTATATTAATTTCTCAAAGTCATATTTTTAATTGACTATTTCTTGGGTTTTTAAAAAAAATTCCTTTGTATAGAACTCTTAGTATTGTTTAGTAAATGCAATATCTTTAATCTACCTCATGAATATGAATTTTACTTTATATGAAATTTTCTTTTGTTCATTTTCCCTGTTTCCCCCTGAAATTTATTTTTTATTTTTTTTTTTGAAATTTATTTTTATCTTTGTCTTTCATGCTAGTGAATTTTCTTTGTTTCTGGTGATCCTTGCCTATTTTTTATTATAGTTTTAGTCAGATTCCAATGAGAAACATCAATTATTTTAAACAGGTGGAATTTGTTCAGGAAATCAGTCATAAATATAGCAGAATATCTGATAATACATCCATAGGACAATATATCAGTTAAACTGAATCTGGCTGACTCACCAGCATGGGGACCTAGAAAATGCAGCCTGTGAGGATGACAATATGGGACCCAGCAGAGTGGGAAATGGTGAAGAATGAATTTGAGGACAAAGAATTCTAGGAGTATGTATTAGGGTTCTCCAGAGAAATGAAACAATTGGCTACATGTATATAGGTCTAGATATAGGTAGAATAGATATAGGTAGATATAGGTAGAATAGAATATAGATATGTAGATATAGACACAGATATAGATAGAATTTTATTATGAGAGATTGGCTCATGTGATTATAGAGATTAAGACATCACATGATCTGCATCGGCAAGCTAGAAACTAGGAAAGATGATGGTATAGGTCTGAGTCCAAAGATTCAATAATTGGGGGTGGGGCTGTGGGTGCAATGGCACAAATCCTGGTCTGTGTCCAAAGGCCCAAGAACCAGGACTGATGATATGCAAGGACAAGAGAAGATGGGTGTCTAAGGTCAAGCAGACAGAGCATATTTGCCTTTTATCTGCTTCCTTGTTTACCTCAGTGGATTGAATGCTGTTCTCCCACATTAGTGAGGGCAATTTTCTTTCCTTTCTTTTTTTCTTTTTTTTTTTCTTTTCTTTTCTCCCCTTGCTTTTTGCTCTTTCTCTCTCTCTCTCTCTCTGACAAAAATTAAATAAAATCCTTAAAAAGTTAAAAAAAAAAAGAGAGAGAGAGAATTTAAGGTGAACCAGTTTGAAAATATCAATTCAATATTAAAAAAGAAAAAAATAGGTGATGAGGGCACCTGGTGGCTCAGCCATTAAGTGTCTGCCTTCAGCTCCTGTCATGATACCAGGGTCCTGGGATCGAGTCCAGCATTGGGCTCCCTGCTCCACAGGAAACCTGCTTGTCCCTTTCCCACTCCCCTATCTAGTGTTCCCTCTCTTTCTGTGTCTCTCTCTGACAAATAAATAAATGAAATTTTAAAAAAGTTGATGCATACTTTCTAAAATGAATATGTATAAATTGCCCATTTAAGCATTGTTCATCATCTAAATTTTATTGGAGTGGAGGTGGTTACAGAAATGGAATCAATATTAGCTTGCATAGGCTTTTTAAAAAATTGTTACCTTTTTGCTATGGTTTGTGAATACTGAATTGGTGTAAATTTGAGTGAGAAGTTAACACATATGTCCAGGGTGCCTCTCTAGATTGAAGAACCAGAATAATTTCTTTCTCTGTATTAGGAAAAATGGCTCTCTCCCAGTCTTGCAGGTGTGGCTTCATGTAGAAGATTAACCTCATCATTTAACCTTCCCCTAGCTCTTAGTTGTCGCTCAGAGTTTTCTCATTGTCCAAGCAGCCTCTTTTTTTATTGGCAAGTCCCAGTTGTTATGGGTGTCTCATGAGTTGTGAGTGTTCTGGAGGGAGGGACCTAGTTTCAGGCTGATTGGAAGCTAGACTCTCAGGCCCCAGCTTTTAAGGCCTGCATTATATAAATCCTGTGGGACTGCAATTGTAAACTCTTCTGGCCTCCAGACCAGGTCATCTGGAAGTGTTTTTTTAGCTACGGTTATAAAATTAGGGGTTCCAGGTGAGTGTATGAGCTTCTTTCTGCGAGCTACTGTTGAACTCTAATGAAGCCAACTGCTTTTCAGGTTGAAGCTAAGGCCAAGTAGATAGGTGGGTTTTTTGTTTTTGTTTTTTTCCACAGGAAGACTGGGGATCTGTTTCAGTCTGTTGTCTGTACTGTGCCTTGCAGGTATTAGCCTCCAATTGTTTTAGACCTATAGGTCTCAGAAACACAATCCTGCATGGCTGTCAAAGCCAGATGCTCAAGAGATATGTAACTGTGTGGATTTTATATGATGGCCAGCTTAGGCAGAGCTGTGGTGGAGTGGTATTTGTAGGCAGGGTGTGCCCACCAATGCTTCAGGTTAGAGGGAGATTTCCAAAATTATGCCTGGCAGTGTCATTGTTAGCAGGGTAGAGGGAGTCCCCCAGGGTCTCCACCCCTGGAGAGAGTCCCAACAATCTCCTGCCATTCTAGTAGATGCTTTAAGAAAAACGAATCTCCTTCACTTACAGTTTGGCACTTTTCAAACTACTACTGCTTTTGACCTCGCTTCTGGGGTGAGTGAATCTGAGCATGAGCCTTTTAAGTGTGGAGCCTCCATTCCATACAGCCCTGTGGCTTTCCTGAACATATACCACCTCTGGTTTTCAAAATCAGACATTTTCTTTCTCCTCACTGTAGGTCCGCAAGGGTTGGGGATCCCGTTGTGGAGCATAAACCCTCTACTTGTGAGGAAGAAGTTCTATATTTGTGAGATCCTTCCTGACTGTGGTTTACTGTGCTGGGGACTTTTTTTTTGGTCACATCTCTGCCTCTCCTACCCCTATCTATCCTTTGTTGAGGAGCTGTTCAGCTAATTTTTAGTTCTTTTTTAGAGGGAATATAGCTGTAGATTTGTTATGTCTATGGCAGGAGATAAGTTCAGGGCCTTCCTAAGTGATCCTCTTAAACTGCTACTCTATTGTGTTTTTAATGAACTATTTTGTAACAGAGGAAAGCAAAGGATAAGAGAAAAGTAAAACACGCTTATTGCATTACATCATGAGCAGATTGTAGTGGAAAGATCCTTATTATCCCTTGGAATCAGAACATTTACTCCGGTAACACAGAACAAGGATACATAACAGAACAAAGAGTTCAATAATGCTGGTTTTAATTCTTAAGATAAGGAACTGATTTGCCACAAAAACAGGTAGGTTCATCAGAGTCCTAGGTCCGAGTCCCTTTACGGCAATATCTGAGATATATTGCAACTGTTACTTTACCTTTTGAAACCAAAGTTTCTCATCATTAAATGGGAAATAAAAGTAAAGCTTTCACTCCAGCGGAGTTTTTATAAGGATCAAAGAAACATGTATGTCAAAGTGCTGGCAAATTACACACCGAAGAGAAAGTTCATGAATATTAATGTGAATTCTATATAAAATATTTTATAACGTATATTTATTTAAAATTTTCAATTTATATCTTTTTTCAAATACACTCTCATATACGTGTCCACAATAATAATGTAATAGGTTTTATTACTTCCATTTCTTGGATGAAGAAAGGGATAACTTTTCAAAATAACATATGACAGAAATAGACCCAATGTTAAAATTAATATTGTCATTTAGTGCTACATTTTTCTCAATAGCATCATCATGTTCTATAAAAAGTTTTATTATAGTCTTGCTTAGAAACCTTATGAAAAAAGCATTTTATACATACACATATGAAAAGGGAAATAGTATTTAGTGACCTATAATGCATGAGCCATTTATGTATTTTATAACATCCAGTGTCCCTAAAAGTTCTATGTGTCCATGCTTTTTAAAAATATACTTTGTAAAGATGAAACTGAACATAAGAATATTTATTTATTTATTTATTTTTTTTTTAAAGATTTTATTTATTTATTTGACAGAGATCACAAGTAGGCAGAGAGGCAGACAGAGAGAGAGAGGAGGAAGCAGGCACCCTTCCGAGCAGAGAGCCCGATGCGGGACTCGATCCCAGGACCCCGAGATCATGACCTGAGCCGAAGGCAGTGGCTTAACCCACTGAGCCACCCAGGCGCCCCTGAACATAAGAATATTTAAATGACTGTCCAAAGTCACACACCTACTTACATCATAGAACAAGAATACAGCCTCAAGTCCTGGACTATGAAAGAATCATCACTTTTGCCTGTTTAAAATGTCCTCCACAAATGCTACGACCACTGGCAGGTGAATGATGGTGTTTTTTTTTTTTTTTTTAGCCCCTGGCAATTCACTTAAGCACTCTGAACTCTATGTTCTTGCTACTTTTCCCACTTCTCAGTGCTTTTTTGTTTGCTTGTGCTGAGATAATATGAGGTCATAAAAAAGTATCTTGTAAACCACGAAGTGTATAAATATCCTTTTGTGACATGTAAATGTTGGCTCATGGAATGATATAAAAAAATGATAACCTGCTTTTATTTTCGACTCTGTATTCATCATGCTAATTTCATGTGAAGCACATATTTCATATGGCTTGGTGAGGACTTATTTTTTACTGAAATAAATTTGAAATATAATATTGTATAAGTTTCAGGTATATAAATACTGATTTGATACATTTTTATACTGCAGTATGACTGCCATTATGGCACTTCTATGATGTTATATTGTTACCATTTCTTTTTTGTGGTGAGAATAATTAAGGTCTATTCTCTTAGCATGTTTGATGTTTAAAATACAATATTGTGACCTATAATCACTCTACTGTGTATTATATCTGCTGGACTTATTTATCTACTAGTTGCAAGTCTGTACCGGTAAACAGCATCTCTCTTATACCCCACCCCCAGCCTTTAGCGACCACAATTTTCCTCTGTTTTATGAGTTTTACTTTGTTTAGATTTCTCATATAAGTGATTTATTGAAGCCACATTTGAGTTTAGATTGTTCTTTATAAAATGACATTTCTGCATAATTGTTTTTTTAAAAAGGAAAATTACATATAACTAATGTAACTTCCCTCAAATGTCTTAATTTTATTTTTATGACAGAGTCAATTCAGACTTGAATATCAGCATGTTGGGAACTACTATTTTAATTACCAATTAAATGAAATGCAATTCAATTAAATGTAATTAAATTAAACATACCTATTATTGTTTTGAATACAAAACAACAGAAAGCAAAGGCATTTATTCCAAAGAGAAAGGTAAATAAAATACTTTATAAACTCTTTTAACTAGTTTTGTATGAAAGAACAAATTTAGGCTACTTTGCTTAATACAGTAAAATTCTAGTTTAATCTTACCTGAATCTATCCAGTTTTTATTTAAAGAGTCCAATGAAGGTTATTAAATACTAGGTAGGTTGATAAATCCTGGCCTTTAAACATCTGGTATTTCAAATTACAAAATAAAATGGCATATTGTGGTTAATCAAAATTAATTGATGTTGGAGAAAGCATGCCTATCTGTAACAGTTTCTTGATGAATATAAACCTGAAAATAACTAAGACTAAGACATTTTAAACTGCAGCATTATTTTCAGGAGTACAACTATTTTCCTTCATCTCTAAAATATCACAGATCCTATAAGTTAAATTAGATAACGGTTAGATTTGTATAACATTATACATTTTGGAATATATTGAAATGATTCCGCTATAAATTTTGTTCATTTAGAAAATCCACAGGAAGTTAGAGAATGTTTCCCATTCCCCACATTCAGCAATTTCAACATTTAATTTGCATTGTGCCTTTCAAATGAAAATGCATGCACCTGTGCACACATACGCTTACACAAACTTAATTTAGCAGTAGCAGGATTTCTACCCAGTAGTTGTTGATAACTTTCCTTTAGGCTTAGACAATTATCACAAATTTATTCCCCCCTAATTTATGTCCATGCAGTATTCCTTAAAATCGTCAATTGTTCTAAAATAATATAGATACATAGAAGATAGATAAGCACATTCAAAATGATAGCCATTTATTTTTATTTTTTTCAAATAATCATTGTCAGTCTTTTTGGACTGCTATGACAAATTATCATAGACTGGGTGGCTCTACAAACAAGAGAAATTTATTTCTCATAGTTCTGAGAACTAGAGGTGAATAAGCACCCCCTTCCTGGTTCATAGACAGATTTTTTCTTCCTTATGTTCTTATTCTGCAGAAGGGGATGAGAGAACTTAGATCTCTTTTATAAGGGCAAAAACCCCATTCATGAGTGCTCCACCATCAAGACCTAATCACTTCTCAAAGACCCCACCTCCAAATACTATCACATTGGAGATTAGGTTTCAACATATTTTTCAACATATGAATTTGGGAAGTGGGGTACATGCATTTAGTCTGTAGCAACCACTCTGTTAATAACAAGAAACATATATTGAATATTTACTATATTTCAGGAACTTCTCAGATAGCTTCACATTTAAACCTTAAAATAACCCTTTGCAGGAGGTTACCACTATCTCCATTTATAGGACATGGGAACTTGCAGCAGTTTGCTAACTTGTCCAAGACTACAAAACTTTTAAATGTTTGAGCTGGTATTCAAACCCAGAACTCTTACCCTCCTAACTATGATACCGCTTTTCCAGAAGGCATTTCTTAGCTTGTAAGATCAGCACAAAAATATTGGAAAAAAGGAAATTTAAAAAGAAAATATATGGATGTTAATATTGTTTCTTTGACCATCATAGCCATCTTGATTTTATTTTACTATTTTAAGAAATCAATTAGAAATCACAAGCATAATTCACTCTTAAATAATATATTGAATATAATTTAAATTCCCATGGTGTTTTTACTCTCCTTCATAAAGAAATCTACAAAAGTTTGCCTGAAAGGTGTATTCTGACAGGTGAGTGTTAAAAGGTAATATGAAGCTAGACAGTTTCTATAGCAAGTTATTCCACCTGTAGATATGTTCCAAGAAAATAATTGTATTAAGACAGCACATTGAGATCTTAGGGCAGGCTGTGATGATATTTAAATGTAACAAGCACATACCATGCAATGTACAAATATAAACCTCATTTGCATTTTTCACACTGAAAGAGAGCTCTTGGGGAGAAATATATAGAAAGTATTAAATTGTGCAAAAGAATATGTCTTATAAAAATGCCATTCACTCAACAGAAGGATCTCAGTTTTAAGATGACATCTTTCCTCCAAAAGTATATTAAACCCCCTCCCACAGTTATTATGTTGGGATAGAAGCAAAGTTTTTACCAAGTCTTATCCAATCTTAAAAACTGATTCCAAAACCACTAAGCCATAAAAATAACCAAAGGAACAGGTTAATCCCCTTATTGCCTTTTTTTTTTTAATGGCCAAAGAATTAAGTAAATTGGAACAAGTCCTTATTTCTAGAATCTTAAAACTGCCTTTTCTCTGAGGATATGATTGGTACAACCATCAAGACGGTAGTAAGTCATATAATATGACTCAAGCTCAAGCTGCAGATGGTTCTCAGGTTTAGAGCAGCACTACTCCTAGTGATTGTTAGAAAGTAAGATAAGAGAAAGCAGAAGAGTAAAGAAAATGTGGGTACCAGAAGCCAGAATCAAATTGAATCACATACTTGTATTTCATTCATCAGGGAACTAAATATAAGATATACTTATACCCACATCAAATAAAGCTAGCCTATTACAGTATGTCAAAGACATCTCAATCAACTTAAAATAATTTTATTAATGCTCTTCTACTTGGCTATCATTTTCTTTTAAATCAGAAACTTCAGAAAAACAAAAAAATAGGCTTCTAAAGACAAATACATTGTGTGTGTGTGTGTGTGTGTGTGTGTGTGTGTGTGTTAACAAAACTAAGAGAAATTAGAAACAGCTTTATAGTTCATTGCTTTGTGATATTTATAGGCAAATTCTTAAGTTCCACTTGGAATCGTTTTAGGTAAAAAAAGGACTTTAGGGACTATACAGATGTAATTTCTTCTGTTTTAGAATTCTTTATATTGCATAAATAATTAAATAGGCATCATCCCTTTTTAAGATAAATGTTGCAAACAACTGACTTCGTCTTTCTTTCTTTCTTTCTTTTCTTTTCTTTCTTCTTTTTCTTCTTCATTTTTTTTAACCAAAATATAGGATTTATGACCATTCCCTCTTTAGCAAATCCTTTCAATTTTAATAGTTTGATTTCTATTCAATGTGTTAAGTTTGTTTACATTTTCTGAAGAAGACAGAATACTGTAATGGATACTGTAATCACCTAATGGAAAGAAATGGAGAGGTGCCTGGGTGTCTCAATCAGTTGAATGTCTGTCCTCGGCTCAAGTTATGGTCTCAGGGTCCTGGAATCCATCCCTACATAGGGTTCCCTTCTCAGTGGAGAGTCTGCTTCTTCCTCTCCCTCTCTCTCTGCTGCTTCCTGATACTACAGCTCTCTCTCTCTCAAATAATTAAATAAAATCTTAAGAAAAAAAAAAAAGAAAGAAAAGAAAAGAAATGGAAAGAGAAAAGAGAACAGACATCCAGTCAGGTCGAACTGGGATTGTATCAGTGTATTTCCTAATGTATGACTATGGATAAAGTTCTAAACTATCCTGTGTCTGAAACTCCTCATTCTGTAAATAGTCATAATAGTAGCTATATTGAAAAATGTCTACAGGATTTGAAATTCTGTTTATAATGCATTAAAATATGGCTGATGTTGTAAATCTGCACTCTTCAATATGGTAGACTCTAGCTATAGGTGGCTATTAAAAGCACAACATGGAAGAACCTAGAGGGTAATATGCTAAGTGAAATAAGTCAGACTGAGAAGGACAAATACCAAATGATTCTACCATAAGTAAAATCTTAAAAACAAATGAATAAGCAAAAAGCAGAATCAGACCTATAAACACGGTAAGCAAACTGTTGTTTGTCAGAAGGATAGGAGACAGAGCTTTGGGCAAAAGAGTGAAAGGGAGTGGGAGATATAGGCTTCCACTACAGAATGAATAAGTCACAGGAATAAGAGGGAATATAGTCAATGATATTGAAATAGTTATGGAAATAACTATTTCTATAACTAATATTTATAACTAATATTTCCTGGGAATAACACAGGGAATATAGTCAATGATATTGAAATAGTTATGTCAGAGAGAGATGGTAGCTACACTTGAGGTGAATATAGAATAATGTATAAATTTGCCAAATCACTAAGTTTTACACCTGAGACTAATGTAAAATTATGTTCCAACTATATTAAAGAAAAAAAAGGAGCAAGTGAAATATGGCTATTGCAACTGAGGTACTGAATTTCTAAATTTATTCAATTAATTTAATATATGTAGTTGATTAATATCAATATTAACTGATTAACTCTATATTATATTTTAATTAATATAAATTATTAGGAATTTAGTTAATATGCATTTAAATTTAAAACTGATCATTATCATTTCAAAATGTAATCAATATAAATTTTTTTGATGAAATGATAGAAAATCTGTTAGAAAATTTAAGCATGCTTGGAACAACTTGGATATGTGTGAATCCAATTTTTCAATTATAAATTTTATGAGATCTAAATAAAAATCAAGCAATGATGAAAGGTATTGGCTGAGCTAAGGTTTAGTGCAACTGTCTATATATATGCATTATGTATTATATATGTGTATATATATAGTCACACCATATTCCAAAAATGTGGTATAAAAATGACTAAAAGGTATTTCTCAAATAAATTCTTGCCTTGATTATAGTTGAGATGAAAATATTTTGGCAAGATTAAGGAAAATTATATATCTTACCAATAAGTTTATCATGTTTCTTTTTACTTTTTTAAGGTGGCTATTAGAAAATTTTAGGGTTGCCTAGGTGGCTCAATTGGTTAAAGGTCTGCCTTCAGCTCAGTAAATGATCCCAGAGTCCTGGGATTTAGCCCTGTACTCCCTCTACCTATAGCTCCCCTGCTATGCTCTCTTTCTCTCTATATATGTCAAATAAATAAACAAATAAATAAAAAATAAGAAAATTTTAAATTGCATGAGTCTTGCTGTATATTTTTATTGATTATCATTGCTCTATAGATACTGTTTGTTATTAAACCTACAGAAAAATAACAAAGTTCTAAGTCTGGGAAAAGAAGATAGTTGTTTTTATTTACTAATCAGTGGGTTTTGTTCTTGGTTTCATCGTAGGGTCGTCTGGAAAGTTTTTAAAAATCTCCTATGCCTAGGTTGCATAGGATAGAATGCATAGGTAGAATAATTGCATCCAAGACTGAGAACTAACCTTTTAGATTTCTTTTTTCTTTTCTTTTCTTTATTCATTATTATGTTCATTTAGCCAATATATAGTACATTATTAATTTTTGATGTAGTGTTCAACAATTCATTAGTACATATAACAATCAGTGCTCATCACAGCATGTGCCCTCCTTAATACCCAACATCCAGTTACCCTATCCCCCTACCTCCTTCTGTAACCCTCAGTTTGTTTCTGGAGTCCAGAGTCTCTCATGGTTTGTTTCACTCTCTGATTGCTTCCCATTCAGATTTCCCTTCCTTGCCCTGTGGTCCTCCATGCTATTCCTTATGTCCCACATACGAGTGAAACCATATGATAATTGTCTTCCTCTGCTTGACTTATTTTACTTAGCATCATCCCCTTAAGGTCCATCCATGTCAATGCAAATGGTAGATAGTCATCTTTTCTGATTGCTGAGGAATATTCCATTGTATATATGGTGGGTTTTGGTCTTGGCTTCATCTTAGGGTCATCTGGAAAGTTTTTAAAAATATCCTATGCCTAGATTGCACCATAGAATAATTGCATCCTAGACTGAGAACTACCCTTTTGATTTAGATTTTTTAAGTAGATTCTTGCAGCTGGAAAGAGCCAGATTAGAGTCTCATGTGAAAGACTTTTAACTTTTTACTTTAGAATATATAGAAAATCAGCATCCAAGGAAAATTAGCTATTCATTCCTATTCTATTTTCTCAGTCTTCCATGAAACTGATTTTGCTTAGCATATTACGCTCTAGTTCCATTCACATCATTGCAAATGGCAAGATTTCATCTTTGATGGTTGAGTAGTATTCCTGTGTGTGTGTGTATATACACACATCTTCTTTATCCATTCATCTGATGATGGACATCTGGGCTCTTATCATAGTTTGGCTATTGTCAAGAGGTTTGTACTAGCATTTTTTTAATTGTTTTTATTTCTTTTCAGCATAACAGAATTGTTTTTGCACCACACCCAGTGCTCCATGCAATACATGCCCTCTCCAATACCTACCATCTTGTTCCCCCAACCTCCCACCCCTGCCCCTTCAAAACCCTCAGATTGTTTCACAGAGTCCATAGTCCCTCATGGTTCACATCCCCTTCCAATTTCCCTCAACTCCCTTCTCCTCCCGAATTCCCCTTGTCCTCCATGCTATTTGTTATGCTCCACAAATAAGTGAAACCATATGATAATTGACTCTCTCTGCTTGACTTATTTCACTCAGCATAATCTCTTCCGGTCCCATCCATGTTGATACAAAAGTTGGGTATTCATCATTTCTGATGGAGGCATAATACTCCATAGTGTATATGGACCACATCTTCCTTATCCATTCGTCCGTTGAAGGGCATCTTGGTTCTTTCCACAGTTTGGCGACCGTGGCCATTGCTGCTATAAACATCGGGGTACAGATGGCCCTTCTTTTCACTACATCTGTATCTTTGGGGTAAATACCCAGGAGTGCAATGGCAGGGTCATAGGGAAGTTCTATTTTAAATTTCTTGAGGAATCTCCACACTGTTCTCCAAAGAGGCTGCACCAACCTGCATTCCCACCAACAGTGTAAGAGGGTTCCCCTTTCTCCACATCCCCTCCAACACATGTTGTTTCCTGTCTTGCTAACTTTGGCCATTCTAACTGATGTAAGGTGTTATCTCAATTTGGTTTTAATTTGAATTTCCCTGGTCGCTAGTGATGATGAACATTTTTTCATGTGTCTGATAGCCATTTGTATGTCTTCATTAGAGAAGTGTCTGTTCATATCTTCTGCCCATTTTTTTTTTTAATAAGATTGTCTGTTTTGTGTGTGTTGAGTTTGAGGAGTTCTTTATGGATCCTGGATATCAACCTTTGTCTGTACTGTCATTTGCAAATATCTTCTCCCATTCCGTGGGTTGCCTTTTTGTTTTGTTGACTATTTCCTTTGCTGTGCAGAAGTTTTGATTTTGATGAAGTCCCAAAAGTTCATTTTTGCTTTTGTTTCCTTTGCCTTTGGAGACATATCTTGAAAGAAGTTGTTGTGGCTGATATCGAAGAGGTTACCGCCTATATTCTCCTCTAGGATTCTGATGGATTCCTGTCTCACGTTGAGGTCTTTTTATCCATTTTGAATTTATATTTGTGTATGGTGTAAGAGAATGGTCGAGTTTCATTCTTCTACATATAGCTGTCCAGTTTTCCAAGGACCATTTATTGAAGAGACTTTTTTCCACTGTATATTTTTTCCTGTTTTGTCGAAGATTATTTGACCATAGAGTTGAGGGTCCATATCTGGGCTCTCTATTCTGTTCCACTGGTCTATGTATCTGTCTTTATGCCAGTACCATGCTGTCTTGGTGATCACAGCTTTGTAGTAAAGCTTGAAATCAGGTAATGTGATGCCCCCAGTTTTATATTTGTTTTTCAACATTTCCTTAGTGATTCAGGGTCTCTTATGACTCCCTACAAATTTTTGGATTATTTGTTCCAGCTCTTTGAAAAATACTGTTGGAATTTTGATTGGAATAGCATTAAAAGTATAGATTGCTCTAGGCAGTATAGACATTTTAACAATGTTTATTCTTCTAATCCAAGAGCATGGGATGGCCTTCCATCTTTTCTTGTCTTCTTAATTTCTTTCATGAGTGTTCTGTAGATCCTCGAGTACAGATCCTTTACCTCTTTGGTTAGGTTTATTCCCAGGCATCTTATGGTTCTTGGTGCTATAGTAAATGGAATCGATTCTCTAATTTCCCTTTCTGTATTTTCATTGTTAGTGTATAAAAAAGCCACTAATTTCTGTACATTGACTTTGTATTCTGCCACTTTGCTGAATTGTTGTATGAGTTCTAGTAGCTTGAGGGTGGGGTCTTTTGGGTTTTCCATATAAAGAATCATGTCATCTGCGAAGAGAGAGTTTGACTTCTTCATTGCCAATTTGGATACCTTTTATTTCTCTTTGTCGTCTGATTGCTGTTGCTAGGACTTCTAATACTATGTTGAACAAGAGTGGTGAGAGTGGGCTTCCTTGTTGTGTTTTTGATCTCAACGGGAAGGCTGCGAGCTTTTTCCCATTGAGGATGATATTTGCTGTGGGTCTTTCATAGATAGTTTTGATGAAGTTCAGGAATGTTCCCTCTATTCCTATATTTTGAAGTGTTTTAATCAGGAATGGATGCTGGATTTTGTCAAATGCTTTTTCTGCATCAATTGAGAGGACCATGTGGTTCTTCTCTATTATCCTAATAAATTTGTTCTATCACATTGATTGATTTGCGAATGTTGAACCATCCTTGTAGCCCAGAAATGAATCCCACCTGGTCATGGTGGATAATCTTTTTAATGTGCTGTTGGATCCTGTTTGCTAGGATCTTGTTGAGAATCTTAGTGTCCATATTCATCAGTGATATTGGTCTGAAATTCTTTTTGGTAGGGTCTTTGCCTGGTTTGGGGATCAGGGTAATGCTGGCTTCATAGAAAGAGTCTGGAAGTTTTTCTTCTGCTTCAATTTTTTGAAACAGCTTCAGGACAATAGGTGTTATCTCTTCTTTGAAAGTTTGGTAGAATTCCCCAAGGAATCCATCATGTCCTGGACTCTTGTTTTTTGGGAGGCTTTTGATCACTGCTTCAATCTCATTACTAGATATCAGTCTATTCAGGTTGTCAGTTTCTTCCTGGTTCAGTTTTGGGAGTTTATAGTTTTCCAGGAAAGCATCCATTTCATCTAGGTTGCTTAGCTTATTGGCATATAACTGTTGATAATAACTTCTGATGATTGTTTCTACTTCCTTGGTGTTAGTTGTGATCTCTCCCTTTTCATTCATAATTTTATGAATTTGGGCTTTCTCTCTTTTCTTTTGGATTAGTGTGGCCAATGGTTTATCAATCTTATTGATTCTTTCAAAAAACCAGCTTCTAGTTTCATTGATACGTTCTACTGTATCTCTGGTTTCTACCTCATTGATCTCAGCTCTAATCTTGATGATTTCCCTTCTTATGTGTGGAGTTGGTTTGATTTGTTGTTGATCTCTAGTTCTTTAAGGTGTAGAGACAGCTGGTGTATTCTGGATTTTTCAATTTTTTTGAGGGAGGTTTGGATGGCTATGTATTTCCCCCTTAGGACCACCGTTGCTGTATCCCATAGGTTTTGGACTGAAGTGTCTTCATTCTCATTGGTTTCCATGAATTGTTTCAGTTCTTCTTTTATCTCCTCATTGATCCAAGCATTCTTAAGCAAGGTGGTCTTTAGCCTCCAGATGTTTGAGTTCCTTCCAAACTTTTCCTTGTGATTGAGCTCCAGTTTCAAAGCATTGTGATCTGAGAATATGCAGGGAATAATCTCAGTCTTTTGGTATCAGTTGAGTCGTGATTTGTGACCCAGTATATGGTCTATTCTTGAGAAGGTTCCATGTGCACTTGAGAAGAATGAGGATTCTGTTGTTTGAGGGTGGAATGTTCTGTATATATCTATGAGGTCCATCTGGAACAATGTGTCATTCAATGCTCTTGTTTCCTTATTGATTTTCTGCTTTGATGATCTGTCTATTTCTGAGAGAGGTGTGTTAAGATATCCTCCTATTAATATATTCATATCAATATGGCTCTTTATCTTGATTAACAGTTTTCTTGTGTAATTAGCTGGTCCCATATTGGGGGCATAGATATTTACAATTGTTAGATCATCTTGGTGGATAGTCCCTTTAAGAATTATGTAGTGCCCTTCTGTATCTCTGACTACAGTCTTTAGTTTAAAATCTAATTTGTCTGATATGAGAATTGCTACCCTGGCCTTCTTTTGAGGCCCATTGGCATGAAAGATGCTTCTCCATCCCTTTACTTTCAGTCTGGGTGTATCTTTAGGTTCGAAATGGGTCTCTTGTAGAGAACATATGAATGGGTCCTGTCATTTTATCCAATCTGCAACCCTGTGCCGTTTTATAGGCGCATTTAGGCCATTCACATTGAGAGTGATTATTGATAGATATGTTTTTATTGACATCAAGTTACCTTTAAAGTCTTTCTTTCTGTAGATCGTCTCTATATTTCTGTTCAATGCTATTCTTAGGATTTTTCCTCTTTTATAGAACCCCCCTTAATATTTCCTGCAGTGTTGGCTTGGTGGCTACATAGTCTTTTAAGCCTTGCAGGTCTTGGAAACTCTTTATCTCTCCATCCATTTTGAATGTCAGTCTTGCTGGATAAAGTATTCTTGGCTGCATGTTCTTCTCATTCAGTGCTCTGAATATATCTTGCCAGCCCTTTCTGGCTTGCCAGGTCTTTGTGGACAGGTCTGACGATATTCTGATGGGCTTTCCTCTGTAAGTAAGGAGCCTCTTTGTCCTAGTGGCTTTCAAGAGATTATATCTACAATAATGATTCCTCAATTTGACTATCAGGTGCTTTGTTTTTTTTTGGAATCTATAATCTTGGGTGGAGACCGTTCAGCCTCTAGTACATGAACGCTGGTTCCATTTGTGAGATTGGGAAAATTTTCATGAAGAACTTGTTCCACTATATCTTCTAGACTTCTTTCTCTCTCCTCGCCTTCAGGGATTTCAATAATTCTGACGTTGGAACGTTTCATGGCATCATTTATTTCCCTGATTCTGTTTTCGTGGCTTCTAAGCTGTTTGTTCCAGGCTTCCTCCTGATCCTTTCTCTCTGTTTGTCCTCCAGATCACTAATTCTATCTTCTGTCTCAGTTACCCTAGCTTTGAGAGAATTTAGATTAGATTGAAACTCATTGAGAGAATTGTGAACCTCATCCCTGGTAGCTTTCATCTCTGCCCTAATATTGTGAACATCATCTCTGGTCGCTTTCAGTTTGGCCCTAATCAATTCCATTTGGTCATCCATGGCTTTCTCCAACCTACCTATTGCCTGGATACTTGTTAGCCTGAGTTCTCTTTCCAACATATTGTCTATGTTGATAGCTGTTAGCTCTTGCAGAAGGCCCATCCTCTGTATTTTTCTTCTGTTGGGTGTTCCTCCTCCTAGTCATTTTGATGAGAGATGACTGAATGGATGTAGCTGGATGTATCGACTGTGGTGCAGTCAAGGTGCACCCTGGAATGCTTCTGAGCAATCAGGATTTCCCACCCAAAAGAGAGAAAAAAGAAAAGAAAAAGAAAAAAAAAAGAGAAAAAAAGAGAGAGAGAGAGAGATAGGAAAAAAGGGGAAGATAAAAGAGAAGGTTCAGCCCAAAGTGGCCCCAAGATAAGATTAATGAAGTATACAAACAAAAATAGACAAACAAAAAGACTGATAAAAGTATATGGGAAGAGGGAGGGGCAGAGTCAAGATGGCGGAGAAGTAGCAGGCTGAGACTACTTCAGCTAGCCGGAGATCAGCTAGATAGCTTATCTAAAGATTGCAAACACCTAAAAATCCATCGGCAGATCGAAGAGAAGAAGAACAGCAATTCTGGAAACAGAAAAACAACCACTTTCTGAAAGGTAGGACCGGCGGAGAAGTGAATCCAAAGTGACGGGAAGATAGACCCCAGGGGGAGGGGCCGGTTCCCGGCAAGCGGCAGAGCAACGGCGCACAAAATCAGGACTTTTAAAAGTCTGTTCCGCTGAGGGACATTGCTCCAGAGGCTAAACCGGGGCGAAGCCCATGCGGGGTCAGCGTGGCCTCAGGTCCCGCAGTGTCACAGAAGGATCGGGGGTGTCTGAGTGTCGCAGAGCTTGCGGGTATTGGAACGGGAAAGCCGGCTACAGAGACAGAGCCGACAGTAAGATCGCAGCTCGGGGTGACCTTGAACCGGTCCCAGGCTCGGTGAGCTTGGAGCGCGGCCGGAGGTCAGGCAGACAGGAGTAACTGGGCGCTGTTCTCTGAGGGCACACTGAGGAGTGGGGCCCTGGGCTCTCGGCTCCTCCGGGCCGGAGATCAGGAGGCCGCCATTTGTATTCCCGTCCTCCGGAACCCTACGGAAAGCACTCAGGAAACAAAAGCTCCTGAAAGCAAACCCAAGCGGATTACTCACCCCCGCCCCTATTAAGGGCGGTGCAATTCCGCCTGGGGCAAAGACACTCGAGAATCACTACAACAGGCCCCTCCCCCAGAAGATCAACAAGAAATCCAGCCGAGACCAAATTCACCTACCAAGGAGTGCGGTTTCAATACCAAGGACAGCAGCAGAATTCCAGAGGAGGAGAAAGCAAAGCACGGAACTCATGGCTTTTTCCCTGTGATTTTTTTTTAGTCTTGCAGTTAATTTGATTTTTTTCTTTTTCATTTTTTGTGTTTTTTTTTTTTCTCGCCTTCTGGTAAATTTTTTTTTTAACTTTTACCTTTTTCTTTTTTAACGTTTTTTAACTAGTTTATCCAATATATATATATTTTTTCCTGTATTTTTCTTATTTGTTTTCTTTTTTAAATTCTTTTCTTTTCTTTTTTTTTTCTTTTTTCTCTTTTTTTTCTTTCTTCTTTTTTGAACCTCTTTTTATCCCCTTTCTACCCCCTCACGATTTGGGATCTCTTCTAATTTGGTTAAAGCATATTTTCCTGGGGTTGTTGCCATCCTTTTAGTATTTTACTTGCTCCTTCATATACTCTTATCTGGACAAAATGACAAGATGGAAAAATTCAACACAAAAAAAAGAACAAGAGGCAGTAACGAAGGCTAGGGACCTAATCAATACAGACATTGGTAATATGTCAGATCTAGAGTTCAGAATGACAATTCTCAAGGTTCTAGCCGGGCTCGAAAAAGGCATGGAAGATATTAGAGAAACCCTCTCGAGAGATATAAAAGCCCTTTCTGGAGAAATAAAAGAAATAAAATCTAACCAAGTTGAAATCAAAAAAGCTATTAATGAGGTGCAATAAAAAATGGAGGCTCTCACTGCTAGGATAAATGAGGCAGAAGAAAGAATTAGTGATATAGAAGACCAAATGACAGAGAATAAAGAAGCTGAGCAAAAGAGGGACAAACAGCTACTGGACCATGAGGGGAGAATTCGAGAGATAAGTGACACCATAAGACGAAACAACATTAGAATAATTGGGATTCCAGAAGAAGAAGAAAGAGAGAGGCGAGCAGAAGTTTACTGGAGAGAATTATTGGGGAGAATTTCCCCAATATGGCAAAGGGAACGAGCATCAAAATTCAGGAGGTTCAGAGAACGCCCCTCAAAATCAATAAGAATAGGCCCACACCCATCACCTAATAGTAAAATGTACAAGTCTCAGTGACAAAGAGAAAATCCTGAAAGCAGCCCGGGAAAAGAAGTCTGTAACATACAATGGTAAAAATATTAGATTGGCAGCTGACTTATCCACAGAGACCTGGCAGGCCAGAAAGAGCTGGCATGATATTTTCAGAGCACTAAGCAAGAAAAACATGCAGCCAAGAATACTATATCCGCTAGGCTATCATTGAAAATAGAAGGAGAGATTAAAAGCTTCCAGGACAAACAAAAACTGAAAGAATTCACAAACACCAAACCAACTCTACAGGAAATATTGAAATGGGTCCTCTAAGCAAAGAGAGAGCCTACAAGTGGTAGATCAGAAAGGAACAGAGACCATATAAAGTAACAGCCACCTTACAGGCAATACAATGGCACTAAATTCATATCTCTCAATAGTTACCCTGAATGTGAATGGACTAAATGCCCCTGTCAAAAGACACAGGGTATCAGAATGGATAAAAAAACAAAACCCCTCTATATGTTGCCTCCAAGAAACTCATTTAAAGCCCGAAGACACCTCCAGATTTAAAGTGAGGGGGTGGAAAAGAATTTACCATGCTAATGGACATCAGAAGAAAGCAGGAGTTGCAATCCTTATATCAGATCAATTAGATTTTAAGCCAAAGACTATAATAAGAGATGAGGAAGGACACTATATCATACTCAAATGGTCTGTCCAAAAGAAGATTTAACAATTTTAAATATCTATGCCCCTAAGGTGGGAGCAGCAAACTATATAACCAATTAATAACAAAATCAAAGAAACACATCAACAATAATACAATAATAGTAGGGGACTTTAACCCTCCCCTCACTGAAATGGACAGATCATCCAAAAAAAGATCAGCAAGGAAATAAAGGCCTTAAACGACACACTGGACCATATGGACATCACAGATATATTCAGAACATTTCATCCCAAAGCAACAGAATACACATTCTTCTCTAGTGCACATGGAACATTCTCCAGAATAGATCACATCCTCGGTCCTAAATCAGGACTCAACCGGTATCAAAAGATTGGGATAATTCCCTGCATATTTTCAGACCACAATGCTCTAAAGCTAGAACTCAACCACAAAAGGAAGTTTGAAAAGAACCAAAATACATGGAGACTAAACAGCATCCTTCTAAAGAATGAATGGGTCAACCGGGAAATTAAAGAAGAATTGAAAAAAATCATGGAAACAAATGATAATGAAAATACAACGGTTCAAAATCTGTGGGACACAACAAAGGCAGTCCTGAGAGGAAAATATATAGCGGTACAAGCCTTTCTCAAGAAACAAGAAAGGTCTCAGGTACACAACCTAACCCTACACCTAAAGGAGCTGGAGAAAGAACAAGAAAGAAACCCTAAGCCCAGCAGGAGAAGAGAAATCATAAAGATCAGAGCAGAAATCAATGAAATAGAAACCAAAAAGACAATAGAGCAAATCAACGAAACTAGGAACTGGTTCTTTGAAAGAATTAATAAAATTGATAAACCCCTGGCCCGACTTATCAAAAAGGAAAGAGAAAGGACCCTAATAAATAAAATCATGAATGAAAGAGGAGAGATCACAACTAACACCAAAGAAATACAAACTATTATAAGAACATACTATGAGCAACTCTACGACAACAAATTTGACAATCTGGAAGAAATGGATGCATTCCTAGAAACATATAAACTACCACAACTGAACCAGGAAGAAGTAGAAAACCTGAACAGACCCATAACCAGTAAGGAGATTGAAACAGTCATTAAAAATCTCCAAACAAACAAAAGCCCAGGGCCAGACGGCTTCCCGGGGGAATTCTACCAAACATTTAAAGAAGAACTAATTCCTATTCTCCTGAAACTGTTCCCAAAAATAGAAATGGAAGGAAAACTTCCAAACTCATTTTATGAGGCCAGCAACACCTTGATCCCCAAACCAGACAAGGATCCCATCAAAAAAGAGAGCTATAGACCAATATCCTTGATGAACACAGATGCGAAAATACTCAACAAAATACTAGCCAATAGGATACAACAGTACATTAAAAGGATTATTAACCACGACCAAGTGGGATTTATTCCAGGGAATAAATCCGCAAATTAGTCAATGTGATACAACACATCAATAAAAGAAAGAACAAGAACCATATGATACTCTCTATAGATGCTGAAAAAGCATTTGACAAAGTACAGCATCCCTTCCTGATCAAAACTCTTCAAAGTGTAGGGATAGAGGGCACATACCTCAATATCATCAAAGCCATCTATGAAAAACCCACTGCAAATATCATTCTCAATGGGGAAAAACTGAAAGCTTTTCCGCTAAGGTCAGGAAAATGTCAGGGATGTCCATTATCACCACTGCTATTCAACATAGTACTAGAGGTCCTAGCCTCAGCAATCAGACAACAAAAGGAAATTAAAGGCATCCAAATTGGCAAAGAAGAAGTCAAATTATCACTCTTCGCAGATGATATGATACTATATATGGAAAACCCAAAAGACTCCACTCCAAAACTGCTAGAGTTTATACAGTAATTCAGTTAAGTGTCAGGATATAAAATCAATGCACAGAAATCAGTTGCATTTCTATACACCAACATCAAGACAGAAGAAAGAGAAATTAAGGAGTCAATCCCATTTACATTTGCACCCAAACCATAAGATACCTAGGAATAAACCTAACCAAAGAGGCACAGAATCTATACTCAGAAAACTATAAAGTACTCATGAAAGATTGAGGAAGACACAAAGAAATGGAAAAATGTTCCATGCTCCTGGATGGAAGAATAAATATTGTGAAAATGTCTATGCTACCTAAAGCAATCTACACATTTAATGCCATTCCTATCAAAGTACCATCCATCTTTTTCAAAGAAATGGAACAAATAATTCTAAAATTTATATGGAACCAGAAAAGACCTCCAATAGCCAAAGGGATATTGAAAAAGAAAGCCAACGTTGGTGGCATCACAATTCCAGACTTCAAGCTCTATTACAAAGCTGTCATCATCAAGACAGCATGGTACCGGCACAAAAACAGACACATAGATCAATGGAACAGAATAGAGAGCCCAGAAATAGACCCTCAACTGTATGGTCATCTAATCTTTGTCAAAGCAGAAAATAATGTCCAATGGAAAAAGGACAGCCTCTTCAATAAATGGTGCTGGGAAAATTGGACAGCCACATGCAGAAAAATGAAATTGGACCATTTCCTTACACCACACACAAAAATAGACTCAAAATGGATGAAGGACCTCAATGTGCGAAAGGAATCCATCAAAATCCTTGAGGAGAACACAGGCAGCAACCTCTTCGACCTCAGCCGCAGCAGCATCTTCCTAGGAACAATGCCAAATGCA
Organism: Mustela nivalis; assembly: GCF_964662115.1. NCBI lineage: Eukaryota > Metazoa > Chordata > Mammalia > Carnivora > Mustelidae > Mustela > Mustela nivalis. The sequence goes on from NC_139024.1 coordinate 28,006,721, forward strand.
AGGGAAGCAAGGGCAAAAATGAACTATTGGGATTTCATCACGATCAAAAGCTTTTTTTTTTTTTAAAGATTTTATTTATTTAGTTGTCAGAGAGAGAGCGAGCGAGAGCGAGTACAGGCAGACAAAGTGGAAGGCAGAGTCAGAGGGAGAAGCAGATTCCCTGCGGAGCAAGGAGCCCGATGTGGGACTCGATCCCAGGATGCTGGGATCATGACCTGAGCCGAAGGCAGCTGCTTAACCAACTGAGCCACCCAGGCGTCCCACGATCAAAAGCTTTTGCACAGCAAAGGAAACAGTTAACAAAATCAAAAGACAACTGACATAATGGGAGAAGATTTTTGCAAACGACATATCAGATAAAGGACTAGTGTCCTGAATCTATAAAGAAATTAGCAAACTCAACACTCAAAGAACAAATAATCCAATCAAGAAATGGGCAGAGGACATGAACAGACATTTCTGCAAAGAAGACATCCAGATGGCCAACAGACACATGAAAAAGTGCTCCATATCACTCGGCATCAGGGAAATACAAATCAAAACCACAATGAGATATCACCTCACACCAGTCAGAATGGCTAAAATAAACAAGTCAGGAAATGACAGATGCTGGCGAGGATGCGGAGAAAGGGGAACCCTCCTACACTGTTGGTGGGAATGCAAGCTGATGCAGCCACTCTGGAAAACAGCATGGAGGTTCCTCAAAATGTTCAAAATAGAACTGCCCTATGACCCAGCAATTGCACTATTGGGTATTTACCCTAAAGATACAAACGTAGTGATCTAAAGGGGCACATGCACCCGAATGTTTATAGCAGCAATGTCCACAATAGCCAAACTATGGAAAGAACCTAGATGTCCATCAACAGATGAATGGATTAAGAAGATGTGGTATATATACACAATGGAATACTATGCGGCCATCAAAAGAAATGAAATCTTGCCATTTGCGACAACATGGATGGAATTAGAGCATATCATGCTTAGTGAAATAAGTCAAGCAGAAAAAGACAACTATCATATGATCTCCCTGATATGAGGAAGTGGTGATGCAACATGGGGGCTTAAGTGGGTAGAAGAAAAATCAATGAAACAAGATGGAATTGGGAGGGAGACAAACCATAAGTGACTCTTAATCTCACAAAACAAACTGAGGGTTGCTGGGGGGAGGGGGTTTGGGAGAAGGGGGTGGGATTATGGACATTGGGGAGGGTATGTGCTTTGGTGAGTGCTGTGAAGTGTGTAAACCTGGTGATTCACAGACCTGTACCCCTGGGGATAAAAATATATGTTTATAAAAAATAAAAAATTAAAAAAAATTATATGGGAAGAAAAACGTATATATATATGCAAATAAAGGAAGAACCTCGACAAAAAGAACTCGATGTATAAGATTTATATACTATCAGGACAAACAAAAACACAGAAACACTGGTGGAAGAAAAAGATGGGAGATTGGTAATAAATTCTCAGTGTAATAAATTCTCAGCGAGGAAGGTTGTTTTGATTCTTCCTGGATGTATCTTGATATCTTTGCTAAAGGACTCAACTTTCCTAAGATAAAGGGGGATTAAAAATTGGTTTACGTATAGGGGTAGCATTGATTGGGGAAAGGGGATTACCTTGAAGTTTAACTCTATGTGAATATTAGAAAATAAAAATAAAAAAGGAATAAACTAAACTAAACCATAATTTTAAAAAAATTAAAAGAAATAGAAATGCAAAAGAAAAACATGAGTGTATGTATCAAAAGTTCAGGTTAGAAGATTATTATGGAATTTGATGTACTGTACGTCTCACTGTGATGGTAAATAGGTTAAAAAATTATCTATATAAAAAAAATGAACCAGAATAGTGGGAACGAGTTAAAAATAAATGTTGTCCTATGAAGTAGTGGTGGTTGTTCTCTTGTAGTCTTTTTTTTTTTTTTCCTTTCCTGGTTGGTTTTCTGAGGGAGGGGCCTGCCACGTGGGTTTTCAGTCAATGATGTTCCCTAAGTTAAGTCCTCCCGCCCCCCTCAATGGGGTGGGCTCAGAGGAAACTGGTTTTTTTCAGGCTTTTGCTCTCTGGTGGTTTTTATGTTTGTTCACTTTTATTTTTCTCTCGCCTTGACCGCTTTTGATGGTTTTTGTAGGTTTAGAGGAAAGCAAACTGCACCCTGACCTCCCTCTCAGAGAGAAGCCTCAGTTTGGCTGCAGAGCCCAAATAAATCCCCCCTTGGCCGGGGGCAGAGCAGGTTCTGAGTCGCAGTCCCTGGGGACACAGGATCTTCTGCTTGTACCCAAAACCATGGCCGCAGTGGCTGTCTGGGCAGCTCTAAACCACCAGAGAGGTTCCAAACAGCAATCGCACACTGAGATTTTTCCTCTGGCCCAGGCTGGGAGTGCCTGGTCTTTCCAGGTCTAAGAGAGCAGGGCTTGCGCGCACCTCTCTCAGGGGAGGGTGAGGGTCCTGCGCGCATCTCAGGCTCTGGTGGAATGGCTCGGGCCTAAGAGCGCCAGGCTGGGCCTTCACACACCTCTCTCGGGGAGGGTGAGGGGCGCGGCGCGCATCTCAGGCTCTATTAGCACAGCTCGGGGTTCTGCCATCTGGCAAGGCTCCTAGCCCCTCACAGGAGCCAGACCCCACGTGTTCTCGGGCACGCTGGAGGCTCAGGGACCAAGACCTGGTTTCTCTGCTGCACTCTCTCTGGCTCAGGGCCAGGGAAGGCTGTCCTGGGTCGCAGGACTTAAGCCCTTGTCCCTAGCCACCCCGATTCCCACAATTCCCACCCCCGCCCCGCGATCCTTTGCTCTCTTTGAGTGCTTTCAGCCAGTCTCCAAGTTAATGCTGGTCCCCAGATGCTGGGCGCTCTCATATTGGGGTATTACTTTCCAACTGGTCATCTCTGGTGTCTCCCTCCCTCTTCTGTTTATCTTCCGATATCAGTCCGACATTCCCACTCCACTTTACCTACCTACTGGCGTCTTCTGGCCCTGTAGAGATCCAGACATGAATAATTGTGATCTCAGGCTGATTTCGTGGGTGATCGAAGTTCTTTGGTAGGTAATCAGCTCACTTTAGGGTACAGGTTGAAACGGCACCTCCTCCTACTTCCCCGCCATCTTGTCCCCCGTTCTGTACTAGCATTTAATATAGTCAGCGGCTGGCCATTTTCAGAACTTCTGGGCCAAGACAAATTGTACTGGCTTTTCCTGATTCCTCTCCTCTTTGGGATACTCTTTGTCTTTTCCTTCATCCTTTAGGCTCCAGTGATTCTTATCAGGGAAGCATCCAGCACCTTTAATGTCCCAAGTGTGCTCTCCCACAACCTTTTGTATTTCCTCCATAGTGCTTATCCCAACTACATTCATTTATGATATTTCACTATTAGTCTTCTTTCTCATCAAATAATATGCCCTATAAAGACAAGATAAGGGTTATGTATATATTTACTCACAAATGTTTCTGCAAAACAGAACACATACTAGATTTCAAGTATTTGTTAAATTAGTGAGCAAATATGTTAATGCATAAATCATATAAATTAATATATGATGTAAATTTATAATTTTCAGTCTCTAGGAAGTATGGGGAATTCTTGACCACATGTAATTAGGCAATTTTTTTCTATTTCTGATCATGCTAGTTTTTTTTTTTTTTCCATTATGTTCAGTTAGCCAACATGTAGCATATCGTTGCTTTTTGATGTAGTGTTCAGTGATTTATTAGTTGTGTATAACAACCAGTGCTCATCACAGCATGTGCCCTCATTAATGCCCATCACTGGGTTACCCCATCCCCCCATCCCTCTTTTTTCTGTAACCCTCAGTTTGTTTTCCAGAGTCCAGAGTCTCTCATGGTTTGTCTCTTTCTCTGATTTCTTCCCATTTAGTTTTCTCTCCCTTCCCCTGTGGTCCTCCATGCTATTCCTTATGTTCCACACATACGAGTGAAACCATAGGATAATTGTCTTTCTCTGCTTGACTTATTTCACTTAGCGTAATCCCCTCCAGTCCAATCCATGTCAATGCAAATTGTAGGTAGTCATCCTTTCTGATGGCTGAGTAATATCCCACTGTAACTGTGGAAGGAGCCAAGATGTGCTTCAACAGATGAATGGATAAAGATGTGATTGTGTCAGTTTTTGATAATTAATTTCTGGATCCTGTTCTATCCCCACTATATATATAGTGGGGATATATATATACATATATATATATAATACTTTTAATACTTTTAATGTATAATTATTTATTCATTATAATACATATTATATATAAATAACTTTATTTTTAGAGCAGTTTTAGATTCACAGCAATATTAAGAGGAAGGGACAGAAATTTCCTATATACTTCCTGTCACCGTACATGCACAAGCCTCTCCCATTATCAACTTTCTCCAGCAGGGCGATACATTTGTTATAATTGATGAACCTATAATGTCACCTAAGGTCTATACATTAGGATGCACACTTGGTGTTGTTTAATCTGTGGGCTTGGATAAATATAAAAAGATAAATCTCTATCATAATAATACCATACAGAGTGTTTTTAGTGCCTTAAAATCCTCTGTATTCTGCCTATTCATCCCTCTCCTTCACTCCCTAGCAGTCACAGATTTTTTTATTGTCTCCACAGTCTTGTCTTTTCCAGAATGTCATATAGTTAGAATCACATAATATGGAGACTGGTTTCTTTCACTTAGTAACATACATTTCAAGTATATTGTCCCCATGTCTTCTTATGATTTGGTAGCTCATTTATTTCTTTAACTTTTTTTTATATGAGTAGATTTGATGCACAATGTTAGATTAGTTTCAGATATACACTGGAGTGGTTCAGCAACTCTGTGGGTTATGCTGTGCTCATCACAGTATTGTAGCTACCATCTGTCTCCATACAACACTATTATAGTACTATTGACTGTATTCCCTGCGTGGTGTCTTTTATTCCTCTAACTCGTTTTATAACTGGAAGCCCATATCTCCCACTCCCCCTGAGATGGGGGATTTTTTTTCTTTTTAGTGCTAACTAATATCCCAATATCTGTATGTGTCACAGTTTATTTACTCATTCACCCACTGAAGGACATCTTGATTGCTTCCAAATTTTGGCAATTATGAATAAAGCTGCTATGAACATCAGTGGGTCCATTTTTGTGTGGACATGTTTTAACACCTGTGAGTAAGGAGTGGGACTGCTGGATCATACAGTAAGAATACTGTAGGCCCCCTTATTCAAAATTTCCCTTTCTGCAATTTCAGTTACTGCAGTCAGCCGTGGTCCAGAAATGGATGATCCTTCTTCTGATGTATTATCAGAAGGTCAGCTATAGCCTAATGTCACATCACAATGCCCGTGTCATTCATGGCACTTTCTCTCATCGTGCAGGCATTTTATCATCTGGTGAGTAGATGATAGTAGAAGGGTGAGTACACTACAATAAAATATTTTTAGAAACAGAGAAAACACCTTCACATAACTTTCATTACAGTATATTTTAATTGTTCTGTTTTATTGTTAATTATTGTTGTTAATATCATATTGTGCCTAACTTATAAATTAAACTTTATCATAGGTGTGTACATTTAGAAAAAAGAATAGTATATATAGGGTTCAGTACTATCTATGGTTTCAGGCATCTGCTGGTGCCCTTGCAATGTACCCCCCATAGATAATAGTGAACTGTTGTATGTTTACTTTATAAAAACAACCAAATTGTCTTCCAAAGATGTTGCATCATTTTGCATTTATATCCTTGTCAGCATTTGGCATTGACAGCATTCAGATTTTGGCCATCCTAATACATGTGTAGTGATATCCCATTGTTTTAATTTTCATTTCCCTGATGATGCATAATGTGGAACTTCTTTTCATATGCTTATTTGCCAACTGTCGATCTTCTTTGGTGAAGTGTCTTTTAAGGTTTTTTGGCCTTTTTTCAAATCAGATTGTTGTTTTCTTATTACTGAATTTTAAAAGTTCTTTGTATATTTTGGAAAACAGTTCTTATTGGATGAGTCTTTTGCAAATAATTCCCTCCCAGTCTGTGGCTTGTCTTCTCATTCTCATGATATTATCCTGAACAGATTAGAAGTTTTTAATTTTAATGAAGATCCACGTTTGTGAATTGTGCCTTTGGTTTTCTATCTAAAAAGTCATCTCCGTACCCAGTCATTAACGTTTTTCTCCCTTGTTATCTTCTAGGGATTTTACAGTTTTACATTGTGCATCTGGGTCTATGATCCATTTTGAGTGAATTTTTGTAAAGGGTATAATGTCTGTGTCTAGATTCCTTTTTATTTTTTTTAAATGTGATTGCCTAGTTTTTCAGCACAATTTGTTGAAAAGACTATCTTTGCCCTATTGTATTGCCTTTGCTACTATAGCAAAGATCAGTTGAATATATTTATGTGGGTCTATTTCTGGGCGCTCTGTTGCATTGATCTATTCGTCTATTCTTCTGCCAATACTACACTTTCTTGATTATTGTTACTTTACAATAAGCCTTGAAGGTGGGTAGAGTTAGTCCTTTCACTTCATCCTTCTTCCACCACATTGTGTTGGTTAGCTCATTTTGAATCAAGATTCATTACACATCTAAGAGAAACTTTAACTTTTGTCTACCAATAAATGTAGACCTGAACCTTAAGAAAAATTTATTTTACAACAGGAGCTGAAAAAGAATGTCACCACTTTTTTTATGTCACATAAAATGGCACTTCTGTCTGTGTACAAGATGCCCCTACGATGTACCATCTGCTCTGAGATTCTGTACTCTTGGTCAGTTGCCTTTGTCTTTCTAGTCCTTTCACTTAAAAATATTGTGTTCCATGCTGTGATAACTATTTAAAGAGGATATCCTCATTGAGGAGAATATTATGTTACCTATATGCACCCAAGAAATGCCCTCGTTTATGAAAACAGATCAGTATCTAAGATATTGTCATCCAGTGACATGTGTCTCATTAGCAGTTTTTATTTTTTCCTTGCTTTTCTGAGTTTCCTTAATTTATCTGTTTAACTCATGCATTTTTATTCTCTTTTCTTAAAATAATAGCCCTAAGTGCCCTTTTGTTTACCAGGTTTTATTATTTAGTATTTTTTTATTGAGGTAAAATTGACACTTAACATTTTATTAGTTTCATTTATACAACTTCGTGTTTCACATATTTCTATTTGTTGTAAAATAACTACCACAGTAAGTCTAGGTAATTTTTATCTCCATACATAGTTATAATTTGTTTTTTGTGTTTGTGTGTGTGTGTGATGAAGACTTAAAATCTACTATCTTAGCAACTTTCAAATATGCAATATGTTATTATTAACTGCATTTGCCATGCTTTACATAATATCTGTATGACTTATTTAGATTATAACTGGAAGCTTGTAGCTTTGACCCCCTTCACCCATTTTGTCCACCCCCCACTACCCACTTCTGTTCTCTGTATCTGTGAGCTTATTTTTTTTTAGATTCCCCATTTATTTATTTATTTATTTATTTATTTATTTATTTATTTAAGATTTTATTTATTTGACAGACAGAGATCACAAGCAGGCAGAGGAAGATGAGGAAGGGGAGGGAGCAGGCTCCCCGCTGAGCTGAGAGCCAAAGCGGGCCTTGATCCCAGGATCCTGAGATCATGACCTGAGCTGAAGGCAGAGGCTTTAACCCACTGAGCCACCCAGGCGCCCCTAGATTCCCCATTTAAATGAGATCATATACTTATCTTTTGCTGTCCGATTTATTTCACTTAGCATAATGCCGTCAAGGTCCATCCATGTTATTGCAAATAGTAATATTTCATTATTTTTTATGGATGAATCCAATCCATTGTGTATATATGCATATCTATTTAGATACATATGTATCTAATCTATATACCAACAAATACCCATCTTCTTTATCCATTCATCCATCAATGGATATTTAGATTGTTTTGATATCTTGGCTATTAAAAATAATGCTGCAATGGGTGCATATATCTTTTCAAATTAACGTTTTTATTTTCTTCAAGCAAATACCCAGAAGTGCAGTTGCTGAATCATATGATAGATTTTAATTTTTTAAGGAACCCACATACTGTTTTCCATAGTGACTATACCAATTTACATTTCCTCCAACAGTGCACAAGTGTTTTTTTTTTCTCTGCACTTATTTTTTGTCTTTTTGATAATAGCTATTCTGACAGGTGTGAGGTGATACCCTATTGTGGTTTTGATTTATATTTCCCTGATAATTAATGATGCTGAGCATCTTTTTGTGTGCCTGTTGGCAATGTATGTCTTCTTTGGGAAAATGTCTATTCAGATTCTCTGCCTATCTTTTAATTGCTTTTTTTGCTATTGATTTGTTGTTTAGTATTCTTTATTATTCAACTGTACTAACTTATTTTTTAGGTATATAAAAGATAAAAATTTTAATAGCCTTGAATTGAATTGAATTGAATCTTTTAGCAATATGTACACATATGCATGCACGCAGATACACATGTATTGCTATATTTAATAAAGTTTTGCCTTAAATTTTATTTGGTTGGATATAAATATAGTTATATTACCATCTTTTAATTAGTACTTGCCTAGTACATATATTTTTAATATATTCACTTTGAAGTGTATGTCCTTATATTTTTAGCTGTTTTTCATTTTTTTTAAATTTAAATTCAATTTAGGTAACCTATATTGTATTGTGTATGGTATGAGATGAACCATGAGAAATGGTGGACTCTGAGAAACAAACTAAGGGTTTAAGAGGGGAGGGAGTGGGAGGGGTGGGTGAGCCTGGTGGTGGGTATTAAGAAGGGCACATTGCATGAAGCACTGGGTTTTATACATAAACAATGAATCTTGGAACACTACATGAAAAATTAATGAAGTATTGTATGGTGACTAACATAATAAAAAACAACAACATAGGGGTACATTCTTTTTCTTTTACTGTTAACAATCTTTTTTTTTCCCAAAGATTTTATTTATTTATTTGATAGACAGAGATCTTAAGTAGGCAGAGAGGCAGGCAGAGAGAGGTAGGGAAGCAGACTCCCTGCTGAGCAGAACTTGATGTGGGGCTCCATCCCAGGACCCTGAGATCATGACCTGAGCCAAAGGCAGAGGCTTAATCCACTGAGTCATCCAGGTGCCCCAACAATTTTCATCTTTTTTTTCTTTATTTATTTGTCAGAGAGAGAGGAGTGAGAGTGATCACAGGCAGACAGAGTGACAGGTAGAGGCAGAGGGAGAAACAGGCTCCCTGCCAAACAAGGAGCCCGATGTGGGACTCGATCCCAGGACGGTGGGATCATGACTTGGGCTGAAGGCAGCTGCTTAACCAACTGAGCCACCCAGGCGTCCCACAATTTTCATCTTTTAACTAATATTGTAGTCTGTTTCTATTTCACTAATGAATTAGAAACTTAGATTCATTTCTTGACACCACATTTTGAACTTTATACATTTTCTTTTACTATTATTACCATTTCTTGCTCACTTTATACACCTCTTTCTTAGCTACTCTTATGCAGTTATTTATATGCCCAAATTGATTATTGATTATTGGTAGACAATTTGTTTGAAAATTAGTATTCTGTTTCAATTATTTTAAATTTATGAATTTTCACATTCTTATATAACTAAGTTAAAACAATATTTTTCATCTTCTTTGGGAGATAAAATATTACATTAAAACACTTATTCTTCGGGACGCCTGGGTGGCTCAGTTGGTTGGATGACTGCCTTCAGCTCAGGTCATGATCCCGGAGTCCTGGGATCCGGTCCCGCATCGGGCTCCCAGCTCCATGCGGAGTCTGCTTCTCTCTCTGACCTTCTCCTTGCTCATGCTCTCTCTCACTGTCTCTCTCTCAAATAAATAAATAAAATCTTTAAAAAAAATAAAATAAAACACTTATTCTTCTACTCATACCTCATGTTTTATATTATCATTGTCCAATATATTGATCCTATCTTAAAGTTTAACACATAAAAAAACTATTTTAAAAAGCAGTGGTCTAGGCTGCCAGGGTGGCTCAGTTGATTGAGCATCTGACTTGGTTTTGGCTGGGGTCATAATCTCAGGGTCATGAGATCAAGTCCTGCATTGGCTCCAAGCTCAGTGAGGAGTCTGCTCAAGGTTCCCTTTCTCTCCCTCCCCCTCCCTACCTGGAACCCTAATTTTTCTAATAAATAAATTATTCTGAAGCTGTGGTATGGTAATTCAGGTAAGTCAATTATTTAACCTCAAGCATAATGTTTTCTAATTTTTTTGAGATCCAGAGTGCCTGTCAACATGCTTTTTTTTCTTGAAATAAGCTTTTAAGTATTATTTCATTAATGAGAGCTTATTAAGACAAATGATTTTTTTTTTAAGATTTTAAGAGAGCTCACAAGAGAGCAGTGGAGGAGCAGAGAAAGAGGGAGAGGGACAATGAAATTCTGCACTGAGCCTGAGGTAGGACTCTACCCCAGGACCCTGAGACCATAACCTCAGCCAAAACCAAGAGTCTGATGCTTAACTGACTAAGCCACCCAGATGCTCCAAACATGATTACTTTACCTAGAAATGTCTTCTGTTATTCTTGCTCTTGAGAAATAGGTTTGGTAAGTATACAATTCGAGGTTGATAACATATTTTTTTTTCTAACATTTTACATATTGTTTCAGTTACTTTCAGTTAATTGTTGATTTTGAGAAGAATTTTGCCAATTTACTGTTATTTCTTCACAAGAATTTTTCTTTTCTCTCTCTGATTGACCTTAAGTTATTCTCTCTGTATTTAATACTCTTAAGTTTCAATAGTACTGCCAATGCATGAATTCTCTCTTATATGTTCTCTTAGGAATTCATTTTGCCACCCTAATCTGAGATTTTATATCTTTTAGCAACATTACTAAGCATTATATGTTTGAATATATTTTTTCTACCATAATTAAAAATATTTTACCAAATTGGAATTTCAATTATGCTTATACCAGACCTTTATACTCCTTCAATTTTAAAATTTACTATCTCTTTGACTTTGTGTGCTATGTTACAGGTAACTTCACAGCTGTTTTCAGTGGTGCTATTTATTCCATCTATTTAGTTTCAAAATTCTCTCCTATATTTTCTTTCTCTAGGAGTTTTATTTATTTGCTTTTCAGAAATATCAATATTGGGGTCTCTCATTCCTTTATCCGATTTTCAATTCTTTTATTCCTTCAAAGTATTAGAAGTCTTATTTCTCAAACACACTAAACCTCTTTATAATTTCCAGTCATCTACATTAATGGAATATTTGATTCTATAATTACTCTTTTTGTTGAATTTATTTGAACTCATCCATTCAATCATCCTGGTGGTGGGTCTATAGTGGTACGTCCTTTTTGTTTTAATTTCCATTTTTGTTATGCCTGTTGCAACCTAAAATTATTCATGTATTCACCATTTAAAAATACCCACACTTTAAGTTGTTATTCCCTTTTTATAAGTAATGTCTTATTTTCTCATATGTTTAGCAATTTTTGATTATGAGATGACAAAAATACTTGGAGAACTAAGTTAAAAGTTTTTATTTTTATTAACATATAATGTAATTATTTGCCCCAGAGGTACAGGTCTGTGAATCATCAGTCTTACCCATTTCACAGCACTCACCATAGCACATACCTCCCCAATGTCCATAACACAACCACTCTGTTCTACCCGCTAACCCCCAGCAACCCTCAGTTTGTTTCATGAGATTAAGAGTCTCTTACGGTTAGTCTCCCTCCTGATCCCATCTTGTTTCATTTTTTCCTTGCTAACCCCCCACAAGCCCCCGCCCTGCCTCTCGAATTCCTAATATCAGAGAGATAGGATGATAATTGTCTTTCCCTAATTGACTTATTTCGCTTAGCATAATACCCTCTAGTTCTATCCATGTCATTGCAAAAGGCAAGATTTCATTTCTTTTCATGGCTGCATAGTAGAAATTTCTTCATCTAAAGATGATATGTTGTATCTCACAGTTATTTTTGGTATTAACAACCTAAGATGATTTAAATATTTCAGCTGTAGTACCTGGGTTGTTCAGTCGGTTAAGTGTTTGCCTTGGGCTCGTGTCATAATCCTGGACTCCTAGGATCCAGTCCCACATTGGACTCCCCTCTCAGACGGGAGGCTGCTTCTCCCTCTCCCTCTGCGCCTCCACCCTGTCCTTGTGATTGCTCTCCCTCTCTCTCTCAAATAAAGACAATCTTTAAAAAAAAAAAAATTCAGCTGTATATTTTGTTTTTGTTGTTTTAAGCTTGAATCCCATCCACAAAAGTTTACATATGTGGGTTTGCATTTAGGACTTTTTTTTTTTTTAAATATTTTGTTTATTTGACAGAGAAAGAGATCACAAGTAGGCAGAGAGGCAGGCAGAGAGAGGGGAAAGCAGGATCCCCACTGAGCAGAGAGCCCAGTGTGGAACTCCATCCAGGACCCTGAGACCATGACTGACCTGAGCTGAAAGCAGAGACTTAACCCACTGAGCCACCCAGGCACCCCTGCATTTAGGAATTCTTTCTGAAGAACTTAACCTTTTCATTCTGTTCACAGCACAACAGAGTTAAAGATGGGCATGTATCATTTCTGTCTGCATCCTTGGATAAGGTGTTTTGTTTGTTTGTTTTGTTTTTGTTTTGTTTTTCCCTGGTTTACTCTTTGGAGAGAAAACAGCTTTGAAGAAAACATAGGTATCCTGGTTCTACAACAGGTATCCAATCCTACTTCCAACCTTGCACTGATTCTTGTATTTTATCAGTAATTTAAGGAAGCTTGTATGCTAAAAGAACTCAAGTTTGATGTCATTTTTAAAGTAAAAGTCACTAATTCCAAATCTGCTTAATTCTTTTCTCCTGTTCTTAAAATCTCCTGTCCATAGTCACCTCCTCTCTGCCTCTGGTCTGAACAATTAAAATAATACTGAACGTATATAGTAATAAAAATATGTAATTCCATAGAGAGCCCTTATTTAGAAATTTAATTGATAATTACTCATTGCTTGGCCCGTTGAAAACATGTACTTCATTTTTTTTATTGATGTCTAGGAAACCATCAATAGATTTCTCAGATATGTCTTTCCACAGCTTTCAGTAACTTTCTTGTGCTTGATTATATCAACTATCTGAAATCATACTATTTGCATGAAATGGCTACTAGACACAACAACATTGCCAAATTATAATTTTTCTGTTCTGTGAGGAAGTAGCCAAAGTTTTAGAGAGGCGAGTTAGCAAAATCTGTTTATAGTTTCCTTAAGAATAATTTAGGATGGTAATAAATTATGAATAATATTAACCATTTCACAACTAAGGCTGCATAGCAGCTTTTCTTTTAGGATTAGAAAAAATATATATTATTGTTTGTCAGGGTATCAGGTTAATAAATTGAACAGGAGCTTGAGGCGTTGATGTAATTTAATTATATTGCTGCCCTAGATTCTCACACAAATTGGTGGGAATCTTGCACAAAGTGAGTTTATAGAGATTACAGGAGATTATGCAAAATCATTCTCAGGTTTATGCTAATGTAGTGGAATTGAGTGACTGTTTCTCCTTTGGTTTTAATCTTTCATTTTGCTTTGTTTTGTTTTTATGCATTGCCTATGGTTCAAAGTTGAATTCAGGAAAGCTAAGTGTTTATGTAGTGTTTACCTGCTTTTTTACAGTACAATCTGTATTATACCTCTGTTTCCTTTTATGGTTCTTTTTCCAAAAATATAAATTCATTAAAGGTTATATGTAAGGAATGAATCCTTCATCTTGGTGTCCTACTGCTTTCTCTCTATACTCAGTCCTTCAAGTACAGTACCAGTTATCATGCCTAGAATCTAGGTATACTAATAAACTAAATAAAAGTACTAATATTCTAAACACTTTTTTGTCTTTAACAAGCTCTTTCATGCAGTCTCATTCTATGTACCTACAGACATACTTCTAGGCAATATTTAATCCGTGCCTGATTATCAACTGATTTTATTCCCAGGTCCACACTCTTATTAAATTTATGAATTCTTCAGTTTATCTCAGCAAATTTTTCTTCTATATTCTTAGACTACATAATTTTTAGTAGTTTTTGCTTTTGGCCATATTTCTCTGTTTTCTTGAAGACCTTTAATTTAGTTGTTGACGGGTGCCTGGATGGCTTAGTCGGTTAAGCATCTGACATCAGCTCATGTCATGATCATAATACCAGGGTTCTGGGATCGAGTCCCGAATCAGACTCCCTGTTCAGCGGGGAGCCTGCTTCTCCCTCTCCCTCTGCCACTCCCCCTGCTTGTGCTCTCTTTCACTCACTCTCTCTCTCTCAAATAAATAAATAAATAAATAAAATCTTTAAAAATTTTAGTTTTTGGAAATTTCTATATGCCATCTCTTTATCTAGGTTTTCTCCATAAACAATACCCGAGCTGCTTCATCATCTATTCAGTATCATTTAACAGCCTTTTTTTGTTAAAAAAGAAAAGAAAAGAAAAGAAAAGATGATTTAAAATTCTTTAGAAGTTTGAATTACAAGTTCTGCCACTTGTACCTTAATTAGTCTTTCTGGTCTCATCAAAAAATATACTTCACACTTACTGCTTTTCAGTTAAATTCACATTTAATTGTCACTTTTCCATAGTAACATGCACATAGTTATACTATTTATTACAACTATCATTGTTTAAACTCGCCTTTCACAACATACAAACACATGCTGAAAATACCTTATACTTAAAACATCAAATTATTCCTCATAGAAGTAAAAGCTACCTCTTTTATATGGCATATCTTATTGTCATAGAAATAATTTTCCCTTCTCTGCCTTCACAAAAGCTTTAAACATATCTCTGTTCTTGTGTTCATTCTCTTTCATAATGGCCAGCTGTTTATGTGTCTGCGTTGCACAAGACTATTACTGCCTCAAGGACAGAGACCATGACTTATTCATCTTTATTTCCCTTTCATCTAATACAGTGCCCAGTAGATAGTATTTGTTTGGTAATTGCTTGTGAATTGAATTGAAATCGGTTTACAAGTGTTTCCCAAAATTAAAAAGCCAATAACACATGGCTCTCAAATGATTCTAGTAATTGAAACTGAATATGTTATACCTTTTTTCTTAGATTATCATCTATTGTAACATAAATATTGACTTCTGCAGTATTTTAACAGGTGTCTGGATAGTATATGTTATTGCAATTTTAATTCATTATAATCAGACACATTTTGTGTAACTCTTTCATAAACAAAAATATGGTAGTCATTAAAATTTCTATTTTTTACCTCATGACATTAAGTCTTGGGCTCAATGCTGGATTAAATTTCTAATTGTTTTTGATGAGAGGAATATGAATTCTCTTTACTCTGAGATTTTTTTAGGAAATATTATCCTTAATTTTAAATAAATAAAATATCTCCTAATATTTTTTCTTATTAACTTCTATAGCTCAAGGAAAGAGGTTAGAAGAGGGGAGAGGCACTCAAGTAAAGTAATTCATGCTGATTAATAAGAACAAGCTTATGCCTGATAATTCAGCAGATTTTAACAGACTCATATAATTAATAAAGTAATTTTAAAAATTGTTTTAAAGATGAATAAAGGACTACAGTATTGATGATAGGTATTTTGCAATTTAAATAAATTTTAATAAAGCATACACTTTCTTTTTAAATGAAGTAAAATACAAACAAGGTTTTGGTCATACATACCTGATTAAAAGTATTCATTCAAAATTTCTCTTTTTTGAAATTTCTCTTTCTCCTCTTGTCCTCTCCACCTCTGTCTCTTTCTCTCTGTGTCTCACTCTGTCTCTCATTCTTTAATAAAGTCTTCAAGTATAACAGGCATTTCACAAATACTTTGCTTGCTTCAATTTCCCCATGACAGTAGGGAAGAGCCATTTCTTTTCTCTAGTTTCTATAAATGGTGAGAAGTTGCTTATTAAAATATAGTTCAATTGATCAGAGATTATACTCTACTGACAGTCACTGCTTCCAAGCATGTTTCTGTCTCACTACTATGATTTGTTGCCTATCTTTAAATCTGTTATTCACTTTTTCCCTCTCTTGTTTCATGTGCCAGGATATGTATCTTTCAACAGTTGTAGAAGTAGAGTAATTGACGGAGCAGAGATACACTAGGCTTAGGAATGTCAAATTGCCCAATTTGTGACAAGAGAGTAGATACAATTTGTTTTAGTCCACAAAATGATCTCCTTGAAGTTTGAAGTGTAATATGCATACCCAGCAGATGTTAGGGGCCTCGCTGGTCTATACCATAGCTCTTTCTAGCTAAGGTCAGATGAGTTAGCACTTTATTATTTGTACCTGGAGCTACTATGTTTAGAGTTAGGCTTATAAACTGAAGGAAAATTACACTTTCCGTGTTCATTGGTCATATTTGCATTTTCTGTCTTAAAAGACATAATAGTTGTTTTTAGATCAAACAGTTTGTTCTATCAGCAGTCTAGCTAAAGAATATGTTGCCTGAGTTTTATTCACAATGGATTCATCTATTTACTTACATAGTACATGCTATTTTTCCAGACAATTTCTGTTACCCTTGATCTTACATTTCCTTTGCAATATCCATGCCAGGGAATGGATTGTTGATTTCCTTTCTGAGCATTTTAGGATTAAACAATAAAAGCAGGTCTCAGAATTCTTTTGGTGTGCTATGTATGCATGGAACACTGGGCATTGTACGTAAACAGTGAATCGTGGAATGCTACATCAAAAACTAAGGATGTACTGTATGGTGACTGATATAACAAAATAAAAAAAATGGAAAAAGGGGGAAAAAACAGAAGTCTTGGTGTGCATAAAATTTGACTTACATACTCAAGAAAAGGCAGTGTGGGCAGATATTCTTCCTCACAAGTTCCAAGATGATTTCTGTAACCAAGGAAAGAAGGAATCCTGTTTGTTCCATTAATACCATCTCAGATACCTACCATTTGTGGTAATTATGGGCTTTCAGTGGTGAAAGTTGTGGAGAACAGGGTATTCCTTTTTTTTTTTTTTTAAGATTTTATTTATTTATTTGACAGAGAGAGAAAGAGAGTGAGAGAAGGAACACAAACAGTGGGAGTGAGAGAGGGAGAAGCAGGCTTTCCCGCAGAACAGGGAGCATGACTTGGGGCTCAATTCCAGGTCCTTAGGATCATGACCCAAGCCGAAGGCAGACACTTAATGACTGAGCCACCCAGGCACCCCAAACAGTGTATTCTTTAGACATCCTGAATATCACGTGGGATCGTGGGTCAGAAGGGAGGAAACTAGTTTCTGTTTCTAATGGTGAGATCAAAGCAGATCTGGCCATTGCATAGGAAGTAGGCACTCTGAAATTAGGAGAGATAATGCATCCTGTTAATCTAGATGGTAAGGTTCCAGTGCTACATTTTGGGATGATAATCACTTGTACACCAGACTGTGAAGGAAGAAAACATGCCATATCAATTACATACCGTATCTGTTACTATGTACCATATCTATTAAAATGTTAATCCTTCTGGCTACTTTTTTACTGCGCTGTGTACCCTGAAGAAGTTGAAACTTCTTGGGGCCGCTGGGGGGCTCATTCCATTGAGAGCCTGGCTTAATTTTGGCTAAGGTCATGATCTTAGGGTCCTGATCTCAGGGTTGTGAATTTGAGTAGTGCATGGCCCATGCTTAGCACAGAGTCTGCTTAAGATTCTCTCCTTCTCCCTCTGCCCCTCTTCTTCCTCATGCTCTCTCTTTCTCTCTCTCTCTTTCTCTCTCAAATAAATAAATAATGGAATCTTAAAGGAAAAAAATAAAAGAAATAAAAATTAAAAATAAAATAAAAATATTTGTATTTCCCTGCTGCCAAGTGATATGGAGCACTTTTTCATGTGTCTGTTGACCATCTGGATGTCTTCTTTGCAGAAATATCTGTTCATGTCCTCTGCCCATTTCTTGATTGGATTATTTGTTCTTTGGGTGTTGAGTTTGCTAAGTTCTTTATAGATTCGGGACACTAGTCCTTTATCGGATATGTCGTTTGCAAATATCTTCTCCCATTCTGTCAGTTGTCTTTTGATTTTGTTAACTGTTTCCTTTGCTGTGCAAAAGCTTTTGATCTTGATGAAATCCCAATAGTTCATTTTTGCCCTTGCTTCCCTTGCCTTTGGCGTTGTTCCTAGGAAGATGTTGCTGCGGCTGAGGTCGAAGAGGTTGCTGCCTGTGTTCTCCTCAAGGATTTTGATGGATTCCTTTCGCACACTGAGGTCCTTCATCCATTTTGAGTCTATTTTTGTATGTGGTGTAAGGAAATGGTCCAATTTCATTTTTATGCATGTGGCTGTCCAATTTTCCCAGCACCATTTATTGAAGAGGCTGTCTTTTTTCCATTGGACATTCTTTCCTGCTTTGTCGAAGATTAGTTGACTGTAGAGTTGAGGGTCTATTTCTGGGCTCTCTATTCTGTTCCATTGATCTATGTGTCTGTTTTTGTGCCAGTACCATGCTGTCTTGATGATGACAGCTTTGTAATAGAGCTTGAAGTCCGGAATTGTGATGCCACCAACGTTGGCTTTCTTTTTCAATATCCCTTTGGCTATTCGAGGTCTTTTCTGGTTCCATATAAATTTTAGAATTATTTGTTCCATTTCTTTGAAAAAGATGATAGGAATTGCAGAATGGCTAAAATCAACAAGTCAGGAAATGACAGATGCTGGCGAGGATGCGGAGAAAGGGGAACCCTCCTACACTGTTGGTGGGAATGCAAGCTGGTGCAGCCACTCTGGAAAACAGCATGGAGGTTCCTCAAAATGTTGAAAATAGAACTGCCCTATGACCCAGCAATTGCACTATTGGGTATTTACCCTAAAGATACAAACGTAGTGATCCAAAGGGGCACTTGCACCCGAATGTTTATAGCAGCAATGTCCACAATAGCCAAACTATGGAAAGAACCTAGATGTCCATCAACAGATGAATGGATCAAGAAGATGTGGTATATATACACAATGGAATACTATGCAGCCTTTGAAAGAAATGAAATCTTGCCATTTGCGACAACATGGATGGAACTAGAGCGTATCAGGCTTAGTGAAATAAGTCAAGCAGAGAAAGACAACTATCATATGATCTCCCTGATATGAGGAAGTGGTGATGCAACATGGGGGCTTAAGTGGGTAGAAGAAGAAGAATAAATGAAACAAGATGGGATTGGGAGGGAGACAAACCATAAGTGACTCTTAATCTCACAAAACAAACTGAGGGTTGCTGGGGGGAGGGGGTTTGGGAGAAGGGGGTGGGATTATGGACATTGGGGAGGGTATGTGCTTTGGTGAGTGCTGTGAAGTGTGTAAACCTGGTGATTCACAGACCTGTACCCCTGGGGATAAAAATATATGTTTATAAAAATTAAAAAATTTAAAAAAATAAAATAAAATAAAAATAAAAAAATAAAAGAAAGCTGAAACTTCTTTTATTGCATGAAAAAACAGAGACCAGAAAAATAAAGTAGGTTCAAAAATATCACACGAAAATTCAAGGTACTTCAAAATCAGGCTTTGTATTCAGACTCTTGGCTACTGATCCTTTGCTCAATGCATAAAAATTATAGTGACCTTTAAGACCCACATAGAGGTTGATGGAAAGTCCTGGTAGCCCTGTCTGAGGCAATCAGAATAGTCTTTTAGTGAGTCATTTCCCACACCTACAAAGTCATAATTTGATGGGATTTTATATCAACACAAATACTATTTATTCCATGAATTTCCTAGATAAATAAATTTGTAGAATATTGAATTTACTAGCAGACTCACACTCTATTAGATTTTCTGGGGGGGAAGTTTACATAAGAATGGTAGGGCCTGCAAAATCTTACATTTTTTATCTTGATGTCACTGGAAAAATTAGCACAGAATATATAATAAAAATAAGTCTGCTAAATTGTACATGGAAAATTAAGTTCCCTGTAGGTCCTAAATAGACTGGTAATATTCTCAGGGCGATTTTACCACTGACTTCTGTTGCATGTCATGAAACAGTTCCGAATGCGTTTCAACTTCCCCAAGTGCAGGCAATGCTACCAGCATGTCCAAGACATAAATGTGCCAATCTTAATTCTGGAGATTCCTTTGATGTGCTTTTCACTCTTTGGTGTACTTTGGAAATTTGCTAAACATTTCTCATGCTTTAATAGTGGGTAAAAAGAATAAATATAATTTTTTTTTCTTTTAGTTTCAAGTTTTTATTTAAATTCTAGTTAGTTCACATGCAGTGTAGTTTTAGTTTATTAGTTTCAGGTGCAGAATTTTGTGATTCAGGAATCATTTTATTAATAACCTGAAACATCTTATTTCAATGTGTGCTATGAAATATATCTTGACTCCTTTTCATGTATTTGACTCAGTATGAAGATTCTTCTAGACTGGCTTAGAGTTTCTCAGTTGCATTAGACATAGGAAGAGAGATACTTAGACACAGGAAGAGAGAATTTGCTCTGCACTTGTAAATGAAAATGTCCCAGATATCAGAAAAATATATGTATAAACATATGTATAAACATTCATGGTTTTTCATGTAAATGGATAAGAGGATAATTGGCACTCTTGCTATTTGGGATATGACATTTAATGCTGTCATAGCATGATCTGAAACCTAAATACCCACCCTAATGGGTTCACTGAGTCATCTTGATATCTCTAGCCCTGTATCTTTAAAAGAAAAGGTTGTAGTACTCAAATGTTAAGCAAGTTTTGAATGATGCTCCTACTGATATTGTAGACTGATACTGTTTACAAGTAAGGGGAGGATTTCAAGGGTAAGGGTGCTTAGTTGTGAAGAAAGACTAATTAGCTTGTCAAACACTGTCTTTCAGCTATCATGAATGCAACAGATTGTTGCATAATAAACTATAGGTGTATATTTTATTATTTTGTTACTTCTCTTAGTGTTATTACTTCAGGTTTTAGAAGAGTTCCAGAATGAACACAATATTACAAAGATATGTATGGCAGCTGAAAGCAATTTTCTATGTTAAACATTACTCTTAAAATTTGAATATAAGGGGACACCTGGATGGCTCAGTTGATTAAGCGACTGCCTTCGGCTCAGGTTGTGATCTTAGATTCCTAGGATCTAGTCCCACATCGGGATCCCTGCTTGGCAGGGGGTCTGCTTCTGCCTCTGACCTCTCTCCTCTCATGCTCTCTCCTCTCATTCTATCTCTCAAATAAATAAATAAAATCTTAAAAAAAAATTGAATACAGGTAAGTTTAGAAATAACACATGGACAGTATGGTACTTATTCAGTCACATTAGCAACTAGAAGGACATTGATATAAATAAAATTTTTTATTTATTTATTTTCGGTGTAACAGAATTCATTGTTTATGCACCACACCCAGTACTCCATGTAATATGTGTCCTCGATAATACCCACCACCAGGCTCACCCAACCTCCTACTCACGGCTCCTTCAAACCCTCAGATTGTTTTTCAGAGTCCATAGTCTCTCATGATTCATCTTGCCTTCCAATTTCCCTCAACTCCCTTCTCCTCTCCATCTTCCCATGTCCTCCGTGTTATTTGTTATGCTCCACATATAAGTGAAACCATATGATAATTGACTCTCTCTGCTTGACTTATTTCACTCAGCATAATCTCTTCCAGTCCCGTCCATGTTGCTACAAAAGTTGGGTATTCATAATTTTTGATGGAGGCATAATACTCCATAATGTATATGGACCACATCTTCCTTATCCATTTGTTCATTGAAGGGCATCTTGGTTCTTTCCACAGTTTGGCGACCGTGGCCATTGCTGCTATAAACATTGGGGTACAGATGGCCCTTCTTTTCACTACATCTGTATCTTTGGGGTAAATACCAAGTAGTGCAATTGCAGGGTCATAGGGAAGTTCTATTTTTAATTTCTTGAGGAATCTCCACACTGTTCTCCAAAGTGGCTGCACCAACTTGCATTCCTACCAACAGTGTAAGAGGGTTCCCCTTTCTCCACATCCTCTCCAACACACGTTGTTTCCTGTCTTGCTTATTTTGGCCATTCTAACTGGTATAAGGTGGTATCTCAATGTGGTTTTAATTTGAATTTTCCTGGTGGCTAGTGATGATGAACATTATTTCATGTGTTGATAACCATTTGTATGTCTTCATTGGAGAAGTGTCTGTTCATATCTTCTGCCCATTTTTTGACATGATTATCTCTTTTGTGCATGTTGAGTTTAAGAAGTTCTTTGTAGATCCTGGATATCAACCTTTTGTCTGTACTGTTATTTGTGAATATCTTCTCCAATTCTGTGGGTTGCCTCTTTGTTTTGTTGACTGTTTCCTGAATAGACTGATATCTAGTAATGAGATTGAAGCGGTGATCAAAAAAATCCCAAAAAACAAGAGCCCAGGATCTGATGGATTCCCTGGGGAATTCTACCAGACTTTCAAAGAAGAAATAACACCTATTCTCCTGAAGCTGTTTCAAAAAATTGAAGCAGAAGGAAAACTTCCAGACTCTTTTTATGAAGCCAGCACTACCCTGATCCCCAAACAAGGCAAAGATTCCACCAAAAAGGAGAATTTCAGATCAATATGACTGATGAATATGGATGCTAAGATTCTCAACAATATCCTAGCAAATAGGATCCAACAGCACATTAAAAAGATTATCCACCATGACCAGGTGGGATTCATCCCTGGGTTACAAGGATGGTTCAACATTAGCAAATCAATCAATGTGATAGAACAAATAAATAAGAGAAGAGAGAAGAGCCACATGGTCCTCTCAGTTGATGTAGAAAAAGCATTTGACAAAATCCAGCATCCATTCCTGATTAAAATGCTTCAAAGTATAGGGATAGAGGGAACATTCCTCAACTTCCTAAAATCTATCTATGAAAAACCCACAGCAAATATCATCCTCAATGGGAAAAAGCTTGCAGCCTTCCCATTGAGATCAGGAACATGAGAAGGATGCCCTCTCTCACCACTCTTGTTCAACATAGTATTAGAAGTCCTAGCAACAGCAATTAGACAACAAAGAGAAATAAAAGGTATCCAAAATGGCAATGAAGAAGTCAAACTCTCTGTCTTCGCAGATGACATGATTCTTTATATGGAAAACCCAAAAGACTCCACCCTCAAACTACTAGAACTCATACAGGAATTCAGTAATGTGGCAGGATACAAAATCAATGTACAGAAATCAGTTGCTTTCTTATACACTAACAATGAAAATACAGAAAGGGAAATTAGAGAATTGATTCCATTTACTATAGCACCAAGAACCATTAGATACCTGGGAATAAACCTAACCAAAGATGTAAAGGTACTCAAGGAACTACAGAACACTCATGAAAGAAATTGAAGAAGACACAAAAAGATGGAAGACCATTCTATGCTCTTGGATTGGAAGAATAAACATTGTTAAAATGTCTATACTGCCTAGAGCAATCTATACTTTCAATGCCATTCAGATCAAAATTCCACTGGTATTTTTCAAAGAGCTGGAGCAAATAATCCAAAAATTTGTATGGAATCAGAAGAGACCCTGAATTGCTAAGGAAATGTTGAAAAAGAACAAAACTGGCAGCATCACGTTACCTGATTTCAAGCTTTACTACAAAGCTGTGATCACCAAGACAGCATGGTACTGGCATAAAAACAGACACATAGACCAGTGGAACAGGGTAGAGAGCTCAGAAATGGACCCTCAACTCTATGGTCAACTAATCTTTGACAAAGCAGGAAAAAATATACAGTGGAAAAAAGACAGTCTCTTCAATAAATGGTGCTGGGAAAATTGGACAGCTACATGTAGCAGAATGAAACTCGATCCTTCCTCTTACACCATACACAAAGATAAATTCAAAATGGATAAAAGACCTCAACGTGAGACAGGAATCCAACTGAATCCTAGAGAAGAACATAGGTAGTAACTTCTTCGATATCAACCACAGCAACTTATCTCAAGATATGTCTCCAAAGGCAAAGGAAACAAAAGCGAAAATGAACTTTGGGGACTTCATCAAGATCAAAAGCTTCTTTATGGAGAATTTTTCAATTGAAAATTGGGTGAAGTTGTATTGGTAGTACTATAACTAGAACATTACAGAACTAAACGGTTAAGGGTAATATAAATAAATGACAAAAGTGTCAGAGATTACAATCCCACACAACTGTTGACAGCACATTTTTTTAAACTTTTCTTTAATCTATTTAGAGAGAGAGAGTGAGCAGGGACAGAGAGAGAAGCTCAAATAGACTCTCTGCTGGGCATGGAACTCAATACAGGGCTGGAGCCCAGAACCCCCAGATCATGACCTGAGCCAAAATCAAGAGTTGGGTGCTCAACTGACTGAACCACCCAGGTACCCCGTGATAACACTATATAACATGCCACACCCCATCAGTAGCTATATATATGGTTACAAATGGAAGTTGTGGAGAGAGCTGAGAAATTCACTCAAACTAAGAACAGTCCATTCTAAATGCATACTCTATTGAAATATCTATCATTTCTCCTAATGGTTTGGAATCTTTAAAAAGTATATTCATTTTAGGGTCATTTATATTCATTATTATTAGTTTATTAGTTTTGTTCATTTACTATTACTCTATTAAGCATCTAATAACATGTTTTGAAATATTTTCTATTGTTTAAAATGTATATATTCTGAAATATACTTTAATAATCTTCTGGTTTTGGGACGCCTGGGTGGTTAAGCAGCTGCCTTCGGCTCAGGTCATGATCCCAGCGTCATGGGATTGAGTCCCACATCGGGCTCCTTGCTCTGCAGGGAGCCTGCTTCTCCCTCTGACTCTGCCTGCCACTCTGTCTGCCTCTGCTCGCTCGCGCTCGCTCTCTCTCTGACAAATAAATAAATAAAATCTTAAAAAAAAATAATCTTCTGGTTTTGCTCAATTTGAAAAATGTATGGAGAGTAAAAATCTTGGTATTTGTTAGTTCTTTTTCTAGACTTCTGGATATTTTCCTTTATTGGAGGGGAGTGTTTTCTAATTTCTTTAGCTTGCTTCAGAATTCCAAAGGATGAAATTCATATCCAAAATATATTGAAAATAATTTTTTTAAAGATACCAAGCATCCTTTTTTTCTTTTATTATAGAGTTAATAATTGTAGAATTTGACATTTTATTTTGCATTTAATTTAAGATTTTTTTGAATATACTGATTCGTTTTTCAAATATAAATAATATTATAATTATGTATGGTATGAATCTGGGGAAGTCCTTTGAGTTTCTGTTTCCTGTGAGTAATATTATTACTATTTACTAAAATAATGTCACAAATTAATTAGACATGAGAGTAAGAAATATTTCTTATATATACCATACAATAATGTTTTCATAGCTTTCTTAACAATTACAAAATTTATAACTAATATAGATTAGCTATACACATGTGAAAATAGAGAAGAAAACCAATGTACCATAAATTCTTAATCAAATATGAATTATTTCTTGACAATAATAATTATATTATCTTCAACTTTATGTGGTAGATCAACTATAATCCCTAAGGAGCTTCACAATTATTATTCTTCAGTTTGTTTTTTGTACTATGTGAGAAGTACCTACTCACAACCCTGTAGTTTACCATGAGGGAAAAGTGCTCATTTTGTGCTTTCTGAAAATGCAAACTAAATTATGCTAAAGAAGATATAAAATTGTGTCATCTATATGTAAAATTGGTTTTGGAGCCTGAGGGAGGGATGAGTTTTGTAGATATTATGTTAAGATTCTATCATAGTATCTACTGGATTAGATTTTATTAAGTACAATAAAAACAACATTTTTTTGCAGAAACTAAATTGAACTGAAGTAGATAATTAATTATTGAAATTCTTTAATTCCTTCACAATGCAGTTATAAAAATAGTAAGAGTATAATGTTGTTTGAACATTAGAGTATATACCTTTCTTACCTAATGAAGCTTTTAACCCACTAGCTACTACACAAATGAAGGTTTTTAAATTCAATTATACCTTAAAATACTTTTGAACCTGAAACAGCTAATGAAACAAGAATATTTTTACTGTTCTTTTGTCTAATCAGATAGAGCTTTGCTATTGATTCCATAAAAGGTCTCAAATTTAGAAATCTTTGAATTCTAACTGTAAAAACTTTGGCAAATAGGAGTAACTCAAAAATTTTCTTGAAACTGAAAGGAAAGTGTATTTGCTTATATTTGTTTGAAAGCATATTTTAGCTAAACCATTTCAAATATACTATCCTTGAATCGTGAAGATAATGCAGTCTACAAATATTTGTCATTGGGCTGAGATTTGAGGGAGAAATATCTATATTTTAGAATATCACCATGCTGAAAACAAATATAATTTTTTAAAATAAAAGTTTTATTTTTAATCCTTTATTAATAGTGATATAGCTATCACATGGTAATAAAAAAATATACACCTACCCAGTTAAACTGTTTACTAAAAAATGTTTATTTCTTGGGAGCCTGGGTGGCTCAGTCGGTTAAGCATCTGCCTTCAGCTCAGGTCATGATACCAGATCCTGGGATTGAGGCCTGCATCAGGCTCCTGCTCATCAGTGAGTCTGCTTCTCCCTTTGTACTTCACCCGACTCGTGCTCTTGCTGTCTCCCTCTTTCTCTCAAATAATAAGTAAAATATTAAAAATAATGGTTATTTGTGACTATAGAGGTAAATAATTAAAAATTAAAATGTAAACTATTAAAAACTTGGAGATTATTTAGTCTAATATTTTCTCATTCATAAATTAGGAAACTAAGGCTAAGGTCTGTTAAAAAACGTACACAGGGTTACCTAACAAGTTAGTGACAGGACTGGGGTTACAACTTTGAACTTTCAATAACACAATAATCATACCTTGTTGCAGAAATAACTACTGTCCAGCAAAATTTCTGCCCTCCTTCCACAGTATCTAGAGGCTATGGAGAAGTAGCTACTTACTCCCAAGTCACTATAACATCAAGATTTGGCCATTTGATTCTAGCAACGCAGTTCAAGTGAAAATAATCTGTATTATTTCCTAATCAAAGCTTTTAAAAAACTTGGTGTGTCTTTAATTCTCCCATTGACCCATCTGGACACAGACAACAAATTAACCCCTTAATGGATGACAATGCAACAAAATCAAAGATCGGGTTTCTGAATCACTATTGGGAGGAAAGCTGCCTTCTAACTTGTAGCTTCAACCTTGTTATCTTGAGAGAGAAACTTTTATTGTTAAGCCACTGAAATCTTGAGGCTTACTTGAAAATGCAACTTGGTAAATTAATACAATACCTTTTCTTATGAAATAAGATATTTAAATAGAATCAACTTTACTAGCTATTATTTTAACTTTTTCATATATGTTTTGCTTATAAAAAAGGAATAGAACTTGGGTGAATTCTTAACTAATCTTTTTTCTGAATTATCTTTGTATCATGCCTTAAATTCTATGAAGTAATAAAAACCTACAAATTCATTGTCTACTAAATCTTAACTATGGAGAACAAATTGATAGTTACCCAAGTTCGGGGGGATAGGTAAAGTAGATGATGGGGATTAAAGAGTGCACTTTTGATGAGCACTGGATGATGGAATTGTTGAATCGCTAAATTCTATACCCAAAACTAATATAAGACTATATGTTAACTAACTGAAATTTAAATAAAAACTTGGAAGAAAAAAATGTGCATTAAAAATTGAAAAAATAATAAAATATCTGTTGTGATTATTTTGTTAATATGTATTTTTGTCTTTAAAGTTGTGGTTTTTATTGATATTGGTTAATATTTTCCTATCATTTGGGACTTCTTGTTTCTTCTGTGCTCAGACTTTTGATTATTATAGATATGTGGTAAAATTTTCATAAAATATTATATTTACATAAGAGATTAGCTTATTTTTATAAGATGTAGTGTTAAAGTTGGTAGAAGTTTTGACATTAAAATATTAGAAGTAAAATATTGATATTTCTGCCTGTTCTCTAACAACTGTTTCTAGTTACCATACTGAGATAAGAAATGATTTGACTGTCATATCAAAGTAAGATGATTCTGCAACCTCACAGAATGGAGAGGTTTTAATAATAATTGCAACTTTACAAGCAATCAAGAACCAGAGGTGAGGCAGAAGGAGATCTGGGACATTGGGAGCAGCTCCCAGGGCTCTCCTTTCTATATTAGACGTGTGGTTTTTGGCTCAGATGAATACTGGATGTTTCCAACTGAGTTTCCCTTTTAGGATCACCTTACATAGCAGATATTTTTTTTAGTTTAAGAAAAATATCTCTTTCACACCCAAGATTCTCACCTACTTATATGATGTTGTCTGGAGAGCAGTGCACATAAGTCAACAGATCCTAATTTTTAAATTTTTATTTATTTATTTTTTTACCATAAGCGATTGTAAATAAGGGTTATCCTGATACAAATATTCTATACATAAGAATTACCTCCTAAAAGACATAAGCAACCTACTTAACAGATGGTATAGTTATTAGCATGTTAGGGAAACTTTCCTGCTTACCTGCTTTCTTCCCCCACTCCACTTCCAGGAACTTCTAGGAAAATTATGAAGAAATAGATCATAGGCCAACAATTTTCATTTATCCCACCCCCATTTTACTACATGTTAGGTATCCTTTTTATAATTTCCTTGCCACATATTTTCCAATATCTCATATAAAATAACAAATCAACAAATACCCACAATGACCATGATTTGAACTTTCCAAAAGGAAGTACACATTTCACCTACAAATAACGTTAGTTGTGATCATAACTCCTCACATATTTCTTGATATTGCTTTTTCAGCTTGCTCACTGATTTTCTTCTATCATCCAGAATTATTTGGAAGTTTTACTGTGTGTTAACAATGATGTTCAAGTATTTTTAAGTTTAAGAACTAATTTACTTATTGGTTTCCATGGGTTTATATCAGTCAGAGACTTTATTCCATTTCCCCAAATATTTTCTCATCTTGGGGATAATAATTTGCATAAATCTTGTTTTTATTTAGTTTTATCAACAACTGTGTATTGCCTTTGCTACACTTTGTTATGTTGTATCAGAGGTATTAGTATAGTAGTTGGCATACTATACTCAGTTTAAATCACAGTATTAGTCTCTCTTTTTCACCCCACTGAGGGGAAAAATGTTTTCCCTTGTACTGTGCATTCCTGATGGTCTGTGTGCATAATATGGGTTATAATTTAGTTTAGTAATTTTTGGATTTTATTTGATTTGTGTACATAATCATATCCAGATATTCTATAAGTTTTTACAGACACGTTTTGGGAATTGTTCCTTTATATCTCCAATCCCAACCAGTTGTCACACAGTGAGAATAAATTTCCTTTTTACCCATGGTACCTGAGCCATTCAAGAACAATGAAGAGGACCACATTACTCAGTTACACACTACCATAGGGGTAGTTGCCACAACTTGTTTCTTTGGCTTAATTCTCTAACATACTCAGCCATTAAACTTTAATAGCAGGTTCTATACTGATTAGATATCCAGTAGTCTCCTGAGAAAGGATAAAAGCCAGCTAAAAGCATCACTGATGGGGATGGTATGACATTTCAGTTATTATTCGGTGGGTCATTTAACTGGATTGTTGCTATATCCCCAGTTGTACCACTATCCTAGAACTGAATTTCATCAGGTATCCATATTTGTTTAACAGTAATGATTATTTGGCTCATGATGATGAGCCTCCAGAAAAGTTATTTCTGCCTGGTACAATATCATAAATTGAGTTTATAGTATCCCCAAATGACATTTGGCATGGTAGAGATAGTGTTGGTTAATGCAACACATATTTACCACTGAACTTTGATGAAATTCATTACTCTATCTTGAGAAATGATTTTGTATTCAAAACCTCATGGATACCATGATAGCCAATTGGACATGTTCAAACCCAAGTACAGGTCGTTTTTGGGTAAACCATATATTTTCCATAAATATCCTTTGCTTACACCTGGAGTCGCATTGTCTATAATTCTATGCCACCAAATCATACTTAAATTCATCTAACTTGATGCTGTTTCCAGTTTACATTTTTCTTAAATGAACTCTGTCCACATCAACCATTTATAGTTTCCTGAAATGTTTTTCATATTTTACCAGTGAAATGGATGCCATTGTATTCTCTCTTTTTTTCTTGGTTAGCTCTACAGGTTAATCAATTTTATCTATGTTCTCAAAGAACCAGCTATT
This sequence comes from Mustela nivalis, assembly GCF_964662115.1. Classification (NCBI taxonomy): domain Eukaryota; kingdom Metazoa; phylum Chordata; class Mammalia; order Carnivora; family Mustelidae; genus Mustela; species Mustela nivalis. The sequence continues at coordinate 28,036,892 of NC_139024.1, forward strand.
GGTTCCACTGACTTTATTGCTTCTCTGTTTTCACTTTTATTTATATCTGCTCTAATTTTTGTTATTATTATTATTCTTGCTTTAGACTTAAATTATTATCTATCTATTTACTAAAGGTGAAGCTTAGGTTTTTAATTTTGGATTATTATTCTTTTATATGTATTTGAGTCTATATTGTCCTCTGTACACTGTTTCCCTTATCTCCCAGACATTTCAATAAGTTGTATTTTAATTTTCATTTAGTTCAAAATATTTTCTCTTGAAACTTCTTCTCTAACCTGTATGATATTTACACTAATGTTGTTTAATCTCCAAATATTTGGGTGGTTTCTAGCTATCTTTATTATTGATTTTGGTTTAATTTCATTGTGGTTTACAAACATATTTTATGTTTTCTATTCTTATAATTTGTAAAGGTTTGTTTTATGGCGCAGAATGTGGTCTATCTTGATGAATGTTCTGTGTGAGCTTGGGGAGAATGTGTATTCTGCTCTTGCTGGAAGGAGTATTGCACACATATTAATTAGATGAAGTTAATTGACAGGACTGTTATGTCATTTTGGTGAATTGACTCTTTTCTCATTATGGAGCACCCTTCTCTATCCAAGATAATTATCCTTGTTCTAAAATATGCCTTGTTTGAAATTAATGTAGCTACTCCAGACTTGTTTTGATTAGTGTTAACACGCTTAGTGTTTTGATTAGTGTTAACATGCTGTATTTCTACTTCTTTTTATTTTTAACTTCTCTTAGTTTTCTTATAGATAAATGTTGTGGGTTGAATGTTTGTGTCTCCCCTCTCTTCCCTACTCCACAGATTCATATGTTGAAACCTTACTTTCCAATGTCAGAGTATCAGGTGATGCAACCTTTAAGAGGTAACTAGGATTAGATAAGGTCATGAGGGTGGAGTACTCACGAATGGGATAAGTGCCCTTATAAGAAAGCTTTTTTCCCTTCTCTGATGTCTGCCATGTAAGGATACAAAAAGTTGTCAATCTGCAGTCCCAGATTGGAGCTTCAGCAGAATTCGGTCATGCTGGCACCTTGATCTCCAACTTTCAACCTCTAGAATTGTGAGAAATATATTTCTGTTGCTTATAAGTCACCCTATTTATGGTATTTTGTTATATAGCTGCTTGAGAACAAAGACAAGATAAAGTTGAGTCTTTTTACATACATTAGGGCAATTTCTTTGTTTTATATGATGTATTTAGATCACATTAGAATTCTTATTAATATAGTTTGTATCTACATGATTGTAACTGTAATTTGTTGCATTTGTTTTTTGTTAGTTTGTTTGTTTGTTTTTTTTCCCTGGTTTCTGGTTTTGTTGGCTTTAATTGACCATTTTATATGATTTGATTCAATTGCTTCTCTTAGCATTTTTAAAAAATGAGACATTGACCTAGAGGTGCAATATGTATTTTTAACAAATCTAGGTCCACCTTCAAATATCACTGTAACTTGTAACAGAGTGCTTCTAATTCTTTCTTCCTTTCCCTAAGGACATTTTTGTCATTCATTTCACTTATCAATAGCCTATAAGCACTCAATACTTTATTGCTATTATTTCTTTAAACAAGTATTTTTTAAGGCTATTTAAGATAAGAAAAATAAAATATTTCATTTTAAATTTATTTATTCCTTTTCTGATATTCTTCCTTTGTTTATGCAGATCAAATTTCTGATATGTTATCTTAACATTTCTTGTATAACAGGTCTACTAACTGCAAATTCTTTCAGTTTTTGTTCGTCTAAGAAAGTCTTTATTTATCCCTCACTGTTGAAGGATAATTTCAATGCATATAGGTTTCTAGGTTGGTGCTTTTGTTATTTTTTGTTGTTTTTTTTTTCTTTCCACACTTCAAATACTTCCGTCTGCTCTCCATGGTTTCTGATGAGAAGCCTGATGTAATTATTTTACTTGTTTTTCTATAGGTAATTTTTCCCCCTTTGGCTCCTCTCAGTATTTTCCCTTTGTATGTGCATATATATGTATTTCTTGTATCCATCCTATGTGATTTTAGAGACCTTCCTGGATCTGTTGTTTGGTGTCTGTCATTAATTTTAGAATTAATTTTTGGTATTATTTCTTCAAATAATTACTTCTAATATTCTCCATTATTTTTTCTCCTCTTTCTGGTATTTCAGTCATGCATATGTTACATGTTTTGCAATTACCCCACAGCTCTTTTTTCTCTTTGCATTTAAATTTGGAATGTTTCATTGACCTATTTTTTTTTTAATTTATTTATTTGACAGAGAGAGATCACAAGTAGGCAGAGAGAGAGGAGGAAGCAGGGTCCCCGCTAAGCAGAGAGCCCAATGCGGGGCTCCATCCCAGAACCCTGAGATCATAACCTGAGCCGAAGGCAGAGGCTTCAACCCACTGAGCCACCCAGGCGCCCTCATTGACCTATTTTAAACCACACTAATTAATTCTTTTGCTGTGTCTTATCAACTGAAAAGTCCATCAAAATAATTATTTCTCTTAAGGTTTTTTAAGGTTTCTATTACACTTTTTAATTTTTTTAGAGTTTTTAATTTCAGTGCTTCAATTTCTCATCTGTTCTTGCATAATGTCTACTTTTATCCTTTAGAGCCCCTAACTAATATTAATTGCAGTTATTTTAAGTTCCTCATCTGATATTCAAAATAAGAATATAACCTGAATCTGGCTCTATTTCCTTTTGTCTCTTTAGAGTGTATTTTTCATTTTAGTATGCCTTGCAATTTTTTGGGTGAAAGTCAGATGTGCTGCGTCAGGGAATGGAAACTAAAGTAAAAAGGCTTTAGTGTGAGGTTTTATGTTAAACTGGTTAGAATATGGACAGGGTTGAACCTTTATTGTAGTTATTAATGCTAGGTGATTCAGGGCTCTTTAGTATTCCTGTTTTGTCTACACTATTGTTTTTAGACTTCCTTTAGAACTTCTCCTTAGTGGAGCACCTGTGTGTGTCTTAGTTGATTATGTGTCCAGTTCTTTTTTTTTTTTTTAAGATTTTATTTATTTATTTGACAGACAGAAATCACAAGTAGGCAGAGAGGCAGATAGAGAGAGAGGGGGAAGCAGGCTCCCTACTGAGCAGAGAGCCCGATGCGGGCCTCGATCCCAGGACGCTGAGATCATGACCTGAGCTGAAGGCAGAGGCTTTAAACCACTGAGCCACCCAGGCGCCCTATGTGTCCAATTCTTGATTTCATCTGAGATCATGACCTCAGGGTCTTGAGATTGAGCCCCACTTTGGACTGCATGCTAGGCAGAGTCTGCTTGAGAGTCTCTACTTTCCCCCACCCTCTCAGAAATAAACTATTTAATTAATTTAAAAAAAAAAAAAGATCTTCTCCTTAGATACAGTTTGGCCTTGCTGTTCTTTCAGCTGTAATTCAAGTTATTTTACTAGAGCCCTGTTGGTGGGCAGTAGGGTATGGAAGATAAGTATTCTGTAATCTTATAAGGAGACTTCCATCTGTGTGTCTGGGCTGTGACCCTCACAACTGTGACCTTCACAAGTTTTTTTTTCACCTTTTGGTGAGACCAAGGTCATAGGGATTGGAATGGAACAAGTGTCTCCTTACCAAGTGGTATAAGGCTCTAGTAAAGCCTTTTCCCTTTGAGAGTAGGCCTTTGCTATGGAGAACAATCCACAGCATATTTCAGATGGTTATTCTTTCCCTTTCTCTATCAGCACTATGGGATAATTTTTCTTCACTCTTCATCATGAGAACCTGGTAGGGTTTCTAGGGTTAAAATGCATTAAAGTATGTGAGCCTCCCTGAAACTACAGCTCCCAGAAGTTTCCCACTGTCAAGCTAGTCCAACATAGATTGCTAATTCCTCAAATTTACCATTTGAGTGTTTCTGCCAGTTTATGGCATAGTGGTTTTCTTCAGATAAGCAGATCTTGGTTGCAACTCCTGAGTTTGCCTGTCTCTGTAGATTTCAGATTAGTGTTTTGCCTTTGACCTCAGTTCTCTGATGGGTCTCAGAGAATCACTGATTTCAACTTTTTCAGCTTTTCCCTTGATATAAGAATAGGAATCATGACATCCACATTCTTTACATATGACAGATTAAACTGGAAGTCCTCATATCCAGTTTTTAGTACATATTCATTCAACCAACTAGTGTTTTACCACCTATTTTAAGTATAAAAGCTGTTTCAGTTACCCACTCCAATTCTTAGTGAGGAAACTCCTCTGAGATTAATATTCAATATGGTTTGTCCATTAAATATTATTTTCTTACTCATATCTGTACAATTGCATCAATGAAATGCATACCTCAGAAGAAATATATGCAAATGGATATAATGAATAAAAAAATTTTTTGTTTTAAACCTTTATCTTCTTAAGTTTCTTATTTTTTAAGGCAAGCAAATCTTAGAATTGATTAATAACAGTCCAAGTTAACATTCACTAGGAGAGCTACTGGTAAACACCCTGTATAATCCACTATCAGTCATGTGGCAACACTTATTTATGGAAATTTTAGTCATAGCCATTTTTGAGCAAGTCATTACCTTTTGACATTGGGTATCAATATCGAAAAACAAAATGTTTGGGGGTTTTTTTGCTGCTTTTATCAAGGCAAGGGAAATATGTAGTTTTTCATCTCATTGTATATAATATAATCACCTGCATGCTTGTTCATTTCATGAATTCCAGGAGCTAATTCTAAAGATTGCATTTAGGCCTTTGCCTTAGTATTCTTATTTCCTTCTGAGGCTGCAGCTCTTCTGGTTTGTTCATTTGTTCATTGTTCAGTGGACTCATTCATTCTTACTTGGAATTCCCGCAAAGATTCTCTATGTAAAAATATAAATAATCTCTAAGCTTCTAGAGCTAGTAGGTATATTTACCTAGGATTAAAAAAAAAAGAAACAAACAAAACAAACAAACCCCTCAAAACAAAACAACTGTGTATTCTAGTAGGAGGATTTGTTCCTCTTAGAAGTATGGATTATTGATGCTAAAACAACTTTGCATGTAAACCGGGTTGAACAAATAATTGAACAAATTTCAATTTATTCAATTTAAAATATAAATAAGATTCATATTTTTTACTGAGAAGTTATAAATAAGCAAGGAAGTTGTTCCATATTGACCCTGTTGCTTCTAATTAAGGGCAGAAGAGTATGAACTTAGGTTTATTTTAATATATATCCAAACCAATTGATATAGAATATATATGGGTATATGGGTGTTCATAATTTGGTATACACACAAGTATTTCCTTGTGTAAGTTGCTGGCATTGCTCAGAGACAATGACAGCCCAGCAGAAACAAGCACACCCACCACTCAGATTTGGTTTCCAAATACCACTTTCTATTAAAGGAATCAGAGCTCCTAGGAGAAATGGTTGATTTTAGTGCTAGGGAAGAGATTATACAAACAATCCTGCAGTATCTTGTAGTTCCAGAATGTAAGGGAATTTAATAACAACAACAAAGTTAATTAAATTAAATTAAATTAAAATAAAGGCATTTCAAAGTTGACAGTAAAGCCAACCTGAAAGTGCTTCCAATGGTAACAACAGGCACAATTTGAGAAGCAAAATGGATAACAGCAGTGTTGGATTTTAACCCAAGGGCTCTGATAAATATCTGAACCCTTAATGATAGAAATAAATGATTGGAAAAATGAATTCAGGGAAAGAGACAAGTGCTCTTTCATGAAAAATTCCAAATAGCAAATGTATATGGTTACTTGTCGAGAATTATTTACTCCTCCTGGATGCTTCCTCTTTCCTTGAGTGTATGCTGGACTTTTTGACCTTCTTTCAAAGAATAGGTACACTTTAGCAAACTTTGTCTTTAAAGGGAAGATTGTAAATATTTTAGGCTTTGAGGGCCATACATCTCTATAGAAACCACTTATTTTTTTTTTTTTTTAGAAACTACTATGTTATTGTAAAAATGTGTGAAAGCAGCCATAATTCATAAAACATAAGTGAATGGGTATGACGACATTCCAATAAAACTTTGTTTATAAAAACACATGGAAGGCCTAATTTGACCAGTGGGCTATAGTTCTTCAACCTTTAGAATAAAGCATGCGAGAGAAAAATAATAACTTTGTAGTGGAGAAGCCTGTCCAGCACTACCTTAATCAAGTAATGAAAGTTTATGTCAACGGTGAGAAGACATCTAGACATTATGAACTCCCTAAAAGAACATGAGAAGGGCACTTCACTTTTGTAGTGTTCATTTCCCAAACATACAGTTTCAGTGTAATAATAAAATATTAGACATACTCAAATTGAGGCACATTTTATAAAATATCTTTTACTATTCAAAGCCATCAAGGTCATAAATAACAAAGACCTAGAAGTACATCTTTTAAAGTTCCCTGTCAACACAGCTCTTTATATTCCAATTTGAATAAATTTATATCTAATTATATCTTATTATAAGGATTGTAATTTATTATTAAAAACTGATTGCATAGGTATTGGCTCTTTAAAACTATTTTAAAAAGTAGAATAAGATTTATTTTTCCTGTACTTGGAGTGGGGGAAATCCAAGGCTTTTGCAATGATATGGGCCAAATGGCTTCAGATTAGTATGCCAAAACTTCTGTGATTTTATTTTGGGCATTCTAAATGGCTCCAAGTTGAATCTTGAAAATGTTATGGTACTACGGTCTGTTTATGTCCATTCAAAATTCATGTGTTGAAACTTGATCCCCGACATAATTGTATTAGACAGTGAGACCTTTGAGTGGTGATCAGGCCATGAGGACAGATCCCTCATGAATGCTATCAGTGCCCTTATAAAAGCCGTCAAGGAAAACTCCCTTGCCTCTTCCAACATGTGAGGACACAGGAAAAAAGTCTACATCTATAAAACTATAACTGAATTCTCACCAGACACTAAATCTGCTGGCACCTTGATTTTAGACATCTCAGTCTCCATGACTCTGAGAACTATATTTCTGTTGTTTAGAAGCTACTCATTCTCTGGCATTTTGTTATAGCAGCCTGAATGAACTAAGACACATGGTGATAGATAAAAGTCATTGTTACTGTATGGTTTTAAAATTGACCGTAATGAATCACTTGGTCATAGCATGATTACTTGCATGTGTGATTGGAAAGGCTGGTACATGCAAATGGAAGCTCCACCTTTTTGACTGAATGCCAGTGAAATCTGTTTTTTGTCTAGTTTTTCTTGCATGTGATAAAGAAAGCCTTTTCCAATTTTCCAGGTCTTAAACTATAGTAAACATTAAGAAATATAAAATTTTATGATAGCAGCCAAAGATCACTGCTCTGATTAAGGAAATGGTGGAAGCAGAAGCATTGATTTCCATTAACTCCCTTTTTAGTATCCATGCTAGGCTGGTGCTCTACTTGTATTACTCATAGAGACTGACAAAAACTATAAGATTAACAAGGTGGTTTCCCAGATCACTCTAACCAAATCTGATATGGTTAAGACCACACAGCAATTGCAACAAGCTGAACATGACTAATAGAACGTAATGCACTGTTCTAATGCTTAATTTTCAATTTCTACTGTACAGTACAGTCAGATAAAATTTCTGTTTTAAGGAATAGTGTTCAATATTTAAGTTTTTTCAAAAGAATATTAAGTGTCTGCATACTGTCTGAATCTAGGACAGTGGGACTTGGGCTTCATGACCTTTCAAAGTAAGTTTATATACTACACTGCTGATACCATAATTCCTTAGAGGAAGAATCCCAGGATCTAAGAACTTAGTTACCCATAACCCAACTAGAGCATGGCTCATACACCCAGCTAAATTCAAGGTCCAAGCCAGTCTGTGAAATATTTGTCAACTACATGGGAAGACATAACTTAGAATATCCGGTGCACTATTATAAGAAATAATTATTTCCTATTGCTAGTGCCACTGACAGGAAAAGACTGATGAGACCTTGGATTTGGACAAAATCACATTGCTTACTTAAGAATACTTTGGGTCTCTATTCACAAAGTCACCAGAAAGAGATGTGAATTTAAATGGGGCTTTGGTATGCAACTATCATATGATCTCCCTGATATGAGGAAGTGGTGATGCAACATGGGGGCTTAAGTGGGTACGAGAAGAATAAATGAAACAAGATGGGATTGGGAGGGAGACAAACCATAAGTGACTCTTAATCTCACAAAACAAACTGAGGGTTGCTGGGGGGAGGGGGTTTGGGAGAAGGGGGTGGGATTATGGACATTGGGGAGGGTATGTGCTTTGGTGAGTGCTGTGAAGTGTGTAAACCTGGTGATTCACAGACCTGTACCCCTGGGGATAAAAATATATGTTTATAAAAAATAAAAAATTAAAAGTCAAAAAAAAAAAATAAATAAAATAAATGGGGCTTTGGGCAGAAATAGGCATTAAATTCTTCATAAAGATTTGTGGCCCGGGACGCCTGGGTGGCTCAGTTGGTTAAGCCGCTGCCTTCGGCTCAGGTCATGATTCCAAGGTCCTGGGATCGAGTCCCACATCGGGCTCCTTGCTCGGCGGGGAGCCTGCTTCTCTCACTGCCTCTGCCTGCCTCTCTGCCTGCTTGTGTGTACTCTCTCTCTCTATCTCTGGCAAATAAATAAAATCTTAAAAAAATATATATATATTTGTGGCCCTAGAGTTCCCACTGGGATCTATGACCTGACTTTTCAGCTGATTTTAGAAGTGTCTGCAACTAGAAAGCACAACAGGAGCTTTTGGCAAAAACTGAATAATGCTACTCAGCAGAGACCACTGAGATTTTCGAATCAAAAGCTGCCTGATGCAACTGTTCATCATAGCTCTCTGAAAGATAATTGCTAGCTTTTTACTGAACATTTGTAGAACATGCCTCCACCCTGGAAGTACATAAAATAATCCTGAGAGAAATAATAACTAGTAGATAATATATGGGAAACATCCAAGTACAAAAGGAGCTGATCAGTACAGCTCACTGATAAAATGGAAATGTCATATTCAAGGTCATGAAACATAGAAAAGATTGGGGTAAATTCACCACATACATGAACAGGTTGCCTAAAGGGGCATGACAGAGCCCTCTGGGGATCTTGCCCATTACTGTATCTCTGAATCCTATGATCATCTTCTCGTCTGTACCAAACAAGCTGCTGGATTCTCTGTTGGGAGTTCTTAGATGGAGATTTGTCTTGCTCTTTTGAAATTGGCTTTGATATTTTCTGCCATTCATAAACTTTGGTAGAAGGAAGCAGCATCAGCTTTGCACAGTGGGCAGAGCTGTGGGCTCTTTGGTTAAGGATGGAGGAGATACTAAGTTTGATTCCTCAGAGAAGTGTTTGAATATTTACTTAAACTTGATCCCATTTCAATAGCCTCGTGGAACAGTAGAATGGTCAGTTATGTGGGCCCATGGTAACCAGACAGTGTTTTAAAATCCTACATGTGCCACTCTTGTTATGGAATTTAAAGAAAAGATAGATTGCACTGAAATCCTAAAGACAGACTTTTTAAAATGGCTGTTGACTGATATTTCATAGTAAATTTTATCTAGGCCTTGCTTATCATATGGCAGAAGCAACCATAGAGAATGCAATAAAAATTATGAAACAGTAAATTGCATATCATGTTGAGTTACCTGGTCATATTTCATTTGATAAAGCAATTCACTGCATATTTTTACTTTACTACTTCACCATTTTACTGCCATATCTAATAAACAAAAAAATTGGCAGGAAAGCATACTACATCGACATATCATATTCTTTATCATTCCAACAACTGAAGTCTCCTTTAACTTTAGAAAATGTGGTCCATATACACTATGGAGTATTATGTGTCCATCAGAAAGGACGAATACCCAATTTTTGTAGCAACATGGATGGGACTGGAAGAGATTATGCTGAGTGAAATAAGTCAAACAGAGAGAGTCAATTATCATATGGTTTCACTTATTTGTGGAGCATAACAAATAGCATGGAGGACATGGGGAGTTAGAGAGAAGGGGGTTGGGGTAAATTGGAAGGGGAGGTGAATCATAAGAGATTATGGACTCTGAAAAACAATCTGAGGGGTTTGAAGTGGCGTGGGGCGGGGTAGGAGGTCGGGATACCAGGTGGTGGGTGTTATAGAGGGCACGGATTGCATGGAGCACTGGGTGTGGTGGAAAAATAATGATACTGTTATGCTGAAAATAAATAAATGAAAAAAAAATAAAGAAACGTATGAAGCAAACAGTAAAAAAAAAAATAGAATGGGCAATTAAAATACTTACTGCTGAATAGGTGGGTGGGAAAGTTTGAAGGGGATTTTTAAATTTATTTTTTATTCCTTTTTAATTTTTATTTATTTTATTTAATTTTTAAAAGGTTTTATTTATTTATTTGACAGAGGGAGTGAGAGATCACAAGTAGGCAGAGAGGCAGGCAGAGAGAGAGGAAGGGAAGCAGGCTCCCCGCTGAGCAGAGAGCTCGATGTAGGGCTCGATCCCAGGACCCTGAGATCATGATTTGAGCTGAAGGCAGAGGCTCAACACACTGAGCCACCCAAGCACCCATTTTTATTCCTTTTTTTAAATTTAAATTCAATTAACCAACATATAGTACATTAGTTTCAGATGTAGAGTTCAATAATTCATCAGTTGCATATAACACCCAGTGCTTACCACATCACCTGCCTTCCTTAATGCCCATCACTCAATTACCCCATCTCCCATCCACCTCCTGTCCAGTATCCCTCAGTTTGTTTTCTATAGTTAAAAATCTCTCATGGTTTGTCTCCCTAAGTGATTACTTTCCATTCGGTTTCCCTCTCTTCCTCTATGATCCTCTGTGGTGTTTCTTATATTCCACATATGAGTGAAACCATATGATAATTGTCTTTCTCTGATTGATTTATTTCACTTAGCATAATACACTCCAGATCCATCCGTGTCAATGTAAATGATAGGTTAAGTATTCATCTTTTCTGATGGCTGAGTAATATTCCATTGTATGTATTTATACAATATCTTCTTTATCTATTCATCTGTCGATGGACATCTTAGCCCTTTCCATAGTTTGGCTATTGTGGACATTGCTGCTATAAACATTGGAGTGTTTGTGCCCCTTCAGATCATTATATTTGTATCTTTGGGGTAAATACCTAGTAGCATAATTGCTGGGTTGAAGGGTCGCTCTATTTTTAATTTCTTGAGGAATGGGTAACTTGATTAAAATGGTATCTTCACACTAAGGAAGAGAGAAAGTAAAGTATTTTGGAAGCTCCAGTGAAAAAATTTCTGGCATAAAAGTTGAAAGAGGGAGTGAGGGATATTGCTGTATATTCCTTTATTTATTTTTCTTTTCATAGATTTGTTCTCATTCTTTTTCTGATCCTGCTTCCCTGGAACAGTGGTTGCGATTACATGTCTTAGTGGAGTAAACTATTACATATAACATGTGATTTGTAACAAAATATTTGACATATTCATTCTTAAAGGAGCTTCACTATGGGCTGTTACCTATGTAACCATATTGGGTGAACTGGATGCCATACCTCCACCAAGTGGAAGATACCATTGTGTAACTCTATCTGCCAAATCCTACTATGTCTTTCTGGGGACTGGTATTACTTATTGAACTAATGTACAAACAGTACAGACCAGCCAAACCAAACCAACAACAACAACAATAACAACAAAAAGAGTGTTCGGTGATACATAGGTAATAGAAAAAATGGGAAGAAATTATGGTGAAACTGAAAAGGTTCACACTGTGAGTTATCACCAACAAGTAGGTAGACACTTCCGCACGAGTACACCTCAGCATGAAAATAATATTCTCAGTTACCTTTTTCTGATCTGGTACTAACATATGGCTAATGTTGGGAGGATCATCTCACCTTTTTTCTCTAGAAAAGGGAAGTTGGGCTTATCCTGATTTGTGGTTTAGCATGAGGACTCTACCTGGTTAATCTGGGGGAAAGAAAAGATGCTGGACCTTCTCATGATTCAACTGACCAATGGCTGGCTCAAGCCACCATTTGAATTACAACGTGAAAATTTTCACTATTTTGGTTCTTTTTCAAGTATTCTAAGAGAAATGCTACCACTGAATCTTGAGGGTAGATGGTCGCTTTGGGCTGAGCATCTGTTCACTGTGATGGTGAATGTTGATGATGAGCTGCTCAGACAGACACCTGGGTATAACGGGAAGCACACTGCTACTGCACTTGCCCAGTGTGTCAGAACTTGATTTGCTTATTAAAATCTATAAATGTGGAATGTGGAAGGAATGACTACAAGGAATGCTATTTATAATTTACACAGGCCTGAGTGGAATGGTCTGAAGAGTGGTATGGTGGCCACGTAACACTGACTCTACTTTGAAACTTCTAAGGAACTTCTAGGAAGCCTCATGACACACCCAGACTGAGTTGTACTTGAGGCTAGAATATCCCCAACTGAATGTTAGGAGTACACAGTAGTTTTTTGTGCACATGGTAAACTAGTCTTGTGTACACATGATACAGCCAACCTGTGCTGGAAGCCAGGGTTATACAATGTCAACAAGTGTATAAAAGTAATGAGACCTGATTCCCCCAGGTCTCATGTGTTAAAAGTTTAGACTCAGCCTCAGATTATATTTCAAACAAAAATTGCATGCCCTTTTTTCAAAGATTTGTCTATTTATAAGGAGAGAGAGAGAGAGAGAGAGAGAGAGAGAGAAAGAGAGCACGTAGAAGTGGGGGGAGGAGCAGAGGGAGAGAATCTTCAAGCAGAGTCTCTGGGAGGAGAAGCTCATGTGGGGCTGGATCTCATGACTCATGAGATCATGAGATCATAACCTGAGCTGAAACCAAGAGTCAGATTCTCAGCCAACTGAGCCATCCAGGAACTCCCAAAATTACATTCTTGAAGACAAGCATTGTAATTAGACTTGATTGATTGAAAAGGTACACTCCCTAGTGCAGAAGTGATTTTTTATATTAAGGAATAAATATTTAGGCAGTGCTTTCTATATGCCTGACGCTGAACGAGTAACTGGAGTAACAAAGACATTGTAACAGAAGCTGTGATGTTCCTCTCGTATCCCATGGTGATCACCAAGCATTCATTAGCTCTCTTTTTTTTTTTTTTTTACTTTTTTTATTTTTTATAAACATATAATTTTATCCCCAGGGGTACAGGTCTGTGAATCACCAGGTTTACACACTTCACAGCACTCACCAAAGCACATACCCTCCCCAATGTCCATAATCCCACCCCCTTCTCCCAAACCCCCTCCCCCCAGCAACCCTCAGTTTGTTTTGTGAGATTAAGAGTCACTTTTGGTTTGTCTCCCTCCCAATCCCATCTTGTTTCATTTATTCTTCTTCTACCCACTTAAGCCCCCATGTTGCATCACCACTTCCTCATATCAGGGAGATCATATGATAGTTATCTTTCTCTGCATTAGCTCTTTTCAAAGATATTGGCCACAGTTGGCAGTCACCAGGGGAGATTAATGAAATACAAGAGGACTGAATGTATCCCCAACCTGAGAACCACAATTCCCTATGAGAGCTGCAAGCTCACACAGGAAGAACTATTGGATATTTTGATTTCTCTAGAATTTAATGTTGTTACAGAGTGGATTTGCAGTTGAAGTGGGGATGTTCTGTCTTTATTTATCTCAGGATGCATGATACCTGTCTTTTCATTCTTGGCCAAGATAAGACCAGAGGGATGTATCATGTGCTGTTTAAAGTCTGATACCACCCTGCTGATCCCCAAGGTTAGCTTCTTTACCTGGGCTAGTTGGTTTGAAAACCCTGTCTTAGCTATTTGAGGGGCCATTTGGATCTTTTTCTGGCAAGATTCCGGCAGAATGCAGAATGATCATGGCAGTTCAAACCCTAGACTTTGTGGTCTGGCTGCACAAAATGTGTAGGCACATGGAGCTCTGCTATGGGATATTTCAGATCTGTAATGTTTGCTTGCACTCTTTCTCACTGCACTGTATCCTTTACCTTTAAATAAAAGCCTTATGTGAATGTATTCTGTAGGATCTGGTGGAGCCTTTGAAATACCCAAACTTGGATTACAATATAAATGCTCCTCTATAGGAGGAGTCTTAGGAACCCAGTCTTAGAAAACCAAACTATCAAGTACACTTATGGGAAGAATGTCACTGGACAGCATGACCTCATTCTTGTTCTCTACTGACATGGACACCGTGGATAAAATGGGAACATATCCTATCTCCTTGGGATAAAACAAATATTTTTAATACAGGCTCTTCCGATGGGGGTAAAGAGAATATTACATAATGATACTGAGAAGCTGATGTCACTAAAACCTGTATATGATATATGAGGTATAATTGTGTCCATAAATTAAATAGGGCACAAAATGTAATAAATCATGTTCTTTACTTACCTCTCCTGTCACTGAGGATGGGGGGTAAGAAAATATCTTTTTATTGAAAGGAATGAAATTGATCCCATAATTTAATTAATAGATGTTGTGTTAAACATTACTTTAATTGATGGGGCTACCTGATGTAACAAAGAGTTAGATTTATTAATAGAATTAAGTAAAAATAAAATATTTGTAGCTAGTGATTCCCAGGATTAGAAAAGAATTTAGGAGGGCCAATTTGAAGCCTCCACCTAATTCGATAACTATGAAAGATAATAGATCAGGAAAAAATGAAATGTGAACATGTCAACAACCATAACAAGATAATTGTCTAAACATGTAACCAGTAGTTTGTAGCAGAAAGCTTCAAGCGTCTTTATCTGTACAATATATGTAGCATGATATATCTGGTCTGTCTTGATTGCTTATTAAAAACAACAACAAGAACAAACCTGGACTTTATGGGTTTATGTGGCAGGGCTAACTGGATGATGGAGGATAGTCATGTAGCTGTATAAATGGGGGAATCTCAAATGGAATCAGATTAAATGGCCTTATTTGTGCCAGCATTTTCTCCTACATTCTTCAAATCTCTCCTATTAATTTGAAACAAAAAAGAATCCCAACAGAGGAGAAATATAAATTTGGGGAAATTGAATTCAGCAATTCCTTGATCCTTTAGGAAAAGAACATTTCATTAGTTTCTGGGGCTTGCTTCATCATTTGAATCCTTCATAAAGATTGGTGCTGGGTTAAATGTATTATTTCTGTTAACTCTGCTTTGATAATTCAGCCATTTGAGTTAGCACAAAACTGATATAAACCGTATCCTTTCAGAATACCACTCAAGAAAAAAATTTAAAGTATATAAATATAATACAACTCAAATGGAAGCATAATATCATGAAAATGAATTTTTAGGTTAAAATACACACAACCACTAAAATGAACATTTTTTCATGCATATTTTAAGAAAATTTCAAAGAGGTGCTTATATATATCTCATTAACAATCTTAAAAAATAATAAGAAATTTATCCATTTTGAGTTTATCTTGATAGTGTATATGGATCTATGGAGTATTATGCCTCCATCAGAAAGGATGAATACCCAACTTTTGTAGCAACATGGACCGGACTGGGAGAGATTATGCTGAGTGAAATAAGTCAAGCAGAGAGAGTCTATTATCATACGGTTTCACTTATTTCTGGAGCATAACAAAAAGCATGGAGGACATGGGGAGTCAGAGAGAAGGGGGTTGAGGTATATTGGAAGGGGAGGTGAGTCATGAGAGACTATGGACTCTGAAAAACAATCTGAGGGGTTTGAAGTGGTGGGGGGGTGGGAGGGCGGGGTACCAGGTGGTGGGGATTATAGAGGGCACGGATTGCATGGAGCACTGGGTGTGGTGAAAAAAAAAAATGATACTGTTATGCTGAAAATAAATAAATCAAAAAACTTTATATAAATAAATAAATAAATAAATAATAAAATAAAAAAAAGAAATTTATCCAGTAAACACAATAAAAAGAAAAATATAAAGCAATTTTAAGTAAGGTAAAAGTAAAATCTTATAAATAAGAGTAAACTCATCCAATCAATTTTAAATTCATATACATGGACACACAGAAATACACACAAACACCATGCCTGATTGGCCAATAAAGTTCTAAGAGTGAAATTAAGGGTTGGTTTTACATTAGAAAATATATTAATGCAGGGTAGCATGTTACTAAGTTAGAAGACTACATGATCACATGAATAAATGCATCACAGATCTTACAGGTCTTTAATACATTCAACATCTATTTTATGAAAAAAATTCTTAGAAAATGAGGGATGGAAGTGCATCTATAAAAAAGAAGAAGTATTGAAGAAAGCAGAGAGAGAAAAAAAAAAACCACAGCCAACAAATAGTTGTAAAGAATTGAAAAGTTTACGTCCAAGATCGGAATGAGTCAAAGATGTCCATATTTGCCACTTCTTCTTAAATTATACAGATTTTCCTTCTTTTTCTTTTACTTATTTACTTCTTAAAAATTGAAGTGTGATTGACATAGAGCAATGTATTAGTTTTAGGTGAATGAAACTATGTTTCAACATCTGTATGTATTGCAAAATGATCACCACAATAAGCTTAGTTAACGTCCATCACCACATACAGTTAAATCTGTTGTTATATTGTGATGAGCCTTTTTTTAAAATAATTTTTTATTTTTTATAAACATATATTTTTATCCCCAGGGGTACAGGTCTGTGAATCACCAGGTTTACACACTTCACAGCACTCACCAAAGCACATACCCTCCCCAATGTCCATAATCCTACCCTCTTCTCCAACCCCCTCCCCCCAGCAACCCTCAGTTTGTTTTGTGAGATTAAGAGTCACTTATGGTTTGTCTCCCTCCCAATCCCAGATTCTTTCATTTATTCTTCTCGTACCCACTTAAGCCCCTTTTAAGATCTACTCTCAGCAATTTTCTGACATACAGCATAGCACTGTTACTGCTACACAGGTATTCCTGATTAGTACAGTAAAGTAAGAAAAAGAAGTTAAAAGGATGTGAAATAAAGAAGATTGCTATGCTTTATCAATAACAGGATAGTATATGTTGGAAATTAAAAATAATCTAGAGAATATTAACATTTCTAAAAAGAGAACATTTTAGCAAGTTTGAAAACAGTGTCAAATATTAACTCTCAGAATAAATCTAGGAGAAAGATGCAAATCTTGAATAACATAAATGGACCTAAAAAGGTTTATCAGTGAAATAATTATAAATTATATGTATAATTCATATATTTAACTCATATATAATGATATAATTATGTCATGGCAAAAATACAATTTAAAATCACATTAAATTTTGGAGAAAAACATGATGATGCTCATTAGGAAGTCTGATGCCCAAGCCTTGGCATGACAATTCCATTGTTGGTTCCGTTCTAGAGGAACCACTGTACATATGACAAAATTGTAAGCATGTTCTGTGAAGCACTAACTATAAAGATAACACATGTTTTTTAAAAGCTATTCTACCATAATGTAATGAATCCATAATTTATTTCTAAGTGGGATTCTGTACAACACAGTGAATATTATGGATGTACATGTATATAAATGGATAAATCTTACAAATATAATTTCACAAAAGTAATTGCAGAAAATAATGCTACATTTGGTGGAAACTATTTAATGTGCAAAGATGTACTAGATGATAATACATTTTTATATGGGTTAAAATATGTATAATAACATAAAGCATTCATAGGATGGAAATGCAGCATTTCAGATAATGATTACCTTTTAAGAAGGTAAGAGAAAAGTAGAACTGGAGGGTGGCATAGTTTTACTAATATTTGTGTTATTTGGGGTGCCTTAGTGGCTCAGTTGATTGGGCTTCTGACTCTTGGTTTTGTTTCAGGTCATGATCTCAGGGTTGTGAGATAGAACCCCTTGTCGCTCCTGGCTGAGCATGGAGCCTGTTTGGTATTATCTCTCTCCCTCTCCCTCTGCACTCCCACCACTTCCCGGCCCCCATAGTCTCTCAAAAAAGAGTGTTATTTAATTACTTAAAGATACTGAGAGAAGGAAATAAAGCAAATACACCCAAATAATTCATTTTAGTGAAGAGTATGTTTTGCATCTGTCATACCATATTTTGATTTTTCATTTTCTTTGGAATAATTTATGATGAAAAGAAAAAATCTTTCTGAATTTATGACTGGAAATTAAAAGCTTCTTAATTTGTTTTTATGGAGACATAGATTGAAAATATTGATCTAATTGTTAACCTATGCCTGGGAATTTTCTCTTACTAGAGTTTTATGATGTTTTTCCCTTCTTTTGAAAATTAGATTTTATTGTTTTAGCTCAAAATAACTTATAACTCCACAACATAAAAGTAACCAAAATAATCATATATGTGTAGTACATATTTCTATATTTAGGATGAATAAAGCCAAAGGTAGTGAATCTTTCATTGTTTTCTCTGAGTCTTATGGTGGGAAAATAAGAGAACTGAGTGATTGAAATCAAATATTTAAAAAAATGATTGCATTGTTTTTCTTCTTAGAGCATCTTATTATAGACATTGAGCTATGTGGATGGGCTAGAATGAATTAAAAAAAAATACCTAGCCACAAATTCTTAATATTAGCTTATACTGTGTTTCTGCCTAACCCATCATTTTTGTATATTTAGTAAGCATTACTTTTCCTGAGAAGAAGCACAAAACAACAAAAAAGTATATATTGCTGAATTATCAAACAGCATACCCCTCGGCGAACAATTTCTGTCTTCTTTTTGCTGAGATTTCTTCCAGCTTTGCGAGTTCTTGCTCCTCCTCTGACTTTGTTGTGTACTTTACCCTTTGATACCCTGTGGTACTCCAATAGTGTTTTTGTTAATGCACTTATTTAATTAGTTTCTTGTGACTCTTCCATGTTCCTCTAACAAAAGGAAATCTGTCTACTGATAAATTCCATAATGCACACAATAGTACCTAGCACATGGTTTGTGCCCCCAATATATTTGTTGAATTAAAAAAATTGAATAATTCTGAATATTATCAGAATTAATGAAGTTATAGTTATCAACGATGGACATTCATGTGCCCACCGAGTATAACATTGTCTGGAAGTAAGCAGTTACTGTCATAAACAAATTTACAGGAAATTAAGAAGGTAAGCCCTGGAGATTAGGAAGACCACCTTAAGCAGCACTGATAATTTAAAATATGGGAATAAAATTCTCGTTTCAAAATTCATCAAAATACAAATGATATGCAACATCTTCCTTGACCTC
The DNA here is from genome assembly GCF_964662115.1 of Mustela nivalis. Taxonomy (NCBI): domain Eukaryota; kingdom Metazoa; phylum Chordata; class Mammalia; order Carnivora; family Mustelidae; genus Mustela; species Mustela nivalis. Next base: position 28,056,028 of record NC_139024.1, read on the forward strand.
GACAAGACAGAGTTTACTCTTTATCTCAGTGCTGAAAACTAAGCTCAGAAATTTAATTTGTGATACTGCATTATAACAGTAGTTGAATACATGACTTTGCCTTATGTGACAGTAAACATATTGATAAGAAAATAATGTATATCCAACAATTAGAATAAGCACATTTGAAGTATTGAGGGGACCGAAAAAATACTAGACTGAGACTTCCAGTATCTTTAAAACATTTTCCTATATTTCTGCTCTCTAAAAAAGCTTTTTCTTCTCTACAACAAAGTTAATTTTTTTTCTTTGCCCTACACATTACTGTTTTATATTGTTAATCAGAATATAAACTCAACCTAGCCAGGTGGTACAATGGAAATTAATGTGAGAAGAAAGGAATTATACTCAAATAGAATTCCAAAGACTTACAAATTAAATAAATGGGCATTCGGGAAATCATAGAGGGAGTTGATTTTAAGATGCTTGGCCAAAAAAGGTAAAATAAGTTTACTTAAATGAAACATACATAAATCTGAACTATATAATGGGCTTTCGTGATAGGCCAGAAAGCCACTGATGCAATACAGAGGAGGAAGAAAGGCATTTCAGTAAGGACTTCCATTCACTCACACCTTTGTGAACTCTTCCACATAGTCCTAGTGATTTTCCTTCATTCATGACATTAGATACCAAGATCTTTTTTTAAAGTTTTTTAATTTTAAATCTAGTGTACTTAGCATACAGTGTTACATTAATTTCAGGAGTATAATACAGTGATCCTATAATTCTATGAACTACTCAGTGCTCATCATGATAAGTGCAGTCTTTAATGGTTTGTTCTCTGTGAAATACTAGGATCTTTTTTTTTTTCCTGTTTTTAGAGATTTTATTTATTTATTCGACAGAAAGCAAGCGAGAAAGAGAGAGCACAAGTAGCAGAGTGGCTGACAGAGGGAGAAGCAGACTCTCTGCCAAGGAGGGAGCCTGATGCAAGGTTTGGTCCCAGGACCCTGGGATCATGACCTGCGCCAAAGGCAGGCACTTAACCAACTGAGCCACCCAGGTGCCCCATGAAATACTAAGATCTTATAACAACAATCACTTCTGTATGATTTTATGGGATTTGGAGTGCTAGTTGGAAGAGCTAGAGATGAAATGGTGTAATTAATATCAACAAGGATAAGGGAAGCTCTAGTCAATAAACCAAATCATCAAATGCCATCAGAAACTAGGACTATTTATCAAAATGAGCATCAAGGTGGCATAGAAATTAGCTCAAAGGTAATAGTCTAACCCAATGCTTTTTATTGCTTAGTAGGTAAATGAATTACCTGTATATAATGTTAAAATGTAGATTCAGAGCGAACAGGTCTACATTTCTGATGCATTTCTGAGATTTTGCATTTCTAATAGGTGATGCTCATTTGCTTATCTGTAGGACTACAGATTCACATATCATGGGTCTCACCCACAGAGGTCTCTTTCTGAAGTTAATGAATCATAGTTTCTGAGAAAAAATATTGATAGCAGGCCCTGAAAGTATTGTTTAATGTTATAATGAAACTTAAACAGCCACTTATCAGGTCCAATAAACAAAATCTAACATTATTCTGTATCCTAATGCTAACATGTACAGTTTCATATTCAGTGGTCCTGACCTCATCCAGTTTCCAGAACTAATCAGTTTATGGAGCATTAGTATCTTGAATAAAAGGATAGCAAAGTCCCTGGTATAATCTCCCAAGTTTATAGAATACATTCTCCTGGTCTCCTTTAATGATATCCAATGCTCATTTACTGCGGAAAGAGAAATCTCCAACTTTTAGAGACTATTATATCTCTGTTTATGTGGGCTTAATCTCTGAGGACCGAGAAGCATAGTCCAGTATTCACAGTGAGGGCCAGGCATGTAGGTGATTAATGTATTTTTATCTGAATTGACTTCACAGTAGGTCCACTGGGTCCCAGAACTCATCATGCAGTTATTTCCCTGGTTCCTGAGTCTAAGATTAGAATTGCTATCCTCAGCAACAGGAACGATTCCCACTATGCTTTTCAAACCTATAAAGTGAGAACTATCATTGTAGAAGACCCAACTGAAAGCCGTTTCACCCCCACATACTTCCTAGCCAAATAGCGCATCAAAAGCAAGTTTGGGGTAAGTACGAATACCCAACTTTTGTATCAACATGGACAGGACTGGAAGAGATTATGCTGAGTGAAATAAGTCAAGCAGAAGAGAGCCACTTATCATATGGTTTCACTTACTTATGAAGAATAAGGAATAACACGGAAGACACTGGGAGAGGGAAAGGAGAAGTGAGTTGGGGGAAATCGGAGTGGGAGACAAACCATGAGAAACTGTGGACTCAGAGAAACAAGCTAAGGGTTTTGGAGGGGGGTGAAGGGGTGAGCCTGGTGGTGGGCATTATGGAGGAGACGTATTGCATGGAGCACTGGATGTGGTGCATAAACAATGAATTTTGGAACACTGAAAAGAAAAATTAAATTAAATTTAAAAAAAGCAAGTTTGAATCCTTGGGGAAACAGCAGAGAGCAGAGCCACAATCAAGTGTTTGAAATCAAGCTTTCAGTTGATATTGTACCAAAAAATGATGAAAGGTCTTATAAAATGACATAGTGTTATTATGTATGTAATTGGATGGTGAATTTAATTGAAACTGCTAATTCTAGATGTCATATGTTTGCTAGAATAAATTAATACAGGTTTGGCACTGATGTGCAGCTATTGGCATGAAGTAACTTTTCTCCATGCTAATTAGATATATGAAATTAAGCAGCTTTCATTAGGAACAGTAGTATGACTACCATTTTCCCCCAAAGGGAGTCCAACTTCAACCTTTTTTGCTTTCAACTTGTATAAAGAGTTTGTTATGTTAAGACAAGAAATCTGGACAGCATGAAGTAGCAAAGACCCTGAATGTCTTGTTAAGATTCTTGTGTAACTGGGGGCACCTGGGTCGAAAATCAAGGTCAAGCAGCAGATTCCTGATTTTGGCTCAGGTCATAGTGCCAGGGTTGTGAAATCAAGTCCTGCATTGGGCTCTGCACTCAGCTAGGAGTCTGCTTGTCCCTCTCCCTCTGCTCCTCCCCCTGCTTGTGCTCTCTTCCCCTCTCTCAAATAAATAAATAATAATATCTTAAAAAAAAAAAAAAAAGATTCATGTGTAACTGATGGCAAAGAGATATTTCACCAAAACAGTTTGTCACACCAGTGGGGATCTGGGAGTCCAAACCTCTAAGGACAAGATATTGATAAACTGAAGGAAAAGTTACTCTACTTTTAGCACTTCACCACTAAAGATAAGAAATAGCCTTTGATGGGTCACACAATTATTTGTGTGTGTGTGTGTGTGTGTGTGTATTTACTTCATGGTTATTCCCTAAACCCAGTTGATGCATACAAACAGCACACAAAAAATTAAAAGTCCAAAATCTAATATATAAAAATCCATAAATAATTTGTGGATACCAGAAAGAAATGGATCATTGTGACATTAATACCTACTTAGTATTGGGACTGAATGACCACAGAGAAAGATAACTTCCCCAAAAGTCAACCATGTAGGCCATGAATCTAATTTTCAAATTCACCCAGGAAGAGAAATAGATTAAGGTTAAAATGGACCTCTACTGATTCTTGGTCTGTTACAATGCTCTCTGTTACAATGCTCTGGCTAAATTGGCAAAGATTATTAAGAAGCAAAATTGGAGGATGCTTGAAAACAAATTTTGAGGAAGCTTTTGTGAGAGAACATCTTCAAGTACCCCAGATCCAAAGGATATCGTTTCTTATGTGAATGCCACAGAAGTCTTCCATAGCAGAAAGTCTCCTTAATAACCAGAATGCACAGTAACCAATTCTGTACCTGTCAAGCATCTATCTTCCAAGAGTATCCAGTGATTATTTTGGGGACTCACAAACAAAACTATTAATGTGTCAAGGATAGAGATCATGCAAGAGTTTAATAATGTGGAGTCCAGGGGCACCTGGGTGGCTCAGTGGGTTAAAGCCTCTGCCTTCTGCTCAGGTTATGATCCCAATGTCCTGGGATTGAGCCCTGCATTGGGCTCTCTGCTCAGCAGGCTCCTGCCTGCTTCTCTGCCTACTTGTGATTTGTCAAATAAATAAATAAATTAACTCTTTAAAAAAATAATGTGGAGTCCCTTTATGAGTCTAACCTGCTGCCACCAGTACTGAATGCTTGATTTGCCTGTGAAGCATCTTTGCCTCAAGTTTCAATATGTTACCTCACCAGGAAAAGACTAGCCAATTATCTCTTGGAGTAATATTTATAATGGACTCCATTATAGGCAGAACTCTTCAGTTACACTCACAATTACATACACACCAAATAGAATTTATCAGCTCGTGACACTGAAAATTCTGTGGATAAACCTAATGTTAAGTATATCTGATTCCAAGTGCTCATGCAGTGTCATGAGATATTTATATATTTTTCTTTCACAGTTCTTTATTGATTTTATTGATTTCACTTTCAGTCATCTCTTCTTTAGAGAGAACTAAAAATGCTCAGTGCAACTTACATAGCATTTAAAGTTGAAGATCACTGAGACAGTTCTTCTATTGCATCAATGTTTTATGATTTTTTGTTTGTTTGTCTGTTTGTTTTTAATGGCTGAATTTTCTTGCTTGTGTCATGTTTCTACCCCAGAGTAAAATTCTATCCAGAAAAATGTGATTCCTTGATGGGCAAGCCTGAGAGGATACATCATTATAAGAGTGAATATGTAGTCAACTGATTGGTAAGCCTGACAAAACCACTGCTGTTGGGGAAGAGCAGTTATATAATGAAAAAACAATCAGCCAAAAAATGGAATTGCAAACATTAGAAATAGAGGAAGTAATTATTGGTCCATACTGGTACAGAAACTTATTTTCTGTTTAGATTTGCATCCTCAATCTGCTTTTCCTCAGAAATGACTTCAAGCTTACTAGAAGCCTTAGGTAATGTTCTCATATTTTATATAACATTGCTTTTGAGTTAGATATCCAGTTAAATGAAAGTAATTGAAGTAATAAATCAATGAAGAAGACAAGGATACTATCAATCACTCTCATCCAAAGTAGCTAACCTCATAGTACAGAAATTGCCCATTTGGATATGATCCCTAGTGAGTTTAGGATGCAGTCCTGTAAGATGCAGTTTAAGAGTTGAACCAATGATCAGTGTATGGTTGTATCTTGCTTGCCAGCTGGAATGTGAGAGCTTGGGAAACTAAGGGGATAGTTGCAGTTGGTACCAATAATGATTATACCTAATGACCACATGATATTTTGTTTCTTCTCTGTTTTATCTCTGTTGATTTAAGTCACGGATCAGCAAACTATATCTCCAGGGCCAAATCCAGCCATCTGCTTTTTTTGTAAATAAAATTTTATTGGAGCTCTGCCACACTCATTCATTTACATATTGACTGCTTTTTGCCCCACTACAACCCTGTTAAGTGGTTGTGACAGAGACTATATGGCCTGCAAAGCCTAGCATGTTTACTATCTGAATATTTACAGAATAATTTTTCCAGACCCTGATTCAAATATTTATATAGTCAAGGAATGAGTGTACCCCATGAATCTTTAATTATTCCATTAAGGTGGAATCCAGGAATACCAGATAGACTTTCCGGACATGATCAAAAAGGATTATATTTTTTTCCGTGGTAACTAACTAAATGTCAAGGACAATGAAAATTTTAATTACACACTAGGGACCAGAAAAGGTACTGAGAAAATGCAGGGAACCTGGGGCACCTGGGTGGCTCAGTGGGTTAAGCCGCTGCCTTCGCTCAGGTCATTATCTCAGGGTCCTGGGATTGAGCCCCGCATCGGGCTCTCTGCTCAGCAGGAAGGCTGCTTCCTCCTCTCTCTCTGCCTGCCTCTCTGCCTGCTTGTCATCTCTCTCTGTCAAATAAATAAATAAAATCTTTAAAAACAAAATCCAGGGAACCTCCAATGGAGATTAGCAAAGATCAGTAGTAGAGTTTAATTGAAGGTAACTGCAGTTATATAGAGGAGGGCTTCCGAAATCTCAGATATGCACAAATCATCGAAAGGGAAAACTCACAAGAGCATAACACACCATTGATGTGAGAAGTAGGCCAAAACAAAGTGTATATGGAGTAGGCATGGAGGAGGAAAGTCATAAGTCTCAGCTACATGCTGCTTTCTCAATAGGATGAAAACTATGTCTATCTATGGTTTATCATCAATGTTCCTTTTGAGAAAAATACTAACAAAATTATTTTTCTCTTTCCTGACCTCACAAGGCCATAATACCACTAAGGGAAACATGGATAACTCCTGTACCAGAAGACTTCTTCTGCATCCTACCTGGGAAAGTTTTTTTTTGGGTTTCTGTTGTTGTTTTTGGTTATGCCTAGAAATTTGTATTCAAGTTTAGCATTTTTAGAATTCTATCAGTGAAAATAGAGTATGGGTCTGTGAATCAAGAAGCCAGTAGGTGGATTCTGGTAGCAATAACATATTTTAGTAAACTCTATCTTCTTCCCTCCTGATAATCATTTAATTTTTGTGAACTGCTTGTCCCCTGTGTTCACTAGCTTGTCTCCCTACTCACTCTGCACCCCCATCCCCAGGCTTATTTTTTATAAGAAGAACTCAACTTATGTTAGGTGACCTGAAGTAAAGCAAGGATCAAAATCATTTAGTGGTGTGTCCTAGAAAATAGCCCATACATTCTTTTTTCCCCCCAGCTATCAAAGATTTTTATTTAACTCATTAATTAAGCAGGAATCCAGTGAAATTTTTAAAGGAGAGGGGAAAAGCTAACAGTAGTTCAAAGGCTAATCCAAAGAGCAGACACAGATACAATTAGAAATGCTAAAATCAATTAACTAATACACACAAAACTGACCAATATCCACAGAACAAAATCAATTGCATGTCCATTGGACAAAATTAATTTACATCTCTATTGACAAGAATAATTTTCAATCCTGCCAATTTTATTTAATTTACAAAGTTGTGAAGTGGCTCAAAAACAATAAAAAGCAAAGATTAATTTATAGTCAGATTAACTCAGAAGATATACTAGACAGTGCCTAATATTCCACTGACAATGCCACCAGCAAGCCTTTGTCCACTTTAACATCCTTCACAATTTTTCCTGACCTTTCATAAGGAGAGAAAAACTGGCTTTTGAGCTATGTAAGTCCACATTTAACCTGCACATTCTTTTTTTTTTTAAATTTTTAATTAATTTTTTATTTTTTATAAACATATATTTTTATCCCCTGGGGTAGAGGTCTGTGAATCACCAGGTTTACATTCTTATTGGAAAGGTCTACAGAGCTAAACTGCTCCTTGCCTTTAATGAGAGTTTGTTATCCAGATTTTCCTGCAAACTTGTGAACTTTACACTTTCACTATAGTATCTATTTATCCTTTACACTTTTTTAATTTGGAAATTAGCATGATTTAATTTCTGATACTTATAACCCTAACTGAGTCATAAAAATATATGTACAAATCAGACAGTGCCCTTGTCTTTAAAGAGGTCACATTCCAGTTGTGGAATAGATACTTAAATTCTATCATACCATTAATTTATAATTTTACCAAGTAATTAAAACCTAATAACTGGGGAATATTTATATATTCATCCATTCAAGGGCACGGCTAAATTACACCTTCATTATTTAGTTAAGAACGTCAGTTTGCTTACTTTAGGCTAGGTTGCCAACCACTGCGATAAGCACTAAAATTTAAATGTAAAAATAAATAAATAATAAATCAATAAATAAATATCAATTACCTCTATCTTTAAAATGTTTATATCATGAAAAACAGAGATGTGATTCAACATTCACATTGAAGTGATAAATGCTATGAGACCATAACACTACTATTGAGGTACAGAAGGTAACATATGTCCACGAGAAGGGTGAAGAAGGATTTTCTAAGAAAGATTTTGATCTTGTTTCCAAACAATGCTTAAAGTACAGCTAGACAGAAAGGCAGGAAGCATGACAGTCCAAGACAAAAGAGTTTTATTATTAAAGAATTTGATTAAATTAGAGAATTAAAAACAGGTTGGAAGGCATTAAGCTTGTTCTTATTACTCCTAACAGACATGTTCATATTTAAAAATTTAAAAGAATCTTTCAAAAGTGATGTCTGAAAATTCATTTCCTGAATTACATTTTATGAATTCTAAATTTATTTTTTTCATTATCAACTAAGTTGCTCTGTAATATGAGAGACTCCTTGTTTTTAGGTAAGGGCATGACTAAATTATACACACACACACACACACACACACACACACACACACAGGTGACCCCAGAACAACACAGACATTTAGTGCCAACACGTGCACAATCAAAAATTCAGGCAAAACTTTTGACTCCCCAAAATCTTGATCACTAACAGCCTACTATTGATCAGAAGCCTTACCAATAAAAGAAACAATTGACACATATTGTATATGTTATATGTATTACAGACTGTACTCTTATAATAAAAGAAGCTACAAAAAAGAAAATGCTGTTAAGAAAATCTAAGGAAGAGAAAATAGATTTTATCTAAGGAAGAGAAAATACATTTATCTAAGGAAGAGAAAATACATTTATCTAAGGAAGAGAAAATACATTTACAGAACTAAGCTGTATTTTATTGAAAAAAATCTGTGTATAAATGGACCTGCTCTAAACCTGTGTTGATCAAAGGTCAACTATGTATTAAACTGGGAGATAAATAGCCATTAATTGTAATCCAGTTGTGTCAATCATGTAGAAGAAGTTCAATCTAAAAGTTGTAGGTTAATTGGTAGCATAAATTATTGATACTGTAATCAAATGTTTCTTTTCTTATTCTTTATTTACTTAAAAGCAAACCTTCATTGCTTTTTGTTGCATATTCATATCTTTTGAGTATTTCTGTTGAATAATTATGTGCTACATTTTATGTTTTATTCAATATATCTGCTAAGACTGAAAGAGATTTTTACAGTCTTCTGTCAAATTTATATGTTTGAGATCTGACTCTTCTTTATGCATTGTATTGTTGTGAACATTAATAAAGGAGGTCTGTATAGGAATTACTTGTAAAAAGTAAATTTTTCTTAAAATGCCATTTTATCTAGTCCTTTTGAAATCATGACTGTTTGGTATTTTTGTCTTTTGAGGGAGGTGGCTTTTCATATTTTTGATAGAATTAGGAATTTAAATTTTCCTAATCATTTTGAGTTTCCATTATAAGCTTTGTTAATGGCTAATGAGTTGCCTATTTATCTAACAATTTCAATCTATGGAAGTTGCAATCATAATAGGAAATTTGATTATTTTTGTTCTACACCAGGAAACTAAGGTGATAAAGAAGCATTTATAAGTATTATAAGATTTTTAAAGTCCTTCACTTATTTAAGGAATTATTTTTGAGTGTCTATTTTTAGCTTTGCAATTTAAAGCCTATTATTAGCAATTGTGAACTAAATTGGATCACTTGATGAAATGAGAAGCTCCTTGATATTTCTATACCATTCCTTAGGAGAGTAGCTGAATCAAAGTAAGCACTTAGTAAATACCTACCAAAACTTCAGTTGAATAATGGGAATGTTTCTCTCCATTTATACTGCTTAAAACCTCAGTGAACCCCAGCTCTCAATTGATTATTCATTGTTTCATGTTAATATAGAAAGAAGATGAAAATTACCTTCCTGCTGGCAGCATCTTCTCAGTTGATTCTATATTACTAATTAATGTTCTTGGTTTGAAGGATCATTGCTTCTTTTGCTCACTATCATCTACCCACAAGTGTGTATTATCTTTTATTTGATTTGTAACTTAAAGCAAAGAGAACAAAAAACACAGAAGCTCATCTAATTTCCACAGTCTTAAATGTCTTTAGCTAAAAGAGCCTATCTTCTTTGTAAAATGTAGTGTCTACATGAACCAATACTTTGGACTATTGATTATTTACTTCCATTTGGTGATCAGGGCTGAGTTTCATTTTCTCTTGAGGCTTATATTATTATAATTTAGATAAAGTAGGATGGAAAGGAAGCAGCCCTCTTGTAATCTCATATGTCCTGGAGAATACATGTCTAAAGGAAGAAGTGATTGTGAACAGCAATGTTGGACATTTCATTAAATTTAGTTTCTGAGGGAGCAATTCTTAAAATATGGTTTGGAGACCTACGATGTTCTCTGAGATTTTTTGGAGGATTTCCAAGGTTAAAACTCTTTTCAAAAATAATCCTAAAATTTTATTTGCCTTTTCAGTTTCACTCTTTTAATTTGCCTTCTCTCACGAGTGTAGAGTTTTCCAGAGACTACAGATGTAAGAAATCACAATAGGTAAAATGTAGAAACAAATAGAGATTCCAGATGTCTTCTCTTTAGATACACATTAAAGAGAATTTCAAAAACATAAAACAATGCTGTTTTTCTCATAATTACTTTCTGGAAAATATTACAATTTTTCATTTAAAAATGTTATTTTTATTAACATGCAGTAAGTTTATTATTATTTCAAATAAATGAATAAATAAATAAAATAATAGTTTGAAAACCTGTTTTAATTTATTTCCTTTTTTAAAAAAAGATTTTACTTATTTGTCAGAGAGAGGAAAAGCACAAGCTGGGGCAGTGACAGGCAAAGGGAGAAGCAGGCTTCCTGCTTCATCAAATCTGATGCAGGACTTGATCCCAGAACCCTGGGATCATGACCAGAGCTGGAGGCAGATGCTTAATCAACTGAGCCACCCAGGCGCCCCTCCATTTTAATTTCTAAATCATTAACTATCAATAGATATAACACAAATGAACAAAGGCTCCTTCCTTCTTGAGTAGTTTCTACATGTGTAATAGGGTCTAAAAAATAGAGAATTGCTGCCAAGAAGTTGGCAAGCAAGAGATACAGTCTTGAGTGTAGGAACAGAAAAAAAAAAAAAAAAAAAAAAAAAAAAAAAAAGTCGGAATAGCCTATCAGAAACCCAAGGGTATGTAGTTTAAATTACTTCAAAAAATGACCAACCTCAAACATCTTATTCTGCAAGATTTTCATGTATGATATTGTATACATAAAGGCCCCCTCTCCCCCACCACCTCAAATGCCTGTACTGTCATTATACTTTTCGTGTTGAAAGTCCCTCCTTTATTTTCCACTAAGAAATAATATTATTCTTGGGGAAATGGGAGTCATGCAGGTTTAGGTTAAAACAGATTGAAACAGAATGTCACCATCTTGGGTATGCGGGAGGGAAGATGTTAGGGAGCAAGGCCAAGAGGGAGTCAATAATGGAGCCATTAAAAGCTTTAAAACCTCCAGGTGTTTTCATCAAATTTGGAAGTAGGGAGTGAAGTTACTTGAAAAACACTTGGCACTAAAATTATGTAAGTACTTTTAATGCAATATAATTAAATTTTATATTTAACTTAAAATTTTGAAATAGAAAGTTTTACCTCTTCTATAGTATTTTTATGGGCTACTTTAAGACTTCAGCATTTCTGCTTTTTGCCATCTACTTGAAATATACTAATTTGTATTGCGCATTATTGAATTTTGCTTTAGCTCCACATATTTATGTACTATGAAAAGGTCATGCATATTATGACAGCTTGAATGTAAACTATTTCTCTAGCTAGCAACGTGGAGTGATTATGCTAAAGAAATAGACAATTTTGGATGTATTCTTGGAAAATAAAGTGCATTTAAATTTCACATGTGATTTATCATCCATTAACTTGAACATTGAATTTTTAGAGAAGACAGTTTGCTAATGGGATAATAAAGCTTTCTACATTAGTTTTGCCAACATCAATATAAAGACATTTTAAATAATATCAATCAACTTCTTGGGGTGCTTTTTTTTTTTTTTTAAGGTCAAATGATCTATTGTCTTTATTCTTTTTTTTCTTTTCTTAAATGTCATTTTTTTTTCAATGTTCCAAAATTCATTGTTTTGCGAGACATTTTTAAGGGAGAAGTGCTCTAGCATGATTCATTAGCCAAGCTGTTTTTCTCCACTTCCTGTGGGGCTGTAGGACATGACTGTGAAGGTATGGTGCCACCTACCACTTAGCACAGATTTCACAAGGAATCTCCGGTGAAGAGTACTCATTGTAGTAATGCACTGTGCACCCTGCACTACTGCTAGTTACAGTGAGAAGTGGCCCCTCATTATATGCATGTGTATATGCACGTAAAGTAGATGTATTTATTTATGTATATAAAATAGCACTAAACAAAGTATCATGTACATACATACATATTACTCTATTGATTGATTTTTGGCATAATCTAATTTTTCATCCTTGTTAACCCTCCAATTTTGAGAATTCAGCTAGTATTATTTGTTCACTATTCCACTTGGTATTTCTCCCAAGGAAGAAAAGCAGTCAGTCCTGCTATTCCTTGAAAATCTACCGTTATTTTTCCACAATTGAAGGCACTTATGTCATAGCCATCTTGGAGAATTCATTTGTCTCCCACAGAGGCATGCACACAATATTAATTTACCTAAGAGTAAAGTTTGCAGCATGTCATTGACTCCCCTTGGGATTTAAGCCTGCCACTACATTCGCTATGATTGTTGTGGTGAGATCAAGATCCCCTGAAATAATTTCTCCTAGCTTCAAAGCTCTTCTATCACTCAAAAATATACAGGGGAAGGAAAAACAAAGAGACAAACAAAACCCCAAACACACTATTCTGGATTGTTTTGAAACATTCAGTTCTTGAATTGATACCACAATAGCTCTCGTTAAGTAGAAATACATCCTTCTTAATGGTCAAAAACATGACTGAAATTTAATAAAAGTTTTACAAGAGCAGTAGACTGTAAGGAGCCTGCTTGGGCATTTTTTTTTTTCATCTTATTACTTTCCTTAAAGAATTATTTGTTGAAAACCTCACCACATATGAGATAATTGAACACTGAAGGCATTGACTTCAGTTTAGATGTTGCTTGGCATTTCTGTCTGTGGCACACAGTGAATTACAAACAAGTAGAGGCTTATTTGAACTTATTCCCAAGGACTTATAAACATGGTTGTCTCACAAATAAACTTTTCCTAACAAGTCACGATGAGGGATGAGCCTATGAAGATGGCAATTGTTGAAAAACAGTTTGTTTTGAGTCCTAGGTAGAATGAACAACTGAGGAAGAATAAAGAGCTCTCATACACATGACAGACCAGACTTTCTCTTTAAGCATCAATATGGGAATGGAGGTATAGGTGCTAATCATTGGCTTATTTTACAAAAAATAATTACTTCACAAAGCAACATAACAAAACTAAAATTAATTCTATTTTAGTGATTAAAGGTATACTGAGTGAGACTATCAATGTAATTTGTAAACTGACCTTAGAACTATCTGGATACAACTTCTTGCTATATTATTTATTAGTGATATGCTAACACTGTATTTTTCCATCTTTGAAAGGAATGAAGAATAAAATCTACATTTTATGGTTCCTATGAATAAAACACAAAGAGAGACAGAGATAGAGACAGAGAAACAGGAAAGGAGGGAGGAGAGAAGGAAGGGAAAAGGAGAGAGAGAGAAAGATTATGGCATAATACTAGCAGTAGCTGAATTACAATTATATTTGTTGTTGAGTATTTCACTAAAATTTGACACTGTAACTGCCATTAAAATAAATTTAATATGGCAATGAATGGGAGTAATTACATGAAATTATCTAATAATATTCTTCATGTGTTATAAATGTTTAATATATATTTTTGTAGTGAGTCGGTATATTTTAATTTCATTTCCCTTTATGTTTAATAAATATGTACTACATATAAAATGCATAACATAGGTGTAATAAAACATAATAATAAAATTTACACAGTGTACCATAACCAGCTTAAAAACTAGAATTTTCAATACTTATGAAGACCCCTGAGTATTACTTTTGTATCTTCTCTGTCTCCTATCCAGAGGTAAAAATCATCATAAATGTTATGATTCTCATGGCTTCCTTTATAGTTTATAGTTTATAAGCTTTATAAACTATATAGTTTATATATATAAACTTTATATATATAGTTTGACATATATTTAAACTTTATGGAAATGGAATTATGCTATGTACATTCTATGACTTTAAACAACTGACATTGTTTTTTGTTGGTTCATTCAAATGCATAGTCATGCATGTTAATACATGTAATTCATTAATTTTCACTGTAGTGTAATATTCCATTGAGTCACAATTTATCAATCATTTCCTTGTAATGAATTGTTTCTAGGGTTTTTGTTTGTTTGTATTGTCATGGTATATTTGTCCTGGTGGACTTAATGATTGTTTTTCTCATATACCCAGGACCAAAATAACTGTCGAGGCTATTTACCTATTCAGCTTCAACAAATAATTCCAAATTATTATCCAATTAGTACCAAATGAGTGGTACCAATTTACAGACCTACCAGTGATATAAATATTTCTGTTGCTGTATATCCTCACTAATGTTCAGGATTACAAGACATTTTGTTTTTTAATTTTCTGAGTACAAAACAATATCTCATCAGCATTTAATATGCACCTCCTTACCACAAATTTAAGCCAAGTGTGTGTTTACATGTTGTTAAACCATTCATTTTTCATCTTCTGTAAAAATATGTATTTTTTTCACTAATTGTTGCTATTTAGGAGTTTTCATCCTTGTACTTGGGGATGTGTTCTATTTTGCTGGAGATATATCTATTATTTTACTACCATTGAGCAATAGGGTTGTGACCAATAGTCATATTTTCCTGTTTCTCCTTAACAGTCATTTAAAGAACTGCTCCTCACTCAGAAGTAAACGTTTAGGATCCTCAGTCATTTTGTTTCTTTCCCCGTATGTGATATTAAGAGAGGACATTCAAGAATGTGTCTTCTGTCTAGTATAGATAGAAATGAGCAGGTGTGCAAGAGTTAAGTCTTCTGCCCCAATGCTTTGCTCCAGAAATGATATCTCTTTTCCTGGCCAAGTGGCTCTAAGTATATTGTGTAGGGGTATGCACCTTTCATTGTGGTTAAATGGGATATGGGTAATGGTGAAAAATTATGTAATGGTGTTTCAATTCCTGTGTTCTGTATATGTGTGTGGTATATACAAAACTTGAATATATACATATTCAAGTATATAGTTAGAGGATATTCAATATATAGTTAGAGGATTTGAATATATACACCATCTAAATTTTCACAAGCCTTTTGAAATTACAATCATATTAATATTATGTGTAATAAAATAGAATTAGCAATGTAGAACTATGGGAATATATTCACAGGCTATTTTGGTCATTATATGCCTATGAGGAGGGAAAAATTGTCTATTAATTAGGAAGACACTATATTATCATAAAATTTAAAACACAACCCATATAAAGCATTGTTGCAAAACTGCTTTTCATTTTTTGCAAATTTTCAAACTATACCAATGTTTAAAGAACAGTACAATGATCATATCTATATTCTTCACCTAGCTTTAGCTTCAACTTCTTTTACTATCTAGTCAAAACTCTCTCTCCCCCTCTTCCATTTGTCTGGAGGTTTTCTTACCTGTGTTCTCACTTTGGGGGCTACCGGTCACCTCCTGTCTTTTTTGTGCAGCTTCTACCTAACTTTCTACTCGGCTCTGGACCTTGCTAGAGTGGAAATGTGAATGCATTTCTGGTATGAATATGTAATTTTAAATTCACTGTATTCTCTTTCTTCTGGTTATACTATAGGTAAAGAATAGACATTGCTTTATTTGATCTTAATCTGTGCTGAAATTTGTCTTAAGAGTTTGTCACTGTCCTTTAGGAAACTAGCTGATATGCCTCTTTCTCTCTCATGTTATTTTTATCTATATCCAAGGTCGTCTTCTCAATCAAATCATTTACCTTAACTGTAAAGAGTATTTAAGCTACAAAAAAAAAAAAAAAAAAATCCCTCTAAGGGCCTCTTATACTCCCCCAGTTTTTTTCCTCTCATTTTCTCCTGTCATTTACAGCCAAATTTCTCATTTTCTTAATTTTCTTTCATGTCTTATTCTAACTTCTTTTGGCTATATCTCAACTTAGTCTACAGAAGTAGCTCATGCTCATTTTTCAGTACCTTCCATTTTGCATAAATTTTGTTCCCTTGCTTTTCAGCACAGCTCAGTACTTTCAGTGACACTATCACTGTTAAAGTGAATAAAAAAAAAAACTTTTGTGAAACAACTGTCTTTTATTGTAATTCCTACCTTCTTGCCCATACCTTCTGTATCTCCATTGGTGGTTTATTATCCCCCATCTAGCTTCTAAATTTATAGTTAATTATGGTTTCATTTTAGATCCTCCTGTCTCCTCATACCATACAGTTTTTTAGAAGATGACAATTGCCTTAACTTCTGATCACTTCTTTCCCAGAATTTACTCATAGTTAACATTTAGGATAAAATTCACCCTTCCCAGATCCCTCAGAATATTTAATAGTATTTCATTCTTTGCTTATTTTAATCAAATCTTTATTACCATATTCTACTCACCCTAAAATTCATTTTTTCCAGTGTTCCCTATTGAGTACATAATTCTCCCAGTATTTTTCAAGCTAGAAGCACCAAAGGTGTCCAAATAGCATTCATATTTTTCACAGCACTATGCAGTCCTTCACCAAATCCTATGATATTAGCATATTAGGTGTCTCTCAAATTCAAATAGTTTCTGTTTATTTAATTCCCACCACTGTATCTCAATGATCATAATCTCTTCTCTGGACTCTCACACCACTGTCCTAATTGATTTCCTCACATGCAGTCTTGCATTCTTCTAATTTGTTTTTAGCATAGCTATCAGAATATTTTTTGTATTTAAATCTGATTGCCATCCCCTCACAACAAGATTATACAAATGAAAAGCTGATTATTTAATTTTGGCTAAAGATGATACTCTGTGGTGACCTTCAAGCCTCTGCTTGATTTGACCTCCCTCTCTTTAACCCCACTGACCAATAGTTACTTTCTCTTTTTTCTTAAGTCCAGTTGGACTGATTTTCAGTTTCTAGATTTTTCCATATTTGATATTTTCATAATCAAATTTCCAAATTTCCGGTTTGATGTTTCCATAATCAAATTTTCAAATTCCCATATATGATAGTTTACATGAGGAAAAACAACATTATAGTATCTATATTGTGTGTGAACTCTTTCACAGTAGAATAAGGTAGATTAAGGTGAACTTTTTTTCAGATTACAGAGTAAAAGAGTGTATATAAATGCACAATTCCAAAGTATAGTTTATAAAGTAGGCAGTTATTAGACACCTACTTGATTGCATAACTGATTCTCTGCTTATGGTTCTCCAAGTCTGTTAATGCAGTGACTATGGATCTCACTCAAGCCAGCTAAATAATACTTTGTTTCCATCTCTAAGTATCAAATTCCAAAGGCTGGAGTGCACAACATAATACTGTGTCTCAGGGCATCCTGGAAATTTATGATGCATGCTTTTATTTTACAAAGTCTTAATTCAGAAGAGCAGAAGGTAAAACTGTGTGACCATTAACATATCTTTGTGTTTTCCCAGAAACTGGCAGATTGATCCACATCCAGTACTTAATCCCAATGCATATTCTGAGAAATTAATAAATACCATTACACAATTAAATTATTCTCACATACTGAAATCTCAACTCAATAACCTTGATGGCATGGCTAAATATGAAACTTACAGCCCTTAAAGGAAGTAGACACTCTTCCTTGTTCCCAGTTCTCCTCTAGAAGCACGATAATATATTGTAATTTACCTAAAATTTCCATATTACTATACTATTTAAAATGTATCATAACTTTTGGAAGACTAGTAAAAATATTGTGGAACAACCTAGAGGTAAACTGCACAACCAGTGGTAAATCTGAAGAGGTCTAGTTAACAGCTAAGACAGGATACAGGTTTTAGATCACCTCAGTGATGGAAATGGATTACAGAAATTACTTTGGGTAACTCTGAACATTTGTTTTCCTTCTATAGATTAGGCAGTTGGAGGAAATCAGTTTGTAGTCCGTGTGTTATGTTTCAGTAAGGAAGGAACAAGACAATAATTGACACTCCACAGACATATTTAGTTCTCAATGTTGCTTCATAAGCTTCAATCATAAAGTGTACTCATATGAACTTTCAATGACACAACGTGACCTCCCCAAATGCAGGCCCAGAAAGCCACCCAAGATCGGTGATTCCTGTCACAACACAGCTTGGCTTCACTAGATGCATGTGGAATGGATGACAGCAAGATGTTCAGCAGCTGCAGGTCCTGAACAGACGGGCAATGGCTCTAGGTTGGCCTAGAGAAATTCTTTTAAGGATGAGTTCTTTTAAGGTTATGCCAAAAGGAACCATCATGACTTCACATAGGTGGAAATAATAATGGACCAACTAAGATAGCTCTTAAAAATTAGATAGGAAGTATGACTAGACTAAATGTCAATCAGATCTGTAAAACTGAGACAGCATTTGTTTGCAGAAGAACAGCCTTCAGTCATTAATCTGTTTTTTTTCAGGCATGTCCATGTACATAGATAATTTTTATTTTGAATATTAAAAATTGCTATTGATTTTGAGATATTTTTGTTTCACTTTTAGAGGTTTACTTGCTGTTGAACTGAAGTACATAACCCCTAAATTTGTTTTAGACAAAAATATCCAGTGTTCCTGAAGACCATCTTAAAACAGTAACCTTTTAGTACATTTTTGTGATTAATTTTGTAATGATAAGACTCTCTTCTTTACCTGACAGTTACAGTTTATCTTTTCAGTAAATGCTTTTTCCCTTTTGGAAAATTGACAAGGAGCACATCCACATCCCTTGTAGTTAATGTCTGTTATCACTTTAGGTTTATAGATGATAGATTTTTTTCTAAATATCCTCAAGGGTGATCTTTATATTTCAGTGCTTACTTTGTTGTCATCTCCTGAATTTGGATGTGGCCAGTGGGATCATGCCAGGGCAGCAATGAAATTTCCCCATGTCCTAGATTTTACCATCATTTTATTGATAATATTACCAAAGATACATATATTATGTGCTTTATTTGTGAAATTATTTATGAAAGCTGAAAGCTGCAGAAGTATACAAACCCATAAGAGAATGAACAAAAATACATCATAAGTTTATTTTCTTTCATAATGATAAGACAGGTACATTCAGCATCAAAACCCAAAAATATGGGCAATCACTTAAATGTTACATTTACTGCAATGTCTCTCAGCTAAATTATTTTTTCAGTGGCATGGAAATGAAGGTAGAGGAGACTGCAATCTAGTTTAATGTTTCAATTTTAATACAAACTACTTGAGAAACCATGGTGATATGTCTACTCTCTATTACTATGTCAAAATAGTTCCTTAACCAGACTTCTTGAATAGATCCATTATGCATGGCGAAATATCACCTCTTTTTAATAACAATCTGTAAAGTTTCTGGCTGAAAAATATTTATTCATGGAATCTCATAGTATAGTGTCTGTGAATTCCCAGATGAAAACTAGTTCATCATAAGATATAAGAAGAGTAAAACTACTGAATGTAACTGATAGTGTTCAAGTCATTATTAAGAAATAACCTCAACTTTTTGAGAGAGATTTATTCTGAAATTCTGTAGATTAAATATATTCTATTTCCATATTCTATGTGAAATAGTGTCATATTCTCTTCTGTGGTAGCCCAAGAGAGTGGCAATATTGCCTTATTCATTGTTCATCTTGACTACATAACTTCCAAGGTCTCTTCCATGTTGGAATGTATCAACTGTAACAATAATATGATCATAACTAGATCTTTGTAGTAATGGTATTGCTGACCTCAATTTGTTTTAACACTATGAAAAACATTTCATGTCATGTTGTGTATCTGGATTTTATTTGTTTTGGTCTGTTGAAGAGTGATAAGTAGAAATTGATATGTAGTTTCAACAAACATCTCAAGTTTTACATTTTTTTTTAAGATTACATTTATTTGACAGATAGAGATCACAAGTAGGCAGAGAGGCAGGCAGAGAGAGAGGAGGAAGCAGGCTCCCCGCTGAGCAGAGAGCCCGATGCGGGACTCGATCCCAGGACTCTGAGATCATGACCCAAGCCGAAGGCAGAGGCTTTAACCCTCTGAGCCACCCAGGCGCCCCTCAAGTTTTACATTTTTAAAAAAAATTTAATTTTTAAGTAAAAGTGTGCTTGTTTCCATATCAGACTTTAATGATACTACATTTGAGTATATATTTCATATATCCTTATCATTTTAGAAGTATTGTTACTTTTTTTTAAAATTTTTTATTTTTCATAAACATATATTTTTATCCCCAGGGGTACAGGTCTGTGAATCACCAGGTTTACACACTTCACAGCACTCACCAAAGCACATACCCTCCCCAATGTCCATAATCCCACCCCCTTCTCCCAAACCCCCTCCCCCCAGCAACCCTCAGTTTGTTTTGTGAGATTAAGAGTCACTTATGGTTTGTCTCCCTCCCAATCCCATCTTGTTTCATGGATTCTTCTTCTTCTACCCACTTAAGCCCCCATGTTGCATCACCACTTCCTCATATCAGGGAGATCATATGATAGTTGTCTTTTTCTGCTTGACTTATTTCGCAAAACATGATACGCTCTAGTTCCATCCATGTTGTCACAAATGGCAAGATTTCATTTCTTTCAATGGCTGCATAGTATTCCATTGTGTATATATACCACATCTTCTTGATCCATTCATCTGTTGATGGACATCTAGGTTCTTTCCATAGTTTGGCTATTGTGGACATTGCTGCTATAAACATTCGGGTGCACATGCCCCTTTGGATCACTACGTTTGTATCTTTAGGGTAAATACCCAATAGTGCAATTTCTGGGTCAGAGGGCAGTTCTATTTTCAACATTTTGAGGAACCTCCATGCTGTTTTCCAGAGTGGCTGCACCAGCTTGCATTCCCACCAACATTGTAGGAGGGTTCCCCTTTCTCCGCATCCTCGCCAGCATCTGTCATTTCCTGACTTGTTGATTTTAGCCATTCTGACTGGTGTGAGGTAGTA
The DNA here is from genome assembly GCF_964662115.1 of Mustela nivalis. Lineage (NCBI taxonomy): Eukaryota > Metazoa > Chordata > Mammalia > Carnivora > Mustelidae > Mustela > Mustela nivalis. The sequence continues at coordinate 28,077,058 of NC_139024.1, forward strand.
TAGCATTGTGGTTTTGATTTGTATTTCCTGATGCCGAGTGATATGGAGCACTTTTTCATGTGTCTGTTGGCCATCTGGATGTCTTCTTTGCAGAAATGTCTGTTCATGTCCTCTGCCCATTTCTTGATTGGATTATTTGTTCTTTGGGTGTTGAGTTTGCTAAGTTCTTTATAGATTTTGGACACTAGTCCTTTATCTGATATGTTGTTTGCAAATATCTTCTCCCATTCTGTCAGTTGTCTTTTGATTTTGTTAACTGTTTCCTTTGCTGTGCAAAAGCTTTTGATCTTGATGAAATCCCAATAGTTCATTTTTGCCCTTGCTTCCCTTGCTTTTGGCGATGTTCCTAGGAAGATGTTGCTGCGGCTGAGGTTGAAGAGGTTGCTGCCTGTGTTCTCCTCAAGGATTTTGATGGATTCCTTTCTCACATTGAGGTCCTTCATCCATTTTGAGTCTATTTTCGTGTGTGGAAGATGTTGCTGCGGCTGAGGTTGAAGAGGTTGCTGCCTGTGTTCTCCTCAAGGATTTTGATGGATTCCTTTCTCACATTGAGGTCCTTCATCCATTTTGAGTCTATTTTCGTGTGTGGTCTATTTTCTGCATGTGGCTGTCCAATTTTCCCAGCACCATTTATTGAAGAGGCTGTCTTTTTTCCATTGGACATTCTTTCCTGCTTTGTCGAAGATTAGTTGACCATAGAGTTGAGGGTCTATTTCTGGGCTCTCTATTCTGTTCCATTGATCTATGTGTCTGTTTTTGTGCCAGTACCATGCTGTCTTGATGATGACAGCTTTGTAATAGAGCTTGAAGTCCGGAATTGTGATGCCACCAATGTTGGCTTTCTTTTTCAATATCCCTTTGGCTATTGGAGGTCTTTTCTGGTTCCATATAAATTTTAGAATTATTTGTTCCATTTCTTTGAAAAAGATGGATGGTACACATTCTTCTCTAGTGCACATGGAACATTCTCCAGAATAGATCACATCCTCAGTCCTAAATCAGGACTCAACTGGTATCAAAAGATTGGGATCATTCCCTGCATATTTTCAGACCACAATGCTCTAAAGCTAAAACTCAACGACAAGAGGAAATTTGGAAAGAACCCAAATACATGGAGACTAAACAACATCCTTCTAAAGAATGAATGGGTCAACTGGGAAATTAAAGAAGAATTGAAAAAAATCATGGAAACAAATGATAATGAAAACACAATGGTTCAAAATCTGTGGGACACAACAAAGGCAGTCCTGAGAGGAAAATATATAGCAGTACAAGCCTTTCTCAAGAAACAGGAAAGGTCTCAGGTATTTTTTAAGTTGTGAAATAATAGGGTTGAATTCTACAAATTCTTAAGTTCCCTTTCATTCTAAACTGTCATAGATCTGACAAAACTTTTTACACCATTACTAAATGTACATAAACTATTTTGATGTTTTGCTTCTAGTGGCTGTTTTGGTTAACGGCCTAGAGGGGCTCTATAATGAACTTCGATGTGCATCCATGTGCGTTTATTTTGTAATTTATATAATAATTACAAATAAAATCTTAATTTCAAAAAATGAATTCATCTATTTAGGAAAGTTTTGACTTCCATTACAATACTTTATTATAGAGTTTAAGCCCTCTCTTCATTTGAAGACTGAGAGACAAAATAATGGTATATATCCTAAGAAGGAATTAATCTTATTTTTCTATAAACAGATAAAGAACTAATATGACCAATGGAGAAGTACACACACTACAAACACAGATTTAGGAGAGTGGATTTTAAATACATTTTTAACTTGGTGAAGATTCTTTGCTAGTATATAGTCGCCATCACATTGAGTAGGCTAACTAGAGGTTTACAAGATCATATAGCCATCTGAGGAGGGGTGTTTTATATTTTTTATTTACTTTGTAAAGTCATATTGTAACTCTCCTCCATTGATCTAAGATTTCTTTGAATGATTTGATAATCTGGCTTCAGGGTTAATTGCTTGCCTGTTATCTTCACAAAGTTATTGCTTTGGTCATCCAGCATTGTGATTGCTGCTGTTTTGAATACTGAATTGCTAACATTTATTTCTTACTGGAAAATAATTGCATTTATATTTGAATTTTTTGACATGTGAACAAAAATGGAACAAAACAGCAGGATAATGAGCATCTATTCTAAGTTAATTGTGGTACTGTACATAATTTGTATACATGAATTCCATTTTAGCATGTAATTCAATCTGAACTAAGCTTCACTAAATCCAAAGTAGGTATCTCAGAAAAAAACTCCCCATTTTTATCCATTTATTCACTGTAAACATGACAATTTTTGGAGGTCTTTGGACAAATGTGCAGAAATAACAATATAAAATTGAAATAAATTCAGTAATTTAAAGTTTTAAATTATTTTATAAAATAAAACATGTAGAATCATTTCTAAGCAAAGTCAGAAACAAAAACAGGTTAAGTGTATCATTAAACTTAATATACAAAGTGTTGTACTAAAGCAAATGGACTGTATATAAGCACCAGAATGCATATTAAATTCTCCAAGCTCTCACCAAATTACCTGCATCTCTTAAAAAAAAAAAAAAATGTCCTGCAATGTGTTAATAGTGTATCTATAATACCTAGAACATTTATTTGGTCCAAAGTTGTCAATTACATATTTTTCATATTGAAACAAGCATATAAAAATTGTCAAATGATATCAAATTAATTATATGAAAAATTGACATTTTGTGCAGTTCGTTCTCATAAGATCCTTGATTGTAAGAAATCTCACATATAAATATTAATAATAACCCCTTCTGTCTTTACCAATAACTTGTGAGGCATTGTGATATCATGGAGGAAGCACAAAAATTGGGAACGAAAATAGTCTTGATGCCACTCCCACTAACACCTGCATCTTGGATAGATTACTTAATCTTTCAGTACGTCAACTTTATCATATGTAAATTGGGATTGGCATTGTTAAGCAAACTTGAAATGTGTGAAGTATCTGAATTAGGCAAAATGCTTAGTGCACTCGAAACTGTTCAAAATGCTTACTATTATTATTACACACAGTTAACTAAATAAAATAAAGCTGTGGAAGAATGTTAAAATATCACATTTTAAATACGTTTTGAAATATATTGGATTAAACTATACATTTAATAAATGTATTTGCAAGGGAATACTATGCAGTCATTAAAACCCCATTTGCAACAATATGGATGGAACTAGAGGGTATTATGCTAAGCGAAATAAGGCAATTATCGTCTGATCTCTCTGATATGAGGAATTTGAGAGGCAGGATCATGGGGGGAAAGGAGGGAAAGATGACAGAAGAGACTATTGATCTCAGGAAACCAAGTGGGGGTTGTTCAGGAGGGGAGAGGATAGGATGGCTGGGTGAATGCTGTGAATTGCATAAGACTGATGATTCACAGACCTGTACCCCTGAAACTAATAATACATTATATTTTAATTAAAAAAAAAAAAAAAGAAGTTAAAAAAAAAAAACCTGGGGCGCCTGGGTGGCTCAGTGCGTTAAAGCCTCTGCCTTCGGCTCAGGTCATGATCCCAGGGTCCTGGGATCGAGCCCCGCATTGGGCTCTCTGCTCGGCAGGGAGCCTGCTTCCTCCTTCTCTCTCTCTGCCTGCCTCTCAGCCTACTTGTAATCTCTGCCTGTCAAATAAATAAATAAAAATCTTACAAAAAAAAACAAAAACAAAACCTGATAGCAAGACAGTAAATAAGATATCCTAAAGAATGTACTTACTTACACTCCGTTTTGGAAAACTCCATAAATTATGAAAATTGTAATGATACTTTAACAATATAATCTGCATTTATAAATATATGTAAATATGTAAATGAATGTAAATTTAATATCTACTGCTAATATTGTAGGAAAATATTGGGTCATTTTTAAAAATATTTTATTTATTTATTTAACAGAGAGATCACAAGTAGGCAGAGAGAGAGGAGGGAAAGCAGGCTCTCTGCTGAGCAGAGAGCCCAACGTGGGGCTCAATCCCAGGACCCTGGGATCATGACCCGAGCCAAAAGCAGAGGCTTCAATCCACTGAGCCACCCAGGTGCCCCTTGAAGGTCTTTTTTGTTTCAACACTGATCTGTCACTTATCCACATGTATGACAAAATTAGATGATGTATGTATACTCTTTTAGTTGAAATATAATTAATACACAGTATTATATTAGTTGGTAGCATATCTATAATACCTAAAACTAATACCAGTGTTAAACATTAGTTTCAGGTATATGATATAATGGTTCAACAGTCCTATTTATTACTCAGTGATCATCACAATAAGCATACACTTGATCCTCTTTATTTATGGAAACTTTATCTGTTAGATGCACACTTTTATTTCAGACAATATTGTGGTATAAATCATTTTCAAACAAATTTAAATAACTACTTTGTTATGTAGATATTTCTATAAAAATTAAATAAGTCTACTATGATGTCACATTCAGCATTTTGCAGTTAGTTGCAAATGGATGAGTTAGTATCAAATTATTTGTATTCATCTCAGACTATTTCTTTAAAATAAATTATTAAATATATTATTGGCATATTAAAGTGCATGAACAATTGAAAGCTCTTATATGCAGACAGATTCCCCATCAGAAAGGTGGCACTATTTTATATTAACATCAAATACCTTGTGATATGTCATATCTTCATCAAGGTAATTTTTTTTGCTACTGCCCTATTTTTCATAAGCCTTTCCCACTTTCATGACATGAATTTTATTGATACTTGTTTTTTAGATAGTGAAGTTGTTAGAGATAAGCTTTGTCATACATGCATCCATAAGCAACTTTGAACAAAAAAGGAATTCAAGAAAATATATGAAAACTAAAATTAAAAAAAACTTTAAAAAAAGAAAATATATGAAAGATATATGATCATTAATTCAAATTCACCATGCATTTAATGAAGTTGAAGATTTAGTGCTCCTCACTTACATGGGACCTACTAAGGTCTTGAGATCGAGACTGGCAATGTGTTCCATGGTTGTATGATTTTGGAAAATTTGCAAATATAATACATTTTATTGCTTTATATTAAGAGTTTTACTGCTATCTGTTGATCCACCCTATTCCTCTATAACACATGGTTCTGCTTGTTTTTAGTTTTTTTTTTTTTTTTTTTTTTTTTAGATTTTATTTACTTATTTGACACACAGAGATCTCAAGTAGGCAGAGAAGCAGGCAGAGAGGAGGAAGCAGGCTCCCCGCTGAGCAGAGATCCGGATGCGGGGCTAGATCCCACAACCCTGGAATCATGACCTGAGCCAAAGGCAGAGGCTTTAACCCACTGAGCCACCCAGGCGCCCCACATGGTTCTGCTTGTTGAGGAATTTTTCTGATCTGGCTAAGGAAAAGTTGCATTGTGGATTTTAGTTTGGCTTTATTGGAATACATTTATGTTGTTCACTATCAATTCTGTTCTTAGTTGTTATATTTGTTTCTATATAATTGTATGCTTTATAAAAATCTTTTTGCATGCCCAGATATATAAACCTTAAAATCCATAAAAGTTGTATCCATCTTAGATGATATTTCTGTGTGTGATTAACAGGTTACCTAGAAGATAATTTTCAACAGGAAAGAAGCTCAGCCAAAAACATTATGCGAAGACAAGCAGTGCACTCCTTTTTAAATATTTGATCTGCAGTCTCCGCCAAGCGCTGAGACTATACAATGGTCTCAGTAGTAACTACTCCCACCCCCATCCCAGATCAACTAGGCCATTTTAGAGTGAAAGTTAAAAAGCATTACATATTACTCCCATATTCAGGAAAACTTGTCCTAGTCCTACTTTTTACTAGGTTTATCTTCATGCTGCTACTGTTTACGGTCTTTAATTTCAGACTCCCATATGCTAAAACAACAGTCATACTCCCACACTGAACATTCTGCCCTTATCCAAAAGACTTTATTTAAGCATAATTTCTTTCTAGGAAAGGCTAAACAGCGCAACTCTTTCCATTATGTGCAGGCACCATAGTGAGAGTAGAGTGGAGTTAAAATAGAAGGAAGCCTTACACTGGACATTGTATTCAGGCTCATCTCTGCTGGTCAGATGACTCACTCTCTGTCCCATGCATGGACTTCCTCATGTGGAGCACAGTCTCCTCCTCTTGCAACCATGGAAATTATAACATATCAAAGAGAAATATGAACATTTTATAGAAATGTAGAATAGTGAAGAAAGGTGAACATGAGTTAGAATAATATTTGGGAGAAAGGACAGAAAAAGGGTAATAGGGCCATTTGGCTGCAGATAACAATGTGTGGATGGGTGGCCAATTGATATATGACATGTTTCTTATGTTGTTATACATTATTTTCAAGAAGAGTACTTTTCAATTAAAGAATGGGAATATATGGGAAGTTTGGCAACATTTATTTTACATTTATAAAAACAATAAGAAAGTAAAATGTATGCAATAATCAGTAGTGTTAATAACAGCTAAGCACTGACACCTAATCTGAAAATGTATTACTACCGAATTTGAAGAATGGAGGAAATAAGAAAAAATGGTGGGCTATTGTGGAACTCAGCATACAAGATTTTTTTGTGTGGCATGGTGATATCTAATTTTCAGAAGGTCATATGAGAAAACGAATGAGATTGTAATGAAAATTTTCTTTACCTGACAGAAAACATTGAAAATCTTATGGCATTATAGTAGGACATTTATTCAGAATATAAACATCCACACCAGAATAATAATGAAATAATTTTTCAGAGGCTTAATACAAGACCAGTTGTTTGATACCATAGCAGATACAATGAATGAAATCATTTGCTGATTATATAACTCAGTTGTTTTAACTATAATTCCAAAGAAAAGCCACATATGACAAATAACAATTACTATTGGTTGTGTGATATTATCAAATGTAAGTATTTTTATTAGTAAGTATTTTGTAGAGTACACAGGATTTGTCCAGAAGATGGTAAGATTAGTGAGGGTAACATTCACCTTATAAATGCTAACTTGGGAAAATAATTTGAGAGGTTACAGATAAGCAAATGCCACAAATATAAATGAAAATATCTCAGATTGTAACTGACATCTTCCAAAAAATTCTAAGGATTTTTTATTCCTTGAAAGCATTTTTAAAGCATGGTACTCAATGAAGCTACAATATTAATCTTTGAAGGACCAAATTTTTCATAATCTTCTAAAACTTTACAACTTTTTTTTTAAACACTTATGTTTACCAAAAATCAATCTGCAAGGGCTGTTAGATCATCATAATAAATCATATATTGTAAGTTTATTTTTGAAAGAATTTCCTCTAAAATATACATATTTCAGTAAAATTTTGTCATTATGCTATTAATTAATGTTTAAAGGAAAATGATAAAGTAACAATAATTCAGGGTATATCATAGCTTTCACATAAAAATGATTAAAAATTCTTTGAATAGGTATGCCTGGGTGGCTCAGTGGGTTAAGCTGTTGCCTTCACCTCAGGTCGTGATCCTGGGATGGAGTCCCACATGGTGCTCCTTGCTCGGTGGGGATCCTGCTTCTCTCTCTGCCTCTGCCTGCCACTCTGCCTGCTTGTGCTCTCTGTCTCTCTCTCTCTGACAAAAAAATAATAAATAATCTTAAAAAAATTTCTTTGAATAAAATCTAAGTGTGTTTATTTTAAAAATATATGCTACTATTACTATTAAATTGAAGAATCTCTTGTCATTGATGACAATTTCCATTATAGAATACTAGATAAACAATGAAGATGATTTTTGTTGAACTGCAAGTCTTATGATCAGACTATCTCTTTTCCAAAATTGTATTTCTAAATAATTTCTCTTCTTATAATTTTGGATACAGAAAAATTAAATTTAAAAACTTAAAAAGTATTTTGGCTTCTTCGTTGCATTAAATGGTATATGTAACTTGTAGAATTATGCTGTATATGGGAACTAAACACTAGTAAAATATGAAATAAGTTGATATAAGCGTATATTGGTAAAATATTTATTTATAAGAAATCATAAGGATAAGATATTTTCTTAAGCCAAGCAAGGCTCTTACAGAAGTATTATAGAATAGTTTCAAAAATAATGTATCAGAGGGGCACCTGGGTGTCTCAGTGGGTTAAAGCCTCTGCTTTCGGCTCAGGTCATGATCCCAGGGTCCTGGGATCGAGCCCCACATCGGGCTCTCTGCTCAGCAGGGAGCATGCTTCCCCCTCTCTCTCTGCCTGCCTCTCTGCCTACTTGTGATCTCTGTCAAGTAAATAAATAAAATCTTTAAAAAAAAAATAATGTATCAGAGATGCTTGTGGATAAATCTGTAGCTATTTGGATGTGTTTTATTTTGCCAAGAATGACAGACCAAGTAGAAAGTAGGTCAGAACTGATAACATTTATACTACTTTCTTCCAATTAATTTCTCCAAAATGTATGGTGTCTCTCTTTGTGTTAACATATTGTCAGACCAATTGGAACATATAGTGCAATAAGGCATAGTGGCAAAAAATTATTAAACAATGCATCTTTTGAAGAAAAAGGGAAAACTACAGATAGTTAATTTATCCTCCTGGCAATTGTGAAATCATAATGTATTGAAAACTGAATAAAGGACCACAAATATTAGTTAGTGACAAAGCTTGAAATGAAAAGAGAAAATGGTTAGAAATTAATCTGCACTTGGAGCCTTAAGGCCTTCATCTTACAATCTCTCTAATATTCTACATTAAAAATAATTCTAGGGGTACCTGGGTGGCTCAGTGGGTTAAAGCCTCTGCCTTTGGCTCAGGTCATGATCCCAGGGTCCTGGGATCGAGCCCCGCATCGGGCTCTCTGCTTAGCAGGGAGCCTGCTTCCTCTTCCCTCTCTCTCTGCCTGCCTCTCTGCCTACTTGTGATCTCTATCTGTCAAATAAAATAAATAAAATCTTTTAAAAAAATAATTCTAAGTTACACTCAATATATTGGATATGCAGGTACAATCCTTATTGTTTTAGGAGAATAGTTTTATTACTTTAGTTAATTTAATGCTGGCACTAGTAAATATGAGCAAAGGTAAAATTCTTCACACCAATTTGTTTAGGATATTTCATTATTACATAGGTTATTAAGTAAAAAATTAGATTTACATGAATGTTTACAGAGCAGAAAAAATCTGGAACTCAAATTCCACTTTTAACCAAGATGCTATATATTTATTGAAGAGGTACAAAGCTTATAATTTTATGTATATTATATATATGTGTGTATATGTGTATAGATAGATAAAATTGAGAGCATGCACAATTTGTGGGGGGGAGTGAAGGGCAGAGGGAGAGGGAGAAGCAGACTTCCTGCTAACTAGGGAGACTGAGGAGGGTCTTGATTCCAGGACAAATCCCAGGACTGATCCCAGGATACTGGGATCATGACCTGAGCCGAAGGCAAAGGCTTAACCAACCAAGTCACCCAGCGGTCCCAGTTTTATGTATAGATATAGAAAGATGTGTAGAGAGAATTTGTCATATTTCAAAGTTGTTCTAGAGATTTTGAAAGATGAGTGATTTTAAAACCAGAAATATATATATATATATATATATATATATATATATATATTATATTTATTATTTATTCTACCATGGGTAAAAAATAAATGACTGACAAAACACATTACTTTTCAAAAAACACTTTAATATTTATATTTTTATTATTCAGAGAAAGTAATTATATTTAAAATAGCAAAGAATTAAGAATTGTTTTTCCATGTAATTTCTCATAGGAACATGAGAACATATATGTGTGTTAAGACATGCCATTTATCTCTACTACCTCAATGTACAATACTAGTTGAAATTTTGGTTTTCCCATGCAGAAAAATTAAACTTTGAAAAAATTTACTGCTGAAACATTCATTAATATATATTCAAAAGCATCCTCTTTTATAAATGTAGAATCTATGTTATGGAACCTAGTGTGGTATTATATAAACCTTTATTATATTTTTAATTGTTTTATTAAGTTTTTGATTCATACTTATTCATTGTGAAAATTCTAAAACTATATGGATGACTATGGAGTAAAATACTAACATCCATCTATAAAAAACAAAGAATCACCAATTTATTTCTATCCCCAGAAGTAATACTACACATATCTTAAAATTACTTTGTACATTAAGTTCTCTTGGCGATCTTTATCATCTGTAAACTTCATTCTTTTTAATGGCTACTTATATTTCCTTAGAGTGGATTATTATATCCATGTTTATATTATAAATGATGCAATACAGACAATGATTATTTTTGTAAACAACTCTATAAAATTATTTCAATTTTGTTTTGCTATTATAAGGAAAGTTCCAATGAACCATTTATAAACAGTTTTCTCTCTGTTAACATGTGATAGATTTTGTGGGATAGGATCGTGAAATTGGAAATGCTGGCTCAAAGATGATACACATTAAAATTATGATTAATGTATCTTCGTTATTCTCCCAAACATGACATGAATGTTTATTCTCAACAGTAAAATATGGGAGTACTTATTTCACCACACCCTTGCTTGTGAAATATCAGATGGGTAAATGGTAAATAATTTTGATGTTAATTTACATATTCCTGAATGATAACATGCTTGAATATCATATTTTCATTTTTAAAAGTTAAGTATTGTTTTATCTGGCTGCCTTTCTTAATCGTTAATAATGAATCTGAAACAAATAGCATTTATACTGTCAAGCGAGAAAAAAAATCTTTTCAGTAAGAAAGAGAAAAATAGGGCAAAATTATCCAGTTATTTTCAGTAAACTAGTGTGAATCTATGCAAGCCAGTCAGCTTTGCGCAGTGGCAGTATCGTAGCCAATGAGGTTTATCCGAGGCGCGATTATTGCTAATTGAGAAGTACACTATTCAACCCAGAGACATTCTGGTCTGAATGTAGATAAAGTGTGTTTGTGTGTGGGTAATTAATTCAATACAGATAACTTCTATGTGTCCTAAAAGAGGCTTTCAAGTAATAATTTTCTAAGCTGATCTGACAGGCTTATTTTTGCTTTGGGCAAGGGCATTTTAAGTCATGGCAGCCACAACGGAGGAAAAAATCTAAAGTCCACTCATAAATGAGTCCATACTCTTATGAGACTTGCTTTAAGCTCTGAAGAGGGCATCCACATTACAAAGGTAGTAATGCACACATTTAATAACACGGGGTTCAGATATTTTAATGTAGCAGATGGATATCAGACCGATGTTAATACATGCTCAAATTACAGAGGCAATTGAGAAATTTCTCTCTCCACAGTGAAAACGAAAATACATTTAGTGTATTATAAAATATTAGTGTTACTTTAAATTTAGCTTACTTCCTAGTTTGATCAGAAGGCAGATACTGTGATATTCTCACATGATAACTAAATTATGCTCTTTCTCAATTTATTTGAAAATCAATTCCTATATAGGAATTACTACAGCCTCATTAACCTCAGATTAAGAATGTCATTTGATATCTATTTTCTGACCATATAAAATTCATATTAAAGTATTAAAAAATATTCTAATAGGTAAGACAGATGAAGGTATTAAATTAGTTTTTAGATTATAAATTCCAAACAATATTTCTTACTTTTATTATGAAACAGAGGCAAGGAGGCTGGTTTCATTTACCCTAAAAAAATAATATGTAATGCTGAACCCAAATCATATTTGTGTGTATGAAAGCATCCTTATATTTTCTTCATATTCCATTATAAATGCCATTTATCTATAAAGCATAGTGTGTGACCATAGTCTGTATCTTTAAAGAGCCAATACAATAAATTTGAATATTTTAAATATTTTTTCATTTTACGTATTCCATTATTTTTTAGTAACAACATTGCCTATCTCCTCTCACAGTTTTATGTCTCTGCATTTACCAATCATTATGTTTATTTATTATTCTTCTTAAAGACTTTATTCATTTGGGGGAGAGAGAGTGAGAGAGAGCACAAGCAGGGGGAGAGGCAGAAGGAGAAGCAGACTTCCTGCTGAACAGGGAGGCAGAAGCGGGGCTTGATCCCAGGGCTCTAGGATCATGACCTGAGCCGAAGGCAAACACCTAGGACTGAACCACCCAGGCGCCCTTGATAGTTATGTTTAAATACTTTTAACTTTAAATTTTAACTTGCTCAATTTCCACAAGACTCTTTTGTATATCCTGGATATAATTCCTCATCAGTGTCTCTTTTTATTCTTTGTTGTAATATAGACCTTATTTCCATGGGTGGTCTTATTTTTCTTTTACACATGTTCTCAAGTTTCAAATTTTCATGATTTATCTTCTGTAGCTCATCTTTTTATTTTGAATGTTTTTAATTATTATTATACTTCTTTTGCTATTAATTCTATAAGACTATGTTTATTTACCTGGGTCCATGGAAATGTTATCCTTTCTTCACAATTTTTGTGTAATCTGTTGCAAATTTCCCCAGTTTTGCCTAGTTTGGTTTGTTCTTTTGCATTTTTAAAATTTTAGTTTCTAAGGTTCCTTTTTATTAGTACTTTTATTTTAGTGTAGAGATTGCTTTTTTCTTGAATATGCTCCAGGTAGGAAAAGAGCATGGGGCATGACAAGAATTCTCTGAGCTTTGAAAATTTCACTGATTTAAGCCTTCATGATAAAGACTTTTGCAAGAGTATTTGTGGGGGGATGGGCATCACCTCTTACTTTGCTTAACTTGGTAAATATTCGAGACTTGTGTAACAGCCACCTTGCAAACTGCTCCTTGCAAACACAATGTTTTTGTAGCATTTTTTGTTTAGCCCTCTCTTTTTTCTTTTCATTTTCTTTTCTTTCATTTCCTTTTTTTTCTTTCCTTCCTTCCTTCCTTCCATTTTTTTTTCCAAGTTTTTATTTAATGTCCAGTTAGTTAACATAAAGCATAATATTAGTTCCAGGAGTAGAATTTAGTGACTTATCACTTGCATACAACACCCAGTGCTCATCACAAGGACCCTCCATAATACCCATCATCTACTCAACCCTTTCTGTCTCCTTATTGTGTGATGTTAGTGAGGCTCTAAGAGGCTTCCTTGCTAACCCATGTTCTAAACAAAAGTCTTGTTATTTTCTCTCAAGATGTGCTACTTGCTTGGAAAGTTCTGTGTTTGGCTGATATTGCTTCTGATGTCTAGTTTCCAGCTTTCTGTTTCACTCTGGTCAATTTTGGTCTGCTTTTATCTCTTCATTTATACATAGATTTCAATTATAGGTCATTTATAAGCATTCTCTGATTTCATTGAATAGTTTTCTTTTTTTGTGAACTTCTTACTTTTGGTTACTTTCAGAGAAAACATGAAAGCAGAGATTTGCCTTTCTGGAAAGAGTAAACTTTGATCTGGAATATATAGGAGCACAGGATCTTGTTGGAGACAATATGATTGGATCAGTTTGTCTTAAAATAAAGAAGCCAAAACAATAAAGCTATTTTGGGGAAAGCCAATGTATCCATTTGAATAAAAATGATGTTTTAGAGCAATACAAATCTAAGGCTGAAGCACCTGAGTGGCTCAGTTGGTTAAGCATCCAACTGTTGATTTCAGCTCAGGTCATGACCTTAGGGTCATGAGAGGTCTCAGTATGGAGTCTGCTTAAGATTTTCTCTTTCCCTCTCTTCCTCTGTTTCTCAAAAACAAACAAACAAACAAACAAATAAATAAATACAAATAACAGAACAAAGCAAAAATAAAGATATTTTGAAGCTTAGTGACTTTAGTATCTAAGAATGTTTTGGGTTTTTTTTTTAGGTTTTTAGATTTAGATTTTAGATTTTTTTTTTTTAGATTTTTTTTACAAAGATTTTTTTTTATTTATTTGAGAGAGAGAGCATGAGAGTAGAGAGTTAGAGGGTGAAACAGATTTCCCATTGAGCAGGGAGCCTAAAGTGGGACTCAATCCTGGGACTCTGGGATCATGACCTAAACCAAAGGCAGTTGCTCAACCAACTGAGTCACCCAGCCCCTAGGAATGGTTTAGTAAAAATAGAATTGAGCTAAAATAAACGAGATCCTAAACTATAAATGGAATACATAGTCAGAGAAAGGGAAATAATAATAAATTCATTAGCAGTTTAAGATCTCTTAGCTTACTTATGTAAAAGACAAAATATCCAATATGTTTCATGTTTTTCTTCACTGTTATTAAAACTTTCCCTAACTTAAGATTTCTTCATTGAAAATCAAAGATGAAAAATTGGCTAGTCTAATAAGCCATATTTGTAATTCCAAGTGATCTTTCTACTTTGACCTTTTTAATCTTGAAAAAAACAGACTGATTTTAATTGCTGCACTTAAGACAACTTAATACGACACCTGCTGATAGATTCCAAATGAAAGAAAAAATCATGAGAAAAATGGAAATCTCTCCTATTTTTGCACTGAGTTCTTGTCTTTATCTAAGTGAATGATATGCCACCAGATTCTTGAAAATGACATAACTAGGTGTTTTGAAATTCCTGATATATTTTTTATATCTTCATTATTTTTATTAATTGAAAAATGTACAGCTGTTTTTTTTTAAGATGTATTTATTTTAAAGAGAGCAAGTGGGGGAGGGGGGAGAAGGCCCCTGAGCATGAAACCCTACACAGGACTCAGTGTTAACATCCTGAGATCATGACCTGAGCTGAAATCAAGAGGCAGACACTTAACTGACTGAGCCACCGAGACCCCACAAAATGAACAGCTTTTTGGTTGCATGAAACTTAATTGAATTTTTATATCTATGGATGTGCTTATAGATTTTATCCCCATAAGTTACCTTAGAAATAAATCCTTAGGCGATGTTTGTAGGAAGACATTGCTGCAGCTGACATCAAAGAGGTTGCTGCCTGTGTTCTCCTCAAGAATTCTGATGGACTCCTTTCTCACATTGAGGTCCTTCATCCATTTTGAGTCTATTTTTGTGTGTGGTGTAAGGAAATGGTCCAATTTCATTTTTCTGCATGTGGCTGTCCAATTTTCCCAACACCATTCATTGAAGAGGCTGTCTTTTTTCCATTGGACAATTTTTCCTGCTTTGTCGAAGATTAGTTGACCATAGAGTTGAGGGTCTATTTCTGGGCTCTATATTCTGTTCCATTGATCTATGTGTCTGTTTTTGTGCCAGTACCATGCTGTCTTGATGATGACAGCTTTGTAATAGAGCTTAAAGTCTGGAATTGTGATGCCACAAACTTTGGCTTTCTTTTTCAATATTCCTTTTGCTATTCAAAGTCTTTTCTGGTTCCATATAAATTTTAGAATTATTTGTTCCATTTCTTTGAAAAAAATGGGTGGGATTTTGATAGGGATTGAATTAAATGTGTAGATTGCTTTAGGTAGCATAGACATTTTCACAATATTTGTTCTTCCAATCCAGGAGCATGGAACATTTTTTCATTTCTTTGTGTCTTCCTCAATTTCTTTCATGAGTACTTTATAGTTTTCTGAATATAGATTCTTAGTCTCTTGGTTAGGTTTATTCCTAGGTATCTTATAGTTTTAGGTGAAATTGTAAATGGGATTGACTCCTTAATTTTTTTTTTTTCTGTCTTGTTGGTGTAGAGAAATGCAGCTGATTTCTGTGCATTGATTTTATATCCTGACACTTTACTAAATTCCTGTGCAAGTTCTAGCAGTTTTGGAGTGGAGTCTTTTGGGTTTTCCGCATATAGTATCATATCATCTGCGAAGAGTGATAGTTTGGCAAGGGAAGCAAGGGCAAAAATGAACTATTGGGATTTCATCAAGATCAAAAGCTTTTGCACAGCAAAGGAAACAGTTAACAAAATCAAAAGACAACTGACAGAACAGGAGAAGATATTTGCAAATGACGTATCAGATAAAGGGCTAGTGTCCAAAATCTATAAAGAACTTAGCAAAAATCAACACCCAAAGAACAAATAATCCAATCAAGAAATGGGCAGAAGACATGAACAGACATTTCTGCAAAGAAGACATCCAAATGGCCAGCAGACGCATGAAAAAGTGTTCCACATCACTCGGCATCAGTGAAATACAAATCAAAACCACAATGCTATACTACCTCACACCAGTCAGAATGGCTAAAATTAACAAGGCAGGAAATGACAGATTCTGGCAAGGATGCGGAGAAAGGGGAACCCTCCTACACTGTTGGTGGGAATGCAAGCTGGTGCAACCATTCTGGAAAACAGCATGTAGGTTCCTCAAAATGTTGAAAATAGAACTACCCTATGACACAGCAATTGCACTACTGGGTATTTACCCTAAAGATACAAACGTAGTGATCAGAAGGGGCATGTGTACCCGAATGTTTATAGCAGCAATGTCTACAATAGCCAAACTATGGAAAGAACCTAGATGTCCATCAACAGATGAATGGATAAAGAAGATGTGGTATATATATACAATGAAATACTATGAAGCCATCAAAAGAAATGAAATCTTGCCATTTTCAACAACGTGGATGGAACTAGAGGGTATCATGTTTAGTGAAATAAGTCAATCGGAGAAAGACAACTATCACATGATCTCCCTGATATGAGGAAGTGGAGATGCAATGTGGTGGGGGGTTAGGGGATAGGAGAAGAATAAATGAAACAAGATGGAATTGGGAGGGAAACAAACCATAAGTGACTCTTAATCTCACAAAACAAACTGAGGATTGCTGGGGGAGGGGGGTCGGGAGAGGGGGGTGGAGTTATGGACATTGGGGAGGGTATGTGCTATGGTGAGTCCTGTGAAGTGTGTAAGCCTGGCGATTCACAGACCTGTACCCCTGGGGGAAAAATACATTATATGTTTATTTAAAATAAAAAAAAGTTAAGAAAAATACAAAGAAATCTTTAATTTTAAAAAGGCTTTATTTATTTATTTATATATTTTGCCGAAGGAAATGTTTATTTTATACATCTATTCATTTTTAATAGATTCATAATTGACATACTATATATTATATTCATGTGTATATCATAGTAATTCAATATTTTTGTATGATTACACAATGATCACCTCAATAGTTCTAATCTGTAACTATACAAGATTATTACAATATTATTGGCCTTATTGTCTATGCTATATACAATATCCCAATGGCTTATGTATTTTATAACTGGAAGTGTGTACTTCATAATCCCCTTCACTTATTTAATCCATCCTTCTACCTGCCTTTCCTCCAGCATCTGAGATTTTGTTTGTTTTCTGTATCTTATCTATTTCTGTTTTGCTTTGTTTTTTCATTTGTTTTTTTCATATACGTGAAATCATATAGTGTTTCCTCTTTCTGACCTATTTCACTTAGTGTAATACCCTCTAGGGAAATATAAATCAAAACCACAGTGAAATACCACCTCCCATCTGTGAGAATGGATTTTATCAAAAAGACAAGATAAAACAAGTGCTGGCAAGGACATGGAGGAAAGAGAACCCTGGACACTGTTGGTGGGAATGTGAATTGGTGCAGCCACTGTAGAAGAGGATCTCTAGCACTGGGAGTTATACTCAACTAATGAGTCATTGGACATTATATCAAAAGCTAATAATGCACTGTCATTTGGCTAATTAAATTTAAATAAAAGAAGCACACCCCCCCCAATAAAACAAAAAACAACAACAATAAAATAACTACCATATGATTTGGCAATTCCACTTGTGAATATTTACCCTAAAAATAAAAACAAAAACAAAAACAGAAAAAGCTCTTACTTGAACCCTCATCTACTACAAAGAAACAAGAAGCATAGGCATCTCACCTTGCTTAGCCTAGGGAGTCTATTCAATGTTCTTGAAAATATCATGATCCTTAGACTCAAAGCAATTTGGGTTGAAAGTCCAGCTCTGCCATCTGTTCTTTGGATGACACGGAGATACTTGGTTTACCCCTTTGAATCTTATCAATTAACATGGCTAAAATGGGATTGTAATATATAACCCTAATATATACATCATTGACTAAACTTTTCCAGTTTCCTTATTTCTTGGTATAACACATTTTTTGAGCATTTGCTCTATTTTTGGCAGATGTTTAAGTTCTAGGTTTAGAACCCTAAAATGATAGCTAAAAGCTCTGTATTCCAAATGGAAAGTACCAAGAAAGAATAGCAACACAATCATCAAATAAATAAGAAAATTATTGGAGAATGGTAAGTACTAGGAAGTCTACAAAACCAGGCAGTGGAAGATAGTGATTCTTTAGTGGTTGTGGTCAAGGAGAACTGAGCTGAGACCTGAATGATGATTAGAGTGAACCGCATGAAATGCTGAAGAACATAGTAATAGCCAGAAAAATAAAGTTGTTCAGGGAGGGTGGGGGAAGTACAAAATGAATAGTGGCAAGGGGGAGGAAATTATAATATTTGATAAATTTTAATGAGATCAGTGTGGCTGGACAAATAATAAATGTGTGAGAATATAGATTAAGATAAGGCTTAAGAGGAAGACATGAGTCAGGTCATTTAAAGATGCAGGGTTTTATTTTGATCACCATAGTTTTAATAAGATCCCTTTCATTCTTATATGCAAAGGAAGTTGGACACAAATAATATATTTTTTATATACTTTTCTTATGTGGTAATTCTGACTTGACATACGATAATTATAAAATCACCTGGCATTTGCAAATCTACCTCTAATTTCTTTATCCCTAAATTCATTCATCCATCTACTCTAATATTGTTAAGAGAGTTTTGTAAAGAAGAAACCAAAGACTAAAACATATATCGCCAACAATTATTGCTGCATAACAAAAGGAAATATTTGCATTTGAATAATCCAATAACATATATTTCTAACCTGTCTGTGGGGTAGGTTGGAGAGAGTCTGTTGACTCAGTTAAGAGTCTCTAAGGAGAGAGATTAGGAGAGGGTTGGCTGTATGAGTAACTAATATTCCTTGACTGAGGGGGCTAACAAGGACATATATGACCCATGGCAATGCATAGATCCTAGAAAGCAAGTTAGAAATAGGCCCATAGTCACGAACATTTTTTTTTAAAGATTTTATTTATTTATAGTCACTCACATTTTGTAGGCAAGAACAAGTCCATAACCATGACTGAAGTGACGAGACAAGATAATACACTCGCCTTTAAAAGGAAGTGATGAGAAGTTATGTAGCAGGGGGAGAGTAGATATAAAGAGGGAAAGAATTGTGGACAATAACCCAATCCATTAGGAATGGAAAAAGCTCTGTTTTCCAAAATAGCACAAAAACACTAGAAAAAAAGAAAGATAGAAAGAAAGATAGATGAAAGAAAGAAAGTAGGTAGAAAGGAAGGAAGGAGAGAAAAAGAGAAAGAAAGAAAGGTCTGATAGGTAAGCCCCAAAGAGTTACTTTTGCCTTACAAACCACCCTTTCTTACTTGTAATCCTCAGGTTCAAACTTCATGTACATAATACTGTTTGCCAACATATATTCAAGCTTGAGTCAATAAGTCTTGTATTCATTGTATACCTTCCAGAAAATCTGTACTCTACATTCACTGGTTATAAAACTTTAATGATTCTATCTGTAATTAAACACAAACATTATTTTTCATATTACAGTTTAAACTTAAAAATATTCAGCTCTATCTAGCTTCCTGCACTGATGCTGACCATGTCATTTTATATCTTGACACATTTGCTTATATCATTCCCTCTACCAAGAAATTTCTTCCAAATAGTAAGTATTCAATATACATTATGAAATTTATGAAAAGATAAGAGAAGGAATAAAGTATTTCATACACTAAACAAAAGCAACATTTGGAGTTAAAGCACAGAATTGATATGACCAACTTTACCACTATGATCATCACAAAAGGATTGCTCATATTTAGTTGTTATTTGCATTAATGACAATTACTAGTAAGACAAAAGAATGAGTAATAATATGAACTTAATGAAATAAGTCTGAAGACTCCACTGTCTAGCAAGAATGACGGTATAAAGTACTCCAACTCTATATGTAAAATATACACAAAATATTTTATAATGTCAAAATATCCAAGTTAAATGCCTTATTAAATATCTGGTTATGAAATAAAGATATAAAAATTAAGAAAAAATAAAGAAATGACTTCTGTGCTATTGGAACCTGAAATTAGCCTGAGCTTGTTAAAGTCATAGGTCTACTGACGTAGTGTGGACACTTACACGAGGCATATTGCGGGGCAGTAGCCATGGATCCAAGGCAAATTTCAGAGAATTTTGTACTAGCTTGTCAGCTTATTTTTTTTTTTTATATCATTGATACTTATTATTTGAACCTAGTTTTAGTGAGAACTTCACAGAGCACTGTCACTGAGGCCAGTCATGTAGTAAGAATGTGCCTATCTGACCAGCAGGGTATAAAATGTCCTGATTGAGAATCCCTATTGAGTTTCCTTGTCCCAGGGCATTCCAAGCATATATCCTTGGTTTCTGATTTGAGAGAGAAAGCATATCCTTTATTTGTCTGTGCCTGGTCTTTTGGATTGTTCGCTGGGAGGCAGCTTTTGGCAGAGAAATATCCTTACTCTAAAAAACAGCATAAACAGTAGCTTCAGAGGCATTGCCATTTAAAGTCCTGTTAGATTTCTTTAGGAATCAAATGGGTTTGACTGCCCTAGCACAATTACAAATGCTATAACTATAAAGAAAATAAACTTGCTTCATGAAGTCAAAATGTTTCTCACCAGCAGGCAAATTCCCTTAATGATAGGGATCTAGGGGCTTATGTTTTTAACAAGTATTTCTTTTGTCCCACATTGATTGTACTAATATTGCACAACATGAACCAGATTTCTGGATGTACTTGGGGGGGGGACCCTGCACTGACTTCTTGGCCTCTAAAAGTGCAGTAAAACTGAAATTCTTGCAAAGATGTGTGACTACTTTGTTAAGTAATTAAAAGTAATAATGTTAATTAAAATCAGTTCACCTTTACAAATGAATTTTGCTACTCTTACAGTATGAGATTAAACTTTTCAAAATTTTCAAAAGTCGAGACCTATTTTTTTTGTTTCATGTGTTTATGATTTATCATCTTATTTTATTATTTATTATTCAGTATCTTACAATTTAGAATAGACTCATTTCCTTTTTAATTTTTCAAACAATTTTCCACAAATATATGGATAGATTAATGGACAAACCCCACCATTCCTCCCTTACTTTTATCTAAGACAGTTCTGTATATTTTCTGAATAGTCCTAAATTTAAGATTAAATATATGTATTTGTGATCTTCATACAACATATATGAGTCACTGTTTCATTTTTCTGTATTCTTGAGATTTTTCAAAGTAACATTGAAATTATATTTTTGTGGTCTGTGTGAGCTGTCATAGATATTTGACTATGATGATTAGGACATATTTACTTTTATGATCCAAACACTAAACCAATAAAAAAGTTATACCTGATTAATTGCATGCTTATTGCTCAATTAATGAGGGATCACTTTATAACTAACTCTTTTAGAAATTTTATATCAAAACATTAGTGTCTATTTATTAATCTAAAATAACCCTTTAAAGTATGCTTTCTGGCAGGGGGGTATGATGTTTGTCTGCCTTTTCCTTTTACCAGCAACATATCCACCATCAAAAACAAAACAAAACAAAACAAAACAAAACAAAACAAAACAAAACACACACACACACAAAAGCCACAGTTTTAAAAACAGATTGTTTCCTTTTATGTACATGATAGACTGAAGTGATTGTGAAGTAAGAGAACATGCATTTTCAGAGGAAAAAGTGTATAAAGAAATCTCAGGAGATTAAATTTCTATTTCCTGCTTCAGCTATTCGCTAGGTGGCTAAAGGCAATGAGTTTCAAAATGTGGTTCTCTGGAGGTGATCACATTACACTTTAAAATAAGCATGTATATACTCTCCTCAAATCTTACATTTGAAGTATGAACTCATGTATTTTTATGGAGGCTAAAAAAATGTCCCTAAGGTCTATGAACACACATAATAGCATGATTATTAAAAGTATTTCCCCTGATCCAAAATTTGTCATTTCACAAATGTGGGTTTTGTGCCTCCTCATGTTTTTGTCTTGATGAAATGAACTCTATAAGATTATTCTACCTAGTTCATTACCTCTTCTTGTTAATTTACACTCATAATTCCCCTCGTTCATTGTTGCTTCTGGCTTTGATTGACTTGACAGGCTACCTAGGCAAAATATCTGAATTGACTTCAAATTCAACTGTTTTGTGTCACAGTGCCATGGTTGTGAAATTCTCAGTACCATATTATCCATTCTATTTTCTACCTCTGTGGTCCCTAATCCTAAACTCTTCTACAGTTTCATCCTCCTCTATCAGACTAAAACAAATAATACAGATACTAGTCCTCTCTATCTCCTTTGGATTTCCTTACACTGTGTTGACGCTGTTGGCAATTTCAACCTCAGTCTTAATCAATAGGCAGATAACTATCAAATTTACAATTCCATCTTTGAACTCTACTTCGAGCACCAGACATGAGTATTGAAACCCCTTTTTGTTCTCTACTATTCAAAGGTTGCTCAGATTCATGTCCAAAACCAAAATCAGACCCTATTTCTTAATTTCCTACAAAACTTTGAAGTTCCTTCATGTAGAATCAAAAATTGTAATTATATATACATGTTTTATTATTTGAGTGATGTTTGCCTTTCCTATGAGTGTATAAGCTCTATTAGGACAGGAGGCCTTTCTCTTCTGGTCAACATCTCTATACCCCTTGCTTAACAGAGTGTCTGGAATATAATAGACATTTGAAAAATATTTATTGAACATTTAATAAAGCAATTCTGGAGGATAAATAACAGGAAAAAGAAAAGATTGCAAATACTCCTAAGTTTTTGTGATACTAATAGTTTTAGCAAGTTAAGAATTATAATTTTTATCAGACAATAAGTAAAACAGTTTGCATATAAAAGTTTTTATTATTCTTATATCAAATAATTCCAGAAATAAAATATGCCCTTAGTAGACACATGTATATAAATAACAAAGAGATGATAAATGGGGAGATGGACAGATGTATACATACAAACATACGTGCATGCATACATAATTTTTATGAGGAGCCACTGATTCTGAGGCATGTAACAAGTGTAGGAAAGTATTGAGGGTTCTGTAATTTAGAAGACTCATCTAGAATGTTAATAAATAGCAGTTTCGCTTTTTTTTTTTTAATCTTCTTTTTCAAAAGAAAGATGAAGTAAGTCCCAATGCTTGGCCTAGGATGATAAGACACAATGTGTGGTTGATCCCTGGTAGTTTAGATTTCACACCCACTCTGGATATATATTTTCTAGGTCAAATAATCTTTGTTAAGGATGTGCTGGTGTCTGTTTTTGAAAGGAATGAAAAGGCAATTTAAATTAATTGGCCCTTAGAGCTCCGAAGAGTTTAATTCCCTCATGTGATTAAACTCTTTACCCCTAAAGATTCTATTCCCTTGATTTTAAAATTGAATAAGATTCAGCATTTGTTTTATACATACAAACACACATACACAAACACACACACACTGTTATGAAATCATCTCTCTTTTAGGCAGTAGACTGTGTATGTTCAATGAACAAATAGTCAATCTTAAGAAGAAATACTACTAGAAATTTAAGAATTTATTTCAGGGAACACAGTTAATAAAATAGGAAGTTTTATTGTGTTACCTAGCAAAATGTCAAATAAAAAAAATCCAGCATATTATTTTTTGGTCATTTAACATATTCTTTTGCTTTCTGAAATCACATAGTAAAAAAAAAGCCATATTTAAGAATAGATTATAAAATATGACATAATAATATTAATATTATATATGGTTAGCTTTCTTCTGTTTATCACTTGCCCGTGTATTTAATGAAACTATATCTTAGAAAAACTTGAGAACTTGTTTTTCTATCTGTAGATATTTTCTTTTCTTTTTTTTTTTTTTTAAGATTTTACTTATTTATTTGACAGATAGAAATCACAAGTAGGCAGAGAGGTAGGCAGAGAAAGAGAGAGGAGGAAGCAGTCTCCCCGCTGAGCAGAGAGCCTGATGGGGGGCTCAATCCCAGGATCCCAGGATCATGACCTGATCCGAAGGCAGAGGCCCTAACCCACTGAGCCACCCAGGCATCCCTATCCACTTCTTATGTATCTGCTTAGCCCCCACTTTTTTTGAGAGTTAATGTGTCTTTAGTACTTTTATGTATGCATTGTTCCACTTGGTTCTTCCAACTTTGGGATACAGATAATGGTTTGTCCCAGTTTTGTGAAAGAAGGTATGGGAATTAAGAAGGTTGGTCAGAATCACAAAACAAAAATCACAAAATTCACAAAAAAGAAAAGGACAAAATACTTTTATTTGCAGCAGACACCAAAAGTACACTTTACAGTGTAAATTCCTTTTTACCTTCAACCAATCCTCTTCAAATTATGTTTAAAAACATTGATTATTTAAGTTTCTCATCCTTTAAAACATGAAAACTACTGCCTTAGAATGAAAGTTACAGATGTATATAAATACATCATCCTTATTTCTTTTGAATATCCTCAATTTGATTCTATATTGAAGCTTATCATTTACATTTCTATGGACTTGAAAATATTTTATTGCATGTTTATTTCAAAGACATTAGTTTTCTAATATACACAGGCATCCTCATTTATGGCTGTTGTATCACTATATCTGCTTCCTAATTGCTCCAGGGCTTGGTATATTTGTTTCTGTTTTTGTCCTTAAATAACAGTTGACTTTTTCTGTCAATTCTGATTGTTTAATACATAGAATATGCCACTGTGATTTCTTACCAGCAGTTGCACATCATGTAGTTATTTTTCTGGGTTTAGAATAGTGTATTGGTTATACTGTGGAGAAACTCCCTACGTTTGTTGATTCATCTCATCAACAGGTATTTTAAAGTAAATTCTATGGTAAAACAATGTGTGAATTGCAAATTTATTGTTTTTGATGAGACATTTTTGTGGTAATATTTTACAAGAAAATATTAATTTTTAATTTTTTTTAATTTTAAAAGTTAAAACCTTCAAAAATTCATTAAAATTTTAATCAGGTAACATTTTCTATTTTTTCAGATATTTAAACATCTTAAGAGAGTGAATTTTTAAAGTATAATCTAGTAGTTCAGAATCATATTTTTCTATAACATAATATATTTATCACAAATATTCTTATGCATTGATTCAGTCCTATATTTTAATGCTTTTTTTGAGAGTCCTATATTTTAATGCTTTTTAAAAAAGATTTTATTTATTTATATGACAGAGAGATAGAGAGAGAGCACAAGTAAGAAGAGCAGCAGGCAGATGGGGAGAAAGCAGCCTCTCTGCTAAGCAGGGATCCTAATGGAGGGCTTGATCCCAGAACCCTGGAATCATGACCTGAGCCGAAAGCAGCCACTTAACCAACTGAGCCACCCAGATGACCCTAAGGTAATGCTTTTATTCAGAGTTGATAGTGTACTGATTCAGATGCTAATCTTATTCAGAAATATTCTCACATATATACCCAGAATAATGACTAACTGTATTTCTTGCTCCTTGTGGCCCAGGTGAGTTGACACATAAAATTAGCCATTACATCATGGGCCTAAATAAGTTTCCTATAATGTAGAAAGTACCAAATGTCATAAGGTAGTTAAGAAAGTTGATAGATCAATGTCAAGAGGAAGAATATACTACTTATTATTTTCCACGTTAAGAGTTTACTCATCTTCCTCTTTGCTCAATAACTCTCAGGTCATACATCTGAAGTTTGTCTGAAGGTTGTGATAATGTGTAAAAAGGAGAGAGCTGCATTCCCCCAAATCAACTTTCAAGAATGGATCCTACTTAGATTTGGGAAAAAGAGGAACTTGTGTGAAATTTGAAGCTGAAAGAAAATCAGAGGCCATTATTCTTAGAAGGTTGTCCTGGTCAGACCCTCTGATGGACAGAGGTGGGTCTCAGCTTGTCTCTTTGTCCTCTGTTCCCTGTCCAGCGTGTCTCCACAACTGTGGGCCCTGCTTGCCAGCAGCATTCGCTGGCCCACCACCAAGCACCCAGCTGGGGCCTACAAAAGCTGCAGATGAAATACAGATGAAATAGTCATTTTCACTGATCTCTCCATGAGCGCTCACTTAGTAGTCCCCTTCACCAGCGAGATCAGCTTCTCAGATTTTTTGTAAACTCTAACTTGGTCACCCATGCTGTGCCTGCAGATGGAAAGTAAGTGATTTTCCCCTGATCCTCCAACTTATCCCTTCCAGACTTCAACCTCTTCAGCATCTGCCAAGTTTCTCTTACTGAATTTCCATGAGATTGCTCATTCCCAAAATACTTGGGGTGGTGAGCATCCTTGACCACAAGGGTGTAACAATATCTACTGTTCACGGAGTGCTCACCATGCTGCAACTTGTAGATACACTTTATACTAAACTTGGCCTGCTGGATAAACATTTTCACCCTTGTTAAATGGATGAAAGAACTGGAACTTAGAGAAGTCACAGATTTTCTCAAGCACACAGAGATCATAGGTCATAGTGCTAGGATTCGAGTCCTTCTCAGAGTGTGCTTTTCTGTCTACTAATTAATTCTATATGTAAAAATGTGGAATAGCAAATGGCAAACTTACCTAAAAGTCAGATACTTTAACTGTATAAGGTAGATGAGTGCCTGACAAAAATGGCATCGAATACATCATAAAAGTTGGCAGTCATTTTGCTATAAAAATTGAACTATCTCAAAAATGCATGAAGCAAATCATCTCACCAAAACAGCAATTTCCACTCTATACTTAGCTTGCCCAGTGTCACCCAAGAATAGAGCACAAAATATATTTCCTAAAATGCTTGCTTCTTCTAACCTTTTGGGGGACAGCCGGCGCTTAGCACAGTGCCGTATTCTGCCTTGCGTTGTGCACTGACAGATCTAATCCCCACTAGAGCAGTATTTCCCATCAACAGATATTTAGAAAGTGTTTTCAGTCTGAGGATACTTGAGCCTTAACTTACTGACCTTTGTCCTGATGCAGAATCAAAAGTGTTTCCATACTGTTGTCTCCTTGAGTCATCTCAATTATAACAAAACAAAATAAATCTTTAGGACAGAAATGCACTTAGGATAGCTGATTTACTATTGTTCTAAGCTAACAAAAGTCTGTTTCTTTCTTCCTAGTGCATTTCAGATGTGATAATAACAAAATAAATCTCTTAGAAACAAACAAATCTCTTTGGGAGCTAGAGAAAAGCTCTTAAAAAAGTCATTTTGAGGTACCCAATTTCCTCTCTTCCACATTCGGATGTTCAGATATGTTTTGGAGAAGAAGACACTAAAAGACTAGATGTCAGACACCTTGTCTCCTTTTTAGGACACTTTGTGAAAAACAAACCACTTAAATGTGCTGCCTAGTAGCTCATTTTGTATTTATATCTTCCATTCCTCCCAAAGTGTCAAATGTGTTCTAATGGACTCATATTTAGACTAACATTTATATATAATGAAAGGAAATGACTTTGGAAAAAAATAGTAATGTTTACTCCATACAACTCCAGAGAGAAATAGACTAATATGTTTCTCTCCACATTGCTTTCTCATTTTTTCTGATTGTACTTTACCCATCATCACTTCCACGTTCTGATGTCATCGTTGTCCTACGGAAAACTTATTGAGGTGGAAACCAAACTCCTCATTCCCCACTCATGCTCCCAAAGCTCTATTCAAATTCATCCTTGTCCTAGCTAACAAATGGCAGTGAGTTTCCCGAGTCTCCTTGTTACTTCCCATACATCTCAACAGGGCGCTGGAGAAGCTTGCTGTCCTGAACTGCTCATAGGCACAGACAAGAAGCGCCAAGTTAAATCCTCACTTCCCCCTGCCAAAGGCCCAGAAAACAGGGTGACTTCACAACAGAAAACATTTTTGGCTATAACTCTCTGTTCCAGCCAAACACTAACAGAAAAACTGCATCCCTCCCCCACATCCTTCATCCCTATGGCTTCTTCAGGGTCTAGTGAAAAGGTAATCTTCAAACTCCACCCCCAACCATGGAAGCAGGAGCCAGGGTGGTGTCAACTGGACCCAGCAGGGTGCTGGTTTCTCACCCCTCAGACAGCAGAGGCAGGGGAGACTGTGATTTCACCCCCAGATAGTGTCAGTGGAGTCCAGGAACTGAGGATTCACCACTGATGATCAGTGCTGAGACTCAATGAAGCAGTTCAAACAAGGCTATTAACCATCCTGTTACTCACAAAGCTCCCATTTTCTTCAAAAGCATGAGCCTCCATATCCACCTGATGTCTATGAGACAGAACACAGTCTTGGGGGTAGAGCTAGCCAACACTTGCAGCTTTTCCCTTGTCAGGAGTGTTTTGCAAGAAACTGAGTCAGAAGGAAGGGGTACAACTTTTTCAAGTACTGAAAGAAAAGAAGGGTCAACCACAAATCTATATCCAATAAAATATACCAGGAATTAAAAATGCATCAAGAATGAGAGAGAGGGGTGCCTGGGTGGCTCAGTGGGTTAAGCTTCTGCCTTCAGCTTGGGTCATGATCCCAGGGTCCTGGGATAGAGCCCTGCATCTGGCTCTCTACTCAGCAGGGAGTCTGCTTCCCCCCACCTCTCATTCTGCCTGCCTCTCTGCCTACTTGTGATCTCTGTCAAATAAATCATAAAAAAAAAAAAGAATAAGAGAGAAATATAAACAAGTTTAGATGAAGGAAAACAATTTGTTGCTAGCACACCTAGTCTTGAAAAATGGCTAAAGAAATTCTCTCAACAGAGAGAAAATGGTAACAGAAGAAATCTTGGAACTTCAGGAAAGGAAGTAACGAAATGGATTAAAAAATGAGAAAAAGAACAAAATGACTATCCTTCATCTCATGTGTTTCTTATACCATATTTGATGGTTAAGTAACAATTATGATGTCATCTGATGTGATGCTCAATGTAAGTAGAGGAAATACTTAAGACAATTATATTTTAAAAGTTGGGAGATAACTTTATGCAATTAAATAAGATCTAGTCATGTGATTACCAGACATTAACACTTCCCATAATTAAAATTACACTTAGAATAAATTTCCAAATTCTTAATAAACTTGGGAGGACTTGCATACTATGGTGACAACTACATCTTTTACCTTCACCTTAAACCACTTTCACCCTCCCTTACTGTGCTCCTCCGGCTCTGATGTTCCTTCACTCACCCTTCCAGGACTTTTGTGCGTATGTTTCCAATCTGAAATGCTTTTCATGTAGCTCACTCCTGTGCATTCTTTAGGTTGAAATTTAAAGGTCACAACTATAAGGGAGATTTCTCTGACTCCAACCCAATCAAATTAGATACCTGATTATGTTTTTTCAATCTCTTTTCATTTGACTCCTTAGCCCATATGGGCAGAGGACAAATGCTTTTCACGACTGTATTCTCTCTGCCAGCACAGAGCCTGGCCCACAAAAGAAGTTCAGTAGGATTTGTTCAACAAATAAATGAAGTAGGAGTTGATTTTTCTCAAAGACTTTGCTCTACATACCCTTCACATAGAGGCACAATATCTGATGTCTAAGTATTTACTTATATTAAGGGCTTATAAAATGTTTAAAATCCAGAAATAAACATTAATTCAGTAATATGTAACAAAAATATTGCAACATTAAGGTTGAGAAAATATTTCACAATAAAGAAATCTCTAATTTCATGATGATTAATTGCAGCTTATAATTTTGAATTGAATTATGGACCAGACATTTTAAAAGAAATTGAGAATATTATTGAGACATTCAACAACATTTGAATATGAATCAAGGATTAGTCAATAATTGAATTATTAATAAAACTGGGTATGGTATTAAAGTACTCTCAAATTGGGGCACCTGGGTGGCTCAGTGGGTTAAGCCGCTGCCTTCGGCTCAGGTCATGATCTCAGGGTCCTTGGATGGAGTCCCGCATCGGGCTCCCTGCTCAGCAGGGAGCCTGTTCCCTCTCTCTCTCTCTGCCTGCCTCTCCGTCTACTTGTGATTTCTCTCTGTCAAATAAATAAATAAAATCTTAAAAAAAAAATAAAGTACTCTCAAATTATTTGGAAGTAACCAGAAAATAAACTATGTGTGTAGAGGGGGAAAAAAGCATAAATAAGGGAGTGACTAAATGATGAAACAAATTGGGAAAACATGAACAATGGGTAAATCTGGAAAAGCAGCTGAGAATCCTTTGTAGAATCCTTCCAACTTTGTAAATGTGAAATTATATCAAAATACAAAGTCTCAAAAACAGAGAATTATTCAAACCTAAGGAAAACCACTATCTAGGACACTTGGAATTATATATTTACATACAATTCTTCTTGAAAAATTTTCTTGATATTAGGTCTCACTGGTAAAAAGATCAATTAACATTAAAAACTCAATGATAATCAGAAAATAAATATTACATTAAAGATAACCATTTGAATTGACTTAACATAATTAATGATCATGAACTTATATAGAGAGAATGAATCATGATATTTCTTTACATATTCACAAGTACAGAGTAATTTTTTCATTTCTGCCATTAGATATGCCAACAATGTAAAAAATAGAAAAATATCTAAGTATTTTAAAAGATGTTGAAATTTCTTGGCATCAGGGAAATACAAATCAAAACCACAATGAGATACCTCCTCACACCTGCCAGAATGGCTAAAATTAACAACTCAGGAAACAACAGATGATGATGAGAATGTGGAGAGAGGGAAATCTTTTTGCACTGTTAGTAGGTATGCAAACTGGTTCAGCCACTCTGGAAAACAGCATGGAGGCTCCACAAAAAGTTAAAAATAGAGCCACTCTATGACCTATCAGTTGCACTATGAGGCATTGATCCACAGAATACAAACAAGAATTCAGAGGGGCATGTGCACCTCCTTCTTTATAGCAGCATTGTCCACAATAGCCAAAATACAGAAAGAGACCATATGTCCACTGATAGATGAATGGATAAAGAAGATGCTGTATATATTCATCAAAATATTACTCAGCCATCAAAAAGAATGAAATCCTGCCATTAGCAACAATTTGGATGGTACTAGAGGATACTATGCTAAACCAAATAAGTCAGAGAAAGACAAGCATATGATTTCACTCATATGTGGAATTTAAGAAACAAAATATATGAAAATAGGGGAAGGGAAAGAAAAATAAGCTGAAAACAGAGATGGAGACAACCCATAAGAGAATTTGGAATGCCAAAATGAGAAGAGACAAAGAACTGGGTAGAGAAATAGTTGATGAAATAATGGCCATATTTTTTCCCAAAATTAATGACAAACCCTTATGGATTTAAGAAACTCAAAGAATGGTTGCGCCTGGTGGCTCAGTGGTTAAGTGCCTTTGGCTCAGGTCATGATCCTGGGATCCTGGAATTGAGCCCCGCATCAGGCTCTCTGCTCAGGGTCCTGGGATTCAGCCCCGCATCCGGCTCCCTGTTAGATGGGAAGCCTGTTTCTCACTCTCCCACTCCTTGTGTTCCCTCTCTTGCTGTGTGTCTCTGTCAAATAAATAAATAAATCTTAAAAAAAAAAAAAGAAAGAAAAAGAAAAAGAAACTCAAAGAATGGGATGCCTCAGGAGCTCATTTAGCCAAGCATTTGCCTTTGGCCTAGGTCACAATCCCAGAGTCCTAGGATCAAGTCCCTCAGTGGGATCTTTGCTCAATGGGGAGCCTGCTTCTCTGCTTGCTGCTCTCTCTGCTTGCTGTTCCCTCTGCTTGTCTCTTTCTCTCTCTCTGACAAATAAGTAAACAAAATATATCTAGAAAAATAAGCTCAAAGAATAAAAAACAGATATATATCAAATATACACACATAATAGTCATATTACATTAAAACTACTTTGAAGGAAAGACAAAGAGAAAGACTTCACTGCAGCCGAAACAAACAATACTCATTTTGTAAGGGGAACATGGAGAACTCTTAAAACAGATTTCTTACCAGAAACTATACAAGCCAGAATACAATGGAATGACATTTTCACATGCTTGAAGAATAAACAAAACAAAACTTTGAAAACAGTATTCTAAACCCAATGCAAATATATGTCAAAAATGGTAGCCAAGTCAAGTGACCAAAATCAAATAACCCAAATCAGGTATCCAAATATTGGGAAAATTGATTGGTAATGTACCTGTAATTCAATAAAAGTTAACAGAAATCTTTAGGCAGAAGGAATATGACACTAGATAAAAACAAATCTCTTTCTACACACACACACACACACACACACACACACAAAGCAGAGTGCTAGAACTGAAATGAAGGTAAATGTCAAATTCATGTTTTCTGATCTTTAGTAACACTCAGTGACAACTGTCTAAAACAGAGATAGTAACAATATGTTGTGTGTTTAAACATATGTAAACATTAAATGTATGACAAAGAAATGGAAAGGAGAAATGGAAGTAGACTGCTGTAAGCTCCTGAGCCAACAGAAAAGCATACGAATTAATAATTGAGATTGGTAAGGTTGTAAGATAAAAATAAATATGTAAAAATCAATTTGATATCTATGCATTAGCAATGAAAAATTGGTTTTTGAATTTTAAAAAATACCATTTACAATAGCACTAAAAAAGGAGTTGTAGGTATAAAGGTTTGGCATTGATTTTGTTACTTTACAATTCCAAAAATACAGGTACAGTCAAGCCCAAATTGCTCCTGGGAATATGTTTATTTTGCTTTTAACATCGGGTAAGGAATGGCTTTTTCTGAGTTTTTGCTTAAGGATGTAGAAAATTAAATTTTAACTGCTGAAAACAGAATAATCACACATTAGGGAATTAGGGATTTAAGGGTTTCAGGTGTTTCAGAAAAGCCTTAGTAATCTGAAGTTTCACATACTTATTTATATAGCACACGAGTTCTGAGACTTTTGAAGTTCACTTATTCTACACATTGAACTCTAAAAGCAGCATGTGCATATTTTTGAGATATCAAATGTATAATCTTGGAACGGTATTTGAAGTACAAAATGCCTTTAATGAACTAAGAGCATATTGCACTTACAACACATATTCTATACTATGGGCTTCTAAGAGAGGTGGGTATGATGCTGTGAAGAAAAGCAATTGCATTCTCAGTAGGTTATCACAGTGTATTTTCAGAAGTTTCTAATTGAAGGCATGCTTCATTTGCCTTGGCTATAAAAAAACCTACATTTGCTCATGATTATGTCTGTAAATGCCCTCGTAAAATGTACTCTAGCAAACACACCCGCACACTTGCATATGTGCACACACATGCACATAGACACAAACATTTTACAATTTACTAAGAAATATTTTCATGCAGATTACTTCTCACTTCTTTTATGTTTTTTCTGAGATCTTTAAGAATATAGAAAAGTTAGATACTAATATAAATTAATTTAAATGTATTAAAACATATTAAAAAGCCCTGCGTTTGACTTAGTAAATTAAATCATTTTTATTTCTTTTTTTTTTTTAAAGATTTGCTTATTTAAGAGAGAGAAATAGAGAAAGAGTGAAGTCCACAAGCAAGGGGAGGGGCAGAGGGAAAGGGAAAGAAGCAGCTCCCCATTGAGTGCAGAGCCCAACTGGATCCCAGTACCCTGAAATCATGACCCAAGCCATGACCCAAGGTGAATCAAGAGTCAAATACTTAACTGATTGTACTACATGGACACCTCTTTTCATTTTAAAATGGAAAAATGTCAGGAAGGACTTCCTAAATTATGTATTCCATACCTTGATTTTTTAAACCAATAATTAAATGTTTTCTTTAAAGCAGGTTGCTTTAATTTTTTCTTTCAAATAATAATACACAGACACGCATATACAAAAACAGATAATATATATCCACTATCAGTATTTCCTTTTATCTTGTCCCTTTCTAGTTCCTTGTTCATGTCTTATTGAGAAAAAAGGGTGCTTCACAATATGCTCATCATAAACTTTCAAGATAGTTGCATGGGATTGTAATTATTATTATAGAAAAATAAGGACTGAATGAGAATTGAATATCAGTAGTGCCTTCCAGAGAAATTTCATACCAATCATGATGGTATTCAGGTTTGTTTCTCCTGCTCTCCAGCCAGAAGAGATTAGAGATTATTAGACACCAAAATAACCTCCATTCTGAATCTCATTGTCATTTACAGGATAGGTTATTTTAATTCCTGAGAATCTCTGCCTAACAAATTCTACTTTTAGGAATCCTACCCACTTTAAGATTTGCCATTTAATAAGCTCTTGACTTTGAACAAATTACCTACTCTGGGAGCTTCAGATCCTTCAGAGGTAAAACTATAAGGCCTGATTCATAAACTGAATGGGAATAGCAAAACACTAAGAATAAAATTCTTGGTCCATAGTAAGACCTCATCATTGATAAATATTGTGATTATTATTAGAGAGGAAATGTTATATTATTGGAAAGAGAGAATGAAAGACCTCTGTTAGAACA
Source organism: Mustela nivalis (assembly GCF_964662115.1). Classification (NCBI taxonomy): domain Eukaryota; kingdom Metazoa; phylum Chordata; class Mammalia; order Carnivora; family Mustelidae; genus Mustela; species Mustela nivalis. The sequence continues at coordinate 28,111,433 of NC_139024.1, forward strand.
TGGGTTTTATTTTGTGATAAAAAATTATGGTTTATAGATCATTATTAATGTATTCAAAATACATAGATATACAAAATCATGTGTAAGAAAGTCTTCAATCCTTAATAACAACAGGCAATGAGCATAACCACATCTAGACCTTATAGATTATCAGAATATGTCTGTGAAGAGAGATGGAGCATTCACGACTATGAAACATTCAATTAAAAAGTTATAGAGCTTTAGTGCCAAATCCTCATATTTCTCTCATCTGAGACTAACTTTACCAATAGAGCTAGATAGGGTGAAGTTCTATCTTCTCAAGATCTTTCAAACTTACCCAGGTGTGAGGAAGCAGAAGATGCACATCTGACAGGAAGAAATGTAAGAAATTTCAAATTGAAATCCAAGACAAGGATGGTCTCCACCAACCCCTAAATTAGTCACTTATTTGTTTCTTTATTCAATAACTAATTATTGAATATGGGACTTGGTACCAGCATCGTGCTTGACAGACTTTGGAAATACTGTGCTGAGCAAGGTGGGAGCCTCTGCTTTTATGAAATAAATACCCACAGAAATAAATTGCTTTATTGAAATTATTTTATTTATTTAGTGACTTCTGCTCTAAGAAATAAAGAGATAAACATAACTTTAGAAAATTACAAAGGTTATGGAGAAAATGAAACAGGGAGATATCTTGGGTGATCAGGGTCAACTTTGGTTTGGCTAGTCGGGGAAGCCGTCTCTGAAGTTTTCTTTTGGCACTGGATCTGAGAACTTCATGGGACATTGAACTTCCAGTGATTTAAAGAAATATCCCTGAAGCTAGGATGCCTTCCCTTATTCTGACCCCCATGTTTATTCTATTAGAAATTCTAAAGCTCATGGTGGTTTGAGATGAGAAACTTGCAGATAGGCAACATCTCCGATCAAAACCTAAACTACATTGATTCTTCTCCTACCCACTTAAGCCTCCATGTTGCATCACCACTTCATCATATCAGGGAGATCATATGATAGTTGTTTTTCTCTGCTTGACTTATTTCGCTAAGCATGATACGCTCTAGTTCCATCCATGTTGTCACAAATGGCAAGATTTCATTTCTTTTGATGGCTGCATAGTATTCCATTGTGTATATATACCACATCTTCTTGATCCATTCATCTGTTGATGGACATCTAGGTTCTTTCCATAGTTTGGCTATTGTGGACATTGCTGCTATAAACATTCGGGTGCACATGCCTCTTTGGATCACTACGTTTGTATCTTTAGGGTAAATACCCAATAGTTCAATTGCTGGGTCATAGGGCAGTTCTATTTTCAACATTTTGAGGAACCTTCATGCTGTTTTCCAGAGTGGTTGCACCAGCTTGCATTCCCACCAACAGTGTAGGAGGGTTCCCCTTTCTCCGCATCCTCGCCAGCATCTGTCATTTCCTGACTTGTTGATTTTAGCCATTCTGACTGGTATGAGGTGATATCTCATTGTGGTTTTGATTTGTATTTCCCTGATTGGGAGGGAGACAAACCATAAGTGACTCTTAATCTCACAAAACAAACTGAGGGTTGCTGGGGGGAGGGGGTTTGGGAGAAGGGGGTGGGATTATGGACATTGGGGAGGGTATGTGCTTTGGTGAGTGCTGTGAAGTGTGTAAACCTGGTGATTCACAGACCTGTACCCCTGGGGATAAAAATATATGTTTATAAAAAAAAATTATATAAAAAAAACAAAAATAAAAACAAAACAAACAAACAAACAAACAAAAAAAAAACCTAAACTACAGAGATTATCTGAACGTGATATGGGAAGCTAAAATTGGTTTAATGCAATGGAACTTAGAAAGATGATGAACTAAATAAAAGGGGGCACATAAAAAGAGACTCAAGCAGATACTGAATATAAAGATTAAAGGGAAAGTAGAATAGAAATTCCTGGATATCTAAATCCAGCATCTTTCTAAATCTCATTTCCTTGAACCAACTGTAGCTTTCTATATGATGTTCAAATACAAAGATAACAGACATAGTGAAAAGAAGGGGCACATACACCCCAATGTTCATAGCACCAATGTCCACAATAGCCAAACTGGAAGGGGCCAAGATGTCCTTTAAAGGATGAATGGATAAAGAAGATGTGGTTCATATATACAATGGAACATTACTCAGCCATCAGAAAGGATGAATACTCCCCATTTGCATTGACATGGATGGAACTGGAGGGGATTATGCTAAGTGAAATAAGTAAGTCAAGCAGAGAAAGACAATTAACATATAGTTTTACTCATATGTGGAACATAAGGAATAGTGCAGAGAATCATAGGGGAAGGGAGGGAAAACTGAAGAAATCAAAGAGGGAGACAAACCATGAGAAACTCTGGGATCTGGGAAACAAACTGAGGTTTACAGAAGGGAGGGGGCTGGGAAACAAACTGAGGGTTACAGAAGGGAGGGAACTGGGGCAATGAGGTGATGGGTATTAAAGAGGGCATGTGCTGTAATAAGGACTGGGTATTATATGCAAATAATGAATCATTGAACAGTATATCAAAAACTAATGATGTACTATATGATGGTTAGTTTAACATAATAAAAAAGGGAAGATACAAGAAAGAAAGATAGAAAGAAAGAAAGAAAGAAAGAAAGAAAGAAAGAAAGAAATCCCCATACCTGAATCCTGGGGATCATGTATTGATACATGCATTCATTCATGTATAAATATTTTCATTCCTTCATTTAATTAGCACATGGGCATTTGTGGAAATAGTAAATCAAGAAAAAGAAGACAAAACTCTATATATAGCTTTAGTCCTGAACAATCCAATAAAGGAGGTACTAGCAACATGTCTGATCACTAAAATCAAAATTAAGTAAAATTTAAAATTCTGGGGTTGCCTGCCTGGCTCTGTCAGCTCAGTGTGCAACTCATGATGTCAGGGTTATGGGTTTGGGTCCCATGTTAAGGGTAGAGATTACTTAAAGACAAAAATTTTTAAAAAATTCTCAGGAAGGAATAATTATAATTTAAGCTATAGTTTAGCAAGAGCATGGTGCTGCTTCACCAACTAACAAACAAGATTTCCCCCAAGGGTTGTCACTATTCATTACAGAACAGAGAGGCTATGCCCAAACTATGCCTTCATAGAGGGTTGTGCCTTAAGGAACCAATCAGTATTGGTAGACAGGTTGACTTAGAAACTTTAAATTAGATGAATAAAATATGTCCTGACAGGGCTATTTTTTTCTAACCTTCCCAGTAAACTAAGGGAGCTTATTTTACCCTCTCTTCTTGTCACTAATAGTATTGGTGGTGGTCTTCTAACTGTGACCCCTGAAGAAAAGGAAGAGGAACGGGTTATCTTCAACCCCATTATTCTAGTGTTCATAAAGAGAGTCTGTTCCCAGAAGACCCTGCTTTCCTAGCTGCTATCAAACCATACCAACGTAACTATGACGACGAGGATACTTGATGCTCTTTCCCCGGAAGATTGTGTGGATCTCAAGCATGTAGTACCATGTGACAGGAAGAAAGATTGTAAGTTTCTTTAGAGAATTCCTTACATCCTGTAAAGCAGACATCACTAGATTATAACCATCTGGTTGAAGATGAAAGTTGCTCCATGGAAGCCAACTACTTCTTAAAATCTCTCTGCCTTGTCCATGACTTCAACTTTTCTTTCCTTCTGCCAATGCTCCATTCTTAATATGTTTCAGTCAGCTGAATTCATTTCTACCCTCTAGATACTGTATTTTTTCCTGAATGAAAATATATATTTTGTCTCTTGTTTCTTTTAGCATCATGACCTGGAACAGAACTTTGGCCTTAAGTTAATGAGGTTTGCCTTGGTTCCAACTGGCAGACTTCATCAAGGGAAGATGGGGTCCAGTCCAATGAAGGTGCAAATGGTTGGTTCAACTTTAGTTCAATCTACCCTCCAGAGAGACCATGCCTTTTTTCTTTGTAAGTCACACACACACACACAAAAAAGCAAACAAAACACAGCTCAGCTCTCCAAGACAAGTTTTTTTTTTTCCCCTTGTCATCATAGTAAGCCTTGTCACTAACTGTTAAGAAATATTGACACATTTTTCCTTTTCTTTCTTATAAGAAGAAAGAAAACTTTTTAACTACAAATGCTTTTTTTTTTTTTTTTGTAACCAAGGTGATACCAGTGCCATGGATTAGTTAAAATATCATCTTCCTTTGACACAAACAGTATATATTGTTTGTAGCAACAGTGGTGATATAGCTTATGTAAAATTTGATATTAAACATAAGCAAATACCCATGGCATATTGCATGGACAGACAATAAAAAGATGTCAAAGCACCTGGGTGGTTCAGTTGCTTAAGCATCTGTCGTCAGCTCAGTTGATGATTCTGGACTCCCAGGATCAAGCCCCATTATAGGCCCTGTGCTCAGCAGAAAGTCTGCTTCTCCCTCCACCGCTCATCCAGCTCTTGTGCTCTCTCTCACTCAAATAAACAAATAAAAATCTAAAAAAAGGACATCAAAATGTAGAATAATCACACAATAAATTTATACTGATATTTAAGATTACATACTTCACAAAGCCATGTGAGAGTTAAATATAATATAAAACAAAACTCTATTAATATTGTGCCAGGCATCAAGATTTTATTTAAATGTATCAATTATTACAATTATGATAATGATGGAAATGATGAAGGAAATGATCAATAAACGGGCTAATTCTACATTTGAAATGTATCACACATGCTTAAAGTCATATTTTAATCTCTATATTTATTTACTCCATATTAACTTCAAAACAGAATAAAAAATGGATACTTGGTCCATGTGCCAAAATGTCTCTAAATGTATGTGCTGAACTAAGGCATATTCTAGGAGCAGTAAGGGGTTGTGCACTAAATTATAAGCAAGCCTCAGTGAGATGAGTGTTTCTGAGAAATTATTTTTACTACAAATTTCTGTAGAACCCCATATTAAAATCTAGTGGGTCAGGATGTATCTATTATGTTAGTGTAATTCAGAAAAACCAGAGGAGCCTGGGTGGCTCAGTTGGTTGGGTGTCTGTCTTCAGCTCAGGTCTTGATCCTGGGGGTCCCAGATCGAGCCCCACCTTGGGCTCCCAGCTTAGTGGGAAGTCTGCTTCTCCCTCTCCCTCTGCCCTGCCCCCTGCTCATTCTGTCTCTCTCTCTCAAATAAATAAATAAAATCTTTTTTAAAAAGAAAGAAAGAAAAAGCAATTTTATAGATTTTTTCCCCCTAGAATTTGTACAAGTAGGAAAATGTTCATCAGAAATAATGTATTACCTGGCATTTATATAACAATTGACATGTATACATGATCCATTTCTATATTTTATAATACATAACTGATCTGAAAACAGTTTACTACATTAGGAGATTTATTTCATATTTGACTCTAAAGAAAATTAAGTTTGTCAAGTCATGGAGTTTATGAGCATGTTGACTAATCCCAGGCAATCATGGCTACCAACAGTACAACATATGTAACTTAATGATGCAATTTGCCAAAAATGACAAAAAATGGAATCCCTGCTGAACACTTTTAAGTAGGGTACCTATCTTCAGATGCTTTTAGTTTACATAACGGCTTCTCAGATGAAATAACGTAGCAAGAAGCAGGAAAAAACTCACCAGTAATGCTTGAATTATTCCAATTGCTTGTGAATTAAAAGCAGCTGTGGACAGTAGGAGGTTGGTCTCTCCTTAAATACCATGTTAGTAACATGGATAAAGATATTATCTTTTGCTCTGATACAGAATATTAAGAATCATGAAAAAAGCAGCAGAAGACCTATAAATGTCATCAAACATTCTCAGTGAGGTAATTATATTTTAGAGATATTTAAATATTTTTAATCATTTATTTTCATCCTATTTATTAGTAACCTTTTTCAAACCACTTTTAAATCATTACAAATATCACCCAGATTGGAGTTTTCTTTTCTTTTTTTCATTTGCAGAAGATTTTAACTGTGATTAATATTGATAGCATTATGGGGCACCTGGATGGTTCAGTGGGTTAAAGCCTCTGCCTTCAGCTCAGGTCATGATCCCATGATCCCAGGATCCTGGGATCGAGTCCTGCATAGGGCTCTCTGCTCAGCAGGGAGCCAGCTTCCTCCCCTCTCTCTGCCTGCCTCTCTGCCTATTTCTGATTTCTGTCTTTCAAATAAATAAATAAAATCTTTTAAAAAATACTGATAGCATTATATAATTGTATAACAATAGGGGATATTTGTGTACTACTCATCTTATAGGGCCAATATTTTCAGTCAGATCTTAAAAAAATGTGTTTTATCATTTCAAAAAGTGAAACATAACACAATTGTCTGTATTATGATTGTATTCATTACTAACATTGTGAGTAGCTGTTTCTTTTTTGTCAGGTGTGTGCATACCGATATTATTAATGACATTCACAGTTCAAGGAAACTGTAACATTGCTTACAAATCAGATGTTGCTCTGTTTCTGGAATATAACACTGAAATAGAGGATACCATTTTGCAAACTGAAACAGGAGAATGTTTTTAAGGGATTAATAGTAGTAGCGAGTTTTATGATTTAATTATGTGTGTTCATAAACAATAAACATCATTTCAGGTGTGTTACTTTTTTTTCCTCCTGAGTTGTTAAACATATACGCATGAAAAATATAACTTATCTTCTGGAACTTTTTAAATTTTGTTGTACTGTATATATGCTATGAAAACTTAGTACCACTGGAAAGGAAAGGTAACAGTGTAATCAATAAAGAGTGGCTATTCACTGCTTCAGTTTAGAAGAGACAGAATTGTAAGCATTGAATTAGACTAGAGTTAGGTATCTAGCTAGCTATGGTTAATTACATGTCACTAACCAGCTCCCAGACCTTGGAAAATCTCTTTAAAATTCTGTTTCCTCTACCCTCCTACACTGTTGTTGGAAATGCAAGCTGGTGCAACCACTCTGGAAAACAGCATGAAGGTTCCTCAAAATGTTGAAAATAGAACTACCCTATGACACAGCAATTGCACTACTGAGTATTTACCCTAAAGATACAAACGTAGTGATCTGAAGGGGCACGTGCACCTGAATGTTTATAACAGCAATGTCCACAATAGCCAAACTATAGAACAAACCTAGATGTCCATCTACAGATGTCTGGATAAAGAAGATGTGGTATATATACACAATGGAATACTATGCAGCCATCAAAAGAAATGAAATCTTGCCATTTGCGACTATGTGGATGGAACTAGAGGGTACCATGCTTAGCAAAATAAGTCAAGTGGAGAAATACAACTGTCATATGATCTCCCTGACATGAGGAAGTGGAGATGCAGCATGGGGGGTTAAGGGGGTAGGAGAAGAATAAATGAAACAAGATGGAATTGGGAGGGACACAAACCATAAGTGACTCTTAATCTCACAAAACAAACTGAGGGTTGCTGGGGGGAGGGGGGTTGGGAGAAAGGGGGGTGGAGTTATGGACATTGGGGGGTATGTGCTTTGGTGAGTGCTGTGAAGTGTGTAAGCCTGGCGATTCACAGACCTGTACCCCTGGGGATAAAAATATATTATATGTTTATAAAAAATTAAAAATTAAAAAAAATAAATGAAAAAGAAAAAAAGAAAATGCACACTAAAATACTCAGGGATAAGCAGGATTATGTTTGCAGCTTATTCTTAAGTGGTTCAAAAATAATGTGTGTGTGTTGAAAGAGAAAACGATAAGCCCACGTGGCAAAATGGTAACAATGATGAATCCCAGTGAAGGTTATCGAGAGGTTCTTTGAACTCTTCCAGCAACTTTCCTGTTAAGTTTGAAATTACATCCAAAAAAGGGGAAATAAAGTTTTATGAGATTAAAAAAAATTTTTTTTTAAAAATCTGCACAATAAAATCTTATCTTGCCCTCTGGGGGGGGGGGGGAATTCTGTTTCCTCTATAAGACTTTGACATCACAATGTGGAATTTAAGAATTTTAAGAGTCTATAAACTAACTTCAGTTCTTCAATACACCTACTTAAAAAAAAATATTACCCATCAGTAAACTATATCAAGAACTAAAACAAAGGATCTTTGCTTTAGTTGGGGGTAGATTATGTCAATTCATCTTGGCATTTCTGAAGTTATTTAAAGTTTAATTGATAATACATATATACTCATACAGACATACACATACATATGTGTGCATGTGTGTGTGTGCATATATGCTATGATACTGTGAATATATGCATGCATGTACTAAATACTAAGCATAAAAATATAATATTTTTGTATTTTTATACATCAAAATATCACTACCTGGAATCTATGGGTCAGAAAGTGGAAGGCAGAGAAGAGATGTTTTAAATTAAACATCTGGAACCATTGAAAATAACTATCACTATGTTCTTTATATTTTACTTCTAAAACCTCTTCCTTTTCACCCATATCCTGATTTCAATTAGTATCTCAATGCTAACATACCCTAAATATATATATCTCTATTCTTTACTTCTGTCTCATATTTCAAGCTGTATATTGCAATTTTAAACCTGTCACTTTATTATCATTTCAAATATATCTACTCTATTTTATTTCCTAGTTTTCCTTTCTTTCTTCTTTCATAGAAAGACTACTATCTTACCAGTTGTGCTGACTCAAAGTTTTGCACTCATTTTTACAAATCAAAACCACAATGAGATATCACCTCATTTTTAATGTTTTTTGATGGAAGTAAAACATATCCACATAATTTTATAAGTTGACTAATTTAATACAAAGTGAAAAGAGCATATAATTTTCACCCAGGTCAATGAACACCAAGCAGAAGGATTTATGAAGGCTCTGAGAGCCAAAGAGCCCAGAAATTTAATAACTACTACATAATTGCCCCCATATTGATTGATAGTCACTCTGCTTAGACAGATTGGCTCCTCACTCTAAGAACAGCAGAGGAAACTCCGAAAGGGCTTCACATTTGAAAGTGAGATTCACACCAGTGAGAAGTAGACTGGGCCACTTGACCAACAGAGAGCAACTTTTCCCAGACAAAGACTCACATCAATGAGGAACTGCTAAAAATAGAATTTACATCAATTAGGACAGAAATGTTAGGGTCAAGGGAAGAGAACATTAAGATTTAAAGTGGAGAGAGCTGCAGAGAAAGTAAACCTCAGATAATATAAAGTCAGATTTTTTAACATTTCCTGGTAACAATAAAAAGGGAGTCTTCATTTCTGTCTAAGCTAAATAGCCCTATTCTTGAAAATGAAACATGCCAGAAACACAAGCCTGTATAAAACAGGTGAACATTTTTGCCTCACAGTTCCATATGAAATAAAGTGAAATTAGGAAAATGATAGAACTATGAAAAAACCAAGAGCTACTGAGCTGTGGTCCCTCAGCTTCACACCCAGCCTCCTATACTCTGCTTTATGATGCTAGAGCAGGGAATCTACCTGTTTTCTTCTGACAAGCACTCCTTGTTTTGCTTTGTCAATATAAAGTTCTATACTACCAGGGTTCTGGGAGGCTGTTGGAGAGAGAGGAGCTATGTGTCTTGATGTGTAGCCCTATTCCCAGTTTTATTTATTTATTTATTTATTTACTTTTTTAAAAAATTTATTTATTTTCAGCATAACAGTATCATTATTTTTTCACCACATCCAGTGCTCCATGCAATCCGTGCCCTCTATAATACCCACCATCTGGTACCCCGACCTCCCGCCCCCCTTGCCACTTCAAACCTCTCAGATCGTTTTTTAGAGTCCATAGTCTCTCATGATTCACCTCCCCTTCCATTTTACCCCAACCCCCTTCTCTCTAACTCCCCATGTCCTCCATGCTTTTTGTTATGCTCCACAAATAAGTGAAACCATATGATAATTGACTCTCTCTGCTTCACTTCATGAATGGCTAGAAGCTGAATTTAGACTAGTATGATAGTGAATCACTGCTGGAAGCTGCAGTATTAGGGGACTTCTGTCACTTTTGAGTACTTTTCATCCAGAAACAAAATAAATTATTATGGTGAGGATCTGAGAAGGATTTCCTCATAGTCTTGGCAGGGGTAGCCATCATAAAACCCACCCAAACTCTTGTTGCCAAAACAAACAAACAAACAAACAAAAAACAAAACAAAACAAAACAAACCATGGTATCTGGGAAAAAAGGCATGACCAGAAAGTAATTTGGAGACATTATCCCAGTTAGGGAAGATCATTCCTTCCCATTTCAGCCCACACCTGCCTTCCAGTCTCAACTTAAGTAGGAAAAATACATAGTTAACAAGAGACAAGGCTTAGAGAAAATAAAATGAAAATGCAATTGTCAGGGAAAGAAGTAGAGGGCAAAGTAAAGGAGAGAACCTCTGGAAAAGGAACATAAGGGATTGGTGAAGGCCACACCCCAAAAGAAAGTCTCACTAGTGGACTGGGAATTATCAGATTTTAGCATGATGCCCCTCCCATAGAACATGTCAACACTGCAGTGATAACACTATAAAATGAAAGTGTACTAAAAGCTGTAAGAGTTGAAAGACACAGACCCTCTTTAAGACTGCAAAAGAGAGCCCCAAAGCCAAGTAAGGCCACTAAGGGAGATTGAATTCTCTGGCACCTAGAACTACAAGAAGCATTAAATATAGTCCAGCTCCTAGCCAGATAATACATACTTTTAAATAAAGTCTTGTTTAATTAAATTAATTAATTAAATTATCTGATACAACATGTCCAAAATCTACAAAACAGTCCAAAAAGGCAGGAAAAAAGAATTTCTCAGAAAGCAAAAAGCTTGGAGAATTCATTGCTAACAGATGTATTCCACAAAAAGTGTCAATAGAAGTTCTTCAGGTAAAAGGAAAGTGATGTAGTCAAAAATTTGGATCTGCATAAAGGAAGGGAGAGTGTCAAAGAATAAATAAAGCCAATGTGGAGTGTGTAAACCTGGTGATTCACAGACCTGTACCCCTGGGGATAAAAATATATGTTTATAAAAAATAAAAAATTAAAAATAAATAAATAAAAATAAAAAAATTTAAAAAAATAAAATCTTTATGTTGTTTTGTTCTTAATTGATCTAAAAAATGCATGTTTATTTAAAGCTATAATGTTAACAATGTATGGATAACTATAGTTAAGTTTAGCTAAAATCATTGTCAGCAATGTCACGAGGAACTAGAGAGAGGAAATGGGAATACTCTGCTATCATGTTCCTGTTCTACACATTAAATGTTATGTTGTTAAAGTGGTCTGGGATTATTTTAAAATGTATATTGTAAACTCTAGAGCACCTTCAAAAAAAGGAAAATGACATCATTAAAAGTTAAATTTAAAGCAAAGAAGAGAGGCTCCTGGATGGCTCAGTTGGTTAACCATCTGACTCTTGGATTTCTGCTGAGGTCATGATCTCAAGGTTGTGAGGTTGAACCCCACCTCAGACTCCACACTGGGTATGTAACCTGCTTAAGATTCTCTATTTCTCTTTCTCTCTCTCTCTCTCTGCCCTTCCCCACCAGCCCAGCGCTCACATGCTCTCTCTCTCTCTCTCTAAAAATAAATAAAAGCGAAGAAGTCATAAAGATGGGAGTAGAATCGTGGGGCTAGAATCAAAGAAAAATGCACAAAAGAAACCAGTTACAAAGAGGAGATTTTAACCCAGTATGTCAATGAGCACTTTAATGTGAATGATCTAAACCAACTACTTGCAAGACATAGAACATCAGATTAAATTTAAAATTAAGCACTCTAATTTTATGATGTCTATACAACACCAACTTTAAGCATAAATACTCAAATATGTTAAAGACAGAGGACTGCAGAAAGATCTGCCACTGATAAAATGGAAGCTCTAGTGTCTATATTAATTTTAGGCAAAGTGGAACTTCAGATAAGGAAAATTAACAGTGATAAAGAGGGATATTATCTAATTAAACAGAAGTCAATTTTCCAAAAGCCATAACAATTTTAAATTTGCACCTAATAGGATGTGACTAGTGACAAAATACATGAAGCAAAAACTGACAGAACTAAAGAGAAACAAGCAAATCCACTATTACAGTTGGATAATATCCCTCTTTCCATAATTGATAGATTAAACTGATAGAAAATCAGTAAGAATGTAGTTGAATTGAACATAACATCAATCAACTTTTCTGGCTGATATGTATAGAATACGCCCTCTAATAGTACATTCCAGTTCTTCAGAAGGGCACATCAAAAATTGCAATGATAAATCATATATGCCACTATAAAACAGACATTACTTGAATTTATAGTTACAGAAATCTTACAAATTATGATCCCTAAATGCAGCAGAATTAAACTAGAAGCCAATAAACCAAAGGTAACTGAAAAATCCTGTATGTAGACATTCAACAACACATTATTCCCATCATTCAGGGAAGAGGCCTCAAGAGAAATTGATTACATAAAATATATGTATTGGAAAGCTAAAGATCTCATCTCAATAACTTAAGCCCCTACCCTGGAAAACTAGAGAAAGAAGAGCTAAATAAAAAAAAGAACAAATGTAGAATATAAATATTCAACTATCAAAATTAAGTAAAAAATTCTAAGAAACATCATCATATATGATACTTTATGTGGAAACCCAAAAGAGTCCACTCCAAATCCGCTAGAACTTGAACAGGAATTCAGTAAAGCGTGAGGATATAAAATCAATGCACAGAAATCAGTTGCATTTCTATACACCAACAACAAGACAGAAGAAAGAAATTTTAAGGAGTCGATCCCATTTACAAAACCATAAAATACCTAGGAATAAACCTAACCAAAGAGGCACAGAATCTGTACTCAGAAAACTATTAAGTACTCATGAAAGAAATTGAGGAAGACACAAAGAAATGGAAAGATGTCCCATACTTATGGATTGGAAGAACAAATATTTTGAAAATGTCTATGCTGCCTAAAGCAATCTACACATTTAAGGCAATCCCTATCAAAATCCCATCAATTTTTTTTCAAAGAAATGGTACAAATAAGCCTAAAATGTATATGGAACCAGAAAAGACCTCGAATAGCAAAAGGAATATTGAAAAACAAAGCCAAAGTTGGTGGTATCACAACTGCGGACTTCAAGCTCTATTACAAAGCTGTCATCATCAAGACAGCATGGTACTGGCACAAAAACAGACACATAGATCAATGGAACAGAATAGAGAGCCCAGAAATAGACCCTTAACTCTACAGTCAACGAAACTTCAACAAAGCAGGAAAGAATGTCCAATGGAAAAAAGACAGTCTCTTCAACAAATGGTATTAGGAAAATTGGACTGCCACATGCAGAAAAATGAAAATGGACCATTTCCTTACACCACACACGAAAATAGACTCAAAATGGATGAAGGACCTCAATGTGAGAAAGGAATCCATCAAAATCCTTGAGGAGAACACAGACTGCAACCTCCTTGACCTCAGCCACAGCAACTTCTTCCTAAGAACATCACCAAAGGCAAGGGAAGCAAGGGGAAAAATGAACTATTGGGACTTCATCAAGATCAAAAGCTTCTGCACAGCAAAGGAAATAGTCATCAAAACCAAAAGACAACTGACAGAATGGGAGAAGATATTTGCAAACGACATGTCAGATAAAGGGCTAGTATCCAAAATCTATAAAGAGCTTAGCAAACTCAACACCCGAAGAACAAATAATCCAATCAAGAAATGGGCAGAGGACATGAACAGATATTTCTGCAAAGAAGACATCTGGAAGGCCGACAGACAGATGAAAAAGTGTTCCACATCACTGGGCATCAGGGAAATACAAATCAAAACCACAATGAGATACCACCTAACACCAGTCAGAATGGTTAGAATTAACAAGTCAGGAAATGACAGATGCTGGAGAGGCTTCAGAGAAAGGGGAACCCTCCTACACTGTTGGCGGGAATGCAAGCTGGTTCCACCACTCTGGAAAACAGCAAAAAGTTGAAAATAGAGCTACCCTATGACCCAGCAATGGCATTACTGGGTATTTATCCTAAGGATACAAATGCAGTGATCTGAAGGAGCATGTGCACCAGAATGTTTATAGCAGTAATGTCTACAATAGCTAAACTATGGAAAGAAAATAGATGTCCATTAACAGGTGAATGGAGGAAGAAGTGTGGTATATATATACAATGGAATACTATGCAGCCATCAAAAGAAATGAAATCTTGCCATTTGTGACAACATGGATAGAGCTAGAGGGTATTATGCTTAGGGAAATAAGTCTAGCGGAGAAAGACAATTATCATATGATCTCCCTGATATGAGGAAGTTGAGAGGCAACATGGGGGGTTTGGAGAGTAGGAGAAGAATAAATGAAACAAGATGGGATCAGGAGAGAGACAAACCATAAGACACTCTTAATCTCACAAAACAAACTGAGGGTTGCTGGGGGAAGGGGTTGTAAGGAGAGGGTGGTTGGGTTATGGACTTCAGGGAAGGTATGTGCTATGGTGAGTGCTGTGAAATGTGTAAACCTGGCGATTCACAGACCTGTACCCCTGGGGTTAATAATACATTATATGTTAATTTAAAAAAAAGGGGTGCCTGGGTGGCTCAGTGGGTTAAGCCTTTGCCTTCAGCTCAGATCATGATCTCAAGGTCCTGGGATCGAGTCCTGTATTGGGCTCTCTGCTCCGCAGGGAGCCTGCTTCCCCCTCTTTTTTTCTCCCTGCCTCTCTGCCTACTTGTTATCTCTCTTTGTCAAATAAATAAATAAAATCTTAAAAAAAAAAAAAAGAAACATCATCATATGTGTAGGTGAGGATGTGAAGTGAAGGGAACTCATAAATGCTGCTGGTGGTATGGTCAACTAGTTGGTGCAACCATATCTGAAAAGCTAACAGGAACATACTCTATAAGACATAGTTATACTTCTATGAACTTAACCTAGAGATATTCTTTTGTTTGTACCAGGAGGCATGTGTGAGGCTATTCACAGATTTGCTCATAAATCTTTACAAAAAATGAAAAAAAAAAAAACCACGGAGTGTATAAATAGATATTAATTATAATAATACAAATGATTTTTATTTGCATTGAAAATTAATGAACTACAACTAGACTCATCAAAATGGATGTGGTTCAAAGCAAATATTGAGCAAAAAATATAGCATAGAGATGTAAAAATTGTCATTTAAAGATATTTAAAACATGGAAAAATAAATATTTGTACTTATGTCTACATATGTATACATATGGCAATTCTAGTCAAAGAATGAAACGAATATTTCACACAATAGAGAAAGTAGTGGATGAATCAACACTTGGGTGCTGATAACACTGTTAATGTTTTAAGTTACAAAGCATGCACAAAAGGCTTTGTTTTATTTCTCCTTAAACTGTGTTATCTCCATTATATGCAGCATTTAAGCATTTGTTATATTTCTCAATAAAAATGATTTTAAAACTTTTTAGCTAAAATTTGTGTAATCAAACACATCTTAGGTTTTCTTAATTTGATAACCTAATGGATAAGACAGAGTGGGAATTCAGAGAGTCTGTAGCTTTCAGAGTACATAGAAAAACAGTAGGCAAGAATTAATAGTGTAGATCACCCATTTAGGTTTATAAATAATATTATCAAAATGGCTTTTCCTTTTATTTCACACTCCTTGATATGGTTTAGTTTTACCCTTTTATTTGATTAGGAGA
Source organism: Mustela nivalis (assembly GCF_964662115.1). Lineage (NCBI taxonomy): Eukaryota > Metazoa > Chordata > Mammalia > Carnivora > Mustelidae > Mustela > Mustela nivalis. The sequence continues at coordinate 28,127,059 of NC_139024.1, forward strand.
TAAAAGTGCCATCCAGATGATTAATTGGAAAGTTCAACTCTTATTCCATTGAGCCCAAATTCTTTTAGTATTTATATATTTTAATGCATTTCCTGTAATTTTATAAATGTCTGAAGAACTTTATAAAGCTCAATTAGTGCCATAGTTATAAAATCATTGTTAACTACTAAAACTGTTATTTGATGTGTTCTTTGATAAATTTTCTTCAAAGTTATATCCATTTAAACTTTCAGCTAATCATATGTAAATGAGATGAAGTTTAGACTTAACTGGAAATGCTGTGTAAAATTAGAGTTTGAAAAAGAAATTACAACTTTTATTACTTTTTACCATGTATTAACGTTAGTGTTGTGAAAGAAGTTACTTAAAGTGCTGCATAATTTAGATCAGAAATATTTCTTCTTGGTTTGTTCAATTAAAAAAAAATCCTTAATTCAGATTAGCTTTATATGTATAGGAGTTTGAGGATTCTAACATATAAACTGGAAACATTTTGAAACCTCACCAAAATATTTCCAGAAATTCAAGTATTTTACCCTTAGTAAACATTCTCTGTGAAGAGCCATATAGTAAGTATTTTATGTTTTACATGTCTCTTGGTCTTTGTCTCAGTCACTCAACTCTGCCCTTGTAGCAACCTTAGACAACACATAAACCAATAGATGTGGTTGTTTTCCAATACAACTTTATTTACAAGAACAAGTGGTCAACTAGTAGGCTTTGTTTGCCCAACTCTGTTTTAGACTTTAATTAGGAGATTCAGACTTTCACAAAATTATAAAGAGGATAAAGTTTACTTACATGTTCCCAGTAGCCCTTCTTTCCTTCACTCATATTTTCTGGTTTCTTCCTCAAAATCATTTTCCCCTTTTTCTTTTGTAAACTCTTCCACTTTAGGTCATATGAAGTCTCACCTTGATTTCTTACCCCATTAACTCTAATTCACTGTCCCTGACTTCAGGTCTATGCTTCTTCTATTCATTCTCTTTCTTTCATCTAGAGAAATATATCCAAAACAAAAGGTTCACTGTGTCTTTCTATACCTTAATTTACTTTAATGGTATCCCATTTCACTTATAACAATGTCTTATATTTAAAATAATAATACTTAGTATTACTCTCAAATGCAATACTCGTATAATACCTTGATATTAATATAAAACATTTAAACTTCATTTGTAAGAGGTTTAATATAAAGAGAGGAGAAGAGAGTTGAGGAAAATTGGAAGGGGAGGTAAACCATGAGAGACTATGGACTCTGAAAAACAATCTGAGGGTTTTGAAGGGGTGGGGGGTGGGAGGTTGGGGGAACCATGTGGTGGGTATTAGGGAGGGCACGGATTGCATGGAGCACTGGGAGTGGTGCAAAACAATGAATACTGTTACTCTGAAAAGAAATGAAAAATTTAAAAAAAAAAAAGAAAGAAAGAAAGAAAAGAAGGAATCAAGGGAGGGAGGAAGGAAGAAGACAAGAAATTCTTAGAATGAAGTATTCAGGGGCACCTAGGTGGCTTATAAGGTTAAGTGACTACCTTTGGCTCAGGTCATGATCCCAGGGTCCTGGGATCAAGTCCCCAGTCCAGCTCCCTGCTTGGTAGGGAGTCTCTTCTCTCCCCCTGCTGGTGTTCTGTCTTTCTCTCTCTCTCTGTGTCAAATGAATAAATAAAGTCTTTCAAAAAAGGGAAAAAAATAAAATAAAGACCTATGAATTAATAACATTTAATGAGTAAAATTTAAATATCTAATCATGAAATTACATATTACATAAGCTGTTTATTTTGTCAGCAAAGTATCTATCTTTTTTCATAAAACAAAAAACAGAAGTCTTATCTCTAAAATACTCCCTCTATTAACTCTGTCCTCAGTATAATACATTATTTGGGGTCCCTCCATGTTACTAGAATTGATACTTATGATATCACAAGAATATGATAATTAACTCAAGATATTTTTAGGGAAAGTAAAGATTAAAGAGAATTTTTTAGAAAATTAATCAATTCCATATTTGGAATCCCTATTCCATAACATTCATGTAGTACTTTCATCCTACTTAGAATGAGGAAATAAACTGTGAAATATCACAAATAATAATTCCACCACTTCTTCCCCTCTGCCTTTTCTCCTTCATGTCTGGGAAGTAGGAGCTCTATGAATGAAACACAGCAGAAAATATCTAGGAATTACATATTATTATGAAGCATACATGAAAATGTAATTTATTTTTCATATAAAGTGAGTATAAAGATTTCACTACTTCAAATATTTAGGCATACTCACAAGATTCCACAGGACATACTCATGTAAGGGTTTTATTTAAAGGCAAAGAGACAGTGAAGCAAGAGAAACAGAGTGCAGGCAACTAGTTGATGTCGGAGAGGTATCAGGGCACAAGCTCCTCAGGTCCTTATTCACACATGGCCTGACTTACTTCCAAATTGAACCGCTAAGATCTCTGTGAGGAATCTTTCTTCAGTAGAAGTCAAGAGAGAGTTTCCCAGCAAGTGTGTTTCTGGTCCTGGGGATCACCAGGAGAGCTTAGTAATCTAAAGTACACATCATAAATTCCATTGCTCTGATCCTGGCCAGTCAAAGGAGGTTGCAAGAGGTAAGAACAGAATTTTGTCAGTTTGGCTGTATATAAGCTCTATCCTCCACTGTGATATAAAATTCATATAAACCTTTTATTATTTTATTTCATTATTTGATTATTAAGATCTGTGTCAGCTTCCCTATGATAATAATGAATGGTTTATTAAAAGCAAGGTTTCCTAATGCCGTTAGAGACTTAGTTTTGCAAAAAAAGATTTTGCAATGCTGTTTGTTTTGTTTTGTTTTGTTTTTTTATCTCCTGACAAAAATAAGAGTGGTTCCATTTTAACTGATTAGCATGAATATAACGGTTTATGACTTGGCTTCTGCTTATCTTTACTTTTTTTTTAATATAATTTTTTATTTTTTATAAACATATATTTTTATCCCCAGGGGTACAGGTCTGTGAATCTTTCCTTTTTGTCTAACAAACCCTCCTCTCTTTTCTCCAAACTTTCAGTGTCTAATCCATCATATGCAAACTCCATCAATTCCTTTACTGATATATCCTATACCTGCAGCACTTGACTTTCACTTAGGAAGGCCAACTACTCCTGTTTGCCCGGGACTTGCCCAGGTTAGCTTTGAAAATTCCATGGTTTGGGAAACCCATCTATTCTGGAATGCTCCACTCTATCCTTGTTGCTTTCACTGAATATTTCTTATACCTTCAGTTCTTGAGCAAAACCTGGATTACTACTCAAGCACTAATAAGGAGTAATTCTAACATAAATTAACTATCTAGTTAGGAATAATGTCTTCCTTTCCCACAGAAGAGAGACCCAGCTCATTACATGTTTTTTCTCATGCCAATAACCTTGCTCCTTTGTGTTTCATGCTTTTAGTTTGTACCAACCCCCTACATTCATCATCCCAGACATTCCCAAATATTTTATCTATTTGCATATTATAAAATGAACATAAGCCTTAATTTGCATAGGAAAATATTGTTTATATCAGTTAACTTCAAATATGATTATTTTCATTCTTAAAAGGATAGAGTAATTTGGGACACCTGGGTGGCTCAGTGGATTAAACCTCTGCATTCAGTTCAGGTCATGATCTCAGGGGCCTAGGAGTGAGCCTCGCCTGCTTCTCTGCCTACTCTCTGTCAAATAAATAAATAAAATCTTTAAAAAAAAATAAAGTATAGAGTAATTTTATTGAAGACTTTGGCATCCATCTCAGGTTTTATTTCTTCTTCTTTTTTTAAGATTTTATTTATTTATTTATTTGACAAGAGAGACAGATCACAAATGGGCAGAGAGTGGAGGGAAGCAGGCTCCCTGCTGAGCAAGAGCCCCCATGCAGGACTCCATTCCAGGACCCTGAGCTCATGACCTGAGCTGAAGGCAGAGGCTTAACCCCTGAGCCACCCAGGCACCCCAGGTTTTATTCCTTTTTACTCTTTTTGCCCAGTTCCTGTATTTATTCTGAATTTTGTTATTTTGCATTCAGACTACCCATTAACCACCTCGGAATATCACTTTTCTTCTTATTTTAATGGATGTGTGCCTTCACTTTGCTTTAGTAACTCTCTTCCATCGTCATATAGAAAATTACTTATGTCTCACTATGTGACCACAGTTTCATATCCTTTTAAAGCATTTACTCAGCATAACCTAATTGTTGTTTAAACCCAATAACTTTGATCTTTAAAAAAAAAAAATCACTCATTATCCCTCTCATTTCTTTATTTCCTTTTCAAGTTGGTTTATAAAATAGTTCTTAATTTCACTGTCTTCCTGCCAGTATCTTAAGTATATTCACATGCATGTATAATGTGCCTGGAACATACCAGTCATTCAATAAATATTTCTGAATATTTAGACCTTTTCTAATTAAATGTTATTCTCTTCATTGCACTTAAAGATGGGTGTTATTTCTATTTCTACAAAGCTAACTGAATTTATTGGATTTACAGGTAATCAAACTCTTCACAAAAAAGAATCTTCCTTAGTAGTTCTTCAGAATTTGACTGATTTACAGAGCAATCTTTTTTCTGTGTAAAAAAGAATATGACAAAAAGTTTTTCTATCAAACATGTAATAATGTGATTGTTTAGTAATTGTTATATGTTTTCCTTTGATTATTATTACAGTGTTACCGTGTGTTACCTGATTATGTATATTCATGAATTATACAAAAGCATTTGTGATTATTTCTAAAGATGTACAGATGAAAACTGTGCTTCCAAATTTTGTTTTATGAATACATGACTGACTATGTATAGTGCGTATGCATTTTGTAATTTACCACAGTCTCAACATGTAAAAAAACGAGTAAATAATGTAAGTCACAACATTATATTTTTTCTTTAGGTGCCAGTAAGACACCAAGGTTTCAGTGGGGTGGGGACTTCCAAAGGAGCTTCATTTATTCCATTGCCATTCAGGTAGAATCTGAGTCATTGCAAAGGGAATCAATATGCTCATATATCATGAATATTTTGAAATTAGCCCCTATCAAAATATTTTATAAAGTAAAATTCTCACTTTTATGGAGCAGAATAGAATTCATCTCCTATAGTCAATTAAGAAATTATTCCTAGAGAGGTCATGTGATTTTTAAAAACATTTGTACATAAATATGCATCCAGAAATAGATACCCAATCAAAGCATCTATCAAAATACTATGTTTTTCTTTCTAATTTTTTCATCATATTTAAGAAAATGTGGTATATACATACAATAAAATAATCAATTTTTAACAAGAAGGAAATCCTGCCATTTGCAACAACATGGATGAACCTGAAGTACATTATACTAAGTGTAATAAGTCAGATGCAGAATGACAAATGGTACATGATACTGCTTATTGGAGGAATTCATAAAAGCAGAGAATAGAATGAGGGGTTAAGGAGGGAGGCGAGTGAGAAATGGAGAAGTATTAGTCAGTGGGTACAAAGTTACGGTGATGCAAGGTGATTAAGTCCTAGAGGTCTACTATACAGCCTAAAACCTGTAGTTAAACAATACTGTGTTGTATATTTAAAATTTTTCTAAAAGGGCAGATCATATATTAAATGTTTTTAAGACATAAAAATAATAATTGAAAAGTGGAAGGAAATTTTCAAAGGTGATGAATTTGTTTATGGCACAGATTGTAGTGATGGTTTCATGGGTGTATACTTATCTCCAAACTCACTAGGTTTTGTACATTAAATATGTATAGCTTTTTACCTGTCAATTTTACTCCATAAATTGTTTTCAAAAATGTAAAATGTGTTTTGTTTCAAACTGAAGGGTTTTAATTATTGAGAAATGATGCATCTAAGACAGGTGTTTATATTTTAAAAAGAAGAAGAAGGAGAAGAAGAGGAAGGGAAAAAGGAAGAAAAAGACAACAAGAAGGAGAAAGATGAAGAAAACAAGAAAGAAGAGGGATATTTGATTTTCATTTAATGATATATCAGAGGTTGTTTAATTTTAGAACAAATTGAGTTTGCCAGAGAAAAATATATTGCTCCATGTGACAAACTGAAGTTTAACTCTGATGATCCCACAAATAATTTTGAAGTAATCTTGTCAAAATATTGCACTAATTTGAAAGTATAATGTATTTTGGATGCTAGAGACAACTTAGAAAGCAGAGCAATGTGTTGCTAGTTAATAAGATATGAATTCTATTTTTTTTTATTGAAAGAGTATTTGGTTTGAATCTCATTTTTAGAATCTCTATTGAGGAATACAATAAAATTCTACTATAAACCATTATATCAAGGATATAACTAAAAGGTACTGCACTTGGATTTTCCCCTCCAAAATCTTTTATAAGTGGTTCAACTTGGAATAAAAACTTTAAAGATTTTATTTATTTATTTGAGACAGAGAGAGAGAATGTACAAGCAGGGAGAGCAGTAGACAGAGGGAGAAGGAGAAGTTGGCTCCCTGCATAGCAGGGAACACAATGTGGGGCTCTATCCCAAAACCCTGGTATCATGACCTGAGCCAAAGGCAGGCCCTTAACTGACTGACTCACCCACGTGCCCTGGCGCGTGGGGGGGGGGGGGTGAATGCTGTAGAGCCAAACTGAAGCATGTATAATATATAGAAATGTCCCTTATTGTGAATATTTTTATAATATTGTTTACACATTTAATTTTTTAAAGACTTTATTAATTTTAATGTATAGCCCTATTTCTACTAAATTTATAATACTGAATTAAATTGGGAGAAATAATTATTAAGAATTTTATAGCTAGTAGTTAATATCTATTTTCTGCAGATAACAAGGTAATCTAACTGATTTTATTTATAATTATGTTAATAAATATTTTGTTGAATTTGTATAACTATGCACACACAGACAAATATATAGGTCATGAGTTTAATGATTTATGGTTAGCAGAAAGTGAAACATAACTATTTTACCAACAATAACCTCAAGATAAATCCTTTCCAACAATCCTGAAGACCTATGCATGTCCCCTTCCCAGTTTCTACCAACCTCTTTCCCCTAAATAAAACTACTGTTTTACCTCTTATGCCATATACCTACTTGATATAAATGTAACATAGAGTATATATTCTTTTATGGCTGGCTACTTTTATATAGTAGGTAGGTTAAACACATGTTCTTCAGGAGTCTGATCATTTTTATTGCTGTATATTACTCTATTATTAAAATATACCTAGGTTTATTAATCAAAGTTACTATTGCTGGAAATAAAGTTTTCTCCACTTTGGGGCTATTATGATTATAGTTGCCATAAATATCTTAATGTGTGTTTTTAATGTTTACATATGGACATATCTATTGGATATGTATGGACAATAGTGAAATTATTTTAAAAAAATTTTAAGATTTTATTTATTTATTTGACAGACAGAGATCACAAGTAGGCAGAGAGGCAGGCAGAGAGAGAGAGAGAGGAGGAAGCAGGCTCCATGCCGAGCAGAGAGCCCGATGCGGGACTCAATCCCAGGACCCCGAGATCATGACCTGAGCCGAAGGCAGTGGCTTAACCCACTGAGCCACCCAGGTGCCCCCAATAGTGAAATTATTAAGAGCAGAACATACACATTCTCTCCTAACTGTTAAAAAAAGTTTCCCACAGTAATTGTACCAACTGCCTCAGAAGAACATGAGCATCTGGGTGCTCCACATCTTTGCCAATACTTGTACTGTCAGTCTTTCCACCTTTGAGCATTAGAAGAAGTATGTAGTGGTATGTCACAATGCTTTCAATTGGTACTTCTCTGATGAGTAATAGGGCTTGAGTATCTTTCTCAGTGTCTTTTGAGCATTTCAATATTTTTGCTGTGATATGCCAGTTCAAGTCTTTGGATCATTCTTTTTTTTTTTTAATTTTTAATTTTTTCAGTGTAACAGTATTCATTATTTTTGCACCACACTCAGTGCTCCATGCAATACATGCCCTCTCCAATACCCACCACCTGGATCCCCCAACCTCTCACCCACAGCCCCTTCAAAACCTTCAGATTGTTTTTCAAAGTCCATAGTCTCTCATGGTTCACCTCCCCTTCCAATTTCCCTCAACTCCCTTCTCCACTTCATGCTTTAAAAAAAAAAAAAATCAAAATGGAGCACCCGGGTGGCTCAGTGGGTTAAAGCTTCTGCCTTCGGCTCAGGTCATGATCCCAGGGTCCTGGGATCGAGTCCTACATCGGGCTGTCTGCTCCGCAGGGAGCCTGCTTCCTCTTCTCTCTCTCTCTCTGCCTGCCTCTTTGCCTATTTGTGATCTCTGTCTGTCAAATAAATAAATAAAATCTTTTAAAAAACAAACAAACAGAAAAACCTAAAATCTTCAAGTCTTTGGATTATTCTATTAGTATGAATTTTTTAATGCTTTTTGAGAGTCTTTTATATTTTAAGGACACAACCATTGTATGTATTGTATATATCTCTTCCATTCAATGGCTTACCTTTTCAATATCTTGATGGTGTTTTTGGATAAAGAAAGCTTTTAATGTTTAATATAGTCAATTATTTTTATTACTTAAATCACGTTAGATATTCTTACATGTTATAAGGAAAGTCAGTATAGTCCCATTTCACTCTAAATATTACATTTTTTTCTTTTTTAAAATACAAAGTACATATTTCTGAATTTTTTAAGGCATAATATTATTGCTGAAAGAGATATAGAAGAAACAAATTTATGATTATTTAGGATCTACAGATTAGATACTTTGAAGACATTTACACAATTTTAAATTTGTTTTGCTTTTAATTTTTACATGTGATTTCTTAATGACTGTATCTTTTATAACAAAAAGTCTTAAAAAATACATCAAAAATTGAAGTGATCTTCAGTAGTTCAAATTACTACGAGATAACTATGCTTTTGATATCAAATTTGTGAACAATTTGTTGAAATTGCTTTGAAGAATTCTAAGTAATAAATTCTTAGTCTTGATTTGGTTTTGTTATTTGAAGTATTTACTGTGTTTCTAAAGCCTAAAGTGCTCTTTGTTACACTAATCAAGTCTTGAGAAATCTGAATTTGGAATAACATATACAAAGTACAGAATGCAGCATAATTGAGCTAGTAAATATCTTTCCAGAGAAATATAATTAAGCAGTCTTTTCCTCTTTTCATTACTGGAAATGACAATACATTTTTTGTTACCTTTATTGTCTTGAATCAGTCAATTCCAGTGAGTATCTGAAGACCTAACTATAGTTTGGTTATTATTACTTGCTTTTCGACATTTTCATTGGTATTCAATAATAAGGAATTTGAAGTTCTATTTATTTGCTTTCTACTTCTGTGTGTTGGAGATTTGCTGCCTGTCCAGAAAGAGGGAAACACATTTACACGGGAAAACAAAATACATAACTAGTATTTTGAGGATTTGAGTATACTCTTCAGAAGAGTATCTTAGTCCACTCTTGTTCCTCAAAGTAGGAATAGAAATTTGTAGCAGTAAGCATTCCCTGAAATATTTATTTATTTATTTATTTATTTATTTATTTATTTGACAGACAGAGATCACAAGGAGGCAGAGAGGCAGGCAGAGAGAGGGGGAAGCAGGCTCCTGCTGAGCAGAGAGCCCAATGCGGGGCTCAATTCCAAGACCTGTAATCATGACCTGAGCTGAAAGCAGAGACTTAACCCACTGAGGCACCCAGGCGCCCCACATTCCCTGAAATCTTACGGAATTAAATAAATTGAATATATTGAAATCCTTTTTTTTTTTTTTTTTTTGGTGAGTCTGTATTATATTCTTATATTGTAGGTTATATTAAATATGAAAATCTCTGGAGAAATTCATCCAGTTATTATTTCTTCAGAAGAAAGTGATGCTTCTTCCAGATAACTTAAGACAAGTAGCCACTCCTAGGGAATAATTTAATTTAGCTGCACCATGGGTTAAAGTATGAAAATAAAAATGCTTTTGATCTCATTAAATGGCAACTCATTTTATTAACTGAGTTTACATCAGAGATACACAGTATTAGAAAACATTACTGCATCTAATCAAACAATTATTTATCAAGTGTTTCTTGTGTTAGAATATTAGAAAAGTAGTATATTTGAGGTTACTATTACATATGCATGCATTTGTCTCTGCCCTAAAAAAGAAGTATTTAATGAATTTGTACTTTGAATATTTAGGTTTTTTGCTATTAAAAAGACCCATGTATTAAGTAACTACTACATACAACTACTTAACTACTATGCATATATAGTATGTATATATATAAACACACATACACATATGTACACATATACACATATACTACACACACACACATAAACACACACACACACACACACACACACACACACACACACACACTAATTCCCGATCCACAAAATACATATAAGAGCTGGAACAAGCACTGCAAATTGAGAAGAGGATATGACATCTGGGATGAAGCCATGGTTAATGAACTTAGAAAAATGTGTGTTTTGAAGTGTGTTTTGAAAAGAGGAAGAGTGGTAGCTGGAATGATAGATGTTTTACTCAAGATACAAAAAAAGTTGGTGTTAGCTTCAAGTCTATACTACAGATACTTTTGTACTTTGGGAAAACATTCTTTCTCTCCATTTTTATTTTTGTTTTGTTAATGATTTCTCCCAGAATAGTAATTATCTTAACCTAATTCGATATCTTTTTACAGCTGTCTTTTTTAATTACATGCAAAATTCATTCTTTACAACATACAACGGAATTTGTTTCTGTGTTTCCAAAGTTACAAAGAAATTAGCAAAGCCAAATAACTCAATTATTTTTTCATTTTCATTATTATTTAGCTATTATTTTAATATAAGAATCCAAAAGTCAGCCCAATGTGTATTTCTTTTACATAAATGTAAAAGAGCAACGTTTTGCAAATACAGTTAGCTGTAGAGCTTTTCTACAGTTAGCTGTAGAGCTTTTCTGTCTAAACAGCACTTTGGAGGCACAGAGGCTTTAATGATACTGAAGAGAAAGCTAAATGATAAATTTAGCTAAATGATAAATTATAAAATAAGGCAACACTAATAACAGCCTTTTTTCTTTTTTTCATTTTTAATAGCCCTTTTTATTAAAGATTTTTAAAAAATTTATTCATTTGAGAGGGAGAGAGAGTATGAGTGAGAGCATGAGTGAGAGGGAGAAGCAGATCCCTGCTGAGCAGAGTCAGGGCTCAATGTGGGGCTTGATCCCAACATAATCCCCTGGGATCATAACCTAAATTGAAGACAGATACTTAACCAAGTCACCAGGGTGTCCCTTTTAATAGCCCTTTCTTTAGAGTTTTGTTCTCTTGCATAATTTCTCTCAAATAATCCAGTGCTTTTTATGAATTTTTCCATTTTATTTATTTATTTATTTATTTATTTATTTATTGTTATAGTAAAAACACTTAACATGAAATCTACACTTTTAATGAATTTTTAAGTGCACAGTGCAGTATAGTTAACAGGTATGATGTTATATAGCAGATCTTTAAAATCTACTCATTTTGCTTAACTAAAACTTTATATCCATTGAATAGCAACCATCCTCAAAAGCAACATTGTCCCATGAGAGACTATGGACTCTGAAAAACAATCTGAGGGTTTTGAAGGGGCGGGAGGGTGGGAGGTTGGGGGAACCAGGTGGTGGGTATTATAGAGGGCACAGATTGCATGGAGCATTGGGTGTGGTGCAAAAATAATGAATACTGTTATGCTGAAAATAAATAAAAAATAAATTTAAAAAAAGCAACATTGTCAAGGAAGTTGTGGTACCTGGTGCTATCGTGGAATTAATAATGCAAAACTTATTCAGATTATAAGTAAATAATATACCTTTAAATTTCTGTGCAATAAAATTTTACTTCTGCCAAAAATACAATCTGTAATATAAAATAAATATGCTTCTAAATCATCTATCATGTCATATTAACTCTGAAAAACAGTTTGAATTAACCTGTTCCTCTCATTTAAATTTGTTAAAAGATTTGCGGACACTAAAAGTTGAGGCTGCTGTAATGACACAGTGTTGTAGGCAAAATGTGTTGTTACACATGCAATCACCCCAAGAGTTAAAGATTTTTTTCCAATGAAAATATCTCTTAAAGAAAACTGAAGTAACTAACATTAGATAAAAATTTGACTCTATTATATGAACACATATTAACCATGTAAGAAAACTTCCCAAAGTTATATAAAAATCAGATACTTCAAAATAAATCTGATCTGTGTTGAGGCCTTGTAATCTGAAACACATAATCTATCACTTTTTTAAAAGTACCTACACAACAAAATATCAAGATAATTATATTTTATAGACGTTGTCTTAGCTAGGGCTGCTATAACAAAATACCCTGAATTGGGTAACAATAAAATATTTCTCAAACTTCTGGAGGCTGCAAATTCAGAGATCAAGATGCCCGCAGATTTGGTTTCAGGTGAGGATCCATCTCCTCATTTGCAGAAAGCTCTCTTGCTGTCTTCTCAGAGACAGGCAGACAGTGAGCTCTGTTCTCTTCCTCTTCTGAGGTCACCAAATTGAAGGTCTTGAGGGCTCCACCTTTATGACTTCTTCTACACTTACATATGTACCAAAACCCTCATCTCCTAATACTATTACTTTGGGAGTTAGAGTTCTGCTACATAAAATCTGGGGGGCTATGAACATTTAGTTCCTAACAGGTTTTTGTTTGTTTGTTTCCCCTATGAACATCATTGTCTTGAGGATTACTATTTATATTCTAAGTAGATGAACAAGAAATACCATAGTCTGGTGGGTGGAAGAAATGGAGAAATGCTACAAAGAGTACAAATACTCAATAATGCAGGATGAATAAATTCTGGAAGTCTACTATAGAGCAGAGTGACTATAGTTAATAACACTCTATTGTATACTTCAGATCTGATAAGACAGCTAATCTTAAATGTTCATACCTCAAAAAAAGCATATAACTATGTAAGGTAATGGATATGTTAATCAACTTGATTTTGGTAATAATTTTATGATGTATTGCTTATATCAAAACAACACATTGTGCATCTTAAATATATGCAATTTTTATTGTATATAATTTAGCTGGAAAGATTCATAAATCCACTTACAAATAAATAAATAAATAAATAACAAATAAAACAGACTCCTGTGAAAGAACCATTCTGTTTTAGGCCAGCCTGCAACAAACCAAATTTTACAATGACACATAGTTAAATTTCTTAATCTTTCCTATTGGCAGATACTTAAAATGTTGAGTATATAATCTCAACAGCAAGATGTATAAAAAAAAGTGCAATTACATATGAAGTTAAATATATAAAGTTGTTATAAATGAGGATTTCTGCAGGAAAAACCAACAACTTACATGTAAAAACAAATCTAATTTCAAGAAAAAGCTATTTTTTAAAATATTTTCCTTTTCACTCTCTCCTTTAAAATTCTCAGGCATAAACTGCTATCTATAGTGTCTCTGAATCAAAGATTTCTTGTAATAAGAAAGTGTAAAGGAAATCAGCATATTTTGTAGAATAAAAAAATGTTAATAATATTTTCTACTTGCACATGTGCAGTCATTCTTTTCATATTTTAAACCATTATGGGAGGGCTGAACAGAAAATATGTTCTCAAACTCAGATTGTTTTTATCTATTTACCACTTAATTTGTACACGTTCAATGGCAGAGTTAGCATTCAATGCTTCAGTTTTCTCATAACACCTATATTATCTAATATATTTATTTATTATAAACCCAGAAATTTTTAAAAGATGTTAATATATTGAAAAAATGCAGTATGAGAAAAATGATTTGATCAGAAATAGGTACATTTTATATAGTTTTAGGAATACTGAAAGATTCAAAATAAAAATGTCTATAAAAATTTGTTTGATATTTGCTTCTTTTGAAAGGCTTTGGAAAGGACCTTTATAATTTCACGTTTTTATTTAAATTCCAATTACTTAACATGCAGTGTTATATTAGTATCAGGTATATAATATAGTGATTCAATACTTCCATAATTCCCTGGTACTTATCACAAGTATGTGCCTGAATCCCTGTAACTTATTTAACCCATTCACCATCCACCTTCCCTACAGCCCTCGGTTTGTTCTCTATAGTCAAGAGTCTATTTTCTGGGTTGCCTCTCTCTTTTTCTTCCCCCTGTGCTCATTTGTTTGTTTGTTTTTACTTAAATTCCACATATGAGCAAAATCGTTTGGTATTTGTGTTCCTCTGAGTGGTTAACTTAGTACTCTCTAGCTCCATCCACATCATTGCAAATGGCAAGATTTCAAGGGATAAGAATCCCTGTCTTGTTCCTGATGGTAGAAAAAAAGCACTCATTTTTTCCCCATTGAGGATGAGATTAACTGTGGGTCTCTTGTCTATGACATTTATGGTGTTGAGGTATGTTCCCTCTATTGTTGCTTTGTTGAGGGTTTTGTTTTGTTTTTAATCAAGAATGGATGCTGTACTTTGTCAAAAGCTTTTTCTGGATCTATTGAGAGGATCATATAATTCTTACCCTTTCTTTTAATAATGTTGTGTATCATCACATTGATTCATTTGAGGATATTGAACCACCCCGGCAACCTATGAATAAATCCCACTAGATCGTGGTGAATGATTGTTTTAATGTACAGTTGGATTCAACTTGCTAGTATTTTGCTGAGAATTTCTATAGCCATGTTCATCAGGGATATTAGCCTGTAGTTCTCTTTTTAAGTGGAGTCTTTGGTTTTGGAATCAGAAGTGTTGGCCTGCTTTTGTTGATTTTGAAGGGAGTTCTCTGTGCCTCCTGGGTTTAGATGTCTGTTTCCTTTTCCATATTAGAGAAGTTTTCAGCTATCATTTTCTGAAATGAACTTCTGCCCCCTTTTTTTTTATCTCATCTTCTGGAACTCCTAGGGTATGAATATTATTATGATTTACGGAGTCACTGAGTTCCCAAAGTCTATTTTCGTGATCCATGAGTTTTCTTTCCCTCTTTTGTGCAACTTCATTATTTTCCATATATATATATATATATATATATATATATATTTTTTTTTTTTTTTTTTTTTTTTGAGAGAGATAGAAAGAGAGGGAGAGAATGAATGGGGGGGGTGTTATAGGGGCTGGGAGAGAGGGAGAGAGGAAATCTTAGCAGTTTCTACACCCACTGTTGAACCTGATGCAGGGCTCCATCTTACAACCCTGGGATCATGACCTGAGCCAAAATGAATAGTCAGATGTTTAACTGATGGAGCCCTCCAGGTGCCCCTATTTTTCATAATTCGACCTTCCATATCACTATTCATTCCTCTGCTTCTTCTATCCTTGTGCCCATTGCATTCAGTTGGTTTTGAATCTCAATATATTTTTCATTTTGACCTGATTGATTTTTAGCTCTTTTATCTCTGTGGTAAGGGTCTCCCTGATGTCTTCTATGCTTTTCTGAAGCCCAGCTATTACCCTTGTGATTGTTGCTTTAAATTCTTGATCAGGCATATTATATCTATTCCATTAAGATCTCTGGCCATGACTTCTTCTTGTTCTTTCTTTTGGATGAATTCCTCTGTCTTGATATTTTTTCCTAGGTCTCTGTCTTCTTCTCTGTGTTAGGAAATTCTGTTATGTTTCCTATTCCTGAGAGTAATGAGCTTAGGAAAAAGAGGTCATGTACCCGCCCCCCCCCCCCCAGGACTTAGCACTTCAAGAAGTGTCTCTGGTGTATGTTGTACACTCTCGACTGTTTTGGCTGCTCTGTCCTTTAGGTCAGTTCTTTGCAGAGTTTTTTCTTGCCTGCAGTGGGAAGTGTTTGGACCTTGTTCAGAGTGTGGTGAGTTTTAACTAGGTGTGTTCTTTCTGTTTGTTAAAAGAGCCTTGATGCTATTTCCACTAGAGCTGAAGCTTTGCTGAAGTCTGTGGTCAGTAGATGTGGCGCATGCAGGGAGTTTGTGCTGGTCTTCTTGGTGAAGGGTTCCTATATTTGTCTCAAGGCATACTTGTCTGAGAAAAACAGTACCCCAGCAGAGCATGGGGGAAAGGGCTTGGTGTTAGCAGTTTGGGCCGCCACTGTTGGTGCTTGCTTTATTGAAGTTTGTATGGGCTGGGAAGCAGAAGAAGGAAATGGCACTAGCCAGATCCCTAGTCCCCAGAGAGAGGAGTTCGTCCATGTGTCTGTCCAAGAAGCCCTCCCAGAACAGTGAACAATCTCATCTCCTGCATTCTAGACATCCCTCAGATCTGCCTTCACACAGTCCTATGTCCAGGCTGCCGCCTACCTGAAGCAGCACAGTGCACCTTGGGCTCTCTCCCAGCCA
Source organism: Mustela nivalis (assembly GCF_964662115.1). NCBI lineage: Eukaryota > Metazoa > Chordata > Mammalia > Carnivora > Mustelidae > Mustela > Mustela nivalis. Next base: position 28,143,361 of record NC_139024.1, read on the forward strand.
GGCCTGTTGAGTTTTAATATCCCAAACTTTAGGGACCTGGCATGGTGGGGACCCATGCTAGTCTTCTGGGGTGGTATTGCTGTGCTGAGACTGAAGCAGGTTTGATCTAGAAGGGCCGTCACAACAAAGCACAGGAGCATGGGGTTTGGAGTAAAACATAGCAAAGAACTGGTACCTGGGTTAGCCACTTTCAGCAGGTGTCTCTGCACCTATACTGAGGGGCAGAGGAGGGAAGTGGTGCCTGCAGAATTTTTTTGTTTTTCCCCAGAGAGGCAATGCCACCTCTCCAGATGTGCTTCAAGAAGGGAAAACCATGTCTTTTACTGTGTCCTAGGGGATCCTCAGATCATGCCATCTGCCCTGCCCTGGGGTAAATGACTACCTTCTCTGCAGAAGCACTGCAGAACACTCTCTGGGTTCCACAGCAACCACACTGTGGACTCCTAAAACTCCAGTCTTTGAGCTCCACTGGTATAAAAACTCACGAGAATAAGCCCCTCTATTTTTCCAAATCAATGGTTTTGGGGAAGAGTTTTCCTTGTGTACTTCTCTCTCTCTCTGTCTCTCTCCCTCTGTCTTTCTCTCTCCCTCATCTCTCCATGACCAGGGCTCACTCTGCAGCACCCTCAATCTGTTTCTCCCACAAACTATGTCTCCACACCTCCTACCTTCCACGATGCGAACTCTTCCCTCTCTCATTGTGCAGTTTGTCCTGTCAGTGCTTAGATTGATTTCTTGGGTATTCAGAATGATTTCATATTTATCTAACTGTGTTCCAGAGACAAAACAAGCCTAGGGTCTTTTTACTACTCTTTCATCTTAGTTCCATATCTGGAAAGATCTCAAATTCATAGTCTGTCATATGAATGTTTAACAAAAGGAATTATGTGTTTTTGCAATAGAATCTATGAAGCAAATAACATATATACATAGTTGTATTTACATGTTAGTATGTCAAAGCATACTAAAAAAAAAAAGAATATCATTGATTATATTTGGAAAGAGAAGAATGAGATCAAGGGGAAATATTCAAAGTTTGGGTATAGACATAGTCAGTAGCAGCAGTCAATAAGACATCCTAAAAGGGGGTACCCGGGGCTCAGTGGGTTTAAGCTTCTGCCTTCTTCATGATCCAGGGGTCCTGGGATCCAGCCCCACATCTGGCTCTCTGCTCAGTGAGGAGCTTGCTTCCTCCTCTCTCTTTCTCTTCCTGCCTCTCTGCCTACTTGCGATCACTGTCTGTATAATAAATAAATTTTAAAAATCTTTTAAAAAAGACATCCTAGAAGAACTATGCAATATAGAGTTCCATGAGCTATAAACTCCAGAAAAAAAAATCCAAAATGAATATTATCTTGAAAATCAGACTATAATATGTTATTAAAGATAAGGTTATGGATGAGATTGCCCATGAAGTCTGTTTAGATTAATGAGTAAAATCTAGGGCAGATTTTTGGAAAATACATAATTATAAGACAATTAATTATAAGAAATTATATAGAAATTTATTATATAGAAATTTATTATATAGAATTATAAGAAATTATAATTATAAGAAAATACATAATTATAAGAACATGTATAGAAAGGAGATTCTCAAAAGAGACTGGAAGTCGTATCCAAAAATTGAGAGACAAACTATATTAAAAAAAAAAAAAATCTGCCCAATGGTATCAAATTGACCTCAGAGTTTAAATACATTGAAGTACCCATTTAATTTAGTCAAAAGGAAGACAGTAATCTTGATGAGATATATTCCTCTGGAAAGTGTCTAAATGACAGAGGGTTGAGGTAAGAACATGAACAAAATTTAGGGATATAAAGGATTGAAAGTGAAATCTTTCAGAAAGTTATCTATACATGTAGGAAAGAAGTAATGGAGACAATGTACTGCTAGCAGAGGACAGGTGGTCAAGTGAAAATTTGTTAATGAGAGAGATTTAAATTTGTATAAATGATCAGAACCAGTGAATAGACTGAGTTTAAAAAGAAATGAAATTTGGTTAGCAGTTAATCATGGTGCCTTACTGTAACAAGAAAGGATGAGGAAAGAATGAATTCAGATTCAACATTTTTAGATTTAGTATCAAGGCATTGAGAAATGCATCTGATTGAATCTATTGTGCTATCTACAAGGAAGAAGCGCAATCTTTTCTAAAAACAAAGAGAAATTGGTATGAATAGGATTGAGATGACTAGAGAAGTTTGAAATATCCGTTGTGTAAGATAGAGGGCTGATGCAGGAAAATAGAAGAATGGATGCTTTGAGACACGAATGTCAAGATATGAGATAATGTTATTTTCTCTAATGATGTTTTGCAACCTAAGTGCAAGTACAGAGAAGGCAGAAGACAGGAATTGATTCTTGATTGGATTGTAGTAGTTGTGTGTGACTAAATTACCTTCTCTCTCTCCTTTTTAAATTACATTCTTAAATATACTTTTTTTTTTTTTTTGGATACATATTTTAGAAGGTACTAGCAGTGTTTTCTGTACTCGGTTCAGTTCTATGAGATACCGCTGCATTTGCATTTGTGGAAGGACAAGCCCTAACTCATTCCTTAAGATTTCTCTTGGGGGCAACTTAACTAAGAACAGTTAATCTTTAACAGTGGTGTAGATTTTTATATTGTATGGAGAAAAACACTGTCTAAACAGGTTAATGGGCTTAGCTATGCCAATCATATTTTTTTCTCTCCTGAAAATCTAAACTGGTTATATGTTATAAAGATGGTTATTTTGTTAACAGTAGTAACAGAACAATGTATATTCAAGGACAGGGGAGGGCCAAATTTATATATTCTTTTCTTTTCTAATAAGCAAGGACATGGACTAAACAGAAAACAAAAAGATTTAGCTAATAGAATATGAGTTTAAGGACAAGTAGTTAAAGAGAGGTAAAAACAGAGACATTTGGAAGTGGAACCGGGTAATGGTACATAGTCAATAAATTCTTGCTGCTATGATTCCTAGAATAAAAACCTCTCCCTAAAGTCACTTGAGATCATTCACAATCTTCTGTGACCAATATCTTTAAGATGCTTTCTTTCTGGGAGGCTTGATTTTATATTCTGAATTTTGCCCTGAGATGCCTGAGATCTCTATTTGATTTATTTCTAGGTCTTTATTATAAAATATTTTACTAGGGCCAACTGAATGAGACTCTATTTTTTAAAACTAAAAAAACAAGCCGCTTTCCTTCTTTTTTTCCTTAACTAATTGAATCAAAAAGCCAAAGGGGTACTTCCTATTTCTACTGGGGGTGTGCCTCAGGTATGGATTATAAAGTAAAATGCTCCCAATATCACAAAAAAAGTCAGACAAACAGTAATTTCATGATGTTTCTTGTTCCCATCTGGATACTGAGGTCATAGTACAACTGGCCAAAAGCCTCTGAAAAGCATTTGCCTGTAAGGAATGACTAAACATGAGCCCTGAGTTTTGGGGGAAATAACAATTAAAAGTAAAATCTTCTCCAAACCCTGAAAACTTCTTCACAAATGTAGAAAGACAGAAAACAATTTTTTCATTGCATAGACTTTAAACCAGAATATGATGTGCATAACAGGCAATGCACTAAGATATTTCAAAAACAGAGAGATATCTCTCTGTTTTATAAAGCCAAGCAGACAAGTAGAACCCATTACATGAATGTCCTCAAGAGAAACAATAACTGACCTGTCCTCAAATAAGAGAACATGAAGCACTATCCAAAGGAAAGATAAACTCCTGTCTTTATGAAAGGAAGTGGTTTTGAACCTTAGATGAGGCACCTCTGAGGTTCCAACACTCCTACAGAACAGGGAGATAGGAGTGATATCTTCCTTGATGATAACATTACCAAAAGATTGTTCTCAAGTCCTTGATAAAGACATTCGGGTCTTAAAGCTGGCAAGAGGCTTATTTTGCTTTTAAAAAGATTTGCATACATTTCAAAGAGATAAAGAACTTCTAAGTTGTTAAGAAAAAGGAATGGGACCTTTTTCCTTCTTTGCAACAGGGAGAATTAAACTCTTGTTTTAAACTTGTTTTGCTTCTGCACCTTCCTTGTCAAGACAGGGCTGGATTTAGCTACAGTAGGTGGTGAATCTGCAGAGGTCAAATATTCATTGGCAATAGAAGATAAAGCCTCTGGGTTTTTCAGATATAGGGACATGGCCACCTTCATCCAGATTTTTCTTTCTCAAAACTCACTGGCCACTCACAGGTAAGTTCAATGAGTTTTGAGGACTTCTCTGTCATGGCGCAGGTCCAGGGGAAAGAAAAGAGCGGCTACAGTAGGATGGGTACAAAACTTGCCCAGGATCTCCTTCGCTTTGGAAGAAAACCCTCAGTCTGTGGGCAGAATGACAACAGAGACTGTTGGCCTGCTTTTAGGATGACCCTGAACACCCGCTACAGCTAGGGAAAGAATCAGAAAAATAAATCAAAACCCTCTACTTAGGAAGAAGCCAAAAAGTCAAAGGCTTAGAATTTCAGTCAGGAGAGGGACAGGAAAATTAGGAAGACCGCAGTCAAGATCCAAGAACACGGTACATACTTCAAACTCAGATTTTAATTAGAGTAAGAGAATGTCCACTCTTATCATGGTACTAAAAGTCTACAAGTAATGTGACATGCTGGAGCTAAATCCTTTCATGTCTTACTCCAAAGGGAAGATCTAAAACCGAGAATAAAGTAGGCAATGGGAAAAACAAAAACAAACAAACAAACAAAAAAACCTGTTTAATCAAACTTTACCTTAAACAAAGGAATCACTGCAAGAACTTAAGCTTAAAATATGCTGAAGACACCTGTAGCAGTATCATATCTCAAAGCCAATCCAACTATTAATTAGTTAACTCAACTCCTGCAAGTTAAATCTTCCCTAAAAGAACAACATGCATGTTTCAAGGCATAAAATATACTTAACACAATCTCTAAGGTTCTATACAAGATGCTTGACTTTCTATTAAAAAACAAACAAAGAAACAAATATTCATACAAGAAGAACCAATAAAGGACACATTCCTAAAAGACAAATAAATCATCAAAACTAACTTGGATTTGAAAGAGATGCTGGAATTATCAGATAGGAAATTTCAAAGAGCTATTATTTGTATGTTAGAGGTTTTCATAAAAAAGGTAAACCACATGCAAAATTAATTAAGTGATTACAGGAGATTTATGGAAAGAATAATAAAGAGTCTAAAGGAAATGATAGGATAGAAAAGCTCAGCAACAGAGAGAAAACTATTTTTCTTAAATAGAAAACTATTGAAGGTCTCGTCAGTAGATGACACAGCTGAGACTCAGTGAACATGAAATGATAGGTCAATACAAATTGCCCAGACTGAAAAACAGAGAAGAAACCATAAGTAAATAAAAGAGATCATCCTGAAATAGTGGTGCAATATCAATCTACCTCACTTAACTATAATTTGAGTCTCAGAAGGAGAAAAAAGAGAGAAGGGGACTTAAGAAATATTTGTAGAGGCAACGGCTGAAACTGTACCCAGACTCTTTTTTTTTTAATTTATTTTTTATTTTCAGCATAACAGTATTCATTATTTTTGCACCACACCCAGTGCTCCATGCAATCCATGCCCTCTCTAATACCCACCACCTGGTACCCCAACATCCTACCCTCCTACCCTACCCCTGCCACTTCAAACCCCTCAGATTGTTTTTCAGAGTCCAGAGTCTCTCATGGTTCACCTCCCCTTCCAATTTCCCCCAACTCCCTTCTCCTCTCTAACTCCCCTTGTCCTCCATGCTATTTGTTATGCTCCACAAATAAGTCAAACCATATGATAATACCCCTATTCTTGACAGATGACAGACCCAGGGAGTTGAGACAATAACGAACACAGGTGAAATGCCAAAAAATAGACAAATGGATAGTTAGCTAGATAACATCCATACCTAAGTACACCATATTCAAAAAACTAAAAAAGAAATACTATGGGATGATTACAAATCTTTTTCTCTTGATCTTTCCTTTGCTCTTTTACCTTATACTTCCTTTCAGATATGATGGAAGTGTGAATGCTAAAAACTCTGAAGAAAGTTAGCTACTGATGTTCGTTCTTGAGAATAATTATGCTAATTTTGGAAATGCTTACTGAAGTATTTTTAACAGAATCCCAAATCATGTACTTCATATTTAGTTTTGAATAATCTGAGGGTAAAAGAGGTTAAATGGCAGTACAATAGGAATATATATAGAACTTTAGGAAAAATTATGATGAGACAAGACTAGTCAGCAATTCTGAACTGAATTCTGGTTTCCTGTCTAAGGGTGAATTCCAGATTGGCAGTTCTTTTCACCACACAATGGAATAAACACAGGAAGCAATCAGCAATCTAGTGAGAGAAAATATTAATTGGTGAGTTGTAATTAGGAACAGAACTAGTTGCCATTTTGATCATCTTTTGACTAGATTTGATGGGATTAGCTAATAGCAACTTTTTTTTTTTACTACTTATTTATAATGTAAGCCAAACTGTACTTGGAAGCTAAATCATATTAAATATTAGAAACATATGCAATCTATATCCTTTTTTGAAACCACTATTAAAATGTTCCCTTGAGGAAGTCTTTAGGCTCTTATGAACAAATATGGAAGATTTGTATTATTAAAAAATCCATTATTATAAATATCAGATACCTAAGCTCTTCTTTAAGGCATGTGCACCATAACCATGCATTAATAAAATAAAAATATTTGTCATGCTGTTGTTACTAGTTGCAAATTGTTCATTCTGTAAAAGAAGAGAATCTAAATTAAAGACATATTTTATGCTTAAATAGCAGCAATTGCTCATCCATTCATGGTTCTTTCCTCATTGAAATTTAAAATCCAGTTTCAAATTGATTGAAAGAAATCACTAATAAACTATTTCAATCCCTTCATTATACAGAAGAGGAACAGAGTTGGAGAGAATAAATATGGACATGCTGGTAGTCAACACCTAGCAATAATGGCTCTGTGTGTGTGTGTGTGTGTGAGAATGTGTGTCTTTGTGGGCACACATGCATGCATGTGCACAAACTAAACCTGTGGTTAAAAAAATAAACAAGCTAAACCTGAATCCATATTTATGGTTTCTGTGTACTTAGAATGTGACTTAAACTTTCTGATTTTTGTTTATTTTTATTTAGATATAAAGTATAAGGTATTAGTGATCGTAATGGTAGAAACAAAGGCAGAGTATAAAGCACAAACACTACTTGTGTATTTTCAGCCTGATATATGTGGCACTAAACCTTTAAACATGCAACACACAAAAGCAGAATAATGACTTTAAGTTTCCTTATCTTACTTTGATTGAAAAAACCCAGCGTATTATTTCACAAAAAGGTCAGTTAGGCCATTTGTTTTCAAAGTACAAGACAGATAGATGGTGATAGATAGACAGACAGACAAAATAAATTTCAGAATTATAAGGGGCAGAAGTGAAAGGGTTATTTTTTGACATGTGTATCACAACGTTATAATACATAGCACTAAATCCATTTTGAAATAAAATGCATAAACCAGGATAATTCATTTTTAATATATGGATTTGTATATGGATCACCTTGGTTTTACATTCCATTCTTGTAAACATCATGGAAGCAACATAGTTACAATTCATAGACAAAGAGCCAATCATGTCATTTGCTCAACTCCAGTCTTGACTTGCTCTAATCTGTATGGTCAGTGCCATCTCTAGGACTCTGTCCCCGCTTTCAATGCTTCATCTTTTGATAATTAAGAGACTCTGAAGAAAGAAAAAGAGTAACTGTGAGGATTAGAACATTTTAGTTAAGTTAGTTCACCTGTTTTGCATTTGATTTCTATAGATTTTGTTGCCTCCTTATTCTTAAAATTCCTAAACTATGATTTTGAGGTTGTCTGAATATATTGTTTTTTTTGAAGTTTCTTTTTTAACCATCAAGTATTATCTAATGGACTTAGATAAAATAACGATGCTTAAGAAATCTCCCTAATTACTAGCTTGTAATTTATAATTACTATCCCTCAAAGCTAGCCATGTTTTAAAACATGTAATACTCTATCTTTTGCAAAATCAAAATATTCTGCATAATGCCACAAGACAGTGTCAGAGATAATTATTTCTTCCTTTTTTTTTAAATTGTATTGAACAAAACAAAGGTAATATTTAGCATTTAGTTTAGGAAAACTGTATATTTTAGCTGTGTCATATGTTTTATTTTTTATGTATTTAAATAATTTGTATTTTTCTGCCTGAAGAGTAACACGCGCTTATTATAAATGTTTCAAAGTTACACAAGCTTTTACATTTTAACTCTTCTTTCAACCTTAAATTCAAATTATAAAAATAAGGGAAAAATCCATAAATCAACATCCAGAAATGATTTTTTGGACATTTTTTTGTGTTTCTTCCCAATAATTGTGTACATTTCTCATATATGTTTATACATACATATGTATTATGTACTAATGATGATATAGTATCCTATCATGGAAATAAAATATACTTTTTGACTACTTGCACTATTTTAAGGCATTTTTTCTCATTGGGAAAATATGTCTAAATGTATAAATCTCATTATACATTAAGAGGATAAGTATATACTATACATATTATTTACATGTGTTTCACTTGCATCTTGATTATATTAATGTTATTTCATATCCATACATTTAATATTTTCATTTATTAAATATCCCGTACTCAGACATGCTGTTTACTAAATAAGAAAGATTTTAAATCTTTCTAAAGAAAGATCTTTCTTATTTCATATTGACATCATATTCACATTTCATGTGAACAATTAGGAATTTGGTGAGGTTCTCCTTTATAGAACAGGTGGTATTTCTTCCACTGTAGTCAGGAGCTGGAATCTTCTGTGATTAGCACAGAAAGGCATTACCTTCTTGCATCAGAATTTAAACAAAGAGAATGCATGACTCTTTAAACCCTGGAGTTCTCAGTCACATAAAATCTATCTTGTGCAATCGCAGTCTTCTTTGCTGGCACCTATTGGATGAAGCAACACCCTTACAAAGAATTTTTTAAAGTCTTCATTACTACACAAGAAATCTATTCTTCCATGATAAAAGTCAAAAACACCTCTGAAAAGCTATGACGTCTTGCAATATGTTTAATTACATTTTCTTACTAAGTCATTAATTCTCAAATCCTACTTATCACTCTCTAGGCAAAAACCTAGTATGAAAAAAGACCACTTGCAAGGCAGGAGACCACAGATAGACAATCTGCATAGTGGAAAAAGGAAGTTAAAATAGGACCATTTATTTACAATGCTTGTTATTGTTTAATTACCACAGTAATTCCTGGAGTTATTTGTGGTAATCTGAGGAAGAGATTACTCCTTATAACTCCTGTGTCATGATTAATACAGTCCTTATTTCTGTCATGGTCCTTTTTGGACAAGAACCTGCATTTGTCTAATAACACATTCAATGTGTGTTGTATTTCAAGACACCAGAATGCTTCTTAAAGTGTATAACTTGGCACTTGAAAACCTGGATCCAAGTCCTGATACATTTATATGTATGAGGAGATTTATCCCAAGTTATTAGACCTCTGTAAGGCATAGAATCTTTGACTGTAACAAGTTTTTCAGCAATGGTTATCCCTAGACATGGAATGAAATTGTTGGGAGTCTTGAGTTTAATAACACGGAGGTGTCCTGTAAACAGCACATTGTTATACAGAAATAACATGCTATTAATACACGTGACCCTGGCTCAAACTAGTTGTACATTTCACCAGTGCCTGATTTTTCTACTGGAAAATTAAAAAAAAAAAAAAAGGAGGCTTAAGACTAAAGAATCTTTAATCTCTATGACCCTATGAATTTGTCCAATGGCATATCTTAAAATATTGCTATTCATTCTAAAGATAACCAAAAGAGTAAGTGCCTACCATGCTTAGCACCTATCTCAGTCATATGCAAACCATCTCAACTTACATTGAACTTTTTCTTATTTGAAGTGAATCTCTTCAAATAAGTTTGGCTTAGTTTATTTTTAAGTTCTTGTTTTAACATTATGATATATCTATGTTAAACAGTCTGTATTCTGAAAGAATTCATTTGCTTAGGCAGTCTATTTACAGCTACATGTCGGCTTCCAACCTTGGGAGCCTCCCCTGATGAAATCTGAGTCTGGCTTCCATACAGAGGGCAAGGAAAGTCTGAAGAGGCAGACCACTCCTGATTGGTAGGTACAGGTTTAATAACAAGGGAATGTACACAGAAGGCTTGTCTTGGTGGCCACAAGATGAGTAGATCTCTGTACCCACATACCAGAATCTTAAATTTTATATAATGGCCTTAACTGGATACTGTCACCATCATCCAGAGGGTCTCAATAACATTACTCTCTAAAGTCTGTGTCCTTGAAAAGGGCTGCATCTATGAGAAGGTTGGGCAAAGCCTACATTCTAAAGACAGGGAGGGGATGAGGAGCCTCCCACTGCTGAGGTCTAACTCTGGGGTCAACCGGGGATCATGTGTTCCTGATGACCTCCTCCATTATCATGATACACTGGTCAACATTTTCTGCAACTGCTAATATTTTATATATTATCAAATAGAATTTTATTCAATGGACATGAAAACTTGTGAAATTTATATAGCTGTGGAAGCTCCGTAGTTCATTAGTTTTTGGAGGTGATGATGGATTTCTTCTAAGTATGTGACTGTTTGGGTGAACCTTTTGAAAAACATTTTATTACTAAAATACAAGGGTCCTTTGGGGAACATACATAAATTAATGAGCAGTAGAATTATCTTTGAGGAGGTTTTAATAAACTTTAATAGTTGCTAACAGCAAAAAGTATCTTTCATATTCATCAAACATCTCAGGAATAAGTTAATTTTCTCTTTATTCTCATCTATTCATCTTTAAATATCTATAAAATGGATATCTTACTGAGATGTTATGTGATCTGCAATGCTTGGATAGAGATGAGCCAAGATTCATGGCTGTTTTGAAGTTACATTTTTAAAATGTTGTATTTTAATTTAAGTTCAATAATATTCTAGTTTGTACAAAAATTTCCTTACTTCCTTATAAGTGACTTACTTTCCTTACTTACTGATTCCTTACTTATACAGTCCAAAATACATTTAAACACCTTAATTCAAGTCATTATATTAAGAGAACTGTGGGAATAACTGTAAGAGTATCAGAAGAAATGTTTAAAGAGAACAGCATGGAAAAGGAAAAGAGTTTGTGTGTTTTGTCTATTTTATCAACTAAGTCATTCAACTAAAAAATACAAAATCATTGTGAAGTGTTACTAATTTTAAATCTTAATTATTTTCAAGATAGTATTACCTATTAAATGTTCCACATCTGTTTATATTATATGATTTCTGTTTTTTAGTAGAAATATTAAATTTTAGGGGTACTGGGTGGCTACTCTGCCTTCTGCTCAGGTCATGATCTCAGGGTTCTGGGATGGAGCCCCTTGGAGCAGGCTTCCTTCTCAGTGGGGAATCTGCTTCTCAGTCTCCCTCTGACCCTCCTCCTCACCCCATTTGTGTTCTCTCTCTCTCTCAAATAAATAAATAAAATGTTTAAAAAAAAAGGAAATATTAAATTTTAGTATTAGTGTAGTTCTTACTATTGACCTAGTGTTTACCTTATCAATAATTCTATTTTTACTTATTTCTCTTCTTCCTTTTTTAAACATAATCTTTTACTACGTGGTCTGTATATTTTACTTGAATTCCATCTATTATCTATACTACATAATAACAGTGATTTCATTTTACTTTTCAATTTTTATTCCTTTTCCCATGCATTTTTATTTAGATTTCTAATTCATCATAATATTAAATATTTACAAAACTATTTCTCTTCTTAAAACTCCATCCCTGTTTTAGTCTTAATTTTGCAATTAAGTAAATAAAATTTTCATCTGACTTTTTTCCCCAAAATTTCCCAGTCGTCTCTTAATTGTATGAAGCCCATTCTCCAGCAGAGGGTTTAGCAAACTACAAACTCATTGTTGTTACAGTTAGCTTAACCCACAAGTTAAACACATTTTTTACATTTCTAAAGGACGATAAAAATAAATAAACAGAAGAAGAAAAGGGGAGAAGAAGAGGAGCACTAAGAATAAGAAGAGAAATGGAAGTGGAAGAGGTGGAGGAGGAAGAAGAGGAGAAAGACCAGACAGAGGAACAAGAAACATTATATGGTCCACAAAGCCTAAAATATTTATTATCTGACCCTCACAGAAGAAGTTTGTTGAACCTTGCTGTAGTATATTTCTCAGAAAGAACATACGTGTATGGTATTCACGAACATTAAAAAAGTTGTTTCTAATGTTGTTACTTGAAGGACAATGTGGATCGATATGATATCCTTGGTTCATATTTTCTGACATGAGTGGCTATCAGAAAATCCACTAGATACTGTCAAAGCTAAATTCAATACCTCCCCTAATCTAACCAATCATGTTTGTTTCTTGAATAGCACCTTCATTATTCATACTTCCACTTGCTCAACGTAGAGACCTAAGAAACCAGTATTACACCTTCTTCCTCCCCTAAATGCAATTTAATCACCAAATCTTATAGATTTGATCTTCTATGTATTTATCTTGTTTAACAATTTCTCCATTTTGCCAAACTCTCAAATCTTGCTCAATCAGATGTGCTGTGTCCTACATATGAAACATTCCCAGAACCCAAAGCTATAGAGTTCAGGATTTGGGGTTATATATAATATTGGGATGTGTATCTGTGGAAGTGTGGGAATAGACAGTATAAGAGAGTATAATTGACAGGAGAACCTGTGCAACTGGATGCCATTAAAAGGCTCTGAATTGGCTTACATCTAACTCCTGGCCAGTCCTACTTTGTGATTCTAAAATACCCAGTTGACTTGGTATCATAAGCATATGGAAATTTACCTCAATTAAGTCAGAAAAAGGAACGCCTGCTCGTCCCCCAAAGGAATGTAAGGATACAGCTGGAAATAGCAAGGAACCCAGTCTTGTTTCTATCTGTGTTGTCATAGACCTCTCTGAAAGGCTAACCTAAAACATTTTAGTTTTCTGAAGTTTCAAGCCTATTCCGCCCCCATTCCTGATTTGTCATGTTTCAATACTAATTTATTTAATCAACAAATGTGGAGGAAATGTTTTGGGAGCTGGAGGTACAATAGGACAAATGTGTACAATTATGGAACGGATACTGAGTGGGGAAGACAGAGAAAGAAAATGATAAATAGTTGAAATATCTAGCATGTTAAAGGACAATAAGTGAGAGGAAATAACATAAACCAAGAAAGGAAAATGTAAAAAGGGAGGGTGGAGATTTAAGATTATCAGAAAAACCCAATGAAATGTGAACTTTCAGATAAAAATGTGAATAAAGTGAGGGGAATGACCATGTGGCTATCTAAAAGATCAGCATTCCAGGTAGACAATACTCCAGTGGTAAAAGAACATGAGGTGAGAACATGTGTGGCATTCTCAAGTATTGGTCAACTCAAATATTGCTGGGAAGAAAGATAATCAGGGGTGAGTAGTATGGATGAGTCATGGGGAACCAGATAAGATAGGACCAGATAAATTACAATTAATAATTTCTATTTTACTTCAAATAACATGGGAGCCTATTGAGAAATTTTGAAGAGAAGGGAAGGCATGCTCCCACTTTTTGGTTTAACAGGATCACTCTGTCTGCTCTGCTGATAATAAACTATAGAAGACAAGGGCAAAAGCAGAGAGACAGGCTGGAAAGCTAGTGCAAATTATGTGAGAAAAGACAGGACCTTGAACCAGACTATCAGCCATGGAAATGATGGAAAAGGGTCAAATTACGGGAATAATCCACATTTTTTTTTAAAGAACTGGCATTAATGTATGATTGTAATGTATGAGCACTGCAGCAGGTATAGACTCATGGGCCTCATCTGAGGGACATGATGCGCTTCTGATCTCTGAGTGTATATCACACTATCGTTTTGATGTTTTCTAGCCTAATCATCAAATGTGTAGCCTAGGTACTATGCTATATTTCCTCAGTGATTTTCTTAGGAACACTGGGACCCAGTTTTTGGCTGCATTCTTGAATTTTGGGACTTAACTACTTTATCCTTTATTGTTATTTCCTATCAGTTTGTTTTCATTTTACCTATAAGTTCAATTAGGGCAGAGAATGCACATGTCATGCTTACATGTGTTGTTAGCACTCAATGTAGAGCCTGATCTAGGTTCAATAAATAAATGTTCAAAAGATGCATGTGAATGCATGTGAATGTGAATTCAAAAGAAGCAAATGAGTGTTGCAATGTAAAAATATTTGTTACCTTAAAATGCTGTATATTAGATGTTATCTTAATATGCACATATGCACATACGCCCTGCTTTATTTTCCAAATGATGGTACTTTCTAAACCAATTCAGAGATGTGTTACATAAGAACTAGTCTGTTGAAAACTTTCCATTTTAATGACCCCCATAGAGAGGTGAGGTTTATACACTACCTTTTTGAATCTGGGCAGTCTTGTGACTGGATCAACCAATGGAAAAAAGGCAGAAATAATGCTGTTTAACTCCTGAGTCTAGGTCATAAAAAAAAAAAAAAATATGGCTTCCTGTAACACTAAAGAGTTCTGAGCCTTAATGTAAGAAATCTGACTAACCTGAGACTGTCATGCTGTGAGGAAGCCCAAGTCACATGGAAAATGGGAGTCCAGTGCTTGCTTCCTCCCAGTCCAGATGTCAGATATGTGACAAAAGTTTCAAGCCCCAAGTTGTCTGAGTCACTCTCAGTCATTTACATTTTCTCAGGTTCCCAATTTTAGAGTCATTCTTCTGTTTCTGTTTTTGTTTTTTTGTGGGTTTTTTTTTTTTCTGAATTTCTGATCTACAACACATGGAAGCATTGCAAAATGTGGTTTGTTTAGTTTAATTCCACTAATTTTTATAGTTTTTTTTAATATAACATTGCATAAGTGGAACAAAAGTCACTTCCCTTTTGAAGAAAAAACCCCTAGTTTTTAAAAAACGTGGTCAGGGGCCCCTGGGTGGTTCAGTGGGTTAAGCCTCTGCCTTCAGCTCAGGTCATGATCCCAGCATCCTGGGATCAAGCCCCTCATCAGGGTCTTTGCTCAGCAGGGACCCTGCTTCCCCTCCACCTCTCTCTGCCTGCCTCTCTGCCTACTTGTGATCTCTGTCAAATAAATAAATAATATCTTTAAAAAAAAAAGGTGGTCAGAGCTCACTTAACATGAGATCTACGTTGTCAACAACTTTTTAAGTGCACTGTATAGTAGTAACTATAGGCAATATGTTGTATAGTAGACCTCTAGGACTTATACATCTTGTATAATTGAAACTTTATAATCATGGACTAGCAACTTCCCATTTCCCTTTCTCCTAGCCCCTATAAACCACTATTCTACTCTCCGTTTAAATGAAATGCAATATTTGTCCTTCTGTAACTGCCTTATTTCACAGTGTATTGTCCTCAAGTTCGTCTGTTTTTGCAGATAACAGAATTTTCTTCTTTTTTAAGACTGAGTAAAATTTCATTGTCTGTATATATCACATTTTTCTTATCCGTTGAACTGGACCCTAAGGTTGTTTCCATAACTTGGCTATTGTAAATAACAAATTAACATGAGTGTTGACATCTCTCTTCGAAATCCAGATTTCAATTCTTTTGGATATATACCTAGAAATGGGATTGCTGGATCATAAAGTAATTCTTTTTTTAATTGTTAAGAAACCCTCCATACCATTTTCCACAGCAATTGAACCATTGTGCATTTCCATGAACAGTATAGAAATGTGACCATTTTCCACACCCTTGCCAATATCTGTTTTGTTTTGTTTTGACGATTGCCATCCTAAGACGTGTGAGATGATATGTCACTGTAGTTTTGGTTTGTATTCCTTTGATTATTAGTGATATTGAACATCTTTTTATATACTTGTTGGACACCTGTAGGTCTCTGGGGAAAATGTCTACACACGTCCTTTGACAACTTTTTAATTAGGGTATTCATTTTTTGCTATTATGTTTTAGTTCTTTATATATTTCGGATATTAAACCCTTATCAGACACGTGGTTTGAAAATCTCTCTCATTCAGTAATTTGCTTTTCACTCTGTATCCTTTGCTGTGAAGAACAGTTATAGTTTGATGTAGTTCCAATTCCTTAATTTTGCTTATGTTGCTTGTGCTTTTGATATTATAGCAAAGAAATAAATTCTTAGACCAATGTCATGAAGTTTTTCCCTTAGGTTGTCTTTTTTTTTTTTCCCTAAAGATTTTATTTACTTATTTGACAGACAGAGATCACAGGTAGGCAGAGTAGTAGGCATAGAGAGAGGGGGAGGCAGTCTCCCTGCTGAGCAGAGACACCAATGCGGGGCTTGATCCCAGGGCCCTGGGATCATGACCTGAGCCAAAGGCAGAGGCTTTAACTGACTGAACCACCTAGGCACCCCCCCTTAGGTTGTCTTCTAAGGAGTTTTACAGTTTCAGATATTATTATTATTATTATTATTATTATTGTTTTATATTTTATCTACTTGAGAGAGAGAAAGAGTGAGAAAAGTATGAGCAAAGGGGGAGAGGTAGAAGAAGAGGTTCAAGCAGACTCCTCTCTGAGCAAGGAGCCCAAAGCCAGACTTGATTCCAGGACCCTGGGATCTTGACCTGAGCAGAAGGCAGGCACTTTATAGACTGAGCCAACCGGGTGCCCCATTTGACTTAAATTTTGTGTATGGTGTAAAATTAAACTTCTTTCTTTTGCATGAGGATTTTCAGTCACATATAAGATGCTCCACACAAAGCAGTAGAATACACATTTTTCTCAAGCATACACAGAACATCAGCCAGGATAGATCCTATGTTATGTCACAAAACGAGTTTTAACACATCTAAGAAGGTTAAAGCCATATCAAATATGTTTCTAACTATACTGGAATAAAACAAGAAATCAATAACTCAAAATGAAAAATTAACAATTAATTTTTAAATAATCAAACACACACTAAAATATACACTGTAAAAAGTATTCATTTGACATTACATTTTTAAGGAGACAAGATTTTCCCATCATTTTTCTAAAAAAATATTTAAAATTTCTCTTATCCTTCTTCTTTTTCTTTCAACCTCTGTAAAATAAGCCATGTGGAAACAAAACCAGCCTCACCCAGAAAATCCAGTACCTGGTCTTCTTTAGATATAAATGTATGCATCTGTTCTGCTCTCCTGGTTTTACTACTATCTTACTTGTGATTCATTCATAACTTCTTGGATTGATATTCTCTCATCTTCCTCACAACTAAATACTGGAGTGTCTTACAGAACAGACCTTGGGCTTTTCTATTCTTTATTCCAACTTGAGTACAAGAAAACCATGAGCCACCACAAATTATAAAATTAGTGAAGTATATAATGCCTAAAGAAGAATGCATCTTGCAATAAATATGTCACTTATGGTCCATCTTCCATCAATCACCAACCACTACCAACTCCCCTCTTCCTATTTGACAAGTACAAGGTTTTATTATTATTAAGTTTAGGGAACTAAAAAAAACTAGATATATTTACTTTCAAATTGTTCTTTACATTATTTAATAGATGTACTTTTCTATATGTCTATATTAAATTTAATGAAAAAATATAAACCATTTTTTGATTAACAACTTTTTATTTGGCATCAAGGTTTCCAGGAACAAATTAAAGCAGTTGAGGAGTAAGTGTGCTTCATGCCAAATATGTATAAGCATTAAGTGCATGGATATTCATGGAAAATTAAAAGCTTGAGCCAAAATGTATAGGTGGTAAAATTCAAGCTCTGTTTGATCATAGTAACTACACGGACATAGCTATAGCACAGAAGTCCTGCAATATAATGATGAATATAAGATTATAACTGCTACAGTTTTGGACCTGTCAGAATCCTAAAGGCCAAGATAAGAAATCTGAATTTTATGTTATAATCAAATGTTATATCATAAGGTTGGAATGTAGAAAGATGCTTTAAAAAGTTTAATGCGGGACGCCTGGGTGGCTCAGTTGGTTAAGCAGCTGCCTTCGGCTCAGGTCATGATCCCAGGGTCCTGGGATCGAGTCCCACATCGGGCTCCTTGTTCGGCAGGGAGCCTGCTTCTCCCTCTGCCTCTGCCTGCCTCTCTGTCTGCCTGTGCTCACTCACTCTCTCTCCCTCTGTCTCTGACAAATAAAATCTTTAAAAAAAAAAATTTAAAAAAAAGTTTAATGCTATCAAAATTTAGCAGATATTGAGTATGAGTTAAAATTGGTCATATATTATTATTTTTAATTCAGAAATATTTTCCATAGTATATTTTCCTTTTTCCTGTTTTTATACTATTTATTGTTTTTACAAATTATCTAATTATATATGCATATATATAAATATATATCTCAGTTGTTTGTTATGTTTTAGAAATAGTTTGCCTGTTTCTCCTGCTGCAGTCCTCAATTTTAGTCTTCTAAGTAAAACAGTAAATCTGTAACTTCAGTGGAAGAACTTTTTTTCTCCTCATCTCAAATGTAATTAAATAGTTTTATTTTCAGCAGGGGCTCAAGTTAAATGTTCTTCCACACAATTGACAAAGCAAGTATGGTGCCTACTTCTTATTCCTTCAAAGAATCTGCTAAATTACCCTTAACATCTCTTTGTTTAACTACATTCCCGTGTATCCTATAGAGTTTATTTTCAAGGAACATTTGACAAGAAGTATTCTTTAATGTTTTGCTTGCTGCTCTTTTAGTAGTGTCAATCTTAAACTCCCACTGCCCTACAAATTGTATTTCTTCAGGCAAAGTGACTTTTTAAACTAATTCTCTCTTAAAGTGGAATAATTCAGGTAAGCAAAGGCAGCATATAGAACAATACACTATGTCATTAATATATCAGTTATTAATCAACTGTAAATTTGTATGTATTTTAGAGAAATATACAAACAGATAAGAACAAAAGTGTGTTTGGAGATATTTGGCAACTAAGATACAACGTTGAGGTTAAGTTCCTAAACAAATATATTTTAACAAATATATATTAAATTGAAGAATTACATCTTTATTTTTTCTAGTATGTTTTAGAAACTTCACAATTTATATAAGTTGTACCTTTCAAAATGTTAATGTCATTTTATTGATAATAATATTAGAAGGCAGAATTTTATTTTTACTTTATTATTATTATTTTTTAGATTTTATTTATTTATTGGATAGAGAGAGACACAGCAAGAGAGGAAACGTAAGCAAGGGGGAGTGAGAGATGGAGAAGCAGGCTCTCTGCTGAGCAGGGAGCCCAATACAGGACTTGATCCTAGGACTCTGGGATCGTGACCTGACCTGAAGGCAGATGCTGAACAACTGAGCCACCCAGGTGCCCTAAAAACCAGCATTTTAAAATGCCATTATACCACCAAATGGAAAATTTAAAAAGATTTTCAGTATACAAAAACAGCGATTAATAGAATATCTAATTCAAACATCTTTGATATTAAATGCTGAGTCAGAGGACCAGTAAGGTAATTAGTCTCAAATCAGTACTCAAATATAGATTTTTTTTGTTCCTTGTGATTTTTCTGAGTGAAGGCAAGGAACAGATTTCAATGATTGTAATTTTGCTTCTATTTATGTTCTTTTACTCACCAAACAAAACATTCTTAAATAAATTAGGCACCCTTAAATTATAGTGTTGAATAATAACTGCTATCATTAAAAGTTGATAATAATAACAATAATGATCTAGTTAATGACATATCACTATCTTTTGTCTGATAGTATATGAATATTGAACAATATAATTGTTGTGGAAATTAATGGTAGCTGATATAACAAGGAAGTCTCAGAAACAAAAGAATAAAATTCTTATTCACATCACAGGTTCTTGAAGTCCAGGAAGTACTCCTAGATAATTCTCTTCTAATACGGGTTTCAGGACTCCAGTTCTTCCCATCATGTTACTCCACTATGTGGGAATTTTATGCTTCCAACCACAAGCACAGAAGAATGAGCAGAATCTTTTAAGTCTCGGTATTCAGGAGATGGATAATAAGATCACACTTAAATAGAGGGGGGCTAGGAAATGTAATGTTTCTGTATGTCTGGGGAAAAAGGGTGGTTTGGTGAAACACTGTCTCTTCTACAAAATATATCCTATTGTTAATTCTCTTCAGGTGTTTTGTGGCAGGGAATATGTGAGCTCATTTTATGTATGTTCATTACACTTTAAATGTTTATTTATTTATATATATACCTAACTATCTTTTCGTGCAGTCTCATATGAGCCAACAAGGTTAGGTTGGATGGGAATCTCTTCCAGGAATACAGAAAAGAGAACTCAAGATCAAGCTATGTGATAGAAAAAGGAAGACATAAGTAGGGAGTGGTTCAAAAGTCAAGATTGGAGCAGAGATAAAGAGACCAGTAAGTAATATGTCGCAGAAGATGCCAGTAAAGACAGACTTAACTGAAGGTGTTTTCTGTGGCTCTGAAAGTTATAAGTAATTTTGAAGAGAAAATTAAACACTAAAAGAAAAGGACTCACTGTGTGATTAGGTGGAGGGTTATGTAAAAACAGAAAATCATGGGATACCTTATTCCAGAAGAATTCCCCTACTGGAAATAAATAATATAAAGGAACATATTTTAAAGACCTAATTATAATAAGTAGCATTATCAACAATATCTGTGATTTTACAGAAATCTCCAATTATAGTTGTGTATAATAAATCCAGGAAAAAAGAGAAATGTATACAAAATACAGAAAATGAAACAAACGGGCAAAGCGAACAATATTGAACAGTAGGGCATCCTGCAAATCCTTAGAGCCATTTCATATATTGCTTAGTAGAGAATGGTCTTTGGTAGTTGTTAATTTCTTAAAAGCAGATAGTAACAGTGATAATTGGTAGAGAACAATAAGGAGGAAACCACTTTGATTTATGTTGAAATGTTCAATAATTAAAAATTGCCTAGGTACATTCTGGTAGTTTTTCGAAAACTGGATGGATATATAAATTATTTGGTGAGCTAATATTTTGATGTTATATCTGTATCTTCTAAAATTCCTAAGGAAATAAGGAATTTTGTCTAGATAAGTATTTTAAATTTATACTTTAAGAACTCTACTGCTCTAAGTTCATATCTGTAATAGATAAAATATTGAGAGGAAAATTAGATTTACACCTACTTAAATAAAGACACATGAATGAGACAAAAAAAAAAAATTAGAGACAAGCAGGCCAACTAGACTACTTACTCTGCAAGGATATGGGGACCAAATGTCTTTAGATGGAAGGCATGTGTCAGTCTTGCTAGCCAAATCCAGGTATTTTATTAGGGCTTGTTTATCAAAGAAATGAACTCCGATTAGTGTAAGTTTAACTCATTTGAAGCTTCTTACCTGAGGAAGAAAATGGAACCAAACACAAGATTGCAGGGAGGACCTGGGCTGCTGACTGTAATGTGTCCATTCACATAATATGATGCATTCCTAAACCACTAATGAACGACTTGATTCTGCTTTTGGAACCTGGGCTGTCCAGATGGAGGTTACTGTAAAATAAGTAGTGGCGGTGAGGTGAGTGGAGAAGAAAAAATAGAAAACAGTGAAAATGAATCAACTTGCCAATACCTGAAAGTCTTTGCAGAAATCTGATGCAAACCTAGTAGACAAATATATACGTGTGTTGGGGGGGGTTATTCAGAATAATAATAATAACAGAGTTAACTTTAAATTTTCAAAGCAATAGAGGATGACAACTCTAAAATGAATGAAAATTATGAAACAATAGCAAGCAGATACAGAATAAGAGATGAACTGAAAAGAAGCTTATTTGAAACCCTACAGGTAATAAAATATTTATAATCATTGGGATAAAAATGCTTTGAAAAGCATAACCTGCAGACTTGACAAGGCCAAAGACAATTTGGAATTCACCCAAAACTCAACTGAAAGAGAACATTGGATGAAAAATACAAAAGCTATGAGATTGAAAAAACTGATGGCTTACTATGAAAAAATAAATTCCACTGATAGTAACGCTCAGCTATACAACAGATCTGAGAATACAGTGGGTAATAGCCACAAATCTTATAGAAATAACAGTCACCCTAGATTTCTATACCTACCTGCACTGTAAGTCAGTAGTGAGGGAAAATGAAATACATTTTTCAGAAACACACACTAATGTATTATTAATTATTTGCTGAAACTACTAGCAAAGTATAAACTTCAGGATTTTAAAAAAGAAGAAGTGATCTACCAGGAGCAGGGAAAAACCAGGACATGTAATGATGGGGCAAAGTACACAGGTTTGTGAAATTCAGAATTGATAATAAAATTATTTTCCTTAAAAATATTCTGGAATTAAACTTCTAAAAGTATGAAAAATATTTTGGAAGAATGGAGTAGATATTTATCAGGTATAATATGGTAAACTCTTATTTTGTTGTTTGGAAAGAGGATTGAGATGCTGAGTAGCTTAAAGTTGTTAGAAAAAATATAAACATGTCCATTAATGATATGAGTGCGCCTTATACCAAATAAAAATCAATACATTTCAAATTAACACATAAAAATAAGAATATGAAAATGACTGAATAAATAAAAATATTTTTCTGTGGATACCACACTCGGAAGAGTCAGGATACCTACTCTGATTCAATGATAAATGTAAGGAGCTATGTATCCCAAAGCTCTCCAATGCTTTCTCAGGAAGGCTCTGTGGATGGTAATTCCTGGTTAGAGCACCTAGAACACTGGAAAAGAAAGAGGTCAGGGAGATAAAGGAAACAGTAATTTCCTGGATGCCTCCTGAGACTAAGTGCACAGAAGCTAAAAATATAACTGGTGAGAGGAAATAGACATTCTGAACCAGCCTGCCCGTACAATCTGGATGCATTTAGGATGAGCTAGTTAGACTCTTCTCATCTTGAAGATAGAATCTTAATTAATTTGAAATATATTTTCTTCTCTAATACATAAGATTCAAATAATTTAAATTTCTTCCAAAGCATTACTTTGTTCTTTCATTCTTTTCCTTTTGGGACTCCAATACACATGTGACACTTTGATCATATCCCAAAGCTTTTTTGTTTTTTTTCCCTCCACTTTTAAAAATTGTGGTAAATACATGAAATATGAAATTTATCATATTAACTATTTGAAGTGTATAGTTTAGTAGCATTAAATACATTCATCATACTGTGAAAACAGCATCACCACTTAACTCCACAAATCTTTTAAACTTATAAGACTGAAACTTTATAACCATTTATAATAACTCCCATTCCCTCACAGCATAGATCCCAAAACTACCACTCTAATTTCTCTTTGATTTTGACTGTAACTACCAAACAAATTATACAATATTTTTGTGTATGTGTGACTCACTTATTTCACTCAGGATAATGTCCTCAAGGTTCATCCATGTTATAGCATATATCAGAATGTTCTTCCTTTTTTAAGGCTAAATATTATTCTGTTGCATGTATATACTACATTTTGCTTATCCATTCATTCATTAATGAACATGTGAGTTTCTTCCACATTTTACCTACTGTGAATAATGTCACTATGAATATGAGTATAAAAATAACCTACTTAAGACTCTACTTTCAATTATCTTATACCCAGAAGTGAAATTGGTAATTTCTATTTTTCAAATTTTCCTGTTTTTCAAATTTCTATTTTTCAAAATTTTCTATTGGTAATTTCTATTTTTCAATTTTTCAAGGGTTGGCCATTATGTTTCCCATAGCTGCTATATCATTTTACAATCATCCCAACAGTGCACAAGGTTTCAAATTTCTCCATATCCACCAACACTTGCTAGTTTCTGATTTTGGTAAGTAGAGTTTTCTCTCTTTTTTCTCAGTCCATGTAGCTAAAAGTTTGTGATTTTTAAAAATCTTTTCAAAGAACCAACTTTTTGGTTTAATTATTTTTCTCTACAGCTTATCTATTTTCTTTCAGTTATCTCTGATCCAATCTTTATTGCTTACTTTCTTCTGCTGGCTTTAGCTTTAGTGTTTTTCTTTTTATTTGCAAGTTAGGTTGTTGTTTGAAACCTTTCTTGCTCTTTAAATATAAATGTCTGTGACCATAAACATCCCCCATAAAACACTTGTATTGCACTGCTTAAATATTTGGTATGTTCTGCCTTTTTTTTTTTCTTGTTATCACTCATTTCTCAGTATTTTCTAAGTTCCCATGTGATTTCTTTGCTCCATTGGTTGTTTAAGAGTGTGTTGTTTAATTTACAGGAATTTGTGGATTTTCTGTTTTATTTCTGTTGTTGATTTCTAACTTCATCCTGTTGTGGTCAGAAAATACTCTTTGTATGATATTTACCTTTTTAAATCTATTGGGACTATTTTGTAGCCTTAACATATGAACCATCTTGGAAAATATTCCATGTGAACTTGAGAAAAATAGTATGCTATTGTTTTGGGGTAAAGTCTATTGTTTTGGGGGTAATATATCTGCTAGATAACTTATTGTGTTATTTAAGTTCTTGACGCATTTTCTGTATGGTTGTTCTGTCCATTTTTAGAAGGATACTGAAATATTAAACTATTATTTAATACTTCTTAGCTCTCCCGGCAATCCTCTCAGTTTTTGCTTTATATATTTTGATCATTTGCCATTAGGTACATAAGTATTTATAGTAGATATATCTTCTTGCTGCATTGAAAGATTTTCCTGTCCCCAGTGGTAACAAAGCTAGCCTTTCTTTTGGGGCTGCAACCCTGGCTTGAGAATATTTCATGTCTCTCCAAAAGGGGCTGATGGTTGTTGCTTCTACTCTTTTCTCCAGTAGCAATGTATCTTTGTCTGGATCATGAGGAGAGGAGAGTTTCATACTCTACTTTTTGATTCAAGTAGGATTTTTAAAACATTTTCCTACCCTGGCCCTAATTTTTTTTTCTTAAAAGTACCTGATGGAGGGGTTGCCTGGGTGTCTCAGCCAGTTAAGTGGCCAACTCTTGGCCTCAGCTCAGGTCTTGATCTCAGGGTCATAAGTTCAAGCCCTACATTGGGCACCATGCTGGGCATGGAGCCTACTTACAACAAACAAACAAACAAACAAAAACAAACGTGATGGAGACCTGTCGGAAAAAGCTTGAAATTGAGTGCACATTCTTCTTGTGTAGGGGGTCCTAGTTATTCAAAATTGACATACTTATCCATAGTTGGTCCTTAAGGATCCATTAAAAGTTTATCTTATTTAGTCTTACATGTTAATAATCACTTCTTTTCATGCTATACCCAAAATAAAAGTTTGTGTGTCCTGTTTTTCCTTGATGGAGCTTTTCATTTTTGAGAAATTATGGTTGCTTCATAACCTGAGTGTTGTAATGGGCTCAAGAGATGGTCTGTTATTGTTTTTGTTTTTTTTAGATCATCAGATTCTTACCTGTTATTTGATTGTGATCAAGGTTCTCGTATGGCTTTCTACACTGTAAGAAAAAGCAAATCTACTCATTTTTTTTTCTAATTAAGTGAATAACAAAGGTAATTGACTATTGGAGAAAAGACTTAAACTACAAGAAGAATAGTTATGAACGAGAAGGAACTGGAAGATTTAATGTGTTATCCCACACTGGTTACTTTAGGGTCAGCATACAGTGCAAAACAGACATGACTTTCTTTATACTCTTCTGTTTCCTTTTTAACGACATTAAAGACATACTTGGGAAGCAAAGACAAAAAGGACTTTCTCCTCCCACAGCTTTAGGGAGAATCAATTTCAATAAGGGATAGGAAAATGTAGCATTTGATTTGATTTAAAGCAGAGCCTGAGGGGCTAACTTCAAGCCTAGTTTGAAACCTCAAGTGATAAAGATTTAGAGGGGAACCAAGAAGGTTATGAATACTCATCCATGCTATGAGAAAGTGAACAGATTATTTTAAAGTTTTCAGCCAGTGTCATGCTGATACTTTCCAATGCTCTATAGAAGCACAGCAGGAAATTAGATAGTACATATGCGTGAGACATATCCTAAATCTGAAAAGGATCAAGCTTTTATTAATTTGCTTTGGAAAGTGATCCAAAAGTTGCTTTAATTTAATGGGATTAATAAAATGAGCCAGTGCTTCGAGGTAGGGGTAAAAATATGTCAAGTATTTCTGTCTAGCATTTTTGCTACTATAAGACTTGTTATAGTTCACATATATATATATATGTATACATATATATATGAAAAAGCAAAGCTACTCATTTTTCTAATTACATGTACATAATTTACATATATATTTATAAAATAATGGTATTGATTTAGAAATGAATTTATTAAACTAGTAAATTTAGTAAAAAGAATAGGCTGTATAGAAATAATTCTCTGGCTTCCCTATAACTTAATATGCATGCCAGGAAAGGAAACTATGGCCACAAGGCTTCTTTTCAGGGTAAAGAGGGTTAGCTCCACCCAATGTCCCCAATGTGAGTTATGCAAGATGATAGGATGAGAAGGAGGACAGGAAAGGAGGATGGAAAGAGGCTCCTCTGCTAACCTGGTGGTAGAAGGTCAGTGAAGAACCACCACCGAAGTGACACTACTACACTGAATCTGGGACTAATGAGAGGGCTTAGAATCTATTACATCCTGTGATATGTCTTTCATGAGCCTCTCCAAGGCATCTGGATATTAGTAGGGGCCAGCCAGACCCTGTCCCAGACTTCTGGTAGTTTCTACTATGGTTTGGTGTCTGTGGCATGACAGGATCTCATCATATCCTGGCTCACTTCCATGATAGGCATTCTTTTGGTTGTACTACATAGCAGTTTTGGTAGGGTTTGGGGACCTCAAACCTCAGATTTTAAAATATAGCCTTTAAAACCCTTTAGAAACACCTTTATATCTTGTCCTTAAAATATGACTAAGAAAAGATGATTATGGAGATAGAAATGAGAAATCAGTAATTGAAGGACACCATAAAATAATGAGGTTGCAAGAATTCTGGGAAAGTTGGAAACCAGCAGTGTCCTATATGTAGTGACTTCTGTACAGATTTAGAAACTTGTGTGCCATATACATGTTCCTGATGAGGTGAAAAAATTAATCTTGTTTTTATTGTTGTGATACCTGAAGTGGACTTAAAAGAGAGAGAGAGAGAGAAAGGCATATAAAGCTTACATCAGTAGCAGAAATAGTAGATTTGTCATCTCAATCAAAACCATGTTCTCCCCACAAGGACATGTATTCAACAAGCTGTTTATATGAATTAAGAATGTATTCCAATTCCTGAGTAAAGAGTGTGAGAGAATGGATGGTAAAATACCGACAAAAAGAAGTTGAGGAACTTCTTGGTATTAATATCCAGATTAGATAAGTGGATAAAAATAAGAATTAAGAGAATAGATAAGAAAATAATGTGGGAATCAAGATTTTAGATGTTTTAGGTTTCTTAAAAGTAATATATATGACAAAGCATCAAGATACTGATGGAAAAATTTCCCTTAGAAGAAGTTGAATTTTTTTTTATTTTCCCATAACACATGACTTGAAAAAACAAATGTCACTGGGATCAAATGAAGAAAATAAAATCATGTTGGAACAGAATAATTAAAGTTTTGCAGTCTCTGTGGGCTACCAATGCTATTACTGCCTTGACTCTAGCTACACACATGCTGAAGATACGGAATTTATTGGCAAACTGCACCTATATGCCTGTAACAATGTAAAGCGTCACAGCTTGGTATTCTAGAAGTATGTAAGACACAGTATACCAAGCATTCACCATTTATAGGGTATAGATAAAGAAAGCATTCAACAAGGTTTATTCAAATAACTAGAATATCTTAATTGATGTTCCAAAGAAAGAGTCATCTTCAGCTACACTGAGAAGTAGTTCAAATTGACGCATCAAACATCATGTCTTAGCATCTGGTTTTCAAGACTTGGATTTCAAGTTTTCAAGACTTGGATTCTTTACAGAGGTAAAGCAAAAGAACTTCAAATTTGGATTCCCATCACTTCTTTGGATGGGCCAAAGGTCCTGAGGCTGCTGCAAAGCTGGTGTAAGTGGGAAATAGAACACTGTGGCAGTGGAGAGAGAGCATAACTATCACATTACATGGAAGCCAGAGCTGATGTTAATGGGAATGTTTAGAAGCTCATGCCATTTGGAACTGGACAGAAAAGTAGATCCAAGAGAGCTTTTGTCCACAAGGTTAAACACTGTTACTAGAAAAGGAAGTGTGAATTCTCTGACTCTAATATTGAAGGCATAGAGGTTGTCAAAAAAAGTAGGATAGGCAAAAGAACCAGGTATCTGCAAAACTCCTCCAAAAAAGAATATGTCTTGAATTTAAGAAAGTAAGTGAGCCCATGATATACTTCAAACAGACACTGTCAGACTTTTAACTGTACATATGGCTTTTCCTTCTGTGCGATATTGTATTATCTCTACTATATAGCATTAAAGGTATTGGCTCTTCCTTGAACCACAAACATGGTCAGAAGCCATGGATTAGAATTATGCATATTAGTCTAATCATGGATTAGACTGTGCATATTACTTTAACATCATATGGATATGTGTAGGTGATATCCTGTGGGCATTAATGTAGAATGTCCAAATATAAGATGTGCATTATTTTGTTTCAATTCTTTTAAGATTTCTATTTTGAAATTGCTTTAAATTTTTAAAGCTAGGTCTTAATAAGAGTCTCAGAATTGTAAGCAATGAGGATGTTGCAAGTATCCAGAAATTTTACTGTTATGTTACTTTACATCTGAGAAACTTATTTTGAGATTAAAGAACTATCAAGATAATGTACCTTTAGCATTTGTTAGGGCATCAGGGTGGTTCAGTGGGTTTAGCCTCTGCCTTCACCTCAGGTCATGGTCTCAGAGTCCTGGGATCAAGCCCTGCATTGGGCTCTCTGCTCATGGGGAACCTGCTTCCCCTCTCTCTCTGCCTACTTATGATCTCTCTCTCTTTCTCTGTCAAATAAAAAAATAAAATCTTAAAAAAAAAAAAGCATTTGCCAACACCATGTACAATGGATCTCATATGTACAATAAATTTGTCTCAGCTTTAGAAGTAACATGTTTTCTTCCTTGAAATTTGGTCTTTTCCTTATGTACCCTTTTTTAAGAACAAGAGAATATTAAACTAAGAAACTTTGCATTTATATGTATGTATATATTTATTCATATTAATGTGATTTATCCAAATAACTATATAACCTTAGATTTTCCTTTGCATTTTTGTTACATCATTGGCTTGAAAAGGGGAACAGGTCTATAGATAGAGATATCAAAAAAAACTTGTGTTCTACTTAGTTTCATAGGATATTGGAAAAAGATAAGCTCTTGCTACTATTGCTTTTCCTTTTCTTTCTTTTAAAAATTTTATTTAGGGACGCCTGGGTGGCTCAGTGGGTTAAGCCTCTGCCTTCAGCTCAGGTTATGATCTCAGGGTCCTGGGATCGAGCCCCCCTTTGGGCTCTCTGCTCAGCGGGATGTCTGCTTCCTCCTCTCTCTGCCTGCCTCTCTGCCTACTTGTGATCTCTCTCTGTCAGATAAATAAATAAAATCTTAAAAAATATATTTATTTGTTAGAAGAAGAGAGAGAGAACACAAGCCAGGGGAGCAGCAGGCAGAAGAGAAGCAGGTTCTCTGCTGAGCAAGGAGTCTGATGTAGGACTCGATCCCAGGACCCTATGATCACGACAATTCACTGAGCCACCCAGACATCCCTATTATCACTTTTCGTAAGGCAGAGGATTTAGTACACTAAACTAAAGCACCTTGTATGACACTATGCTCCCGTCATACTGGTTAAATAGTGATTGGATTACATTGAATAAAACATGAATTTTTCATACCTGTATTCTTGTTTTCTCCTTTTTCCTATATTCTCATTTCTGCAAAACTTCGCAGAACTTGCTCAAAACCTCAATTGATTTTATTAAACTTTATATGTGACAACAATGTATCCTATAACCTATCACTAGTTTTACGGTATTTGGAGCTGTTGCTGACACACCCACAATCGTTCGAGGTTGTTCTCTGGGCAGAGAGGATACACTGACCATGACACAATGACATTTTTAAAAAGGTGTATGAGCTGACAAAGTTGTGCTACATTTGTTTTCTGTACTATAATTAAATATATTTTATACATCAGATACATTTTACATAGGATTTGGAGGTTAATTTACTTAAATAGGTTTGTTTCTAAAACACAGTAGCATTTTAAATGTCAAATGTGATATGAAAAACAGCTTAGCAGTTTTGAGTGCAACATTTGCAATTTTTCTCTGAAGGAGTTATAGGTCATTAAACAGGCTTTCAGGGCCAACTGTTATTATCATCAAAAAAAAAAGTAGACATAAAATACACAGTGGTAGCACATCTCACGGTGTTAGAAATGAGGGTAATGCTACATTACTTGAGTAGATGTATTTAAACAAACGTCAATCTCTGTAAAACCTTATGTTCAAAGTTTCGCTGGGAAAAGTATTAAGGAAGAAAACATAGCTTTTAGCATTTTACCTTTTTCTGTGGTGTTAGTGATTTGATTAATATTAAAAGTCATGCAAAAGATAAAATAAATGTATTTTTTCTTTGGAGACACCTAAAGATAGCTAGTATAGGTGTTGTCCATACATGAGAGGTGCCCTAAAATTTAGGCGTTATTAGTAATAAATCTGCTGTTAGCTGTCTTCACTACTCACCCAAACTCTCTTTATATCAGCCCATGGAAGTGAACAGCTTTTACCCAGCTGGCTAGCCATCGACTTTTACCAACAATGTTGGTAATATTTGCCTCTGCTCTACCCTTCAAACTCTTGAATATAGATCACCTCTGTTACCTGATTTAAATACTGTTTTAACATCACTTACACTTTCAGGGTGATATTTTTATTCCAACCTCAGTAACTAGTCTTTGTCCAACACTTTGGAAGATCTCTTCTCTATCAGAATTCCAAGTATGGTTTCCTAGGGATTTATTCAGTACCATTCTTCCTTCTCCCTTTTATTTTCTCCCTTACTGATCCAGGCCAATCACATGGCATGATTAAAATTTACATGAGGATGACTCCCGAACTTTTATCTTTAGTCTTGAACCTTTCTTTAAACTCCAGATTGATACACCTATGTAGTTACCTGGTGTCCCTAAAATTCATCTCAAACTTATTTTGTCTCAAGGTGACTTCTTGGTAGCAACACTCAAATATATTTTTCATTACTTTTCCACTCATAAAATATTCTGAACATTCACCCAAATGCACAAGCTAAATATCTCAGAGTTATCTTTGACCTTCTCTCTTTTCTTCCTATACCCAATCCATTAATAATTCCTGTTTTGCCCCTTCCAAAATATTTTCCAATACTGTGCACTTTTCACACCTCCACTGCCATCCTCCTTCCCCCCAAACTCATTTTTCTTTCTTTCTTTAGGACTATTGTAGTCAGTATTCTAATTGAGACACCATTTTATTCTTGCCCATCCTCTCCATTCCACAACATATTCTCTAGACTGAATAGGTCATCTTAAGATTCTCTAACAAAGGAACAAAGAACCTGCATAAAACTTATGTTTGGAACACTACACAGATGTCAGCTATCTCAGGAAAGACAGTTCAGTGCATCCATCAGTGAAAAACTCTGGATGTCAAGCTAGCTGAGGACCAATGGAAAGTGGCATAGTCAGTGAAAGCATTATCTGTCAATTATGGCTTTATGAATGGTTATGAATAGAGCTATGATATATACCTATATGTCTAGATTGCTGGGTCACATTCAATTGTACATTTTAACTAACTTTTTTTTTTTTTTAATAAACATATAATATATTTTTATCCCCAGGGGTACAGGTCTGTGAATTGCCAGGTTTACACACTTCACAGCACTCACCATAGCACATACACTCCCCAGTGTCCATAACCCCACCCCCATTCTACCAACCCCCGCCCCCAGAAACCCTCAGTTTGTTTTGTGAGATTAAGAGTCATATATGGTTTGTCTCCCTCCCAATCCCATCTTGTTTCATTGATTCTTCTCCTACCCTCTTAGATGCCCCCATGTTGCATATCCACTTCCTCATATCAGGGAGATCATATGATAGTTGTCTTTCTCTGCTTGACTTATTTCTCTAAGCATGATACCCTCTAGTTGCATCCATGTCATTGCAAATGGCAAGATTTAATTTCTTTTGATGGCTGCATAGTATTCCATTGTGTATATATACCACTTCTTTATCCAGTCATCTCTTGATGGACATCTAGGTTCTATCCATAGTTTGGCTGTTGTAGACATTGCTGCTATTAACATCTGGGTGCACGAACCCCTTCGGATCACTACATTTGTATCTTTAGGGTAAATACCCAGTAGAGCAATTGCCGGGTCATAGGGTAGTTCTATTTTCAACATTTTGAGGAACCTCCATGCTGTTTTCCAGAGTGGTTGCACCAGCTTGCATTCCCATCAGGAGTGTAGGAGGGTTCCCTTTCTCCGCATCCTCGCCAGCTTCTGTCATTTCCTGACTTGTTAATTTTAGCCATTCTGACAGGTGTGAGGTGATATCTCATAGTGGTTTTGATTTATATTTCCATGATGCCGAGTGATATGGAGCCCTCTATCATGTGTCTGTTGGCCATCTGGATGTCTTCTTTGCAGAAATGTCTGTTCATGTCTTCTGCCCATTTCTTCATTGGATTATTTGTTCTTTGGGTGTTGAGTTTGCTAAATTCTTTATATATTTTGGACACTAACCCTTTATCTGATATGTTGTTTGCAAATATCTTCTCCCATTCTGTCCGTTGTCTTTTGGTTTTGTTAACTGTTTCCTTTGCTGTGCAAAAGCTTTTGATCTTGATGAAATCCCAATAGTTCATTTTTGTTCTTGCTTCCCTTGCCTTTGGCGATGTTCCTAGGAATATGTTGCTGCGGCTGAGGTCAAAGAGGTTGCTGACTGTGTTCTCCTCAAGGATTTTAATGGATTCCTTTCTCATATTGAGGTCCTTCATTGATTTTTAGTCTATTTTGATGTGTGGTGTAAGGAAATGGTCCAATTTCATTTTTCTGCATGTGGCTGTCCAATTTTCCCAACACCATTTATTGAAGAGGCTGTCTTTTTTTCCATTGGACATTCTTTCCTGCTTTGTCGAAGATTAGTTGACCATAGAGTTGAGGGTCTATTTATGGGCTCTCTATTCTGTTCCATTGATCTATTTGTCTGTTTTCGTGCCAGTACCATGTTGTCTTGATGATGACAAGCTCTTTGTAATAGAGCGTGAAGTCCGTAACTGTGATGCCACCAGCTTTGGCTTTCTTTTTCAATATTTCTTTGGGTATTTGAGGTCTTTTCTGGTTCCATATAAATTTTAGGCTTATTTGTTCCATTTCTTTGAAAAAAAATGGGTGGGATTTTGATGGGGATTGCATTAAATGTGTAGATTGCTTTAGGTAGCATAGAGGTTTTCATAATATTAGTTCTTCCAATCCAGGAGCATGGAACATTTTTCCATTTCTTTGTGTATTCCTCAATTTCATGAGTATATTTATCGTTTTCTAAGTATGGATTCTTAGCCTCTTTGGTTAGGTTTATTCCTAGGAATCTTATGGTTTTGGGTGCAATTGTAAATGAGATTGACTCCTTAGATTCTCTTTCTTCTGTCTTGTTGTTGGTGTAGAGAAATGCAACTGATTTCTGTGCATTGATTTTATATCCTGACACTTTACTGAATTCCTGTACAAGTTCTAACAGTTTTGGAGTGGAATCTATTGGGTTTTCCACATATAGTATCATATCATCTGCCAAGAGTGGTAGTTTGACTTCTTCTTTGCCGATTTGGATGCCTTTAATTTCCTTTGGTTGTCTGATTGCTGAGGCTGGGACTTCTAGTATTATGTTGAATAGCAGTGGTGATAATGGACATCCCTGTGTGTTCCTGACCTTAGCGGAAAAGCTTTCAGTTTTTCTCCGTTGAGAAAGATATTTGTGGTGATTTTTTTCATAGATGGCTTTGATAATATTGAGGTATGTGCCCTCTATCCCTACACTTTGAAGAGTTTTGATCAGGAAGGGATGCTGTACTTTGTCAAAAGCTTTTTCAGCATCTATTGAGAGTATCATATGGTTCTTGTTCTTTCTTTCATTAATGTGTTGTATCACATTGATTTATTTGTGGATATTGACCAACCTTGCAGCCCTGGAATAAATCCCACTTGGTTGTGGTGAATAATCTTTTTAATGTACTGTTGAATCCTATTGGCTAGTATTTTGGTGAGAATTTTCACATCTTTGTTCATCAAGGATATTAGTCTGTAGTTCTCTTTTTTGATGGGATCCTTGTCTGGTTTTGGAATCAAGGTGATTCTGGCCTCATAAAATGAGTTTGGAAGTTTTCCTTCCATTTCTATTTTTTGGAACAGTTTCAGGAGAATAGGAGTTATTTCTTCTTTAAATGTTTGGTAGAATTCCCCTGGGAAGCCATCTGGCCCTGAGCTTTTGTTTGTTTGGAGATTTTTGATGACTGTTTCAATCTCCTGACTGGTTATAGGTCTGTTCAGGTTTTCTATTTCTTCCTGGTTCAGTTGTGGTAGTTTATATGTCTCTAGGAATTCATCCATTTATTCCACATTGTCAAATTTGTTGGCAGAGAGTTGATCATAGTATGTTCTTATAATTGTCTGTGTTTCTTTGGTGTTAGTTGTGATCTCTCCTCTTTCATTCATGATTTTATTTATTTGGGTCCTTTCTCTTTTCTTTTTGCTATGTCTGGCCAAGGGTTTATCAATCGTATTAATTCTTTTTTTTTTTTTTAATTTTTTATTTTTTATAAACATATATTTTTATCCCCAGGGGTACAGGTCTGTGAATCACCAGGTTTACACACTTCACAGCACTCACCAAAGCACATACCCTCCCCAATGTCCATAATCCCACCCCCTTCTCCCAAACCCCCTCCCCCCAGCAACCCTCAGTTTGTTTTGTGAGATTAAGAGTCACTTATGGTTTGTGTCCCTCCCAATCCCATCTTGTTTCATTTATTCTTCTCCTACCCACTTAAGCCTCTTTCAAAGAATCAGCTCCTAGTTTCGTTGATTTGTTCTATTCTTTTTTTGGTTTCTATTTCATTGATTTTGGCTCTGATCTTTATGATTTCTCTTCTCCTGATGGGTTTAGGGTTTCTTTCTTGTTCTTTCTCCAGCCCCTTTAGGTGTAGGGTTAGGTTGTGTACTTGAGACCTTTCTTGTTTCTTGAGTAAGACTTGTACTGCTATATATTTTCCTCTCAGGACTGCCTTTGTTGTGTTCCACAGATTTTGAACTGTTGTGTTTTCATTATCATTTGTTTCCATGAATTTTTTCAATTCTTCTTTGATTTCCTGGTTGACCCATTCATTCTTTAGAAGGATGCTGTTTAGCCTCCATGTATTTGGGTTCTTTCCAAATTTCCTCTTGTGATTGAGTTTTAGCTTCAGAGAATTGTGGTCTGAAAATATGTAGGGAATGATCCGAATCTTTTGATACTGGTTGAGACCTGATTTAGGACCGAGGATGTGATCTATTCTGGAGAATGTTCCATGTGCACTAGAGAAGAATGTGTATTCTTTTGTTTTGGTATGAAATGTTCTGAATATATCTGTGCTGTCCATCTGGTCCAGTGTATCATTTAAGGCCTTTATTTCCTTGTTGATCTTTTGCTTGGATGATCTGTCCATTTCAGTGAGGGGAGTGTTAAAGTCTCCTAATATCATTGTATTATTGTTGATGTGTTTCTTTGATTTTGTTATTAATTGGTTTATAGATTTGGCTGCTCCCACGTTGGGGGCATAGATATTTAAAATTGTTAGATCTTCTTGTTGGTCAGATCCTTTGAGTATGATATAGTGTCCTTCCTCATCTCTTATTATAGTCTTCGGCTGAAAATCTAATTGATCTAATATAAGTATTGCCACTCCTGCTTTCTTCTGATGTCCATTAGCATGGTAAATTATTTTCCACCCCCCTCACTTTAAATCTGGAGGTGTCTTCAGGTTTAAAATGTGTTTCTTGTAGCAACATATAGATGGGTTTTGTTTTTTTTTATCCATTCTGATACCCTGTGTCTTTTGATTGGGGCTTAGCACATTAACATTCAGGGTAACTAGGGGCGCCTGGGTGGCTCAGTGGGTTAAAGCCTTTGCCTTCAGCTCAGGTCATGATCCCAGAGTCCTAGGATCGAGCCCCACATTGGGCTCTCTGCTTTGCAGGGAGCCTGCTTCCTCCTCTCTCTCTCTCTCTCTCTGCCTGCCTCCCTGCCTACTTGTGATCTCTGTCCATCAAATAAATAAATAAAAACTTTAAAAAAAACCATTCAGTGTAACTATTGAAAGATATGAATTTAGTGCCATTGTATTGCCTGTAAGGTGACTGTTACTGTATATTGTCTCTGTTCCTTTCTGATCTACTACTTTTAGGTTCTCTCTTTGCTTAGAGGATGCCTTTCAATATTTCTTGTAGAGCTAGTTTGGTGTTTGCAAATTCTTTCAGTTTTTGTTTGTCCTGGAAGCTTTTTATTTCTCCTTCTATTTTCAATGATAGCCTAGCTGGATATAGTTTTCTTGGCTGCATGTTTTTCTGATTTAATGCTCTGAATATATCATGCCAGCTCTTTCTGGTCTGCCAGATCTCTGTGGATAAGTCTGCTGCCAATCTAATATTTTTACCATTGTATGTTACAGTCTTCTTTTCCCAGGCTGCTTTCAGGATTTTCTCTTTGTCACTAAGACTTGTAAACTTTACTATTAGGTGACAGAGTGTTGACCTATTCTTATTGATTTTGAGAGGGGATCTCTGCACTTCCTGGATTTTGATGCTTGTTCCCATTGCCATATTGGGGGAAATTCTCTCCAATAATTCTCTCCAGTATACCTTTTGCTCCCCTTTCTCTTTCTTCTTCTTCTGGAATACCAATTATTCTAATGTTGTTTTGTCTTATGGTGTCACTTATCTCTCGAATTCTCCCCTTGTTGTCCAGTAGGTGTTTGTCCCTCTTTTGTTCAGCTTCTTTATTCTCTGTCATTTCATCTTCTATATCGCTAATTCTTCCTTCTGCCTCATTTATCCTAGCAGTGAGAGTGTCCATTTTTTATTGCATCTCATTAATAGCTTTTTTGATTTCAACTTGGTTAGATTTTAGTTTTTTTATTTCTCCAGAAAGGGCTTTTATATCTCCTGAGAGGGTTTCTCTAAAATCTTCCATGCCTTTTTCGAGCCTGGCTAGAACCTTGAGTATCATCATTCTGAACTCTAGATCTGACATATTACCAATGTCTATATTGATTAGGTCCCTAGCCTTTGGTACTGCCTATTGTACTGCCTATTGTTCTTTTCTTGTGGTGAATTTTTTCTCCTTGCCATTTTGTCCAGATAAGAGTATATGAAGGAGCAAGTAAAATACTAAAAGGATGGCAAGAACCCCAGGAAAATATGCTTTAACCAAATCAGAAGAGATCCCAAATCGTGAGGGGGAGAAAGGGGATAAAAAGAGGTTCAGAAAGAAAAAGAAAGAAAGAAAGAAAAGAAACAATTAAAAAAATAAAACGAATAAAGAAAAGGTATAAAAAGGATATATATATATATATATATATATATATATATATGTATACATATATATATATATATGATAAACTAGTTAAAAAACATTATAAAAGAAAAAGGTAAAAGTTAAAAAAAATTAGCAGAAGAAGAGAAAAAAAATTGAAAAAGAAAAAAAAATTAAATTAACTGCAAGACTGAAGAATCATGGGGAGAAAGCCATGAGTTCTGTGCTTTGCTTTCTCCTCCTCTGGAATTTCGCTGCCTTCCTTGGTATTGAAACTGCACTCCTTGGTAGTTGAACTTGGTCCTGGCTGGATTTATTGTTGATCTTCTGGGGGAGGGGCCTGGTGTAGTGATTCTTAAGTGTCTTTGCCCCAGGTGGAATTGCACCGCCCTTACCAAGGGCCGGGTTGAATAATCTGCTTGGGTTTGCTTTCGGGAGCTTTTGTTCCCTGAGCGCTTTCCGTAGAGTTCTGGAGGACAGGAATGAAAATGGTGGCCTCCCGGTCTCCAGCCCGGAGGAACTGAGAGCCCGGGGCCCCACTCCTCAGTGTGCCCTCAGAGAACAGTGCCCAATTACTCCCGTCTCCAATTACTCCTGTCTCCCTGGCCTCTGGCTGCACTCCAAGCTCACCAAGCCTGTGACCAGTTCAACGTAACCCCGAGCTGGAGCTCACTCCTCGGCTCTGTCTCTGTAGCCAGCTTCCCTTTTCTAATACCTGCAATCTCTGTGACACTCAGACACCCCCAATCCTTCTGTGACCCTGAGCGACCTGAGGCCACGCTGACCCCACGTGGGCTTCACCCCGGTTTAGCCTCTGGAGCGATGTCCCTCAGCGGGACAGACTTAAAAGTCCTGATTTTGTGCTCCATTGCTCCGCCACTTGCTGGGAGCTGGCCCCTTCCCCTGGGGTCTATCTTCCCGTTGCTTTGGATTTACTTCTCTGCTAGTCCTACTTTTCAGAAAGTGGTTGATTTTCTGTTTCTAGAATTGCTGTTCTTATTCTCTTTGATCTGCCGTTTGATTTGTAGGTGTTTGCAATCTTTAGATAAACTATCTAGCTGATCTCCTGCTACCTGAAGTAGGCTCAGCCTGCTACTTCTCCACCATCTTGACTCATCCTCCTTAACTATTTGAAAAAATTCTTATTCCCTTCCATTCTGGAGAGTTTATTAATATTGGTAAATTAATAATCTACTTGATAGGTTTTCATATAATAACATGGGACTTTAATAAAATAGAAAATACAGCAAAATAAAAACCCTGTATTAAAGCTAGATACAATAATGCATTAGACTTTACATTATTTGGTTAGAGGGAAGCCTCTTTTTTGGAATAGTGTATAATTACTGTATTGGTCTGCTAGCAGGAAACAGCATCCCTACTCTGTTCCAGGAGTGCTTTAAAAAAGGGCTTATTTGTCAAAAAAGTGACAAAATGTAGGGAAACCACAGAGATGGTACAGTAAGTACTTTGAGACTATGCCACCACCAGACCCAAAGGGAAGAAAAAAAAAAGCAGCAATTATGGAACCCAGAAGGGAACAATTGAATTCAATTAGAGTTTCAAATGCAGAGTCAACTTTCAAATGAGAAATGGAGCCAACCTGGGGCTACCCCACAGGGATGAGCGAGGAGAAAACACCTCCACTTCCTCACTCTCTTTCCCACTGGCCTCTTGCCAGAACTCTGGGTTAACCCATAGCTGAAATCAGACAACAGAGCTATTTTGGTCCTGCAGGTCAGTCATTTGGATCAAAGGCAGATGGAGAGAAGAGGAGAGTAGAGCTGAAAATTTCTAGAATAGTGACATCATGTGATCCAGGGACATTTTGTGTTGTTTGGAAGCTAAATTTTAAAGAATGTGGCGTTGATATAGGTCAGTGAGCAGGTTGGATCATATGCTTATTTGCGATGTGTGCAGACACAAGCAACTCTTTCACATCATTCCCATTTAGGAGGAAATTCTCTACACTGAATCTTGTCTGGCCAAGACAGAAGCCACAAACTTGCTTTCTCATCCTCACCTACCATTGGCACACAGTTATGTGAAATAAGCATTGCTAGACCCATTACCGCATGGTAGACATGGATTTTAACAAAAGTGGAAAAAGGTGTGCCATAGAAGCAATTTCCATCAAACTCTCTTGGCAAAGACATCTGGCATTCAGGATTAACAGAGTTAGCACAGTGTCTGAATTTGGCCATCAGCATTCACTAGTGATCTGGAAGTCTGTACCCATGGTCACAGCACTGAGATCCTTCCCATGGTAGGCATTGCATTTACCCTTTTACATTTTACAGCAGCTTATGGCTGCATAGCCTCCTATCCTGACTTTTTCGGTCTGCTAGAGATTCTGGATCTCTGGCTCTGATTAAACTACTTACCATATTACCATGTTTATTATTATTTGCAGTTAAAATCCAGATTGATACATTATGATATTCTTTAAACAGCTGCATGTGAATGATACTAATTTAAAAATAAATGTCTGTTGATGGTCAATTAGGTAATTCAATGATGCTACCATCATTACCTATAAATTAAAATATTATGGACTATTTAAGAAGTAAATATCTTTTAAGTAGAACAGAGATACTGTGGTGATAAATTATGAAGTTATAGAAAAAAACAATGAAAGGAAGATAATTAATAAAATATATTTGTGTGTATTTATGTATGTTTATCAAAATAACTTTTTAAAAGCTTTTTGTTTATTTATTTGAGAGAGAAAGAGAGCATGAGCAGGGGAAGGGGCTGAGGGAGAGGAAGAAACAGACTCCCCACTGATCACAGAGCTCTATGGGGTGTTTGATCCCAGGACCCTGAGATCATGACCTGAGCCAAAGGCAGATGCTTAACTGACTGAGCCACTGAGGTGCCCAAATGCTGATTTATTTTAAAATTCAGTTGATATTTTATTAAAGATGTAAAATTTTACATACTACTTCGAAATCTACTATTTTTTTTTCTAATTTACCAACTATTAGCCTTCTTTCTACTTTCATGAATTTGTGGCCTTTCAGAGCCCTTCTAGGCCATATTTCTATAATATTATTTTACATTATACACCACTGTTTAACATGGATTTCAATCCATATCATTGATATTCTTTCTGTGCTACAAAACTTTTTCTTGTACATATTGTAATTTTGAAATCCATGATTTTTTTTTTATATTTTATTTATTTATTTGACAGACAGAGATCACAAGTAGGCAGAGAGGCAGGCAGAGAGGGAGGAGAAAGCAGGCTCCCTGCTGAGCAGAGAGCCCGATGCGGGGCTTGATCCCAGGACCCTGGGATCATGACCCGAGCCGAAAGCAGAGGCTTCAACCCACTGAGCCACCCAGGCGCCCCAATCCATGATTTTAAATATAAATCAAGTTGTTTCATTTTAGTTGCTACTTTTTATTTCTATCCTATGAATATACAATATTTTTTTGGAGATAGTAGTTTGGATTAGTTTTCAGGTATACCCAAAGGATAATTGCTTGATCAGAAGTTATCCTATTTAGCTTCCTGTTTCAAATCTTATAGAAGAGTTTATACCAATTTAAACTTCTACCATTTGATCATGAGAGTTACTATTTCTACATAGTTCCCTTTAACTGATGGTT
Source organism: Mustela nivalis (assembly GCF_964662115.1). Taxonomy (NCBI): domain Eukaryota; kingdom Metazoa; phylum Chordata; class Mammalia; order Carnivora; family Mustelidae; genus Mustela; species Mustela nivalis. The sequence continues at coordinate 28,184,525 of NC_139024.1, forward strand.
TCAAATCTTATTTCTAGCTAATTCTGAAGAAGTGGAATATTATTTCTTTGTGTTTAAAATTTGTATTTTACCAGTTATAAAAATATTGAGTATTATTTTGAAATTCTCATTAGTTATTTGAGATTACACTTCTGAAAATTGTTCATTCGTATTTGTAGAAGATGCCTCTTGTATAGGTCACATCTGCTTGACTCATCTCTGATTTCAACACTGACAAATTTAGTGGACAGTTCTGTGCAAACTCACACACCGAGAAGCCAGTCTCAAGATTGCAATAATAGACTTTATGTATTCTAACTCAGGGCTTTCTAAAGACCAGACAGAGTTTGCTCTGACTGTTCTCAAGCACTACCATGAAATGCTAACGTTAATCCTCAGCACCAATCTGCTTGCAATGGAATTTATGAACCATACTGCTAGAACTCGGATCCTCGAGCTTCCTGTCTTTTTGATAGAAAAATCTGGTAGGCGTTTGGTTTGCTTCGTAGACCAACAGTAGTGAGTCTTTGTCCATAGCATCAAGCTTCATTAAGACCTAACTACATTGACCTCTCTTCCTTCCTGTATTCCTTTCCATGTTCCCCCACTCTTATTTCACGAGTTTATCTTCCAACTACAGTGCCTGTACCAAAGTTCCTGGTCTTTGCTTTCAAGGGAAACCAAACTAAGAAAATATCTTTGTGTAATGTATCTTTTACAGCCTTATTGAGGGATTATTGATATACAAAAACTGTACATATTTAATGCACACAATTAGATGAAGTTGGACATATGCAGGCACATGTGATACCATCACCATAATTAAGTTAACATATACTTCCAAAAGTATACTGTGTCTTTGTCTTTTTGTTGTCTATCTTTTTTTCTTAATTATTGTTATAATTTTTGAAAATATATTAGAGTTATTAATACTTTGTCACATATGGGGCAAAATTTTTTAGTCCACTAAGATAAAAATTATTAGGGATAATTCTACTCTTACAAAGTTATGTGGTGTTTTTATAGTATATATGTATTAGATACACAAAAATGAATAGAAACATGTATGTGCATATATTAGAGTCAAGTGTGTCAGTCTTTAGCTGTATAGTTTGTATTTATGTCCTTTCCACCACCCCAGTTTTAGTGTGGTAGAATTGATTAAACAGATAAAATTGTATATATATTTAAATTATACAACATGATGATATGATATATGTATACACGGTGAAGTGGTTCCCACAATCAAGTCAATTAACATGTCTGTTACCTTGCATACATTCTTTTTGTGTTGCATTTTTGGGTTTATACTGTGAAATGCTTAAGATATGCTATCTCAGAAAATTTCAAGAATGCTATACAGTACTGTTGACTAGAATCACCATGCTGTATATTAGATAAAAACTGATTTATTTGTAAGTCAAAGTTTGTACCTTTGACCAACATCTGCCCATTTCCTCCACTCTACCTCATTTCCTAGCAAGCACTATTCTACTTTCTGTTTCTATCAGCTAATTTTTTTCTTTCTTTTTTTTTTTTTTTTTGGTTTTGTTTTTGTTTTTATATCCCACAAATAAATGAGATCATTCAAACTTTATCTTTCTTTATTTGGCTTATTTCACTGGCATAATGACCTCCAGTTTCATTAATGTTATCATAGATGATTTTTTTTTTAGATTTTTTTTTTACTTTTTGGGGCTAAATAATATTTTATTACCTATGCATTTATCCATATGGTCTAATTTTTTTTTTAAAGATTTTATTTATTTATTTGACAGAGAAAGAGAGACAATGAGAGAGGGAACACAAGCAGGGGGAGTGGGAGAGAGAATAGTAGGCTTCCTGTGAAGCAGGGAGCCTGATGCGGGGCTCAATCCCAGGACCCTGGGATCATGACCTGACCCGAAGGCAGACGCTTAACAACTCAGCCACCCAGGTACCCCCATAAGTTCTAATTCTTGTCAATCACATTTATGGAAATAAGAACCTATTTCCTATCTTTTTTGATTTATTTAAGTCAAATTTTCTTGGAATTTATGTCTTGACTAGTGAATTTACTGAGATTTTGACTCTAAGCTACTGACGTTCCAACCTTCTTCTCAGGCACATTACTCTCCTTCGCAGTAATTGAACTTCTGGCTATATTTGCCTTTACTATCATGGTGAGCAGCAGTGCAGGATGGTTCAACATTAAAGACAGGTTATGCTAGGGAAAAAACAGCCTAGAGGATCTAGGATCCAGGTATTTCCCAGCCAAGTAGAGACTAATTAAGTTCATAATCCTAGCCACACAAAACTGTCACTTTGAGTAGCATAGAAGAATCAAGTAGGATACGCTATCCAGAACACTGAAACTATCTCCTATTTCGTTCTGCTTCCTTTTATTGTATCCTATAGGCCTTTAGGAAGGCCTTCATAATGCTACTAGGACTCCCAAATCATGCTATCTTCTCAAGCCTTCATGCCAATGTGCAGGTATTCATCTGCCATTAAACCATAGGTCTTGATGATTAAGCCTAAGTTTACTGTCTCATTAATGTCATCCTTGAATATATTAAAGGATGTCTACTAGTCATTCTTTATCCTCTTTCATAGTATTTATCAAATGGCAGACCATCATATGTTCCCTTATTCTCATTTTCTATGAGACTTTGAGCTCTGACTTATTAATAGCAGGGGCTGCTAAAAACTCTAAATTGTTATCTATTAGGTACGTGTTTTGAATGAATAAATAAATAGCAGTAGACAAGCAAAATAAAATTTGGGAGGTGAGAGATTTGAAAAACGGGCATTGGTAGGTAAAGCTGAAATAGAATCTCAGGCTGAGAGAATTATTGATTTTTTAAAAAAATTTTAAATTAATTTTTAAACTTAATTCCAGCATATTAACCTACATTGTTATATTTGTTTCAGGTGTACAATAGAGTGATTCAAAAATTCTATACATCATTACTCCAGGGTCATCATTAAAATTGTACTCTTAATCCCGTTCACCTATTTCACCCATCCCCCCCACCCCTTCACCTATTTCACTACTCACCTTCAGAAAGTTATTTGGTTTTTTACAAAACTATTCTGGAAATTCTGAATTTTTTAATTTTAATTTTTTTTGTTTTGTTTTTAAGACAGAGCATGCACAGGAGCAGACAGCAGAAAGGGCAGAGGAAAAGGGAGAAAGAAAGAATCTTAAGCAGGTGCCATGCCCAGTGGCACAGACCCCAACACAGAGCTTGGTCTCATAACCCTGAGATCATGACTTGAATTGAAATTAAGAGTTGGATGCTTAACCAGATGAGTTACCGGGGCACCCCTCTGGCAATTCTGAATTAATGAAATAACCTACATGTATTAAATAACAAAATCTCCAAATCATAACTTTACATTTTATTTGAAATGAATTATCTTAAAATGTAACAAAAATGCATGTCAGTTTTCTCTTTTTTTTTTGTTTAAAGATTTTATTTATTTATTTGACAGAGAGAAATCACAAGTAGTCAGAGAGGCAGGCAGAGAGAGAGAGGGGGAAGCAGGCTCCCTGCTGAGCAGAGAGCCCGATGCGGGACTCGATCCCAGGACCCTGAGATCATGACCTGAGCCGAAGGCAGCGGCTTAACCCACTGAGCCACCCAGGCGCCCTCAGTTTTCTCTTTTAAATCTATGTAACAATCTTTATTACACAGGAATCTGCTCACATAGTAGTACAGGACATCTTTATGTATTGTAATGACTACTTTTTAACTTTATTCAATATTTGTGTCCATAGTTGCGCATGAAACTATTTAGAATTTACTTTAAAAAAACAAAACCCCAAACCATGTATAAATTATTCTAATATTGTAAATCCTATGGCCGGCTTGCTTTTAATATCTCTGGCATATATTTTAAGGTGTAATATAGATTGAATTGTGTCCCTCAAAATATATATGTTACCACCCTAACCCTAATATGACTGTATTTGAATACTGGCCCTAAAACAAGATAATTACCTTTACATGAAAATATAAATGTGGGACTTCCGTGTAGTTGAAAATACATGTAAAACTTGACTCCCTAAAACTTAACTAATAATAGACTACTGTTGACTACAATCCTTAGAGAAAACACAATCAATTAACACATATTTTGGATCACCTGGGTGGCTCAGTTGGTGGAGTGGTTGCCTTCTGGCTCAGGTCATGATCCCAGAGTCCTGGGATCAAGTCCTACATCAGGCTTCTTGCTCAGCAGGGAGCTTGCTTCTCCCTCTCCCTCTGCCTCTGCTCTCCCTGCTTGTACTCACTCTCTCAAATAAGTAAATAAAATTTTCAACAAAATTAACAAATTTTTATGTTATATGTGTTATATACTATATTCTTAAAGTAAGCTAGAGAAAAGAAAATATGAAGAAAATTATAAGGAACAGAAAATACATTTACAGTATGTATTGTATTTATCAAAAAATTCACATATTAAGTAGATCATGTATGTCAAGCCCGTATTGATCAAAGGTCAGTTGTAGTCCTCAGAAATATGTCAGGCTTAGTATAGCATGATAAAATATTTTATTACTGAAGTAGCTAAACAATGCTAATTTTATGATCTAATTCTATTAAAATATGTATGTAAACTTAAATAACTAAAACAATAGGCTGACAGTTATTTTTAAAAATTACTATGTCTTAAATGTTTAATCTTGCATTACTCCATAATAACAATGTATTTACTGACAATATAAAATTAGCAACTAATTGTCAAGTCAAGGTCAAAACCTTGTAATATTCTGTGACTCATTAAAGTGATTCATTGTAACCATTTATAGTCTGGTGAATATTTATCTCTTTCTTTTGTACAGGTAAAACAGAGTATGTGTTCTCATAATAAAATCATTTAATTTTAAAAGCCTTTAGACATCCATTTATAGAAAGAATAAATCCATCGTGTTAGAAGCTCTGCATTTCATTAAAAGCTTGACATAATGTGACAAAATAAAAGTCAAAAACTAAATACTAACCATATTTAGTACAAATAAGTAAATGATTCTATTTTTATTTTGTTTTATTTTATTTGTCTTCACTTTTCCTTGCTCCATGGCTTAAATTTAACTGTTTGACTTTGGGACATTTGGCACCATGGTGGAAATTACCATCTTTAATGCACTTCATTGGAATGAATACACATATTTTTCACAAGGCAGAGAAACTCATAGGATTATTTAATGAAAGATATGATTTATGACATGACCACATTTCCCCCTCAGTTCCAAATAGCTAATGTGTTATCACTATTAATTTCTAAATTACTTATGTAGTCAAACATTTTGGCATATGAGATACCAACTTGCTAATGCATTTCCAGGTCTTTTAAATTGTACATATTAACAAAAAGAAAACATTTACAAGAAATCACCAAATTTCTTATCAGGTAAGTAACAAAAAACAAAAGAACTGTGAAATCTGGAAACAGGTGAATGGAATATTAGCCTTCCTTCCTCATATACCTATTTTTAAAACCCTTGCTAATTTTAATCCAGAAAATTAATATGAATAAAGATTCTATTGAGATCTCTGTAGAGAGAACTGAAAGGGGCTCCCTTCCATGCTTAAGAATATTCCCAAGATATTCACTGAAGAAAGCCATCAAATCCAGTAGCAAAACCAGGAGGCTTTGGAATAGTTGGTAATAAGGGTTCTCTAATCTCTAAATCCAAAAGGCTTGTACAATAGTATTGAATGTTTGGCCCCAATCTTCCCTGTCTTAATGTTGCAATTGTTCAGATAAAGAAATATTCTTAGGAAATGAAACATTTTTACTGATGCACAGAAGACTTTAGCCTCAACTCTATCTTCCTTCCCCCTTTTATTAAGTCCAAACTGACTCTGAGCACGTTTTACTGTTTATGTATCCTTACCACAGTTAACACAATCTTAATTTTCTCATACTTTTAATAAATTGAATACAGGACAATTCTCAGAGCAACACTCAACTTTGACTTTCTCCAATCTATCCCATTAATACTTTAGGCAACTGGTTTCCTGTAACACTCATCTTGACCTTTTCCATATTTACAACATTTTAAATATAGTTTGAATTAATAGTTTTGGTTGACTTTTCTCCTGCTGCAAAAAGAAGCCTTTATAGGAGCCCAAAGCAACCCCCCTTTTTCCCACACCACGACCCATCTTAGGAGGAGAAATCATTTCCTCCTCTCACCGTCTGCAATAAACCCAGTCTTAAGAATGTCCAAGCACGATGTGTTGACTCCATTAAGCTAAAAGAGATCAATAATGGCTAGAGAGATCAAATGAATTTTGAAATGCAAAGCCAGTGAAACAGAATTGTTGGATAAAAAAGATTAAGTGCATATATGTATCATTTATGAAGATGTATATGAAGGAAAAAGTATGTCCTGAAAGTTAAGAACATATGTTCAAACTAAAAACAACAAAAAAATCAGTAATTTAACCAAAAAGAAACATATACACTTTTAATTATATGAAATAGGAAATTTTTAAATGATCTCAAAAAAGAAGAGAAAAAAAGAAAAAAGGGAACTATGAGAAAAGGAGTAGTGATGTGGCCAATAAATCCAAGGGCACTCACTAGTGAAAACTGTTTAAAAAAAAAAAAAAGATATATAGAGAGAGACATTAAGAAAAAAGGAAGAAAATCAGGAACTGCTGGAAAGAAATATCCCTGAGTAGAAGTCAGATCTATGCCTGAAGAATTAAGGTGTTTATATAGTAATAAGCTATATTTTTAAGAAGGAATACTTATTTAAGAATAGTCTGCTTAAAATTTGTTATTCTTAAGAGGAAAAAACCTCATAAGACTTATGACAGAAGAAAACTTGTACAACGAGAAAAAAAAAGATATCATTGTATTTCTCATCTTCAATTTTGAAAGCTAGATGAAAATATAGGAGAATCTACACACTACTGAGAAAAAATGACTGCAATCCTAGAATCCTACATCTAGCCAAGCTATCATTCTTCTATCAGGGTGAATGGAAGATAAATGAGATCATCACAGAGACAGAGAATATCTGATCCAAGCAACTCATCTGAGGAAAATATTTGAGAAAATACCCTTATAAATAAACCACAGCAAATGCATTAAGGTAGAAGATGAAAAAGAATGATCAAGATTTCACTTAGTCCCAAATGGAGAGCAGACACTTCTTAGTTCTCCACAACACAGTACACACTGGGTTAAAAGCATTTTCAAGACTCAAAGGAATAGATGGAAAGAATAATGTAGTAAGTAACAGATAATTACTATTTCTTTAGGGGTTCTTTAAAGACCAGTTCATTTCTCCAGTCATTGCTTGACTCCATATAACTAAGGAAATTTAGCCAACTAATCTGAATACCCTAGATTTTCTATGCTGGGGAATTAGTCCAAACTACCCCAACACTAAACCTATCCTTTGATACCCTATTTTTGCCTTAGTCTTGACCACTTACTTACATGAATGGTTGAGTGTTGACACTGATTTTTTTTTTTTTCTGAAGAAAAACACCATCACTCATAGGATCTAGCCATATTACCTCAACCAAATAATCACACAATAATCTGATACTTATGTTTACTCCAAAACATCAGTTATTTGGGTTTAATTACCACACTAAGTCTAGCATTGGATTCTCCAGATTCAGTCCATTTTCTCTTCAGTTTCTTCTCATCAAAGGTTTAAAAGAATCTAAAATTCCTTTTGTGCTCGAATGGCATAAGTGGTTGGTATTCCAGCATCCCATTATGAGAGAAAATCCTTAGGGAAGTCTTGTGCTCTGCAAGGGGGTGCTAAGCTACAGGGCTCCCATTGAGAGATGCCTTGTCCCAAATACATACTGGAGCACACAGTACCTTATATATTTTGTGATACAATCCTTCCTTAGATAGACATTAAAATACACCAGGAAATAATGGGCAGTCAACCTCTCATGTTCTGAATCAGGAGGAAACACAGCAGAGTGAAGACTATGAGGGGCCTTTCCTTGCTGAGCTACGGTTAGCCAAAAGTTGGGAAAAACAATACTGTTAGAACTCGTAAAACTCCTCAGATAATTAGGGAATTCAGTTTTCTCAAAGAAAAATACATTTAAATTCAGTCTGCTTCTTGCCTTAAGAGTTCATTTTTAAAATTTCTTTTTGATGCATAGTAACATTAATCTCCTATAGAGAAAAAAATGCTTGTAGCATAATTTGAATACCAAACTATTAGTATCAGTAGGAACATGTCTTTCTGTCTTCCATATTCTTTTTTTTTCCTTGGGCATCACAAATATAAACCATCTGGTATGCCAGATGCTTGCTTTTCTCTTTATACATGCAGGAAGTGTAGGTGGAAGGCCTCCAAAATCCCAGACACTATTATCCATTTTGCTTATCATCATCATCATTATCAACTTCCCAGCATTTTAATAAATGATGCTGTTTCTCTGGTTTGAAGTCAGTAAGATTTGTAGAGATTATTTACTTTTTTTCCACCTACAAGATGTCAGTGAAATTTTAGTTGGCCGGAAATCTGGAATATTGTTTATAATTTCTCTGTGGTTTATAATCTCCAATTATATAGAGTATGTTCCATTTTAAATAAAGTGTTGGCTTAAGTTTTATTGTAGTATTTATCAACCTGTCTCTGCACTAGGATTTACTTTTATAAACCCAAACCAATTTGAGCCCAATTATATGTACTTTCAAATACTTGCCAGGTGTTATCCAAAGTAGACTGGGTATTTCCTAACTCAGTTCATTATATCCAGATCTTTCGAACAAAGAACAAGTAGTGTGCATATGTCTGCACACACACATGTGTGTGCAATTGTGCAAGTACACACATGTCCTTTCATGTGTGCACATGTATATGCATACATGCTAGAGGAAACCACTTTTACATGTGGTGAGCATATCATAATTAAATAAGAAAAACTAGCAAAGCAATAACTGAAGGAGATAGGAGGAACGTGTAATACTTAGTGTGTCAGGACAGTCCTGGCATTAAGAATTAAAATAACCTCAGGCTAGACAACTCATTTGCAGTAGAATAATTTGTTGCAAGAACTATTTAGCAAAATATCTAGAAAGAAGCATTTTAGTAATGCAGTAGCTTTTTTTGTACAACGGTTAATTTAGGAACCCTCCTGTGTAATCATAAAGGCACATAAATACACAACAGCACAGTAGTGAGTACTCACAGATTTTCAGATGGAATTAAAATTTCAGGGCAGTATGTTTACATCTAATATGAGAAACATGATTATCTATACCTTTGTCATAGAATTTGTGAAGACTAAATGAAATATTACACGTAAAAATACTACCCTCCACCATAAGCATGTCGACAAGTGCTTGTTGAATTAGAAATACATCTCTTGAAGCTCTTCTTTCAAAGATGTGCAAAATACATAAGCTTAAAAATTGAAAAGTCAAAAATATTTATCATTAGAAACATGATTACTTAAGTTTATAACTAAGACATAAAATCTGCCCTTTAAGAACCAAACTCTAAGATTAGGAACAAGCAAAATAAAATGGATCGGGAAGGAAATAGTAGAAGGATGGAAATTAAGAAAAAGGGAATTTTAACCAGAATAAAGGAAATTGGGACACCTGGGTGGCTCAGTTGATTAAGCATCTGCCTTCAGCTCAGATCATGATCTGGGATGCAATCCCGCAATGGGCTCCTTGCTCAGTGGGGAATGTGCTTCTCCCTCTGCCTGCCACTCCCCCTGCTTGTGCTCTCTCTCTCTCTCTCTCTCCCCCCACCCTGACAAATTAATTAATTAATTAATTAATTAAAAGAATGAAGAAAATCTCTGGTTTCACTTGTCTGCACTGGCTGCGAAACAGGTTGCTTCTAGGTGGTGGAGAAAGAGTAGTGGAAGAGTATCATGCCTCGCATGCTTAAAGTTACTACAAATAAGCAAAACTTATTAAAAAATGTGTGTTCTCTATAATCACACTTTTAGAAAAAATCAATTATTGTGCGTTCCTTCCAAGTACAATTGCTGGTCCCACATGCAGAGTGGAGTTGCCGGAATTTGGCAAATGGTGTCTTGAGCACATTAGCTGGAAGAAAGGCTTCTTAACCCAATCACACATGCTATTTATAAATACATAACTACAGTAATTTACTAAATATATTCATATGCAAATATATGCATAATTGTTAGTAAATATTTTTCATTTTGCAATGTGTGCTTATTATTATTTAATATTATATGTATTAGACAATTCTGCATTAGAAAGACCTTCTAAAATAGCCAAAGAGACATATCTGAATTATGCACTCCAAACCAAGTGTTCCTATTTTTGCTATTACTCTGGTCCCTTAAAGCTCTTAAATGTATACTTTTTATGTGACTGTGGTTTTGTCTGTTTATGTCTACATGAAAACACATACATGTATGTATGTTGAATTGACAGACATAGGAAAAAAATGTAGTTCCTAATTTCAATTGTTTTTATACTTATGTTTGAAAACTATTATTGCATAGTTTTCATTATAACCATGTATCTATTCTGAAATGAAGATGTGTAAAATTCAAATGTTCAATTACTTGTTCCATTAATATCTTTAATTAGGCAAATTCAGATTTTAAGTATACATAGGTCTACCTTCCTAAGGAAATATATCCTAAGCCATATTTATGTGTATATTAACTGACTTCCCTGTTACAAATGTTAATTGTTATTTGTTGTTTTAAACATAACTCTTTATTAATTTTCTTGTTTAAAAATGAATATAATAGGGCGCCTGGGTGGCTCAGTGGGTTAAGCCGCTGCCTTCGGCTCAGGTCATGATCTCGGGGTCCTGGGATCGAGTCCCGCATCGGGCTCTCTGCTCAGCAGGGAGCCTGCTTCCCCCTCTCTCTCTCTGCCTGCCTCTCTGCCTACTTGTGATCTCTCTGTGTCAAATAAATAATAAATAAAAATCTTTAAAAAAAAATGAATATAATATTCTATTTCAACTATTAAAGAAAAATATTTTTGATGTGTTATAATAGGTTTGAGTTAAGGGTTGAAATATTTTATGATCAGAAAATGAGAATATGTTATTTCCAATAGGGACTGGAGGAAAAGTAGAGAGACAGATGAAGTAAAGTCATATTTAACAGAAAGGATAAGACTTTGTTTCAATGAAGTACCAAAAATATAAAAATAATTACAGGGAATTTTCATTTTGAGTTAATTCAAAGATAATTAACATGGATACTTAGATTTTTAGAACAAAAAAGAAATAAACAGAAGTCTCCTCTGGCTTTATTAGCAGGGAGGGAAGAAAACTGGCTTTCCTCTCGAGTAGGCATAATTGAGAGAAACAAAGATGACCATTTTCAGAGAAGGTTTTGAACACACATTCAATGCTTTTCTACAGACAGCAATATGGGACCAATTAATTCAGATCCAAAAACAATTTGCTGGTAAGGGAAGCTTTCTTCCATAATTCTGTGATGTACCTATTTAGGAGAAGAAAATGGGGAAGGAAGAACATTCTTCTATTTAAATGGAAAGACTGAGACCTTGAGATGAGTGACGAATAATATCTTCATTAGGATGGTGTTTCTGTGATGTGGCTCGTGGTCATCTTTTAGGAAGCTACAACCTCCTAAGAACCATGTAAACAGATTTCTATGACTACTGGCTGATCTCAATTGGTATTTTAAAAAGTATGTGCCATGGGGCACCTGGGTGGCTCAGTGGGTTAAGCTGCTGTCTTCGGCTCAGGTCATGATCTCAGGGTCCTGGGATTGAGTCCTGCATCGGGCTCTCTGCTCAGCAGGGAGCATGCTTCCCTCTTTCTCTCTCTGCCTGCCTCTCCATCTACTTGTGATTTCTCTCTGTCAAATAAATAAATAAAATCTTTAAAAAAAAAAAAAGTATGTGCCATGCTCACCAGGCTAAGAATATAGTACCCATCACCATGACTCTTGTAGGATCATACAAGTTAATCAAAGAAGGGTGGAGCTTGATGACTTGGACCACTGCATCCCGCATCTGGGATGTGTTGTAAGCAACATTATTAAAGCAGCAGTTAAATGTAAATATCCATATTAAGATATAGTGGAGGTGAGCCTGCCAGCTTAACATTTTAATGGGACAAAGCGACCAGAGTCTCTACATAGTTGACAGGACAGAAGACTGACTGGCCATGAAGCCATCCCCTGTACCAGTGCTCATCAGTTTGGTTAGTGAGCATGATGATATTACCATGTTTAAAACCCAATTCCCCTTCATTTGCTGGTCCAAAGTTGTACAGAACTCAGCAGCAGGACTGATCCCCTGGGGCTCCTGGGAGTTTCCCTGTGGGAGAAGTTTTCACTGGGTTGAGTGCTGTCTCCAGTTGAAAACCTGACTCATTTGTGGTTTAGGCTGATATTCCCCTGTAGGCTGAGATGAAGCTTATCTTATTCTTTCTTCCAGTCTGGGCATAACTTGCTGCAGGATCTGGACTGTCCACTTACAGTACTCCAGCTGGTCTTGAAAGAGTGCAGAGAGCTGGCTCACATGCTGAACATGCTTGACTCAGCAACTTCTTGAGACTCAACAAATTTCTTTAAATCCTCACAGAGCTCTTCATTGGGAATCTTGCCTTGTTGTTTCTTCTTATAATCAAAGTCCAGGCTTCAACCTCTAACTTCTGTAGATGAATTTCCTTCAGCATTCTGTCATGAAGCTTCTGAAGGAGGTCAGTGAAGTTCCACTTCATTTCCATGTCCAAAAAGTCTTAAACCTCCAAGAGTTCTTGAATGGCTTCTCCCACCTTACCAAGTGCTGAGCCAAAATTACAATCATCTCTAAGCTCTCCTCCAAACATGAGCATTACCTCTGCCAGCAGACCTTCTACCTGGGGATATCCTGGCTCCTTCTCCTGGCTGCAGATTTTTGACATGATGTGGATCATACTGAGTTTATCTCTGGAAGCTGGGTTGGCTTGAAAGTACTCAATTTTTTTTTTAAGATTTTATTTATTTATTTGACAGAGAGAGATCATAAGTGGGCAGAGAGGCAGGCAGAGGGAGAGAGGGAAGCAGGGTCCCCGCTGAGCAGAAAGCCCAATGTGGGCTGAGACACTCAGGCGCCCCTTGAAGGTACTCAATTGGTTTGGTAATAATTTCCATCACAGTCTTAATGGTGACTTCTACTTTCCTCTCTACCTCTTTGAAGTCATCATCTAGCTTGACTCCTTCTTCTCATCCACTTTCTGAGTGGCTTTGCAGAATTGCTTCTTTAGCCTGGTCACTGACTACTAACAAAGTATGGGAAGACACATGGGTATGAACAACTATGGTCATGGGTGTGGGTGTAGTTGCCTTAAAGAAGCTGTGGAGAAGGTAGGTAGGAAGGCTGAGCAGAGTCCTGCCACTTCTAGTGCTCCCACCATAATTGGGGGCATGGAAGACATAGTGGTATGGGGCCTTAAATAGTTTTAAATTTTAGAAAATGTAACATTTTTGTACCTATTTTATGATATAAACTTATGCAGAAATTATCCAAATTTATATATGTACAAAAGTTCAATATTTGTTGAGTTTCCATCATTGTCTAGGAAATGAGTAACTTACATAATAAGATCTTATTTAATTTTCATAATAATATGTGGTTGGTTGTAAGAAATAGGATTTATGAATGCACTAATTAAGGCTCTGAAAATTAAGTAACTTCTCCAAGTCACAGGTAGAAAATGAAGAAACTAAGAAACAAGCCCAGAACTGTATAACTATAAATCTTGTTTTATTTTATTTGCTATTTATTTGCTTTATTTATTTTATTTGTTTATTTATTGATAAGTCAATAACTTTTGCTTAAAAATTGCTGGAGAAGATATCTCATATCATATACCCATATCTAATTATAATGTACAAAGTCACAAAAGACCATAACTCTGGAAGCAATAAGGAAGTACAAGATACACTTGGAAATAATGCATTTGTTTAAAGTTATTGAAAAGTTATATGCTATAGGTCGCTGTCAAACTTTAAGAAAAAGTAAGTAAGCAATTAATTCAGCCAGCAAAATCAAGTTTATTAGGGAATAGCAGAAAAATTACAATTCAGGACAAGCCAAGTATGGTGAACCATGGGCAAGTCCAGAGAACAGAGGAGAGCTTCCTTTTATAGAGGGAAGGAGGAAGTTGAGACGGTTGTTTCAAAGACATGTTCACTGAAAGAAAATAAGAGTTTGAAGTGGTGGCCTCTCCTTGGCTGCAAGCCAGGGCAGTTGGATTTTGCTGGGTACTTACAGCCTGCTGTTGCCCAGAGAGTAAATCTTCCTTCTTCCTGCTGGACTATGCGAGCTACATAGAATGCTTTGCGCTTGACAGCTCTCTTTTCATGGCTTCCTGACTCCAATTTTGAATTAGGTTTCCTTAACACATTTTCAGATGGCTAATAAATTAAGGTCCAGAGATGGATGAGCCATTGGTAGGGGATCAAAGCTTGCAGTCAGTTTTAAGTCTGGTAATAATTGCCTGGTCTGGGTACTAGGGGAAGGAGGAGTGGGTTTGATACAAGCAGACATGTTACTGAGATGAGGAGAAAATAGTCGAATGTTAATGCTAGCATAGTTTGTATGATGAATTAAAATCTGGAACAAACCCAAATGCAAAAATAAATTTACCAAGAAAAATAAAAAAGAGCAAAATTGTAGGTCTAAATCCAGTTATGTCAACTTTTCATAAAACAGAGAATGAAGACTCCAATTAAAAGATAAAATTGTCAGATTGAATAGAATAGCAAGATCCATGTTAAATATAGACACATATTAAAAATAGAGATCTAGAAAGATTGACAGTCAAAGGAAAAAAATAATTGTACTGTACCAAATTGTGAATATATAAAAATGAAATGACTATATCAGCATCAGATAAAATAGATTTTCAATAATGGAATATTGTCATAAATAGAAAAAGAAATTTCATAATACTAGTGTTCATTTATCAGGTAGATGATAATCACAAGTGTACATGTGTGTTTGGCTACTAATAGAGCTTCATAATAAATACAAAAATAAACACTCAAGTAGAATGAGAATTTTTTTTAAAAAATTCACAATCTTTATTGAAGATTCTAACATACTTCTCTCATATTTGTTGTAAAAAATGGAGAAAAAATAAGTAAAGTTATATACCGCTATCAACATTCTTTGTTTCATAGAATCTTGTAGACATTTCACCCCAAAATTACAGAGTATTTTCAAGTTCATGTGGACTGTTCCCAAAGATAGACTATATGCTTAGTAAAGCAATTCTTGGTAATTTTCAACAAACAGAATTAAAATAAAAACAATTCTCTGTACAATATCTAGAAAGGCCACAAGTATTATTAGCTAAACAACAAATTTATGACCAATCCATTGTTCAAAAAAGAATACAGGAATTGTTCAAACTGTACTGAATGATAAAGTTAATATATGTGTTTAAATGTAAGAAGCAAGTATGTAGAAATAAATTTACACTAACATTGGAAGTCAAGAAACTAACATGCAGACAAATGGTACAGATATTTTTAAGAGATCAGTTCTTTTAAAAAACAATGAAAAATTATATAACTCTAGCAAATTATTAGAAAAAAAGAAAAGAAACACAAATTACTAATAACAGGAATGAAATCGAAATATAGATCCTTCATATTTTAAATATAGACAAAGGTTTAAATAAATAAATGAATAAATAAATAAATAAAAAAGAAAAATCAATAAATTTGACAGCTTAGACTATATTGACACAGTCAATGAAAGCGATTTATAAAAATACCCCCCCAAAAATCAGAATAACCTTATGAAAAAAAATTGTGTTTAAAAAAGGATACAACAAAATTTCTCTCAAGGAAAACTCCAGGACTAGATAGTTTTAATTATAAATTTTAACAAACATGAAAACAAATAAACATGTTTATAAACATTGTTAGAAAGTAAAAACAGAGAATAAAGTTTTTTACTTGTTTCTTGAAACCAAAGCAACTGTGATTTCAAAACTCAATAAAGATATGATAAGGAAAAAAAATATATATATATATATACATATATAACAGAGTCCCCAAAACATCATGCATAAATCTTTTACTAAAATGTTGTCAGATCAGATCCATCAAGAAATAAAAATAATAATACATCATGACTAACTGGGGGTTTATCCTGTGACTATAGATAAAATTTTGAACAAATTTCAGCAAAACAAATCTGACAATATATAAAAAGGATATTACAGTATAACCAAGTGGAGTTTATTCTGTGAGTATATAATTGTTTTAACATTAACCAAACTTAATTTATGTTGATATCAGCATAAAAAAAGTATTTGAAATTAAAACAATGAAAGTTAATATATGCCAAAGAGGAAAACTGAATAGAAGGAGTAAAAAACATTTGACAACTTTTTAATATCCATACTTGATAAAAATTATCAGTAAGCTAGAAATGTAAAAGATTCTGAAATGTAATAAGGGGTACATACAAAACACCTACATTTAATATCTAACATAAATTATGAAATATTAGACTCTTTCCCTCTAAGGTCAAGAACCAGGTAAGACTATCCACTCTCACCACTTCTATTCACCATTTTACCTACAGCTCCTGTCCATACAATATGTCCTGAAGGAGGAATAAAGGACACAAAGATTGCAAACAAAGAAAACAAGTCTTGTTCACAAAAAGCAAGATTGTTCATGTAGAAAATCCTAAAGAGTCTACAGACTGCTAGAACTAATAGGGGAATTTATCAAGATCACAGATCGATATACAAAACTACATGCATCTCAGTATATAAACAGTAGTTGTGTTTATGTATGCCAATAGCAGTGTATTTATGATAGTGACAAAAATAAAATGGAGATTAATTTAAAAAAGTGAAATATCTCTATTGAAAATCACAAAACATGGCTGAACTAAACAATGTCTATGGATTAGCTGATGGACTATTGCCAACAGTTCAATTCTTTATAAATTTATGTATAGATTAATAGTAGCAATTTCAAAATAAGTTTTTGAGGACTTTTTTTTTTTTATTTGACAGAGAGAAATTACAAGTACACTGAGAGGCAGGCAGAGAGAGAGAGAGAGAGAAGGAAGCAGGCTCCCTGCTGAGCAGAGAGCCCGATGTGGGACTCGATCCCAGGACCCTGAGATCATGACCCCAGCCGAAGGCAGCGGCTTAACCCACTGAGCCACCCAGGCGCCCCTTGAGGACATTTTTAAAGGAAATGTTTTTATTGTATTTTTTAAAAGATTTATTTATTTATTTATCTGACAGACAGAGATCACAAGTAGGCAGAGAAGCAGGCAGAGAGAGAGGAGGAAGCAGGCTCCCTGCTGAGCAGAGAGCCTGATGCGGGGCTTGATCCCAGGACTCTGGGAATCATGACCTGAGCCGAAGGTAGAGGCATTAACCCACTGAGCCACCCAGGTGCCCCTAAAGGAAATGTTTTAAAGTATACATGAAAATATGAAAAACCAAGTGTAATGAAAGAGTCTTGAAACAGAAGAACAATGGTTAAAAGACTGATTCTACCTGACTTCAATACTTAATGTAAGGTAACAGTTATGTATCGCCTGGATGGCTCAGTTAGGTTAAAGAATCTGCATTCTACTCATGTCATGATCCCAGGGACCTGGGATAGAGCCTCACACCAGTTTCCCTGCTCAGGTGGGGAAGCCTTCTTCTCCCTCTCCTACTCCCTCTGCTTGTGGTCTCTCCCTGTCTAATAAATAAAATAAAATCTTTTTAAAAAGGAAAATAATAAGGTCGCATTTATCAAGACAGTATGGTATTTAAATATAAAGATATTTGAATGGGACAATGGAACAAAATATAGTGTAAAAATAGACCCATGCTTTTATAACTAATTGATTTCCCCAAATATGCATGAAATAATCCAATGAAGGAAGAAAATTTTATCAGTGATTGGTGCTAGAACTAGATGGCTATATTTAAATAAATGAATCTCAACCCTTATCTCACATGATACAAAAATTTAGTTTTAAATATCATACATTAAACATATAACTAGAAATATAAATCTTCTAGAAAAAATATATGGGGATTATATTCTCAACCATGTGTATAGGGAAAAATTTCTCAAGACAGAAATAAAAATGAAAGAACAAAAGACAACATGAAGAGTATATTTTAAAGATTTATTTAAATATTTATTTAGAGAGAGAGAGAGAGTAGAGGAAGGGGCAGAGTGAGAGAATGTTGAAGTAGACTCCCCTCTGAGCTGGACACAGGGCTCAATCTCATGACCCATGAGAGCATGACCTCAGCCAAAATAAAGAGTTGGCTGCTTAGCCAACTGAGCCACCCAGGTACCCTGACAACATTAGGAGTATTAAAAAATGTTTTGTTGTCTACCATGAAAACCATTTGAAATAGTTCTAGTAGTCAATTTACATAATTGGTTAGCATTAAGGCTGTAATCATTGATTCTTCCCTGCAATAGAGGTTAAAAGTAATAACAAGAGGGGCACCTGGGTGGCTCAGTGGGTTAAAGCCTCTGCCTTTGGCTCAAGTCATGATTCCAGGGTCCTGGGATTGAGCCCCACATCGGGCTCTTGGCTCAGCAGGGAGCCTGCTTCCCTCTCTCTTTCTCTCTGCTTGCCTCTCTGCCTACTTATGATCTCTGTCTGTCAAATAAATAAATAAAATCTTAAAATAAAAAGTAATAACAAGATAATGTTTAACTATATTATATCTTCAGTCCAAATGATTATATTTATTCTAAAAAACTAAATATTTTCCATTAGAAAACTAGTAGAATCTTGGGGTGCCTGGGTGGCTTAGTGGGTTAAAGCCTCTACCCTCAGTTCAGGTCATGATCCCAGGGTCCTGGGATCAAGCCCTGCATCGGGCTCTCTGCTCAGCAGGGAGCCTACTTCCCCCCCTCTCTTTCTCTGCCTGCATCTCTGCCTACTTGTGATCTCTGTCTGTCAAATAAATAAAATCTTAAAAAAAAAAAAACCCTAGTAGAATCTAGGTAAAAAATATTATGGAGTCAATGACTTTATCTCTCTTTCCTAAAATCTTCAATCAGACTTGAGTATTTAATTGTTAGAACACTCTTCTTGATTTTGATCTATCCAGTGCAGATCCATTGTAGTTTATAAGTGTTTAACTTTCATACTTGGTAATCCCAGAGTAAAATGTGCTTTTACTCCTATGAGTTTCCATTGTCAGAAGTACTTTACCCTCTCCAAAACTGCCAGGCAGAGCTATGAGGACGAAGGGTATTATTTTGCAATTATATGCAACAAACTCTACTGGAGAAAAAAAATAGTAAGTGAACAGTTCATGATATATAGGCTATGTTTATCTAAAGGAGTTTTCTATTTTTCAGAATCATTAATTTAGAACTGTCCATTTATTACAAAATACCAAACTAATTTGTTAATTAAATGTTACCTTCAATTTCAAAACAATTACAAGGAAAGAAGAGAAAAGAGTATACAATAGTCATGTCAGGCTTGCTTGTTTTTCATAGGAATCAATGTAAAAATAAACACCCTTTAGTGTAGTGAAGTGACTATAGCTTACACAGGGAAGCCAACTTCTACAGGCCAAACGATACCAGTAATGCCACCTTAGGCAAGTCATTTAGCTTCCCTGTCATCAATTCAAATCTAAAAAAATGTGAAAACAATAACACCTATCTCATACATTTCTTGAGAGGATTAAGTGGATTCATAAAGGTCAAGGTTTTAGAATATTTCCTGACAAAGAGCAAGTACCAAGTGGTTTTTCTTTTTCTTTTAGTAACAAAAATGCATGAACATTTTAGTCTATTTTCAATATGTGTAAGGAAAACACTACATTTGGAGAGCCTAAAAATTATCTAAAACACCTTGATTACTTAGATCAAATTAGAAATAATGATTAAATATATTGCCAGATTTAATTATGCAATTTAGTAATTTTTACATAAGGGGAAAATAAAGTAATAATATTAAAATAGAGAAAACAATGTTTAAATGAATTTAAAAACTAGGGTCACCTGGGTTGCTCAGTGGGTTAAGCTTCTCCTTTGGCTAGGGTCATGATTTCAGGGTCCTGGGATTGAGCCCTGCATTGGGTTCTCTGCTCTGCAGGGAGCCTGCTTTCTGCTCTCCCTTTGCCAGTCACATAGGTACATGCATTTGTAAAACTCATGTATAAATGTGCACTTAGGATTTGTGTTTTACTGTATTTCAGTTACACTTCTATATACACTTAGGATTTGTGTTTTACTGTATTTCAGTTACATCTCAATAAAAACAAATGAATAATAAATGCTTTTTAAAATATGCAAAATTGGAAACTAATCAATTTAATCATGATATCTGAATAATACTAATAATTTTTTTAGCAACATAAAAATGAACTAAAGAAAGAATGGCAACAAGTTTAAGATGCAATAGGAAGAAACTAACTTCTAGTTAAGACTGAATAAATGTAAAAAAAGACTGGATAAATGTAGAGTTCTTACTATGACATTTTATGGTACTGTTTTGATGCATATTACAAAGATGTTGTAGTCATTAAAATTTTGTATACTGAACAGTTATGATCATAGAATTACAAAGAAAAATCATGATTTTGTTTTTAACAAAATCAATAGAAAACATTAATCGATAAGTCTATGTAATATTCAAAAAAAATTCACTTATTTTCCAAGACCTGTAAAATAGTTGCACGATTGGACCTTGTATTAAGCCAAAATCTTATTAATTTTCCAAGCAAAAGAAAACAAAACAAATACCATATAACATAATCATGGAGTAAAGAAGTCTTTCCCAAGCAAAATGCGAAATTCCTTCAAAAGACTTGAAGGAAAATTAAAGCCATCTGTCTGAGAAAAGACATTTTAAACTAAGTTAAGTGACAAGCAATAGTGGAAGGATACATTCATTTTCTATGTATAATAAACAAAATATCTTATTAGTAATATATGGGGAACTTCTATAGATCAGTAAAAATATTATAAATAACAGAAATAGAAATAACTGATGAAAAGTATAAAAAAAGCAATGCTGACGTAAAAAATAAATGTATTTCCTAGTGATATATTGAAATAGGACTAATTTCATACCAAAAAATTGCATCTTCTTCAAGATTTTCTTGGCTATTCTTAATCCCTTAATCTACAATATTAATTTAAAATCAATATGTAGAATTCCACAAATTATATAATTACATTTGGGTTGAATTTGATTTATGGATAACTTAGTAAAATGTGGAAATAATTGACAAAGTTAAGGGTTTATATTTATTCAAACTTCCTTTTATGACAGTCAACAAAATTTTTCATTTTTATTCATATATGTTTTTCTTACTTTTTGTATATTATTTGTATTGACTTTTTAACTTGCCACTTTATAGATTTTTTAAATTATTTAAGATTAGTGGGTAGTTAACTCTGTTGGGACTTATTAGATGGTGATATCTCATATAATATATAAATAATAAACATTTTAATTACTACCTTATTAACCTCATTTATTTATCTTATTTTATTGCACTTGCAATAAATGAATAGTAAAACAATAATGAATAGTAATAGTAGTAAGGGGTATTGTTGCTGTGATACTGACTTCTACAGGAATGCACCAGATGTTTTGTAGTACAGAGACTTAAGCTAACCCTCTGTTTTTTTATTTATAAATATCTTAAAGAGGATACGAATATCACATTTTAGTATCAGAACATTTAAAAAATGTATACCTTGTATATATTTTGAGTTTTGAAAAAAAGGCTATATTTGACACATCAGAACAGATGTATGGTATATTTGTTTTAACTTTTCTTTGTACTAAAATCCTATAATTATTTTTATGTGAAAACAGATATTTGAGGCGGTGCCAGCAACATGGTTTTGATATATAATATCCATTCATCTATGCATATCAAAGTGTTTTGATGATGTTTTTATATTACAAGCAAGAATCAAGTACAAGTGAGAGGTAATATGCACTTGAAGATAAAATAATAAAGTTCTGATCACACAAAGAAAATTTTAATAAAAATGCAATTTCTTAAACTCATGTATATAATATTACACTACAAACCATATTGGTAGATACAACTCTTACTGGGGTAGCAAAAGTAATTATATAGAACAAGACACATGTAAAACAAAGCATTGTGGTAAGTTATAATGGAAGGTTATTGTAGATAAGACTCGTGTTTCCATATGGGTCAAAGATAGTCCGATGGCAATTTCTTGTGTCTGCAATGTATACCTTTATTGAATCGTCAATTCTTAATATTAAAATATGTATCATTAAAGAATAATATATTTAAAGAGGCAGGTGTATTTATTTGTTTGAGAAGCAGTGGTTTCCTACAAGTATAAAAGAACTATAATGGATACTTTTCTATTGATCAGAATGTCAAACTGAAGGAAGAGAGGGAGGTGAAATGAAAAATATCATTGATTACTGCTCAGAGATTTCCAAATTCTTTTGAAAAATGAACAATGGTAGGGTAGAATTATCCTTAAATATGGAGTTATACTTCACTTGTAAATGTGTATTACAAATATCTTTTTTAAAATTAAAGGACAAATAAAAAAAAGGGAAAATATGAAAATATATGTATTCCTCACTTTTCAAAAGGTCACATTATATTACTTGGCTTTACAAAAGACCTACTTTAGGGGCACCTGGGTGGCTCAGCTGGTTAAGCTGGTTAAACTCTCTCTACCTTTTTTTTTTTTTTTTAAGATTTTATTTATTTGAAGAGAGAGATAGCAAGAGAGGGAATATAGCAGGATGAGTGGGGGTGGCAGAGGGGAAGCAGACTTCCAACTCAGCAGAAAGCGTAATGCAGGGCTCAATCCCAAGACCCAGGGATCATGACCTGAGCCAAAGACAGGGGACTAAGGACTGAGCTATTCAGGCACCCCATAAGCATCCAACTCTTGATCTCAGTTCAGTTCTTGATCTCAGTTCAAACACTGCCTTGGGCTCTTCCTGGGTGTGTAAACTACTTAAAACAAACAAACAAAACCCTAATTTAGTGCAAGTTCCCCTGCTATCTGAAAGAAATACAAAAAGGATTTTCACATCAAAGATAAAAGTCAAAAACCAAAAATAACATTTGTTGGGCTCCCCGCCGAGGGGAGGAAGCGCCTGGGCCAGCCGGAGGCCTCTCCTTGGGGCTGAGCGGGATGGCGAGTGTCGCAAACCCGGAACGCACCCACAGAAGACACCGGGCTCGGGGGATCTGTCGAAGCAGGATCTCACTTTATTGTGCGGGGGCACACCTTATATAGAGCAGCAGAAGGGAAGTGAGGACAGAGGGGGAAGAGCCAATAAGATTATGCCAAGTAGCAGTTGCTGGGTAAGGCGTGTCGGGCTAGAGGAGGAAGTGCCATAGGTTTCAGGAACCGAAACTGTGAAATTGGCGCCTTGTTGGCCAGAAGAGACGGCAAGCCGGCGCCATCTTTATTCTGGGCCGCACCCTGTGGAGGCACCTCTAGTTATGTGCCTTACATTTCCCCCTTTTGTTTTTGTAGGCATGACTTCTGTCTTAGGTTGCCAGTGACAAGACAACAGGCTTACCCATCATTGAGGGTCATACAGTGTAGGTATGTCCTCTGTCTTAGGTTGCTCTGTGTCTTTCATTGGTCTTACCCGTCACTGAATATCACGCTGCTACGAGGGGCATTTCTTTTAAGGCCTGTCTTAGGTCACTCCAACCGGTATGGAGTCTTACCCATCATTGGCCAAAAGAGATTAGTGATATATCTCTTCATCGCGGGTGGCCAGCCTTTGGTAATGTACTTAAACGCTCATAAGCTGAATGGCTTCCATCCTCTTTTGTATAAATTGAGTTAGCTTATTGATAAAACAGGGGCCAAAGGAAATTACAAGGAGCAGAATTAAGAGGGGGCCCAGAAGAGGAGCGAGGTATGGGAGGAGACCACCGAAGCCGGTCCCGAACGGACTGTTCCACATCTCGTGACGCCTCTTTTCCAGGTCTTCTTGTAGTTTTCTAATTTTATCTTGAACTATGCCCGATTTGTTGGCATAGAAGCAGCATTCCTCCTGCAAAAACAAGCAGATGCCTCCCTTTTCGGCAGTTAAAAGATCAAGACCTCTGCGGTTTTGGAGTACTACAGCGGCTAAGGAGTCTAAAAATGGAGAGAGGTACCCAAACAGGCCGACCCAGTGGCTACCCCGGCAGTGATGCCAAGCCCCAATAAGAGAGGGATGGCGGGATTGGCTCGAGCATTTCTCTCTGCAATTTGTTGGCATTCCTCCTCGTATAGGGCTGTCCACTTTATATATAAGGCCCCTGGAAGAACGGCCCTAGCTAGCGACCGCCAGTACTACATTGGTGAGATCTCTGGGGGTGGTGTATTCTTCCCCTACTCCCCCTCTTTTTATTTTTTGTCAGCAGGCTAAAAAGCTCAGCTGCTGTACATGGGGCATGGGCCAGACCTCGGAGGATGGTTTCTGTCCATGGGGCATTGGGCCCGTCCTCTAATACTGCCTTTTTGAGCTCCTTAAGGTCCCCAGGTTCCCATGGGTTGGAGATCCGGGGGCCAAGGAGCTGCATCAAAGGGATCTATCGAGGGATAGAGCCTCTTTGGTTTAACAGGGGGGTCTCCAGTGGTTGAGATGGTGGAGGCGGGCTCCTTTGAGGGCTGGTGGGATTCATTTGGGGCAGCTGCTTCGGGAGGGTCCTTAGTGGCTTCAGGTTGTGTGGGGAGAGGAGTTTGGGATCTAGGGGGGCAGGATGTCTCCTTTGACCCCTTGGGAGGTTGGGGAGGAAAGCAACTTTTTAATGCTGCAAGGGTAGGGTATGTACCCGGGGGGGAGGGACTTCACCCCTGTTGACATGGGCTTTGCGAACTAATTGTTCGATACGGTCCCAGGTGTCCCAGTCAAAGAGATTACTTTCAGGAAGCCAAGGGGCGGCTTTAATAAGGGTTTCCCATGTTTTGAGAGCCTGGGAGTTGGTTAGGGAAAGACCGCGGCTCTTCAGAAGGAAGCGTAGGGATTCTAAGGAAGGGTCATTTTTAGAAGAGGACTGCCCCATAGCTTATGGGGGTACACTCACCCGTAGACCGATTGGCCCGTCAGCGAGAAGAGCGAGGTTCCTCACACGGGGCACCAGTTGTTGGGCTCCCCGCCGAGGGGAGGAGGCGCCTGGGCCAGCCGGAGGCCTCTCCTTGGGACTGAGCGGGATGGCGAGTGTCGCGAACCCGGAACACACCCACAGAAGACACCGGGCTCGGGGAATCTGTCGAAGCAGGATCTCACTTTATTGTGCGGGGGCACACCTTATATAGAGCAGCAGAAGGGAAGTGAGGACAGAGGGGGAAGAGCCAATAAGATTATGCCAAGTAGCAGTAGCTGGGTAAGGCGTGTCGGGCTAGAGGAGGAAGTGCCATAGGTTTCAGGAACCGAAACTGTGAAATTGGCGCCTTGTTGGCCAGAAGAGACGGCAAGCCGGCGCCATCTTTATTCTGGGCCGCACCATGTGGAGGCACCTCTAGTTATGTGCCTTACAAACATTCAGAGTTTGTTTTGTAGTGAAGCATTATAGAGGTGGCACCTAACCCAGGTAGTGAGAGTGGCGCAACCAAGCTCCTTCCCTGGGATCTACATTCAGCATCTCAGCATCAAGCCACCAGAGCTTCGAATGGTGTCTGTGAGTATCTGTGCTTTATTTTGATTTGTTTTGTGCATCTGTTAGCAAGATGCATCCTAAAGGATCAGAGAAGCCTAACAGAGGTAGCTTTGGCTCCGGGAACATTTAAAAACTTCTCTTTATAAATTAATAGTAATTGTTTCTTCACTTTATATCATTTCAGCTTACAAAAGATTTCATAAGAATGCTCCACTTTCAGATAGTGGAGAAAACGTTCAATACATAAAAGTTTAGTATTCAGAATGAATGTAACAAATCAATGTGTAAATAATATAAATAACCAAACAGGAAATCAGGCAAAAGAAATGGGGATTTCACAGATTAAAAACAAGACTGCCATAATTCTATAAGGATGGAGACAGGGATATCAATTTTTATTTCTTTAGTTCATATTTACATGCAGGTTTCATATGTATCAATAATGGAGGATCAGAATTAAAAAATAGATTTGCTGGCTTATCCATAATGAGTAGGATTATAAATAAAAATAGCATGATTTATACTACTTTTTAAGTTCCTTTTTTTAAAGAGATACTTTTTAAGTTTCCTTCTTTTATTTTTAATTTTTTATAAACATATATTATATTTTTATCCCCAGGGGTACAGGTCTGTGAATCGCCAGGTTTACACACTTCACAGCATTCACCATAGCACATACCCTCCCCAGTGTCTATAATGCTACCCCCACTCCCTCCCCCCTGAAACCCTCAGTTTGTTTAGTGAGACTAAGAGTCACTTATGGTTTGTCTCCCTCCAAATCCCATCTTGTTTCATTTATTCTTCTCCTACCCCCTTAAACCCACATGTTGCATCTCCACTTCCTCATATCAGGGAGATCATATGATAGTTGTCTTCCTCTGATTGACTTATTTCACTAAGAATGATACGCTCTAGTTCCATCCATGTAGTTGCAAAAGGCAAGATTTTATTTCTTTTGAAGGCTACATAGAATTCCATTGTGTATATATACCACTTCTTCTTTATCCAGTCATCTCTTGATGGACATTTAGGTTCGTTCCATAGTTTGGCTATTGTAGACATTGCTACTATAAACATTTGGGTGCATGTGCCCCTTCAGATCACTACGTTTGTATCGTTAGGGTAAATACCCAGTAGTAGTGCAATTGCTGGGTCATAGGGTAATTCTATTTTCAACATTTTGAGGAACCTCCATGTTGTTTTCCAGAGTGGTTGCACCAGCTTGCATTCCCACCAACAGTGTAGGAGGGTTCCCCTTTCTCCACATCCTAGCCAGCATCTGTCATCTCCTGACTTGTAAATTTTAGCCATTTTGACTGGTGTGAGGTGATATCTCATTGTGGTTTTGATTTGTATTTCCCTGATGACGAGTGATATGGAGCACTTTTTCATGTGTCTGTTGGCCATCTGGATGTCTTCTTTGCAGAAATGTCTGTTCATGTCTTCTGCCCATTTCTTGATTGGATTATTTGTTCTTTGGGTGTTGAGTTTGCTAAATTCTTTATAGATTTTGGACACTAGCCCTTTATCTGATATGTCGTTTGTAAATGTCTTCTCCCATTCTGTCCATTGTCTTTTGATTTTTGTTAACTGTTTCCTTTGTTGTGCAAAAGCTTTTGATCTTGATTAAATCCCAATAGTTCATTTTTGCCCTTGCTTCCCTTGCCTTTGGCAATGTTCCTAGGAAGATGTTGCTGCAGCTGAGGTCAAAGAGGTTGCTGTCTGTGTTCTCCTTAAGGATTTTGATGGATTCCTTTCTCACATTGAGGTCCTTTATCCATTTTGAGTCTATTGTCGTGTGTGGTGTAAGGAAATGGTCCAATTTCATTTTTCTGCATGTGGCTGTCCAATTTTCCCAACACCATTCATTGAAGAGGCTGTCTTTTTTCCATTGGACATTCTTTCCTGCTTTGTCGAAGATTAGTTGACCATAGAGTTGAGGGTCTATTTATGGGCTCTCTATTCTGTTCCATTGATCTATTTGTCTGTTTTTGTGCCATTACCATGTTGTCTTGATGATGACAAGCTCTTTGTAATAGAGCATGAAGTCTGTAATTGTGATGCCACCAGCTTTGGCTTTCTTTTTCAATATTTCTTTGGGTATTTGAGGTCTTTTCTGGTTCCATATAAATTTTAGGCTTATTTGTTCCATTTCTTTGAAAAAAATGGGTGGGATTCTGATGGGGATTGCATTAAATGTGTAGATTGCTTTAGGTAGCATAGAGGTTTTCATAATATTTGTTCTTCCAATCCAGGAGCATGGAACATTTTTCCATTTCTTTGTGTATTCCTCAATTTCATGAGTATATTTATCGTTTTCTAAGTATGGATTCTTAGCCTCTTTGGTTAGGTTTATTCCTAGGTATCTTATAGTTTTGGGTGCAATTGTAAATGAGATTGACTCCTTAGTTTCTCTTTCTTCTGTCTTGTTGTTGGTGTAGAGAAATGCAACTGATTTCTGTGCATTGATTTTATATCCTGACACTTTACTGAATTCCTGTACAAGTTCTAACAGTTTTAGAGTGGGATCTATTGGGTTTTCCACATATAGTATCATATCATCTGCCAAAAGTGATAGTTTGACTTCTTTTTTGCTGATTTGGATGCCTTTAATTTCCTTTGGTTGTCTGATTGCTGAGACTGGGACTTCTAGTATTATGTTGAATAGCAGTGGTGATAATGGACATCCCTGTGTGTTCCTGACCTTAGCGGAAAAGCTTTTAGTTTTTCTCCATTGAGAAAGATATTTGCGGTGATTTTTTCATAGATGGCTTTGATAATATTGAGGTATGTGCCCTGTATCCCTACACTTTGAGGAGTTTTGATCAGGAACGGATGCTGTACTTTGTCAGAAGCTTTTTCAGCACCTATAGAGAGTATCACATGGTTCTTGTTCTTTCTTTTATTAATGTATTGTATCACATTGATTGATTTGTGATGTTGAACCAACCTTGCAGCCCTGGAATAAATCCCACTTGGTCATGGTGAATGATCCTTTTAATGTGCTGTTGAAACCTATTGGCTAGTATTTTGGCGAGAATTTTCACATCTGTGTTCATCAAGGATATTAGTCTGTAGTTCTCTTTTTTGATGGGATCCTTGTCTGGTTTTGGGATCACAGTGATGATTGCCTCATAAAATGAGTTTGGAAGTTTTTCTTCCATTTTTATTTTTTGGAACAGTTTCAGGAGAATAGAAATTAGTTTTTCTTTAAATGTTTGGTAGAATTCCCCTGGGAAGCCGTCTGACCCTGGGCTTTTGTTTGTTTGGGAATTTTTGATGACTGTTTCAATCTCCTGACTGATTATGGGTTGTTCAGGTTTTCTATTTCTTCCTGGTTCAGTTGTGGTAGTTTATATGTCTCTTTAAATGCATCCATTTTTCCAGATTGTCAAATCTGTTGGCGTAGAGTTGCTCAGAGTATGTTCTTATAATTGTTTGTATTTCTTTGGTGTTAGTTGTGATCTCTCCTCTTTTATTCATGATTTTATTTATTTGTGTCCTTTCTCTTTTCTTTTTGTTAAGTCTGGCCAGGGGTTAATCAATCTTATTAATTCTTTCAAAGAACCAGCTCCTAGTTTTGTTGATTTGTTCTATTGTTTTTTGTTGTTGTTGTTTGTTTCTATTCCATTGATTTCTGCTCTGATCTTTATGATGTCTCTTCTCCTGCTGGGTTTAGGGTTTCTTTCTTGTTCTTTCTCCAGCTCCTTTAGGTGTAGTGTTAGGCTGTGTATTTGAGACCTTTCTTGTTTCTTGAGAAAGGCTTGTACCGCTATATATTTTCCACTCAGGACTGCCTTTGCTGTGTCCCACAGATTTTGAACTGTTGTGTTTTCATTATCATTTGTTTCCATAAACTTTTTCAATTCTTCTTTAATTTCCTGGTTGACCCATTCATTCTTTAGAAGGATGCTGTTTAGTCCCCATGTACTCGGGTCCTTTCCTAATTTCCTCTTGTGATTGAGTTCTAGCTTCAGAGCATTGTGGTCTGAAAAATGCAGGGAATGATCCAAATCTTTTGATACTGGTTGAGACCTGATTTAGGACCGAGGATGTGATCTATTCTGGAGAATGTTCCATTTGCACTAGAGAAGAATGTGTATTCTGTTGTTTTGGAATGAAATGTTCTGAATATATCTGTGATGTCCACCTGGTCCAGTGTGTCATTTAAGGCCTTTATTTCCTTGTTGATCTTTTGCTTGGATGATCTGTCCATTTCAGTGAGGGGTGTGTTAAATTCCCCTACTATTATTGTATTATTGTTGATGTGTTTCTTTGATTTTGTTATTAATTGTTTTATATAATTGGCTGCTCCCAATTATACAATTGGGGGCATAGATATTTAAAATTTTTAGATCTTCTTTTTGGACAGATCCTTTGAGTATGATATAGTGTCCTTCCTCATCTCTTATTATAGTCTTTGGCTTAAAATCTAATTGATCTGATATAAGAATTGCCACTCTTGCTTTCTTCTGATGTCCATTGGCATGGTAAATTGTTTTCCACCCCCTCACTTTAAATCTGGGGGTGTCTTTGGGCTTAAAATGAGTTTCTTGTAGGCAACATATAGATTGGTTTTGTTTTTTTATCCTTTCAAATACCCTGTGCCTTTTGATTGGGGCATTTAGCCTATTAACATTCATGGTAACTCTTGAAAGAGATGAATTTAGTGCCATTGTATTGCCTGTAAGGTGACTGTTACTGTATATTGTCACTGTTTTTTTCTGATCAACTACTTTTAGGCTCTCTCTTTGCTTAGAGGACCCCTTTCAATAATTCCTGTAGAGCTGGTTTGGTGTTTGCAAATTCTTTCAGTTTTTGTTTGTCCTGGAAGCTTTTAATCTCTCCTTCTATTTTCAATGATATCCTATCTGGATATAGTATTCTTGGCTGCATATTTTTCTCGTTTAGTGCTCTGAATATATCATGCCAGCCCTTTCTGGCCTACCAGGTCTCTGTAGATAAGTCTGCTGCCAGTCTAATATTTTTACCCTTGTATGTTACAGACTTCTTTTCTGGGGCTGCTTTCAGGATTTTCTCTTTGTCACTAAGACTTGTAGAGTTTATTAGGTGATGGGACATGGACCTATTCTTGTTGATTTTGAGGGGGGTTCTCTGGACCTCCTGTATTTTGATGCTTGTACCCATTGCCATATTAGGGAAATTCTCTCCAATAATTTTCTCCAATATAAGTTCTGCTCCCCTCTCTCTTTCTTCTTCTTCTATTGGAATACCAATTATTCTAATGTTGTTTTGTCTTATGGTGTCACTTATATCTCGAATTCTCCCCTTGTTGTCCACTAGCTGTTTGTTCCTCTTTTGCTCAGCTTCTTTATTTTCTGTCATTTGGTCTTCTATATCATTAATTCTTTCTTCTGCCTCATTTATTCTAGCAGTGAGCTCCTCCGTTTTTGATTGCACCTCATTAATAGCTTTTTTGATTTCAACTTGGTTAGATTTTAGTCCTTTTATTTCTCCTGAAAGGACTTTTATATCTCCTGAGAGTGTTTCTCTACTATCTTCCATGCCTTTTTCAAGCCTAGCGAGAACCTTGAGAATCGTCATTCTGAACTCTAGATCTGACATATTACCAATGTCTGTATTGATTAGGTCCCTAGCCTCTTGTTCTTTTTTTTGTGGTGAATTTTTCCTCCTTGTCATTTTGTCCAGGTAAGAGCATATGAAGAAGCAAGTAAAATACTGAAAGGGTTGCAAAGACCCCAGGAAAATACGCTTTAACCAAATCAGAAGAGATCCCAAATCATGGGTGGGAGAAAGGGGATAAAAAGAGGTTCATAAAAAAAAAAAAAAAGAAAGAAAGAAACAATTAACAAAAGAAAACAATTAAAAAAACATATAAAAAAGAAAATAAATATATACATATATATGTATATATATATATTAGATAAACTAGTTAAAAAACGTTAAAAAAGAAAAGGGTAAAGTTAAAAAAAAAATTAGCAGTATAAGGAAAAAAAATTTGAAAAAAAAATTAAATTAACTGCAAAACTAAAGAATCATGGGGAGAAAGCCATTAGTTCCCTGCGTTGCTTTCTCCTCCTCTGGAATTCACTGCTATTCTTGCTATTGAACCTGCACTCCTTGGAAGGTGAACTTGGTCCTGGCTGGATTTCTTGTTGATCTTCTGGGTGAGGGGCCTGTTGTAATGATTCTCAATGGTCTTTGCCCCAGGCAGAATTACACTGCCCTTACCAGGGCAGGGCTGAGTAATTAGCTCGGGTTTGCTTTCAGGAGCTTTTGTTCCCTGAATGCTTTCCATAGAGTTCTGGAGGATGGGAATGAAAATGGTGGCCTCCCAGTCTCTGGCCCAGAGAAGCCAAGAGCTCGGAACCCCACTTCTCCATGCGCCCTCAGAGAATAGTGCCCAATTACTCTCGTCTCCCTGGCCCCTGGCCATGATCCAAGCTCACCGAGGCTGCGACTGGTTCAAGGTAACCCCGAGCTGAGAGCTCACTCAACTTTGTCTCTGTAGCAGGCTTCCCTGTTTTAATACCCGCAAGCTCTGTGACACTCAGACACCCCTGATCCTTCTGTGACCCTGCGGGACCTGAGGTCATGCTGATCCCACGTGGGCATCACCCCAGTTTAGCCTCTGGAGCTATGTCCCTCAGTGGAATAGAGTTAAAAGTCCTGATTTAATGCTCCGTTGCTCCGCCACTTGCTGGGGGCTGGTCCCTCCCCCCACAGTCTATCTTGCTGACGCTATGGATTCACTCCTCTGCTGGTCCTACCTTTCAGAAAGTGGTTGATTTTCTGTTTCTAGAATTGCTGTTCTTCTCTTCAATCTCCCATTGGATTTGTAGGTGTTTGCAATCTTTAGATAAGCTATCTAGCTGATCTCCTGCTACCTGATGTAGTCTCAGCCTGCTAGTTCTCTGCCATCTTGACTCCCTCCTTTAAGTTTCTTAAGAAAATTATTTGAAATATTCATTTCTTGGTATAAGATTGAAAAAACAAAACCAAAGACCTGACCAAAGATGAGCTCTACTAAATCAAGAAAAAATTGATATATTTTCACAACAGATCTAATGAAAATAATTTTTAAAATATCAATAATTGAAGAAATCTATTTAAATTAAGAGAATACTAGAGAAGACTGAACATTAAGTTGATCATTTCTAATGCCTTATTGAAAATTCCATTCCCAAATCTAGGAGAAGCTGTGATACAAAGGTACATTTTGGAGAAGTTAAAAAAATGGATGAAAACCAAAGTCATGAAAATCAATGTGACAGCTCAGGGAAAATTTGTCATACTAAGATTAAGACTTAGAAGACACATTTCAGAAAAACAAAATTTAGGAAAGAGGGACACCTCGGTGGCTCAGTTGGTTAAATGTCTGCCTTAGGCTCAGGTCATGATCCCAGGGTCTTGGAATTGAGCCCAGAATCGGGCTCCCTGCTCAGAAGGCAGTCTGCCTTTCCCTCTGCCTGCTGCTCCCTCTATTTGTGCTCTCTGATAAATTTAAAAATAAATAAGTAAGTAAGTAAGTAAGTAAATAAATAAATAAAATCAAACACACACACAAACCAAAGTTTGGTAAAGAAAAGGTTTTTTTTTTTGTGTGTGTGTGTGTGTGTGTTTTTAAAGATTTATTTTAAAGACAGTGGGGAAGGAGGAGGAGTAGAGGAAGAGTGAGAGAGAGTCTTAACGGGCCTCTATGCTGAGCATGGAGGCCCACAGAGGGTTCGATTTCACCACCTTCAAATTGTGACCTGATCCCAAGCTTAATCAACTGCACCATCCAGGTGCCCCAGGAAAAAGGATTTAAAAAGAAAAATGTTTCTACAAGAGTGGTCAGAGATGTAAGAAGGAAAGTAGGTGGTGTGTGTGTGTTCTCACCTAAAGCAAAGGAAAAGTAGTGCACATGACCAGTATGGTAAACAGTATCATGCAGCAAGGTGGCTCTAAAATGGGATTTGACAGCTTCCCAGATGGGCCTGGATGATGTAGGTAGTTACATAGGAAGGGACAGTTATTTACTTTTTTCATCAGTGAAACAACCTGAATGTTTTCATATACATATAAAAATATCCAGAAAAGAGGAAGCAAATAAAGATAAGCGTATGCTATTAAAGAAATCCCTGGGAAGACAGAAGAGCATTGAATCAGGGCAGAGATAAGGAAATCAGATTTTAGTTGCAGGAGAAACTCTTATCCATGTATTTTCTCCTTGTCTTTCTTTGTTGATTTCTTTCTTTCTTTCTTTCTTTCTTTCTTTCTTTCTTTCTTTCTTTCTTTCTTCCTTTCTTTTGTGTGTGTTTTGCCTTTTTGAGGAAGTTGATCCAGTTCCTATCTAATGCATTTTATTTTCTCTCTGAAATGAGAAGGAAGGTCATCTGAGAATGAGAGGATTGAACTGCATTTAATGGGATTGGGAAAGGAGGGAAAGAGTTAGTGTGAGGAATAAAGAATAAACCTCTGTAGGGGACTTAAAAGGATTTCCAAGTGCTGGTGAAGTCTAGTTCGATAACATGGTCTCCAAAATGTAATGAAGGCAGGCAGACCTCAAGTCCATCACCTGCACATATGTGAGCAGTGAGTACTGAGAGCAGAGGTCATTTCTTTATTTAGTTGAAATATGGTCCTGGATTAAACTTTACTGTTATCATTATTTTTTTTATTATACACCAAGTATTCACCATATCCAAATGGCATTGCCATCTGAACATGGGAAAAAATTTTAAAAAATAAATAAAAGCTGTTCCTATCAGCAAGTAGATATATAATGTCATAAAGTTTCCTTTCACTTTCTTAAAATTAATTCTCCCCTAAACAGCTTCTGTCATTCCCAAATCCTTATAGAATTGTTGCTATATTTGATTACTTTCTATACACTTACAATTATGTATACATAAAGATATTACCATATACACAATATATAAAAGGATATCTGAGAATAGACCAAACTTTATCTTCTTATGTGCTTAGACATTTTGGTATGCATAGGCTTTCCAGCTTTCAACAGCCTTTGTTGGAGACTCTATTTGCATAGTGCCTGTTTTCTCCAAGTGTTTTACTATTGGAAAGTTTTGTAATCTTAGCATCTGTTCAATTAAAAAAAAAAAACAGAACTCATGTGTTACAATTTGCTGTACCTGTACATCAAAACTACAGTATGTAAAAAGAAATTTGCATAATTAGAAACAAATTAACTGTTCTATTAAACTACTGGAATGTGAAATTTCGACAAGTAATACAAAAAGAACATCTTGTTATATAAACATTTCCAGAAAACAAAGTATTTACTTCTTTTAACTTCAAGGGAAGATATTGGAATGAAAAATAAGAATAAAGCTTCTGAATGAATTTTCCATTTATGTGCACAAATTTAAATTTAAAATTTCTAATAGAAAGACAGATAAAATTCACAGTAAGTAGAAGCAAGTTGTGTTTTTGAGTTGAAAGTTAAGATGAGTTAAGTTGAGTTGCAAAGTAAGTATTGGAAATGTAAAAAACAGAAAATAAATGTGTATATTGTAATAGATGATATATCACAGCATGCATGATCCTCAGAATTAAACTCAAGATACATTTCCACGAGAAAGTAAAATAAGCATTCTCAGATTTAGAAGTTCCCCAAAACAATTTCATAGAACATTTATTTATATGTATAATTTAAGGAACTGTAAAAGTCAAATGATATATGTGGTATAAGAATTATGTTTAAAATATTCATAAAAATATTTCCTAAGAGTTCAATATTTAATAATTTGATTCACCAAATAAATCAGTGTCTACAGGATTTCACAGTAGATAATAACAATAAAGATCTAAAAGTCAATATTATGTTAAAAACATTCCAGATCCATTTGAAAAATTAAACCTATCTTCTTCTTTTTTTTTTTTTTTTTGGAGTTTTTAAATTTATTTATTTGACACAGAGAGAGAGAGATTACAAGCTGGGGGAGTGAAAGGGAGAGGGAGAGGAAGAAGCAGGCTCTCTGCTGAGTAGAGAGCCCCATATGGGGCTCAATCCCAGGACCCTGAGATCATTGCCTGAGCAAAAGGCAAAGGTTTAACTGACTGATCCAACCAGGTGACCCTAAACCTATCTTTTAGACCAGATAATTAAACAGTCAACTTCTAGATCATAATGTCCCTCCAAAATATTTTGTTTGTTTATTCATTTAATCTGTCATTATCAACCTATATATATATGGACCGCTATATTCTATATATCATTTGAGAAGATGGAAATATCAAGAGCAGCTCTTACTTATAAATTGTACCCTAATCCTAGCTGGAACATATACTCTGTAATAACAAAACAAGTTTCATAGTAGAGATTCATACACAGGTATCTGTACGGATGTGGGGAGAAGTCTTTATAGTAGATTTAGAATACAATACCATTTACAGTAAGACTAAGAGAACTTTCCAGAATAGATTATATTTGTCTGTACTGTGAGAGTTAGCCACCTGTGGGTATGGAAAGAGAAGAATATAGAATATGCAATGCTAGAGGGAGACAAAAGTTCGTTGATAGATATTTTTGGTTAGTTACATATGTATGTCTGGAACGTTAAAATTAGAGGATAACATCTGAGGAAACTCCATGGCCTTGTGATGAACTTGTTGGGTCCATGCTCAAAGGAGTGAGACTGATACAAAGCGAAGGTCAAGCAAAGCTTTATTTCGTGCCAAGCATCAAGAATCAAACTGACCGGCCAGGGCCATCTCTTGCAAAGAGGGGACATCTCTCTGCCTTAAAGACTAGCTTTTAAGGGCAAAGGCCATGTTTTTTGGGCCTGGCCACACACAGGTGACCAATGAGATTGTAACACAGAGAAAGCTGCACAGTCCTGCTAGGTCATGCATAAGTGACCAATTGAATTATAATTTACCCAATAGTAGATGTTTGAATGAGCCTATCACTTTGGTCAGAATTGGCATCCAAAAGGCACCCAAAGGGTGAGGCCCATACTCCTTGGTACCTAGGGAGACAGTATGCACCCCCACTGATTGAACACTTCCACCTGGCCTGACCCACCCTTGTATTTGGGCTTTGTTACTTGGGACTAGTTTTCAGGACTTGTTTTAAGAAAGTCCCCTGGGGGAAAGGAGGGACAAGGACAGTTTAAGTTTTACTATATAAACAACAAGGTCATTATTTAACCGGATGGAATCACTCTGGATAAATAAGCCCTTACATTCCCCTTTTTTCTTAGGAGATTAGTCAAATCCTTGACTTTTTGCCAGTTCTATGGCCTTTTTAATGGCTGTCAGACTGTTTTAATGACTCCAGAGTGATTTACCCAGAAACAGCATTTCTCTCCTAGAGTTACACAGAGCCCCCTTTCTTCTAGGAATAGTATGTCAAGCCTTCCTCTATCTTGCAATTATCTATATCTCCCACCTATACTTTAACAATAGAAGCTAATTCAATGAACTCATTTTTTGAGTCTTAGCTTTAAGTCCACAATCAGTGGGGTTCATCGGTAGTGGCATCCATCTCTGGGGGGGGGGGCGTCCTCATCCTTGGCTCGTTTGACATGACCCGCGTGAATTCATGCCCTGATGTCTCTACTTTTATTGCCGTGGGAGTGGTCAGGATGACAGTAAACGATCCCTTCCAGTGAGACTCCAGGTTTCCCACTTGGTGGCAGCATATCCAAACCAAGTCTCTGGGTTGATAAGGGTGTGGTTCCACCTCAGTCTCCATCTCAGTTGGGCAGTTCGGATCCCTGTGTGGGTTCTTTTTAAGACAGCTGTAATGCCTGCAGTGACTGGATTACAGACTTATCAGTCATTTCTGCTAGGGCAACCTTCTGTAGCTGAGGGCAGAGGGGGCGGAGGGGGGTGTCTTTCAAACATTATTTCAAATGGGGTCACCTTGTTTAAGTAGCGTGTACATTGCATCCTGAGGAAAGCTAAGGGAAGGAAATCCACCCATCCTCTGTCGGTCTCCAGAATTAGTTTTGTCAAGGTCTCTTTAAGAGTCTGTTTCATTCTTTCTACTTACCCAGAACTCTGGGGCCTGTAGGCACAATGTAGTTTCCAATTAGTGCCCATGACCTTGGCCAGTGCCTGTGAGACTGAACTCACAAATGCAGGGCCCTTGTCTGACCCAATCGTGAGAGGCAACCCAAACCTAGGGATTATTTATTCTAGTAGCTTTTAGGCTACCCTCGCTGCTATCTCATGTTTGGCGGAGAAAGTCTCTATGAGCCTGAAAAGGTATCCACAAAAACTAACATATACTTGTGTCCATATTTTCCTGGTTTCATCTCTGTAAAATCCATTTCCCAATAAATTCCTGGCTCCTTACCTCTTTCTTTCTTCCCTCTTCCCATTCTAGTTCTTCCCACTTTTACTGCCTGACACTGAGCACATCTAGCAACCACATCCTGAGCCATACGCCCTAATTTAGAAACCTGGAACTGTTTTCCCATAAGCTCCTTAAGCTTGCATGTCCCCAAATGAGTGCCCTGATGTATTTGACTTACTAATTTTCTTCTTAGTCTTCAAGGAAGAATTACATTTCCTGTTCTAGTTTTAGCCCAGTCCCCTTCAAAGTCCAGTTTAACCCATTTTTGTAAATACTTTAAATCTTCCTCTGAATAGTCCGGTTTTTCTGGTAGGGCTGGAGCCTGGAGTGTAACCAGCTCTTGCACTGTCTCTTGGGCTGCTTGCTTTGCAGCTCTATCTGTTGATTGGTTTCCTTTAGAAATCAGATCAGTCCCCTTTTTGTGCCCCGGGCAACGTATAATGGCCACCTCGTTTGGGTCCCAAATAGCCTGGAGGAGAGCCAATATTTCTCTTCTGTTTTTAATTCCTTTTCCTTCTGCTGTCAATAGGCCCCTTTCTTTATAAATAGCCCCAAGCATATGGAGAGTAACAAAGGCATACCTGCTGTTTGTATAGATGTTGACAGTTTTACCCTTGGCCATCTGCAGTGCCTTGGCTAGTGCAATCAGCTCCGCCTTTTGCACCAAGGTTCCATGTGGCAGAACTGCCATCCAGAATTCTTGTTCAGGAGAAACC
Organism: Mustela nivalis; assembly: GCF_964662115.1. Classification (NCBI taxonomy): domain Eukaryota; kingdom Metazoa; phylum Chordata; class Mammalia; order Carnivora; family Mustelidae; genus Mustela; species Mustela nivalis. Next base: position 28,223,103 of record NC_139024.1, read on the forward strand.
CCCGCAGCCCCCGCATACAATGGAAAGAGTTCCATTGACCATGTAGCTACTCCTGTCTGTGAACAGTCATCTCTGCATCTCGAGGGGAGTGTCTCTGAGATCTGGCCTTATTCCTGTGACCTGGGGTAGGACCTCCCCGCAGTCATGTGGGTGGTTAGCCAGCTTCTCTGGTAGCAACGTGGCTGGATTTAGCACCACTGGGGGACGGAAAGTCATTGAGGAGGTTCATTGAGGAGGAGGGCCTGATACCACGTCACTTGGCATTTGTCATCCACCAGTCTGGTGGAGTCCAGAGAAGGCCCTCGATAGCGTGAATGGTGGTCAAGATGAGATTTTGACCCAAAGTCAATTTACTTGCATCCTTGACCAGGAGGGCCGTGGCAGCAATTATGCGGAGCAAGGGGGGAACCCAGCTGCTACTAGATCTAGTTTCTTGATAAGATAGACTACTGGCCTTTGCCAAGGCCCCAGAGTCTGAGTCAAAACTCCCTTGCCCACCCATGCCTTTTCATCCACATACAAGTGGAAGGGCTTGGTAACATCTGGGATGGCCAATGCTGGGGCACTCAGTAAGTTTGTTTGTATTCCCAAAATGTTCCTTTTGCCTCAGCTGTCCACTCTATAATAGTGAGTCCTTTCTCAGTCAGTTCATAGAGAGGTCACGCAATCTCCGTGAACCATAGTATCTGCAGCCTGCAGTAGCGCACTGTCCCAAGAATCTCCCTCACTTGTTGGGGCGTGGTGGGGCAGGGGTATTGGGTAATCACCTGTTTCCTGGACTCAGACAGTTAACGCACTCCCTCAGGGAGATCAAAGCCTAAATAAGTGGTGTGGCTCTGACAAAGCTATGCATTCTTTGATGATCCCCAATACCCTTTTCCCTGCAGAGTCTGTAAGAGAGCTCTCATCCCCCACAAGCATTACTCGTAGTCCTCAACGGCTATTAGCAAGTCATCAATATATTGTAACAGAGTGACTCCTGGGTTGGATGTTCTGTACTCACGTAAATCCTCGTGTAGGGCCTCGTCGAAGATGGTGGGTGAATTCTTGAACCCTTGGCCTTGGGATCCTTCCTGTGGTTGGACCACTAAAAAGCAAAAAGAGGCTGAGATTCCCTTGCTAAAGATATGCAGAAAAATGCATTCTTGAGATCTAAGATGGTATACACAGTTCTTTTGGGGCCCAGGAGGGAGAGTAGGGTATACAGGTTAGGCACTGTTTGGTGGATATCTTCAACCCATTTATTAACTTCCTGCAAGTCCTGAACAGGTTGGTACTCCCCAGTTTTGGCCTTTTTGATGGGCAACAAAGGTGTGTTTCATGAAGACTTGCAGGGAACTAGGATCCCATCTCCTTGGAAGTGGTTAATGTGTTTTCTGATCCCTTCCTTTGCTTTCCAGGGGAGGGAGTACTGCCAAATGTGAACAGCTGTAGCTGTCACTTTTAACTGTACCACTACTGGAGGCTGTCCTTTGGCCAAGCCAGGGACCCTCCCTTCTGCCCAGACCTTGGGAAACTCAACCTGTAGGGTTTGGAGAAGGCTCCCTCCTCTTTGTCTCCTCTGGTTTTGAGACTGGCTCATAAAGGAGGTATTCATCTACTGCTGCCATAAGCACCTGCACAGTGTGTTGTCTCAAGGTTAGAGTCATGTCTCCTTCCGAGAACTGAATGCCAGCTTGTAACTTGTGGAGGAGATCTCTTTCTATCAAGTTATATGGGGCATTAGGGAGAACCAAAAATCAATGTTTGACTACTCTTGAGGCCAAATTTAAAGTCCTTTCTGTTGTCCATTTATGTCTCTCTGTGCCATTTGCTCTTTGTACCCAGACTTCCTCTCCAGATAGTTTCCCCATAAGTTTAAATAATGATGAAAATTTGGCTCCCATGTCCACCAAAAGATGAATTGATTTCCCCTTCACCTAAATTTTGACCCAAAGTTGGGGGGGGGGGCTCTGAACCACAGCCCCTTCAGTCTTTCGTGCCCAGCACTGCCATCCTCTTCTTGGGGCACTCCTTGGCCCAATGTCCTTTTTCCTTCCAGTAAGCACACTGATCTGAATCTAAGGCTTCCTGCCTGATTTCTTTCCACTGGCCATCCCCTATCTGCCTTTTTCTTTTCCATTGTCTTCTTCCTCCCTGTCTCCTTCCCATCTCATGTAATGTCAAAACCTTAACTATTTTTTTGGTCTCTATTTCATCTTCTTGTGCATCACTGTTGTTAAACACCTTTTCTGCTATTCCCACTAACTCAACCAGATTCTTTCCTTCAAATCCTTCAATTTTCTGAAGTTTCCTCCTTAAGTCTAGGGCTGGACTGACTGGCAAAGCCAGATTTACTGCCCTCTGACTTTCGGGCACCTCAGGGTCGATCAGTAAAATGCAAAATGCATTTTATTGGCTTCAGTAAGCCTTTCTAGGAAAGCTTCTGGAGACTCATTCTTACCTTGAGTCACCTCACTAATTTTAGATAAATTTATGGGCCTCCTTGCAGCTGCATGAAGGCCTCCCAATAAAGCCTGGCAGTAGAAACGTAAGCTCTCCTTACCTTCAACTGGAGTTTGGATCCCAGTCAGGGGGTTCCCTTGGGCAGTAGCCCTCCATTTGCCGGGTATCAAGGTCCCAGCCAAACCTCTCACTTATCACCTTATGGGTCTCTCGCATAATGCGATCTTTCTCTTCCCCATTAAAGAGGGCCATAAGGAGCTGCTGAATATCCACCCAGGTGGGCTGGTGGGTAAGAAAGACAGCTCTAAGAGACTAATTAAATCCTGAGGGTGGACAGAGAAGGCTTTATGTTGGGCCTTCCAGTTATAGGAGGATAAAGGGCTATAGGTTAGGTGGGGGCACCCTCTTCCATCGTTTAGAGTAACCTCACAGAGAGGCAGCGTCAATGCTGATGGAACCGGTGAGGTAGAGGGTGGCAGAGGGGATAGAAAAAAGGGGAAAGATCTGGGTGGTCTTTCTGCTTCGTAGTCCCATAGGTGGACACTGACCAATATGAGGTGGACTGGTAAGGGCATCTCAGGACCAAGAATCAGGCTTAGGGGACAGATAAGGAGGGGAAAATTCCACATGCTCCACATCTGATGGAGGCAGGATGGACTTTCCCAGTTCCCCCTCATATTTCTGTTCTGGCTTTGGTGACCTGACCTGCCTTCGTGGGAGAGAAATGGTTTTATTAGTAGGTGGAAGGTGAGACTTGAGACATGTCGGTGGCTCTTCCACCACCATGCCAGGCCATGATGTATGGTATTTGGTCTCAATGGAGATCAAAGACCTTACTCCGGGTAGAGTAGATCTGAGCTAAAGCAAACATTCCTTCCAGTGGCCACCCTATGGAGAAAGTGGGCCACTCTAATTGAGAGAGTGTTTTCAGTTTTCCTGGGTAAACCTTGTCACCCAACTGGGTGGCTTTACCTTGAAAATCCTTGAAATGCTGGAGAACAAGACTTAGGGGTGTTATAGGTCCTGTGCTCTCCAATTGCCCCATCTCTTCAAACATAGCAAACAACACAACAGGCAACAAAAAGACAAGACAAAAACAACTGGAGACCCAGCAGCCCTTACCCAGAACCTGCTGCTGGTGGGGTTTTATCGGTCCCCTGACCACCTAGGGGGACTCAAACCCCCTCCCTAGACAATCTACCAGAAGAGGGATGGGGCATCCCCACAACTACTCTAGCCCTGGGGAGCATGGCTGCATCCAAATTCTCCCCAGTGGGCCACAACCCTGGAGCTCCACAACCAGGCAGACAGATTGTATCTCACAGAATAAAATCTGGAGATCTTACCTCTGGAGGCTTTCCCCAGAAATTCTGATGCTGGCTCAGTTCTCATCATTGGATTGCAGACAAGCCCCCAATCTTGGGTCCATGGTCAAAGGAGTGAGATTGATACAAAGTGAATGTCAAGCAAAGCTTTATCTCATGCCAAGCATCAAGAATCAAACTGACTGGCCAGGGCCATCTCTTGCAAAGAGGGGACCTCTCTCTGCCTTACAGACTAGCTTTTAAGGGCAAAGGCCATGTGGTTGGGCCTGGCCATGCACAGGCAGCCAATGAGATTGTAACAGAACTAATATGAAATTTCAAATTCTCGTTTATTAAAAAACAAAATCCAAGAAACTGGAGGGTATTTTTAATTTTGAAATGATCATAAATACACACAAATGATGAGGGAACAGAAAGCTAGCTGAGGACAAAGCAAAAGCTGACACCCTGCAACCTCTCTCCACCCCCCAGTCCTGGGTGGGACACATGTGACATTCTTCCAGGAATCTCCCAACTATCTTTTTTTTTTTTTTCTCCCAACTATCTTAATGTTAGTACCTTGCTTGGAGGAAAAACAACCTTAACCTAACAATGGCAAGTCCTTGGTATCTTGTAGGTCCTCTTTAGCATATGAAAGTTCTTCGGAGACCTCCCTTTTCCTTACCTCCCCCAATGCCTTAAGTATATAATCAGCCACCCCCTCACAACCCAGGTCAGCCAACTCTTTCTGCCCAAGGGTCCTGTTCCCATGCTTTAATAAAGTCACTTTTTGTAAGAATTCTTTCTTGGTCTTCAGCTCTGGACCTCACTTATATCCTAAAACTTCATCACTAATTTGCAAAGATAGTACAGCAAGTCCAGTTTACTTATCTCCCTACTTCCTCCCATAGTGACATGTCAGAACTACAACACAAACAGAAAATCAGGCAATTAACAGTCTAATACTGTTAGACTACAGATTTTAGTCATATCTTAACAATTTTTACATGCACTCGCTTGTCTCTCAGTGTGTAATTCAATGAAACTACACCACATATAGATTGGTTTTACCACTGCAACCACCAAGAAACAGAACTCTTTCATCATCTCAGAGAAACTCCCTTACACTACCTCTTTGTGTCTGTACCAACCGGACTGTTGTTAAACTCTGACTGTTTATTTTACATTAACAGCCAATCTGTTCTCCATCCACATATTGGCTCACAAACCTTACATAAATGGAATGTATAATATGTAGCCTTTTGAGACTGACATTTCCACTAAGCACCTTGAGATCCATAGAGCATGTCAGTAGTTCATTCCTTTGCAATATTTCATGGCAAAGATACACCATGGTTTATTAAACCATGTACTAGCTGAACAACAACAGGGCTATTTATAATTTTTGGCTATTACAAATAAACCTTCCATGAATATCCATGCACAATTGTGTGTGTGTGTGTGTGTGAACACAAGGTTTCATCTCCCTGAGATAAATCCCAGAATTAGGGTTGTTAGGTCACATAGTAAGTGTATTTTAGTTTTACAAGATATTGCCAAATTCTTTTCTTTTTTTTTTTTTTTAAAGATTTTATTTATTTATTTGACAGAGAGAGATCACAAGCAGGCAGAGAGGCAGGCAGAGAGGAAGGGAAGCAGGCTCCCTGCTGAGCAGAGAGCCCCCGATGCGGGACTCGATCCCAGGACCCTGAGATCATGACCTGAGCCGAAGGCAGCGGTTTAACCCATTGAGCCACCCAGGTGTCCCTCCAAATTATTTTCTTGAGTGTTATACCATTGTATAGTCTTATCAGCAATTTATGAGAACTTCAGTATATCCTTTACCTGGTCAACATTCAGTATTATCATATCTTATTAACTTAATCTTTCTAATAGGCCATGATTTAAATTTTCATTTCCTTATTGCTTAATGGTATTGAACATATTCATGTGCTTACTTGCCATTGGGATGTCATCTTTGGTAAAATATCTGTTTATGGTATTTGCCCATTTCCTAATTGAATTCCTGATTTTTTCTAAGTTCCAAGAGTTCTTTAAATATGTAAGAAACTTATCCTCTGTCCAGTAGGTAGTTTGTAAATATATTTTCCCAGTTGTAGCTTGTTCTTCCATCCTTTCAACAGTCTTTCACAGAGCATGAATTTTACATTTTGATGAAGTACAATTTATCAATATTTTCTTTTATAGACCATGAGATTCCATGCTTAATATTTGTTGAAAAGTCACTCATACTTCATTTAATTTCTTTGTAAATTTGCCAAAATCCAATTGTGCCTAGTTGTGTGGATCTATTTCTGGCTTTTCTAAACTTCCTTTGATCTATGGGTCCATACCTTTTCAATACCACAGACACCGTCTTGATTGTTGTGGATAACTAGTATTCCTGAAATTAAGTAGAGTGTTTCCTCTCACTTTATTCTTTTTAAACCATTATTCTAGGTATTCTAGTACATTTTAATTTCCATAGATTTTATTATCTTTGTTGATAGGGGTGCTGGGTGGTTCAGTAGGTTAAGCAGCTGCCTTCTGCAAGGGTCAAGATTTCAGAGTCCTAGGAGGTGGCAGAGAGGGGCCCACATTGGGCTCCCTGCTTAGGAGGGAGTCTTCCTCTCCCTCTCCTTTTGCACACCCCTACCCCTGCTTGAACCCTCTCTCTCTCTCTATCTCTCTCAAATAAGTAAATAAATTCATAAAAAAAAAAAAGAAAAAGAATATAGATAAAAACAAACCAAAAAGCTCCCAACTTGCTGGAATTTTAGCAGGCATTGTTCTGATCCTAAAGATCATATTTGGGATAATTGATGCATTAACTATGACAGATCTCCCAAATCATGAACATAGTATGCCTATTCCTTTATTTGTCAGGGTTTTGTTTTGTTTTGTTTTGTTTTGTTTTTGACAAAGATGACAAGTAGGCAGAGAAGTAGGCAGAGAGAGAGGAGGTAGCAGGCTCCCTGATGAGCAGAAAGCCCAATGCAGGGCTTGATCCCAAAACCCTGGGATCATGACTTGAGCTGAAGGTAGAGGCTTTAACCCACTGAGCCACCCAGATGTCCCTATTTATCAAGGATTTTTTGGGTAAATTTTCTCCATATAGATTCTGTACATGTTTTGTAGATTTAAATCTAAGTATTTCATTTCCTTTGAAACAATTTTAAATGGTGCCATATTTTAAATTGTGGTTGCTGAATGTTCATTTCTAGTACATAGAAACACAATTGATTTTTGAATGTTTTTATTGTGTCCTGTAATTTTGTTGGATTAGATTATTACTTCTAAATTGTAAGTCCTTCATGACTTTTCTATATCAATTGATGATTGTCTAAGTTTTCTTCATTAGCTTATCAATGTGGTTGATAATCAATTATATTGATATATGATAATCAATTATATTGATTGATTTTCAATATTTAAATAATCTTGCATTTGTGGAATAAATTACACCTCATCATGGAGTATAAATATTACACATAATATATTTATTTTCTTTTGTATGTTCCAAATAACTGCTTTTGAAAAAAATATCCTTTAATATAAAAGTTTTCTTAATATTATTTTTTACTTAGGAATCTTTAATGTAACTGATTTTAGTCAATGCTGTCTTGCTTACAATATTATTTGTGTGAAAAGAATTGACTATGTTTTTCAAAAAGTTACTGGGTATTTTATGTGTTAACATGTCTTTTGAAAGTTTGAGTTCACTATATATATGTTCAACAAAACTCTATGTGATCCATTAATACATTGTTTTGCATTAAATTTAGGTAACAAAAAAATGAATCCAGTATATAAACTCTTTTTAAAAGGATTATTAAAATAATTTTCATTTTCTGAGCTTGAGGACTTCTGGTAGCATTCATTAGCTAATGATGATGATGATGATGATATTTAAATAGTAAATGATATTTTTTGTAACTCATTTAGTAAGAGAGCTAGATACCTAGCATATATGTTAGTTCACAGAATCTTTATGTAGTTTAGTGACCAAGGCATTAAAAATGATTTATAGTATTTTGTTTTGATCATTTTGCTTTGAATAAGCAGGGCTATTTGCTAACACCAAAGGGGTAGATTCTATTATTAGGGCAGTTTACAGATGAGGAAAATAACGCCCAAATAAGCTAATTGATTTTCTATTTTTACATAGATAGTAAAGATATTGTTTTGTTAAGGAACCTGGACTGGATTGCCCAACAGAATAATCAAGCGACACTCAAGAGATTTTGGAGGATAGGAGATTAACTTAACGCCAACAGGCTCAGAGGAGAATGATCTCCAAAGGTCTGAGCCCCCAACACAAACAAAGGGGGTAATTTATAGACTTCCTCTTCCCCATATTGGTACTTTTGGTCCCTTGGGAAGCAGGACGGGGGGAGAAACCTAGGCTGGCCTGCACGGGAAGCAGAGTACAGAGAAGAACTGGGAAGAACCCCAGCACAGGGACTGAGACTCCTTTGTTGGCTCAGTCTGCCTTCATTTTCCTTATCAGTTTATTTATCTGTTTATTTATTTAGAGAGAGGGCATATGCAAGCTCGCATATACATGAGTTGGGAGAGGGGCATACATAGAGGAAGGGAGAGAATCTTAAGCAGACTCCCAGGGATGAGCTTGGAGCTGGACAGGGACCTCAAACTCACGACCCTAAAATCATGACCTGAACCAACCACCCAGGTGCCCCTATTTTTACATAGATAGTAATGATGAAATTTGTAACTAAATCTACATGTTTGCCAAACTTACTTTCTCTCTGCTTTCTATTTTGAATAAAGTATTATAATACTTTATTATAATAGCTTATATATAGCTTGCTATAGTACAATTACAACATCTTTTTAGTGCCTCAGAATAATGTTACCATTTTAGGCTATTGTACTGGTAATTTTTGTCATATTATTGCTCTGTGAAAAAGCACCCAAAAACCAAGTATTTTAAACAATAATTGACTGTTCCTGATATGTTAAAAATTAGGCCAGGTTGAGGGGTTCTTACATCTGCTGGTCTCCCTTAAATGGCTGCTACTGAAGCTAGGTGGCTTTGCATCTGGGCATCATATAGGTTCTTGGCTGGGGTATCTCAGCTCTCGACCTCCACCAAAATAGTACTGGTTTGCTTTCATGGATAAGACAAAGGTCTAGGAGAAAATGTATAAAATCCTGTTAAGGCTTAGATTCAGAAATTCCACTGATAAGTCATCTGGCTACTTCAGATTCAAGGAGTGAATATATAGACTCTGACCTTTGATGGCAGGATCTGGAAAGATATTTATTTGTTTATTTCGGAGAGAGAGAGAGTGAGTGTATGTGTGTGCTGAGCCCAGAGCCTGACCTGGGGTTCAATCTCACAACACTGAGATCATGACCTGAGTTGAAAGCAAGAGTCAGATGTTTGACTGAGCCACCGAGGTGCCCCTGGAAAGATATATTTCAAAGGGATGAAAATAGAAATGTGTAGAGAATTAGGGCAATCATTCAATCATAACTGACATAATTATGAGGCAGGGAAACTGAAGAGACTCCATGAAAGAAAAAGCTTTTTTTTTTTTTTTCCTTCTTTTGCTTCTTATCCAGTTTCTATTCTTGCTAGAACCTGCATCCCCACCCCACTCTACACACACCTTGTAATACAAATAGCATATGTCCTCCTTGTAAGGGACAAAGAAATAATGATATCTTTGGAGTGTTCCAGAACTATAAATAATATCTAAGACATGACTGAGCAGGGTCCTCATAAAAATTCTCCAAAACCACTGACTCCAAACACCTGACACCAAGACCCCTGGCTTCAGGGAATGAGTGACTTATGAAGGACACCCAGACCCTGTCCTTATTCTGAACAGTTCCAGGATGCCTAAGAGGACACGTGCACCAGACAACAATTACCAGTAAAAACCCAGATTCCAAGCAAAGAAACTTATGCTCTTTTCCTTTCCAAGTCTCCTGGATGCCCCATCCCTCTCTCTAGATAAATATATCTTCAATAAACTCTGCTTTCACTTCCTGCTGGTTCACATTTTATTTCCATCCTGCATGAAGCCAAGAACCCTCTTGGCTGGTCCTGTAGGACCCCTGCTGCGTCTTCAACTGGCCTGCCTGCATTAATTATACTATGTCTCAAGCTATTTATTTCCAAACTTTATTTAACACTTTAAAATTACAGAGTGATATTCACCTTGTTAAATAATTAGTCATACTTTTTAGCAAAAGCAAAAACTAAGAAAACAGTAAAGCCTTTATGATTTTGTTTTTAAGAATTAATGATTTATAAAACTGTATTTTGCTGGACAAATCAGAATATTTCTATCTATGATTTTTGTGGATTCTTTTTTTAAAAGAAATTAATATTTATTTATAAGATATATATAGAGAGAACACAAGTGGGGGGAGGGCCAGAGGGAGAAGCAGATGGACAGACTCCTCACTGAGCACAGAACTTGATGTGGGGCTCGTTCCCAGGACCCCAAGATCATGAACAAAGAAGTCAGAGGCCCAGCCCACTGAGCCACTCTGGCACCCCTGATTTTTGTGGATTCTTTTCCACTATCACCACTACCATTTTTTCCTCCCTATATGTGGAAGTCATTTGTTATTTTCCCTAAGAAAATTAACTATCATCAGGTGTCATCAAACATATTTTACCATTATTAATTCTGCTGAGCTTTAAGTTGTACCAAAGATAAAGAAGACAAAGGGATCCTGGGCATCAGGGACTTGCAGATCTATGTTTGAACTTCAACTTTTTATACTGGTTTTGATATAGGTACAGCAATTTTCTTTTTTTTGAGATTTACAAACTAAAGTGGTTTGACAGCAAACTGAAGCAATTCTCAATTTTTTAAAATAATTTTTAAGGGTTGAAAATTTAAATATAAGTTCTAATACATATTCCTTGACTATATGCTCTCTGCAGGATTTGAATTGCATCTATTGCATGTGAATTTTTTTGCTTGTTTTCCAGTCTGTACTGCAGTGTTGGGAAAGTTTTATGACTCTTGATTCTATTGAGAATTATGGAGGTTCAATACTAAGAATGACCTGAAAATAATTCTCATGTTCAATTGTATCAGTTTCCACTTCTACTAATTAACTAAGCCCAGTAAAATTAAGCTCAGTATGTAGCTGGCTACCTAAGAATGTATATAAATGATCTGATTTGGATTTTTTTAAAAAAAAATTTATTTATTTGACAGAGAGACCACGCACGAGTAGGCAGAGAGGCAGGCAGAGAGAGGAAGGAAAGCAGGCTCCCTGCTGAGCAGAGAGCCCGATGCGGGGCTTGATCCCAGGACCCTGAGATCATGACCTGAACTGAAGGAAGAGACTTTAACCCACTGAGCCACCCAGGTGCCCCCTGATTTGGATTTTTTGAATTGAAGTAATGCTGTTATAGTGTGAGCCCTGACAGATTTTTTTTTTTTTTCTTTTTGGTAACGAAAGTACCTGAACTAAGCTTTGACTGCTAGTATCCATTTGGAAGAGTATCCATTCAAAGTATCCATTCGAAGCCAACTCTGTTGAATAAACACCTTACCAGCCACAGGATTTGATAAAGAGCCAGGCCATAAGACCAATCCCCTCTCCCCCAACTAGGCTCCTGTGTTTTAGAAAATTTGGTTGGTTTCAGTTACTCACCTTCATGTTTTTTCTGTTTCCCTTACTTTAAATTCCCACTGTTATGTTTTAAATTCACCCTTAACGACTGAACCTGTGAAACCTGAGGCTCCCACTCTTGACCCCAATAAAAGCAGAACCCCCAATATATGAGTTCTCTCTCTCTCTCTCTCTCCCAGAGGGCCCCAGAGGTATTGTGTCAGTTCCAGATCTTGTAAGTAATAAACATTTATTTCTTTCAAAGTTTCCTGATGGTTGTTGCTGAAGGGCATTTTGCAAGCATAATAAAAGCCATAGGAGTCAGTCCAGTTGTAACCCTGATTTGGAAAGAGAAGATGTCTGTGAAAAGCTCACTGCAAGCCAGGTGAACGTCTTCAGACATCTAGCTGGTAACATCTCTATTAATAGGCTAAGACAAGCACTAAACAGTTGTATGCATTGGGAATTATATTTGTTTTCTAGAATAAATTATTTAAATAACATTGAAAGATAAAGGTTGATATTTTTCTCATGCAAAGGAATTCCAGAGTAGGAAGTCCATCATAACTGCTGTGGAAGGTCTATGGCATCATTAACATCCCAATTTCTTCTCTCACAAGCGTCATTTTAACACATCATTCTATTGTCAGGATCGTCTTATGTCCATGTGTTTTCCTGTGCAGCTTCAGTCATCATCTCTATGATTCCAACAAAAACAGAAAGAAAACTTTATGAAATAAGCTTTCAAAACAGTCATTAAAAAAAAATCATCTTTCTTTAAAGAGTTTTCTTGGAAAACCAACCCAGTAATTCTACTTATATCCAATTGGTCCTACCAATATAAAATTAAATAAAACTAAGAAGTGAGGTAAATATCCAGCAATGAGTCATCCAGAGTTCTGACACTAGAGAATTTTGAAAAACAATGGATGTTGGATAAGTACTTTGTAGTCCAAATGCCAATTAACCATAGTGCATTCAGTAACGTCCCATTGAGACCATGTAAGAGATTCTAGTCAGAGCAAGTATGTTTGGATGTCAAAATTACACACAACACAGCTTTCATGGTTGTGGGTGGGAAGTGGGCATTAAATTAGTACATAAGCGGTACTAATTGAATTGGGCAGTACAGAAACTATAAAACCATAAGAAGCATTTCCAAATCCAACTGATTCAATGAAATGAAAATTAAAGTCAAAATTACTTTCATTCTACCCCTAAGATGTTTATCATGGGTGAAACAAAGATGGGAGGTGTGTATTAGGGTAGAACAGGATTATAAACAGTATATTAAAAGGAAAGAGAAAAGTTTGAAAGTTCGACTGGTTCTGTAGATAGTATATCTGAAACATGGCTAGGCACTGAGAATTATTAAATATTTGGGGAAATAATAAGAGAAAAGAGAGCTAATCTTCAAATAGTTGCCCTCGGGAAATTTGGCATGTTCATATACATATATGAAGCTTACATATTCTAAATAAGACCAATTTAACACACATACATACACACTGTCACACAAATTTGATATCATTTCAATTCATGTCTATCATAAAATTTGTTGAATAGATCTGTTTTGTATTGGATTGTTTATAAAAGTTGAAGATTTTTGATAGCTGAGATTTTCAGTGAAAAACAGTAAAGATCTTCTACCAGACAAAGGCTTGGTATTCTGCAGTCCTACTCCTGATCTGCTAAACCTTAGTGAGCATATATACCAAGCAGTGAAACCAAGAACTAAATTTGCTTTTAATTAACCCGTATGTTTCCTTTATTCTTCTAAAAGAGATTGAGTCTGGAATCTCCCTATAGGTCTCTTCTGTAATCCTTAGGTATTTCAAGGAGCAGTTGGATTATATTAAAAGTTCAATAGGACATAACTATTTCTCCTCATCTTCTGGAGTAAAATAATTCACTTTTGTTCAGGTGTTATATGAGACACCATTTCATTTGAAGACACAGAGACAATGAGTTTGAAGGCAATTGAGCTGTATTTTCAAATAGTGAAAGCAATGAACTAGACATACATTGTTTATTTTCTATTCTAAGGGCAATAATTATACTACATATTGGTCTACAAAGAAATAAAACCATGTTGCTGCAATTCTCAGGTCAACAAACATTAAACCACCACAATATTGAAGGTGGAACCTGGCTGCACTCAGAATTCAAAGAGGGAAACTAGGGAAAATTAACATCTTGGATTTCAAAAGAACTGTAATGAAAATGATAAACCTAAAGTCTAAAGAATTTATTTTTAATTTAAAAAAGTAGAAGAGAAAAGAACATTTCTGAAGTCACTTTTAAGACATTATCTATGTGAATTATATCCAGAAAGAATCCTATCCTAGAGGAAGGCAATATTTGATTTGCCCAGAACAAGAATAATAAAATCTTTATTAATTCAACTTAACTAAAAGCAGTAATTTTCTAAATATGTGCTGTTTGTTTAAATATTTTTCAGTTGAGGAAAAGAACACAACAAAATATCTCATTTTAATTAGGTCTTTGGAGGCATGGTGAGTTTTCGGTTTCTCACACTGATTAAGGATGATGAATTATACTCAACCCTGAATAAATATTTTTCAAAAAAGACATACAGACAGCCAATAGACACATGAGAAGATGCTCAATATCCTTCATCTTCAGGGAAATGCAAGTCAAAACCATAAAGATATATTACCTTATATCTGTCAGAATGGCTAAAATAAAAAAGACCAGAAATAACAAGCATTGGGGAGGATGTGGAGAAGAAGGAACAATTGTGCACTGTTGGTGGAAATGTAAACTATTGCAGCCATTGTAAAGCAGTGTGGAGATGTCTCAAATAATTAAAAATAGAAAACCATATGGCCTAATAATTCCACTACTAAGTATCCATCTAAAGAACATGAAAACACTAATTCAGAAAGATACATGCACCCTTATATCCTATGCAGCATTTTTTTTTACAATAACCGATATATAAAAGTAAGCAAAGTAACCTAAGTATTCATAAATGATGTTATGTATACACACACATATGCGCGTACGCGTGCACGCACACACATGTACATGCCCACACACAATGGAATATTATGCATCCATACAAATGATACAATCTTGCCATTTCTAACAATATGGATGGACCTAGAGAGTATTATGCTAAGTAAAATACACCAGGCTGAGAAAGACAAATATTATATGATTTCACTCATACATGGAATCTATAAACAAATAAAAAAGCAGAATCAGATCTATAAATACAAAGAACTCATTGGTGTTTGCCAGAGGAGAGGTTAGTGGGGATATGGACAGAAAGAGTGAAGGGGAGTGGGAGATACAGGCTCCCAGTTATAGGATGAATAAGTCACAGGAATAAAAGGCACAGCATAGGGAATATAGTCAATGGTATTGTAATAGTGTTGTATGGTGACAGATGGTAGCTACACTTGTGGTAAGCACTGCATAACATATAGAGATGTTGAATCATTGTGTTGCACACCTGGAACTAATGTGATATTGTGTATCAACTATACTCAAATTTTTTTAAAAATATGCTAATCCTTTCAAACTATTCTGATTTTCAGAATGAATTTAATAATCTCCATTTAAATAAAGTTTGCAAAAATTCTCCAATTGTGTAACTCTTTAATGTTGTCATACTTAGATTGTGTATGTGTTTCCTAATTCATCCAAAATTCTTTATTAACTACAGTTTTTAAGTGGTTGTGGGGACAATTTTTGTGATCTGAAAAGGTTTTCATAGTATTTATTTATTGTTTAAATTTTAATGATAATAAATTCAGTAACTGATTCATGATTGTTTTTTTCTTCTAAATTATTAAAATGTGTCATATTACTATTTTTTGTTTCTTTAGTTAATAAACTACTTCTAGAGTACTTTAAGTTTACAGAACAATTGATTGTAAAATATAGAGAGCTCATAAATAACCCCCATCCCCCAGTTTCCCCTATAATTAACATTTCACTTTTGTGTGGAACATTTGTTACAAAAGAGAAGCCAATATTGATACATTATTATTAACTAGTATCCATAGATTTCATTAGAGTTCACTGTGTGTTGTACATTCTAAGCGTCTGGACAAATACACAATGTAATATGTCCACCAATTTGAGTATCATGCAGAATAATTTCTGTCCAAAAAATCCACTTTGCTTCTTCCTTCCTGTAAACTATTAGCAATCACTGATCTTTTTTATAAGTCTCCCTAGTTTTCCCTTTTCCAGAATGTCAAATGGTTCAAATCACAAGGTGCAGCCTTTTCAGATGGGATTCTTTCACTTAGCATTACACATTTAAGTTTCCCTCATGTCTTTTAATGTCTTAATTCATTTCTATTTTAGTGCTGAATAATTTTTCATTATATGAATGTACCCCATCTGTTTGCTGATTCATCTACTGATGGATATCTTGGTTGCTTACAAGTTTTACGATTATGAATAAAACTTCTATATACATTCATGCCCAGGATTCTTGTGCACATCTTTTAAACTCCCTTGGGTAAATACCAAGGAAAGTGATTACTGGATTATATGGTAAATACATGTTTAGCTTTGTAAGAAACTGCCAAACTATCTTCAAACTGGCTGTAACATTTTGATTCCCACCTACATCATCACTGTATTTGTTATTAGATTTTAGACATTCTAAGTAAGTTTGTAGTGATATATCATTGTTATTTGGTACCCTAATAATGTGATGATTAGCATCATTTTCATATGCTTATTTTCCACCTGTACATTTTCTTTGGTGAGGTATCTATTCACTTTTGCCCACTTCTTAATCAGGCTGTTTGTTTCATTGTTTTTGAGTTTTAAGTACTATTTGCATAATTTAGATTCCAGTCCTGTAACAGATATGTATTTACGAATATTTTTTCCAAATCTATGCCTTGTCTTTTCATTCTCTAGATAATGTTTTCTACACAGCAGATTTTAATATTAATGATATGGTATTAATATTAATGATATTAATGATATAAAAATATCCATTATTCTTTCTTCAATAGTGCTTTGGTACTAAATCCAAAAAGTTACCACTAAACCCAAAATCACCTAGAGTTTGCTATCCTGTAGGAGACTCGTTGTTGTGCATCTTACATTTACACCGATAATACATTTTGAAAGTTAATTTTGTGAAAGGTGTAAGTTTTTTTTTTAATGTGTCTATCCAGTCTTTCCCATACTATTTTTCCTTTTTCTTTCTTTTCTCTCTCTCTCTCTCTTTTTTTTTTTTTTTAGTATATGTGCTGCCGAAGCAAGCACTCAGCACTATTTTTTTGAAAAGACTCTCCTTTTTCCTTTGTCATACATCAGCTGTCTATATTTATCTGAGTCTATTTCTGGAATCTCTATTTTGTTCTATTGATTATTTGTCTATTCTTTTACTAATACTGTCCTTTCTTGATCACTATCACTTTATAGTAAGCCTTGGAGATCTGTTGTGTCAGTCTTCTGATTTTGTTTTTTTCCCATTAATATTATGTTAACTATTATGGTTCTTTTGCTGTTCCTTTTAAACTTTAGAATTAGGAGTGCTTGGGTGTCTCAATTGTTAAGCGTCTGCTTTTGGCTCCTGTCACGATCCAGGGGTTCTGGGCTCAAGGCCCGCACTGAACTCCTTGCTCAGTGGGAAGTCTGCTTATTCCTCTCCTTCTCCCCTGACTTGTGTTCCCTCTTTTGCTGTTCTCTCTCTCTCTGTCAAATAATTAAGTAAGATCTTTAAAAATAAAATAAACTTTAGAATTAGTCTTTAGTGACTTTATGAAAAAAACAACTAATGTGGGGTGCCTGGGTGGCTCAGTGGGTTAAAGCCTCTGCCTTCAGCTCAGGTCATGATCCCAGAGTCCTGGGATTGAGACCCACATCAGGCTCTCTGCTCTGCAGGGTGCCTGCTTCCTCCTCTCTCTCTCTGCCTCTCTGCCTACATGTGATCTCTGTCCGTCAAATAAATAAATAAAATCTTATTTTACAATAAGATTTTGTTTTATAAAAACAAACAAAACAAAAAAATAAAAAAACAACTAATGTTGGAAAGTGACAAAGAGACTTGATCTTTGTGTTAGTGTTAATGATTGGTTAAGACAGCTTTTGTGTTTGTTTCAATTGAAGAATAATAACAGCCTTGTTTGAGTATTGCTATATAATTGTGTGTGTACATATATATTGTGTGTGTACCTATATATGTATATATATGTGTTTTTTATTTCTGTTGATTATATAATATGTATTTTTATATAGCGCATATATATGTTAATTAAACACATATTTTGTTAAAGACACTATGTAAATACATAGGACACTCTGTATTTTTCATATATAAAAAATGTGATGATATCTTTGGTTAATCAAGAATTTATTGCTTCAGTAATATAAAAGGCTAGCACGGCAATGAACATGAATTATAGTGTTAGAGATTTGGGCATCTTTTGCTATTATAATAAGGCTAGATGTATATTCATTGATTAATTGCTTGTCTGTAAAATGGCATCAGTGGATTAGAGGAATTCTCACCTTTCTTTCAAATTTTACATTCCAGGATTTTATTCCTTTCCCATTTCTCCTTTTCTTTTCTCATCCAATATATGATAAAAAGGATGAAGCTCTCATAAATTTTTTGTATTGTTATCTCTATATGCAGCTTTGTCTATGATTTTTAAGTCTTAGATAAAGTTTCTTCAGAGTATTTAGTAAAGAAAGCCCATTCTTGCAGGTATGATAGCACAGAGATATAAAATTCATGAAAAATTCTAGTTATCTTTGGAAATTGCCTTAGTTTAACTATGAGTAAATATATATGTATATTTTTTAAATTTTTAATTTTTAAATTGACGTATGATGTATTATTAGCCCCAGGGGTACAGGTCTGTCACCAGGTTTACACTTCACAGCACTCATCATAGCACATACCTTCCCCAGTGTCCATAACCCAACCTCCCTCTGGCAACCCTCAGTTTGTTTTGTGAGATTAAGAGTCTCTTATGGTTTGTCTCCCTCCTGATCTCATCTTGTTTCATTTATTCATTTTCTATCCCCCAAACTCCTCACGTTGCCTCTCAACTTCCTCATATCCGTGAGATCATATGAAAATTGTCTTTCTCTGATTGACTTATTTTGCTAAGCATAATAACTTTCTAATTCCATCCATGTTGTCACAAATGGCAAGATTTCATTTCTTTGATGGCTGCATAGTATTCCATTATATATATACAATGGATAAAGAAGATGTGGGGTGTGTGTGTGTGTGTGTGTGTGTGTGTGTGTGTATATATATATATATATTTATGTATACACATTCATCTGTTGATGGACATCTGGACATCTAGGTTCTTTCCATAGTTTGGCTATTATAAACATTACTGCTATAAATATTCAGGCTCAGGTGCCCCTTCGGATCACTACATTTGTATCTTTAGGTAAATACCCAGTAGTGTGGTTGCTGGGTCATAGGGTAGCTCTATTTTCAACATTTTGAGGAAACTCCATGCTGTTTTCCAGAGTACCTGCACCATTTTGCATTCCCACCAATAGTGTAGGAGGGTTCCCCTTTTTCTGCATCCTCTATGAGTAAATATTAACCATTATATTGCCCATAATACCTTAGCATGCACTTGCTTTATTTTTTCCAAAATAAGAAATGTGTTTATTTTAGTTGATAATGAAATTTGATTTTCAATGTTTTCAAAATAATCAATGACAGAAACAAATCACAATAACTGAAGGCAGAAATCTGTCAAGTGGATATTTCTGTATTTTTTCATTATTCTATATTACAGGAAATTTTCAGTCACTTATTTTTACCCATAAGGATTTTTTCTTAATGTTAATGATCAGTTTTTTTTCTGTATCCACTATCTGCTTAATCAAGAATAGGTTTGTCCTCAGTACCTCATAGGATGAGATATATCCCATGAATTATTGTTTACTCAATAAATAAGTATACAACAAATAATATCAGCTTATTAAAGAAAATAGAAATGCTGGCTTATAGTGCATTTTTAGATTTCATATACTGAAAATCTCAGTCTATGAATCTGAATTCTATAACACCCCATTCTCCAAGGGAAAAAAAAATGTTCATTCTATACCTCTGGGATCGAGCCCAGGCAATCAGTGGTTGACAAATACATTTTGAAAGATAAATATAAGACAGGAAGCATAGAAAATTTGGAGCTTTAGTCACTTTCTCAAGCTAGATGTGTGATCTTTCAACATAATTGATTATATTTTATTCAAAAGATGAAGAGGATCTGTTAATAGGTCTTCAAGTTCTATTAAGCTTCACATTTGTTTGATTGTTGTTGTCTTTATGAATCTTTAATTTAGCATCCCAAGAATATTGGGAAAACGGAAGAGAAGAATACAGATTTGGGGGAGAAAATATTGCTAAGAGCTTATAAAATGTCACCTATCGTTTTAAGTCCCTTACATTAATGAATCCATTTTATTGTTACAAAAATCTCAGGGTAAAAAAAGAAAATGTTATTTCTAAATGGTTTTCCTACATTGTACAAATAAAACAACTAAAGAAGAAAGAAGTTAGACAATGGGACCAAGAAGGCACAACTACTAAAGGAGAGAGCCAAGATTTTAACCCAGCTATCTGAATCAAGAATTATACCTTACACCCTGGGGCATCTGGGTGGCTCAGTGGGTTAAAGCCTCTGCCCTCTGATCAGGTCATAATCCCACGGTCCTGGGATCGAGTTCCGCATCAAGCCCCACATCGAGCTCCCTGCTCAGCAGGGAGCCTGCTTGCCTCTCTCTCTGCCTGCCTCTCTGCCTACTTGTGATCTCTGTCTGTCAAATAAATAAATTAAAAAAAAATACTCAAGGCAAATTTCTTAATTTTATTGTTAATGTTCATAGCAATATTTACTGCTTTGTGAGACTTCTTCCAGGAGTTCAAAGATCAGTTTAGTACTTCAAGATGTATGGAATCTAAAGTCTGACAATTTTATCCTAGATTTGCTCAAGAATTGTTAACAGGGTCTGTTCTAATCAGACCTATATACCATGTAAGAGTATTCTCAAAACATAATCCACAGCTTGCATTAGTATAAATCTGAATGTGTTAAAAATGCAGATTTTTAGATCCTAACCTAGACACATGGAATCATTTCATGAGAAGTGAAGTCAAGAAATGAATAATTTAACCATCACAATTATCACTGCTGTAGATGAAGTGAAGAATTCCTTAGCTTTTATTGTTTATTTTAAACAATCTAATAATAATTTCAAGATCTCTAGGTATAAATAAAAAAATGCAGTCATCAAGCCCAGCAGGCAATCAGAGAACCATCCAACCATCCATTCACTCAAAAAAATCTATGTTGACTTTTTACTATGTGACAGATGTTACACTGGATGCTGAGATAGGGCTTTAGCCTCTGTGGAGATTACTCTAATATGATTAAACAACAACAACAACAACAACAAACAAACAAAAAAACAAGGAATCAAGCTTAACCATTTTGAAAATATTTTGGTGAAAAGATAGAATTGTAGAGATAACAGTCCTTCATTATTAAACATCTATTCCTCTAATATGTCAGTGTTTGTTGTGTAAGGTTCTGAATGGAGTGTAAAATGATTTTTACCAATTAGCTGAAACCATATGTGTTGCTGACTCTGTTGTGGAAAGCAAAGCAATCAGCAAGATTCCAATCCTGAATTTACTAACTATTAACATAAGATCTAGGACTAGTCGGTTTTATCTATAATGCAAATGTACCTCCACATTTTCTATCTATGTCACAGACTCGTAATAGCACTATACAATCTAAAAAACTCGTAGGATAATTTGTAGAAATTTGCCATCCTAAATGCATTCTGTTAGCATTATCAGTGATAGTTATTAATAAAATACATTTCTCAAGTTACAGATAATTTAAGTAGAAAGCTTACACTTCTGACGCTCAGATGTCTAAGGCCCAGAAAACATGGAGAACTAAGGGGAATCTACCTTGAGGCCCTGTTTTCCAACCTATTTTATATTTTCCTACTGCTATAGTCTTGCTAATGAGGTCTGCATTTGTGTAATTGGTGCAGTTCAATGTAAATAAAATGTTAAAAATAGTTCAAGGGTTTCATGATGTATATCTCTCTTTGAATTGATATGGTCGTTGGGATAATAATTTTTATTACCTTGTTAAATCTATGGTCACTATTAATCTAGACCGAGATGAGAGTCTTACAGCAATAAAGGTGGCGAAAGCCAAGGACAGTACTTATAGCATTCATTTTTAGTGTGGCAATTTTAGTTATAATAGGTAAACCTTTGCTTTGGGGTAAGTGGTAAAAACAAAGGGAAATGGACAGCCAAAATGGTACTGTATGAACAAATTGAAAACATGAAGAAGCTGTAAACAAGTGTTTAAAATGAATGCTTAGAAAAACAAACATTCTGATCTATTTTCACAATCACACCTCATTGTAGCCATAGCAATAAACTCCTCTAGGTTATCCAGCAGCTTGAAATTCAGAATTACACAGAGAATAGAACAAGTGCAAAAGAAGGCTCTGTAAATCTATTAGGAGTCAAACCTTGGCACTGCTCTACAGGTAATCATCAAAGAATAATGTCTTCAAATATAAATTGGGGCAACATTGTACTGCTGCTTTTATTTATAGATGAAACTTTTCTCAACTCTGTTCCCTGAGCTCTTTGCCGTATCCTGAACTTGTTTCACATTCTTTTCCCTGGTGAAGTTCTGTATGATTTGGCTTGTGAGATTTCCCTCTTTCTTTGCATTGAGACTGCCGAATTTAATGCAGCACGGAATTGCCAAATGTTGAGGCTTAACACCAGGGAGGGTAGTATATCTATGGGTATCCCTTAGAGTAAACAGTAAGATAAAACAGTAGGTCACGCTTTCCATCCTGATATGTAAAGATTGTGAACCACTAATCTTAGTTTAATATCACTTTCCATTCTTTCAGAAATCTTAGTTTTTACTACATAAAATCTTAACACATAGTGGTTTTGGTCACTTTACGTTGGTAACATTTTATGTTAAGATGAGTTGGCCCTTGGTAGATTTTTTTTTTCCTCCTACCATTTCTTGATGGAAAATAATTTGAAAGCAAAATGTGAATTGTTCATTAGGCAGTACTTATTAGCAGGGTATAACAATTTAGGAATTCCAGGATTATTTGCCATCTCCCATTAATTAGTCCCCAAAAGTAACTTCAATCTTTTTTCATGGACTATGAACTGCGGGCAATTTATCAAGTGGAGCTCTCATGGTCCCAATTCTATTTCTCACTCTTTTTTTTTTTTTTTTTCTCAGCTTATCAGTCAGGCGTGATAGTTCCTTCAGGTGCTCTTGTAAGTCTAACAGATCACCATCATCACTGTCATTTATTGACTGCCAGATAAATACTTTGCAGAGCATGGTGTAAACTGCTTCTCTGGGAAATCTAGCTCCACATATAAATACATCTTTCTTTTCTAAAGTGACACTCCAGTATGTGCTACTAAGCAACAGCTCTCTATCTGACAGATCTAGTGTTCTTTACTTTTTTCACGGGTCATGGAACCAAGACTTGGGACAAACTTTTATGCTTTTTGACTGAAAGATGCTTTTAAGGACAGAATTTTAAACTTCAGAAACTGAAAAAAATCAGTTGACAAAAAGCAACACATTACCGAACTTTTAAAGTAGAAAAGTATGGGCAAAGTAACAGGAAGATGATGCAAATCTCAGTTATCATTCTGAGTTTAGTGTGGATTTACTGAACCTGTTTTCCATATTGTGACCTTGTGTGTGTTCTTTGTCAATATCACCTTTTCCCTCCAGGGAGGGTACAAATAACAAGTTGTTGCTTGGCAAGATTTATTCCCTCCTGTGCTAGCTAGTAATGTACAACCAGACTCTGCTTTCAAAATCTATATTGGTTCTGGCGTTTCTGAAGTTGACCTGGAAAAAAAGGTTTTAATTATATTTGATTGTTCAGTGATCATCATAGAATCAACACAGATCTCGCTATACAATATTCACTCCTTCCCTCAGCTGGGATCCTTAACAAACAAACAAACAAACAAATAAATAAATAAATAAAATAGTAAAATAATAAAATAAAATTTAAAATATATATATATATATATATATATATATATATATATATATATATATAAAACTGAATAAATTTCCAGAAACATTTTGCAGAAAAAAGACAAGGAGGAGTCAGCCAGGAAGTGGACTTAATGAAGGACTATTACCTAGGGAGATCTGAACTGAAAAGGAATACCAGGGTGCTGGGATCGAGCCCCGCATCGGGCTCTCTGCTCAGCGGGGAGCCTGCTTCCTCCTCTCTCTCTGCCTGCCTCTCTGCCTCCTTGTGATCTCTCTCTCTGTCCAATAATAAATAAAATCTTTAAAAAAAATTATAAAAAAAAATATCTTGTAGATGTGTGCACCACAACAAAGTAATAAATAGGCCAGGTCAATTTGGATTGAATATGAGGTTACATAAGTATCTGAAAGCTTCAAATGAAAATAGATCTGATACCCTATTGAGGAAAATAAAATTACCTTGTAATGTTTAAAGTCCATAGCTAAATTGTTAAGAGTAAGACAATCAATATTGTCTTCTACTGACCATGTTCCATGTAATTTCAAGTTCTCTGAAGACAAAAATTGTCATTTGGTCCCTATTTCAAATTTCAGTATGAGTCTGGAATATTTAAACTTTTGAGAATTTTCCAACGAGAATATAATGTATTTTATACACTAATAGATAATTCATTTGATTTTATTAATTTTTAGAAATCTCTCATTCCAAGCACCCTTGAATTCTATAAAGCCATATTGCTCTAGTTTTTGCTTACTATTTGAATATTTCTTCTTTATCCCCTTCCCTTGTTCATCCTTCAGTTTCTGCTCCCATCTCTAGTTAAACACTTAAGCAAATTTGGTCATGTGTGGAAGATGCAGTTGGGACTCCATAACCCCTCAGCATTCAGGGTATCCATAAATGCCAGCAGATTGATTCTGCAGTACCTGCAATTCTGTACCTGAGGACTATCTCTGGCCACAGGGATGTTCTCCAGCCACAGCACGAGGCATGTGAGAGGTGGCAGACAATTAATATTCTTGGAAGCAGTTTTCAACAAGTGACAGGCAGGTGTAGTCGATACCCAACCCACTTCCTTGTACCTTGGGAGGATAGGGGCAGGGCATACCAATTCTGAGCATATTATATTCAACCCAAGTAATATATTCATTAACTCAGACTCTATTGACTTCCTTTCCTTTTCTCCCTGTCTCACTTTCCTACCATTGGTTCATGAGATTACTTTCCAAAGAAACTATTTGCACTCATATATTTTATTTGGTTTCTTCTTGGGTTACTCAATCCAAAACAGTATGTTATTTGACTTTCTTAAGGTCCAATTTACTTACTATAGAAAAGAAAAGAAAATATCAAAGTACAGGATTTTTGTGAGTATAATGAAAAAAATTATTTGAAGCATTTTATATAATAACTATTTTGAGCACAAGAAATATTATTTCCTTTCTTTTCTTTCACCCTAAGTAATACTTGCTTATTTCAAATCATCTGTGCATCAGTTGGGTGTCTCTTTTCAAGATTGTATTTTCACTGTTTCTCCCTTGTTGGAATGTTCTCAAAAAAGCATAGGCTAGTAGACTATGGACCAAATGTGGCCTACAGATGTGGCCAGTTGGGTTGTCACAGTAAAGGTTAGCCCAGCATTATAAGCTACAATTTTCTACTGACACTTAAGACAAGGAAATTGGGTTCTTTAAAGCCCACATTCCAGGCTTATTTTGAGGAACAAACAAACAAACAACAACAACAACAAAATAAAACAATGAGAGCAGATAGAGAAATTTGAGCCTGACTTCCTAAAGGCAAGAGTCAGCTGGCATTAATAGACAACTACCCACACTGGATGGAACATGTACTCTCTGATATCTCCTCAACAAGAAGATTGCCTGTCAGTTGTTACTCATGGTAACATTTACATTCTTTCCTTAAGAAGAGTTAGGAATAAAGTGAAATGTTTTCTGTAATTACTTCTATATCCAAAGAGAAGAAACAAAGAAAAACAGATTGATAATATTATTGTCCAAATGTATGTGTCAAAATTTATTCATTTATGGAAATGAATGGGAATTCTCTGTTTTTAATTCGTTAACTACACCCTACCTCCTTCAGTTATGCCTTCAGGTTTATGAGCCAAAATTTGAAGAGGAAAATTCCAGCTTCTTCAGTCTTGTCTTAAGAGACTTCACATTTTAGGATCTGTATGTCATCTTAATCCACTGTTCATAAATAGCCTTTCTACAGTTAGAGAAATCAACTTGCATATCTCTCTTTTCTGAAGACACTTCTTGGAAGAGATGATAGAGTTCATTTATATACATTTCCCTCAGTCACATGCTTTTTTTCAAGATTATAATCAAATAATACAATCCAAGCACATAATGTTTTATGGTGCTTCCTCCCTTTTGTATTTGTGTTTACTATATTATTCAATAATAGTTAACATAGTTAAGAGTTTGATGCATTGTAAAAATGAGATCCCTACAACATAATGAATTAAATATGCTAGAAATTTAGTTCTCTCATTACTAGTCTCAAAGTAAATAGTCGGAATTGGCTGGACATCTTTACTCTGTTAGTCACTCAGTGAGGCAAGTCCTATCTTGTTTCTCTACCAATTTCCAAAGTTTTTGTTTTCATCTTCCTGATCATATCAGTGTTTCCAATATCTAAGTTGCTGAAAGAGAAAAAAATATAGAGCTACCCATAACCAGTGGTGACTTAATGTTGATAGTGATTTATTTCATTTCTGTTTATATTTCATTGACAAGAATTTACTAATATGGCTGCATTTACCTGAAAGAAGGACTTGAAGTATACTTTCCATATGGGTGTCTGCATGGCCAGCTATAGTTCTGTCCTATAGAGAAGGAGAGTAATTCTGGTGGCAACCAAGTGCTCTCTTCAACTGTCACATTATTTCTCATACTGAGTGTGTTCCTCCCATTCCTTTCTTTCTCTAACTCTAACCATTTTTCATGATCCAATTTGAATAATACTTGTCCATTAAATCTCCCTAGCTGGACTCACTTGCATTTCTTTGACCGTAGATTGTGATTATTACCCCCATCATCTGATAAACATATGTGTCGAGAAACATAATTGTCCTCAAATGTGCCATATTCCTGAGAATAAAAGATGAGTCTGAGGTCCAAGGTTTAATATCAGATTGCAATTCAGTATACACATTTTAAATTTTTATATTTTTAAAATTATCTCCTCATGGGTTCAAGGCTTATTTCAACAAATTAAGTGCTTTGTTCTCAAAGAGAGTAAAATACCACCTGCTGTATTTATTTTATCCTCATCTGGCACAAGGAATTATGGTATAGCTGAATATTTTCCATTTACATACAAATTTGGGAAATTCTGCCCCCCATTCTACTGTGTATTCTTAACTACCTTTATATAGTGGGATTTTAGGTAAAATATGTGAAAGTGCATTTGTATTTTAAGGGTTTTGACATATTATACACATAATAATACACATATTATTTGGTGGTCGTTTATTCTGGGAATCAGATTATGAGAGATTGTTATTCGCAGACTGATGATTTTGCCATTTTTCATATATGAATTTGATTTTATCATCGTCTTTGTGTTTTTTAAGAGAAATAATCTGCTTTTATTTGCAGTAAAAAGAGCAATATACATTTATATTCTAAATCCTTAACAAAATGCCTCCAGAAACAATCATTGAACTTTTAGACATTTATAGCTAGTGAAATAGTTGATGCTTCCTAAAGCTGTAATGGTTTACAGCTATGTCCCATTTTTTCCTTAAATTATCAAAGATTTAAAGAATATCCTTATATCATAAGCAAAAATAAACTTAACTTCGTAAAATATAAGAATGTTGATTACAAGAACAAACAAGAAAGATAAAAAAGTCAAAAATAAATGTGGAATATTTAGAGTAGGAATTCTGATTATCTGTACACAATGTTGGTATGGTAGTAAATACCTCCTCAAATTTCCTCCTTAAATGATGAAAAATAACCTCATACCTATGGAAATTTTATGGAAAATCACACCATAAATAATATTTGAAGACAGAATGCTGAAGCTAAATAATGGGTGTAAAACGGATATATTTGGACAAAGTTAAACAAAAAAATCATGTAAAATACCCCCATATTGTAAAATCTAAATAAAATCCCTAGGGTCCTTAGTAAACTAATGCAGAAAATCATAAAACAACATTGTTCATGAGTCAACTGAAAGAAACTGATCTTATAAAAGATATAAAAAATAAAAGCTAATGAAATAAAGAAAAATATGTTAATATTCTAAAAATTTATAGTCAAAAAGCATTGGAGATATGAAAAACTAATCAGAAATTCAAATTAAAAGGAGAAGTGGACAAAAAAGCAAAAGAAATGGGAGAAAATGTAAATTTATCTTATAAATGAATATTCTACTGCATGTTACCCAAAGGAGAATAAATTAAAATAAAAATTTAATTAAGAATATTGTAAAAAGCCTGGAAAACAACCAAGAAATTTAAAATGAGATAAAGAAGTAAAAAATCAAAAATTAATGAACATGAAAGATAGAGAAAGAAAGAATATGACTTGTATTGTTGGGGATTCTGAAGCTCTCATTAGCTGACTGAAAACATCTGAGAATAATCAACTCTAAGACATATTCTAGCAAACCCATTAAAACTCAAAGAGAAAAATTAAATCCTGAAAGTTTCCAGACAAAATATCAATTCAAACAAGTTACACAGATAAAACAATTAGCCTAATATCACACTTCTTACAGCTGAAATATAAAGTGAAACAACAATGAAGAAGCAATTTTTTAACATTCAATGAAAGTGTGCACCAAGAATGTTATGTATATAAACAAATGAAATCAGAAATGAAAGGGTGAACATAAAACTTACCAAGATTAAATCATGATGAAACAGAAAATCTGAGCAGACTGATTACTTGAAAGGCGATTCTGTCAGTAATCAAAGACCTATCAACAACCAAAAGTCTAGGACCTGATGGATTCCCTGCTGAATTTTACCAAATAAAAAAAATCAAAAGAAAAGTATTCATGGGAGTATATTACTTAGATTTTGCTGTTTAATAAGCCACCTCAAAACAGCATTTATTTGGCTCACAATTCTATGGTTCAACAATTTGGGTCAGGTTTATCTGGTGGTCCTTATATTGTTGATTGGACATGGTTTTCGTGTTTGCAATCACTTTGTGATAATCAGAGGGCTGCTGCTCTGGTTGTGGTAGATTCCTAAAATAGGACTCTTTGTGTCTTATCCACATGATTTCTAATTTTTGAAAATTAGAAATCAGGCTTGGTCACATAAGAGCAACAGAGTTCAAAGAGAAAGAGCAGAGTCATAAAAAAAGCCACATTGTACCCTAACTCAGAGCTAGTACACTGTCATCGAAGCCACATTCTCTTTCCAAAAGCAAATCATGAAACTCACTCAGATTCTCTGTGTGAAGGTATAGTACCCACCTCTTGAAGGAAGGTTATATGGAGTCACATTGCAAGTTTATGGACATGCGAAGGAGTGGAAATTACAGCTATCTTTTCATTCTATCATATAGAGTACTAAATCAAATATATCTAGAACTTATTCAATATTTTAGTGCTATGTCTACTTATCAGTGCATTTATTCAAGAACTATTTAATAAGTCTTTGTCACATTCCAAGCACTATCCTTGCCACAGTCAAGGAATTATAAATAAGCTTCAAACATTTTTTTCTGTCAGGCTATAAATAATAAAGGGAAGTTCAAACAAACTTGAATAAGTAAAAATTTAACATTTGTGGTACACAGCTCTTTATGTCTTTCAAAAAGATCCCTGCCTCCCAATATTCATTCACTTGTATAATCTCTCTAGTAGAGTGAGCAGACCCTGTTGACTTGCTTCAAAGGAAGAGAATATGGCAAAAATGATATAATATCACCTTTTTTTTTTCTATCAGATTTGGTTACAAAAAAGACTCTGGCTTCTGCCTTGCTTATCATCTCTTGCTTTTTCACTTGCACACTCAAATGGAAGCCATCTGCTGTCAAGTGAGGTCCCCCATGGAGAGAGCCACATGGCATGGAACCACGAGTCATAGATGGTCTCTAATCAGCAGACAATAGAAAATTGTGGTCCTCCATCCAACAACATGGGAAGAACCGAATCTTACTAACAACTTGCAAAAGAGCTTAGAAGTGGGTCCTCTCGGCATTTTTCCTGATGATAAAACTGTGTACTTAGAGAAATCACCTTGATTTCAGCCTTGTATGAGACCCTGAGTCAGTGGACCAGCTGAATTGTGTCCAGATTCTTGACTCAGGGAAATTACTTTTTGTTTGTTTGTTTGTTTTAAGCCACTAAGTTTTGAGGTAATAGACTACACAGAATTGGATAAATTAATACACTGTCTATAAGGTATAACACAACATAAAAATGTAAGATGTAAGACACCACGAACTCATTTTTAAAACAGTGACTGACCAGAACTAAATGTTTGCAACACATATAATAAAAATATATTTTACATATGTAATAACACATTTTTGAATATTGATAATTAATTCTTAAGGGATAATTAACAAAAGATGAACAACTTAACAAGAAAACATGTAAGAAAATTTGTGTACTAAGAATAATCTATAAAAAGATAAAACCTGGATAAAGTTCTAGAGAACTGGGCCCACACCATTCACTTCTTATGAGAATATAAATAGTGACATCTTTTTGGAAGGCGATTTAGCCATATCTGTGTCATTCCAGATTTATAGTACCGATTCTAAAACTATAACTACAAAATATTGTGAAAATTTATATATAAATAAATACTCAGTGCAGAATTATTTATATAACAAAAATATAGGTAGGAACTTAATTGTTTATCAACTGAGAAATTATTGTAATTAAATAAGGACATGTTTATAGAGTGGAATATTCTATCTCTATCAAATACTGACTTAGAATGTGGATAGTTTATTATGTGAAAACAATCAGTTCCAGATCTCTAATTCAAGGTAGTATATGATGTGTCACAAGAGGAACAAAATGTCACAAGAGTAACAAAAATGCCACAGAAAAAAACGTTTTCATCACTAGTTAGAATACATTTTCTTTTGGACATTTAGATAACATTGCATCTATAAAATTTTTCCTCTATCTTCTGAAACTATTCATTATCTCTGTGGAGCAGAAGAACAGAAATTTTAGGAGAAGTATTTCATAAAGCAATAATCTTACATCTTAATATGAGTTTCTAAATATATTTTAATAACCTATTGAAAGCAGTTCACAATAACATATGAACACTTTTAAGCAAAATTATTACTAAATAATAACCTTCTGATGAGATAAATTTCCTGTTATTTTATAAGTGAATAATTCTACAAATGTAGTGATATTGAAAACCCCTGTAGAAAATAGGCAAAGGATTTTTCATTTTGATAAAAATAATTCTCTTCATTTATAATGGAGGAGAATCACCATTTTCTCAAAAGAATTAACAAGATTTCCCACAAAGCTTGTGCCCTTTCCATGTTCATTTACTTCTTAACTGAATAACATAGAAAATGGAAAATTAATGTCTTATCTGTGAATGTTAACAAAATCGGTTACTAAGTAGTTACCACAATCTATCTAGTACTAATTTTATCCATATGGAAAGAATAAAATGGACCATTTAAGTAATTATATGTGTAATTCATTCTCCTCTTACTTCAATTGAAATGAGTGATTGGAATGAGTCTGACAGCAGGTAATACAAAAATTATTTCTGTCTATGAAACAGATTTTGTGACTTTGTCCTTAAGTAACAGATTTACCACTTTAATTATGCTTTGTGACTACATAGTTTAAAATGATTTTTAATACTTGAAATACCTGCCAGCTGATAGGAGGAAACTGAAGGTCAGAAGTTCATGTGGTGTGGGTTTAAATAGAAATAATTTTTGTTTTTGTCACATAACACTAAAAGTGGATAAATCGTGTGTAGAAAAATGAGTCAACTTAGCCATGTAATTATTTTATAAGATGTACATTTTAAAGCAATGTGAAAATATGATAATTTTTCCCACTCAAGGGACTTACTGAAGAGAATGACTGGCAGTTTTGGAGAAGAGGGGAAGACAGTGTGGCTAAAGTGCTACAATGTGGGGACCAGGAGAGATGAGATCTGAGAGGTAGAGGGTCCATATCATAAATCACATGAGCGATCTTGAACTTTTCCTTTGAGCAAGATGGAAAGACATTGAAGAGTTTTGCACAGAGGAATGACACAGTCTGGCTTACAATCAGTTTTTTCTGGAATTTGTCCTGTGACAAACTTGTACAATAAGAGCAGGAGCAGGAAGACAAGTTAACAGGTGTAAGAGATAGAAAATATACATGGGTATCTGTCCCTGAGTCCTGGCACAGAGCTCCTGAGACACTTGTTATTCCCTAAGTGATAAGAGTGATAGGAACTTCTTTGGTTTTAATGAGGTGACTCTTACTGGGTTGCTGGTTGGTCACCAGAAAGATCAAACCATGAATAGAAGCTTGGAATTTTCAACTCCACCACCCTATTCTCCATAGAGGGAAAGGGGGTTGGCAATGAGTTGATAATTGATCATGATTATATGAGAAGATTCCACAAAATTTCCATAGTGTGGGGTTTGGAGAGGTTCCAGATGGGCAAACACGTCCACACCAGGAGAGTGATACCCCCCAACTCCATAGAGACAGATGCTCCTGCACTCAGACCCTCCCAGACCTCACTGTATGTATCACTTCATCTGTATTCATTTTCTTTGATAAGTTGGTAAATGCAAATAAGTGTTTCCTTGAGGTCTGTGAGCTCCTCATCAAAGTAATTGAAATTAAGGAAATGGTCATTGGAAGCTCTGATCCACAATAGGTTGGTAGAAGCCCAAGAGACAACCTGGGTTGCAAACTGGCATCTAAAATGGGGGTGGGAGTGTCATCAATGAGACCCCTTGACTCCCTGGACTCAGGGTTGACCCTTGAACTCAGAAATGACCTCCTGAACTCAGCAAACATCTAGAAGCTTCTGCCTGTTACTTTCATCTTTTAGAAACCAACAAATTACCAGAACAAGAAAGGAAATATTTGAGGACCCAGCACCAGCACAGATGAACCAGAAAGTGCTAGACAGTTACCTCAAGCCAATTATAACATTAAGCTTCCCCTGCGAATAATCCTCTTAAGCCCCAGTAGAAGGATCCTGATTACTCATGTTATGGAGTCACAGCTTTGGAACTTAACTCCCCATGAGCTCCTTATTTACTGCAGATAAAGAAGACTTTGTGAGGCAACTCCATCTGGTATAGTCTCTATCTCTCTCTAAGGTGTAGACTTACTGTGGTCTAGTAACAGTTGGGGGGAAACTTGAGGGGCGAGTTCTTACTGGTGGGACCAGATATGTCTGGGTAATGTCTGTATCGAGTAATGTAGGATGCTCACCCAGAGCCTGAGCCTTGCTTATTGTTCTGGCAGGAAATTCACACACATTGGGTGACCAGAAGTGTCCAAAGTAAAGTGTTCTGTGTGAGCACAAAGCAAGACTCACAGGATAAAGGAACATAGCAGAGAAAAACCATCATTTTGTTCCCCCTCATACAGAAGGATGAAAATGGATTTTTTCCACTTAGGAAGCTATTGCATTAATTCAGGTAAAAACAATAGGTCTGAGTAGTAAAAGTTAAAGTTGCAGAGTAGCATGCTCTATATGTTTTCAAAGTAAGTTATCCAGATTGCTGACATTGAGTACTCATTATCTCTTATTTTTGAGCTCACACTTGTTCTGTATAAGTTGAAAGCAGAATATATCAAGATCCATGCAGTTGGTAAGGCAGTGACTATAACAATAAAGTTAGTCTTAACTGATGTGGGAAACAAAGGCAGAAGAAAAATTATTATATTTTCTTACTACCCACAGCCCACTGACAAGTCTTTGAGACAGGTAGAGTGACCTTTCTCTAGGAACTCAACTGCCTTGATGTTGACACTTTGCTAAGGGCAAAGGCAATACTAATCCCCCCCAACCCCCACCACCCTCCCATCCTGTAAGCCTCCTTTAACATATAGAAATTGCTTTGGAAGCTTCCTTTATCTCTAACCTCCCATGATACATATTGGCAATCATCCCCCCAAGCATATGACCTACCGATATATGTCTGGAATGTCTCATGACTAAGGTTTTATTAGATCTTAATATATGACCTTTTCCCAACAATAGCTAGGCCCCTCAAGGTCCTGGAAACCTTGCTTCCATATTCTTTAGAGATTTATACTATCTTTAACCCCCTTCCAACTTGAAAGTATATAATTGGCCACTCCTCATGACCCTGGTGTGGCTCTTTCTGTCCATGGGTCCTGTGCCCATGCTTTAATAAAATCACCTTTATGCACCAAAGACATTTCAAGAATTCCTTCTTGGCCATTGGCTTTGAACCCTAATGTCTTTCCTACATCAATAACAACGAGTAATCTGCCTGCACATGAATTTCTGGTATGTATCAAATTTGGGCAAATATCATATGATCTTAGATGAGTTCTGTGGGCCACTAAAACAGTGGCACTACACAAATACAAAAGGTATGGAAAGAGGAAAATATCAAAAAAAATGAGAAAGAAAAAGATTGACACATGCAGAAAGATAATCTGGAGACCCCAGCAGCAGCATCTAGTACATTAGGGAAGCCTGTGGTCAGTACCAGGTTGAGTAGCCACTGACTGTAGGCATACATATGGTGCAAAAACCTCGTCAGTTTTTCAAGGTCAGTTTGAAGGAATAAAACTCACCATTAACATCCTCATTCAGGAAAGACTGGAATACTCAACAATATGACAAATATAAGGATTAGGCAATGAAGTAAGGAAAAAGCTACTAAAATTGAATTACAAAGACAAAGCAAAGATTCCATGAATTTGTAAAAGAATGCAACAGCCAGGAAAGAGGCAGAGATTCTGGGACAATGAAATTATCAATCTAGAGCTCCTTGATTTTTTTTGAAACTATATAGGCTGGATCCTGGCAATAAAGGCTCAGGACAGAGCTTGCAGGTTAAGGACAAGTAGCTACTTTATGATGGTGTTAGGAACATAGGTACAGACACTCTGGTGGTATATGAGTTTTTTTCCATGTAGATGAAACATCCACCTACTTAAACATCTGAAAAAAATAAGTAAAAGAAATATAGAAAATGTTAGTCTTATATCACTTATGAACGGGCAAATTTGAAGTTGCAGATAAAAAGTAGCAAAAATCACTTATTTACTTCTAAACTGAAAAATCAATAGTGTTAGAGACTCTGTACATTTAGGAAATTTTGTGCTGAATTTAGAAAAGTGGTCCTCTAAATGTCTGGTACTCTTTCCACTTTTTCCCTCGTTTTTATTTTGTTATGTGGAAATATCTTTTATGAAAATAAAATTGTAAATGAGATATATAAAAAAAAGTTGAAAGAAGGTGTACTCTGGTTGAAGCAGGCAGATGGGAAAGTGATAGTTGTATCTCTTCCCTCTTCCTCTTCTTTGCAGTGATTAAAGGCTACTCGATGGGCCCTCAGAATTGTTGGAATATACACTGAAAAAGCACCATGTGTTGTCATGATGGTAAATATTATAGTGAGATGATATTGTTTGAATAATGTTTCATTCCTGAATATTTAATTATTTCATTGCAGAAAAGAAAGAAGAAAGAGCATGAAGTAAACATTTGATTGATTTTTATTATGGACCATGGACCCATGCCTGAGGTAGTTAATAAGTCAGCTGTGATCTACATTACCCTGTTATGTCCCTGTTTCTTTGTTGAGCACCAGATGTAGTTGTCTTGCACATAAGAATCTCTTGTATTAAAACTAGACATATTTAGACACCAGAGTCTTCTGAGTTAGGTGTTATTAGAAGAACAAAGCAACCGAGACCAGTATAGGTCAAAATCCACCTAGAACATAAATTGAATTAAATACTACCTGGCATCTCACATACTGTAAAATCAACACTTTTGTCCATCTTTCATGTTCTCTCCTTTTCAAGTGCATGGTTAAACTTGCAAAGATAATGAATACTGTTATGCTGAAAATAAAAAATAAATAAAATAAAAATTAGGCAAAATAATAATATGTGCCTCTTGAGACTGTGGAAGGAATTATATATGATATTATAGGTGACATATTTTCATGTATTTAGCTCAATAAACATTAGATGTAATTAAAAAAAACTTGTATAAATCTCATAATACAAGACTTCTGCAGATGAACTCTTTAATTTAGGGAATTATACATTTACATTAAAAATAAATTTAAAAATGCTTCTTGTAATTGTATGTTCTATCTCTATACCTCTGATGTGGTAGTCTGAAACTGATTAATAGAATTTTAGAACTCATTAGCCAGCATGTGCTCTATGTGTGATGTAGGGTGTGTGTGTGTGTGTGTGTGTGTGTGTGTATGTGTGTACACATTTACTTTGAAGTCTCAGTGAACCAGAAGTTTTTGACAAAAGAACTAATGATCCAACTAGGCAGAACTTAGGTTAAATGAGTAGAAATTCATAAACTTGCAAATGAAGACCATGTTGGTATCTGAATTAATAGGAAAAAAAATGAACAGCCTATTTTTAATTATCACCTCTCCAGTATAATCCTCTTTTACAGATTCATTTTAATGACTCTATATTTAAAACAAGCCTTTACATAAATAAGCAATTCTTTTATCTTCTTCTTTTTTTTCCCTTTATGAAATCCGCCCATTTCAACAGCTATTCCTACCATTTAGAAAATTTCCTCTAAACTTCTCTTCTTTCATCTTTATCTTTTGTCACTCCCTGGATTTTCTTTTAATTATTCTATTGTTCAAAAAAAGCTTGCGTCAAAATATCGCATAAGATGCTTTTCTATCTCTAGTTCAACCTTGTCTTTTATTTTTATTTTTCAATTTGTACAATAATACAGTAGTTTTATTTTTAGTTTGAGCTTCAACACCTTCAAGTTTATAAGCAGTCAGAATTGTTACCCGAACTGAAAGTTAACAACCCTGCACTTGTTGAAACAACAGTTCTAAAAAACTTGAATTATGATGAGCAATACATAGTTTGAATATACTTTTACCTTCTGTGAAACCTCTTCTTGAAATCTAGGTTTTTAATATTCATAATACTCAAATGCATTTTTTTAGAAATAGAAGTAATTTTTTTAAGTATTTCACCTTTAGAAAAATGTATAAACACAACAATCTTCCTTTAAAAATTTAGCACTGAAAGACTTATAACTCCAATATAAACACAATTGCTTCAGGTTTCAAATTCAAGCACCATGGCTTAAATTGCTATTATTCCTGGAAGGCGTCTTATCTAGTGTTTGATCTGCTTCCTGAAAGTAGAGCTTTCTCAGAACCACAAACAATCCTAGCCACAACAACATCCTTAGAGTAGCTGAGGCATTCCTGGAGAGTCATGCCCACTCAACGCAAGATGTCTCTGTCTCCTGGTAGCCTTGTTCTCAAACCCGAATGTTACACTTTTATGTGAACATAAAAAAAGAAATCTCATTTAAAATGGAGTCCGGAAGCCCTCAAGGGAAAGTTCTCACATACATCCCCCTCATTGCAGCCCACATAACCAGCAGGGAAAAGGAAGATAATTATTTCAACAAGGGAGGGCACTTTCCATGTGTGAATTTATCTTCTGCCTTTAAAGGAAGATCAGCCAGCCCAACAACTACTAACCACAGACTGCAGCCAATGAGAAATCTCCACATCAAAGTCTTGTTCTTCTTCAATAAACTTTTGTTTAGAACAACCCTTCCTAATTTCCTCCTTTAACCTAATAAAACCTTTCCTTTGTCTCTTCAGCCTTGCCTATGGTTCACCATAGCTTGCTTGTCCTGACTGCAATTCCTTGGCTCTTCCCAAATAAACTCATTTTTTTTTTTTTTTTTTTTACTTAAATAAAATTGCTCTTTGCTCTGTTTAAAGTTAACTGTTTTTGGTTTTCTGAGCCATTCTTGCACTTCTCTGCCCTCTAACAAACCTTTTCATTGTGTCCCTTATTCCACGGTACAAATACTCTCTACCACCTCAAATGTTTACCCAAACAGTCTCTTCATCTTTATGCCCTACTGAACAAAAAATGAGATTTTAAAGGAATCACTACTTTATTTCTCACACTCCACGTACAGCTGATATCCACTGTCCTCCCTTTGCCCAAATACCCCCTTCCCCTTTTCTGAAACATCATTTTGCTTTGATGCTAACTCCGTTCACTTTTTAAGATTTTTGTAACTACGCACAATAAATCTCCCAATCATAACCTCATTCTCTGGACTTTGAAATTGGCTCATATGCTCCCAAACCAGGTCTTCTCTTTTCTCTTTTCCTTGGTGACAGAATTAATACTTAATCCATTCAGAATTAATTCAAATTCTCTCTCTTTCTTCCTTTCTTTTTGGTAGTCCTGAATTTTAACTACTTTTACCTAAATTCCACATTATCCATTCACTCCAACAGCCATATCCAGGATGTTCCATCACTGATAGTTTTTCCAAATTTAAACATCTCTTTCTTTTTCATACAATTCCTTTTAATACAATTTACAGTCCTCCCAGCCCAGTAATTCTATTTGCCTTTTACCCCTTATTAACCAATTCCGAGTTATAATTCACTGTTGTAGAGTTCACAAATCTCCTACATACGGAATTTTTAGATGCAATGGAATCCAGATCAAAATCTCCCCAAGCTTTTTTGTTGTTGTTGTTGTTAAAATTTCAGCATTGAATTGTTTATATAATATGCATGGAAATGCAAAGATAAATATAACATAAATGCAATATTTAAAACAGTGTAATAGTGGTACAAAAATATACAAAGCAGACAAGTAATCAAAACAAATTGAAAATCTGAAAAGAGATCATGAATATAAACATATCATTTATAGTAAAATGGCACTACAGAGCAATTGGCAAAAAATGCATATTTCAATAAATGTAGTTGAGACAAATAGTCATCCATATAGGAAAAAATAGACTCCACTTTCATGCCATGCTCCCAAATTAATAAAGTATTGAGAAACTTATGAAAATATTTTTACATTCTAGTTGTAAGAAAAATGTCCTAAATAATACACAAAGGCAGCAACCTGAAAGGTAAATGTTCATAAATATGATTATATTAACATTAAGAATTTCTGTTTATAAGGATGCTTTTTAAAAATTATTGATCGTATTTTCATCCAGAGGTTATAGTTATTTTTGAGAGAGTCAGTATGAAAGGAACTGACTCAACCATTGGGGAAATGTTATCATTTTAAATATTTATGCTGCCCCATTTTTTTCTCCCTTATTCTTTCTTTTTGTCTCTTTTCTCCAGTTATATATATGTTTGACATTTGATCTTCATTCATAGATCTCTTTTCTTTCTTCTTCCCTTTCTTTACTTCTCCTCTTTTCCCCCTTTCTTCTTTTTTTTTCTCTTTCTTTCTTTCCCTGTCTCTTTCTTTCTCTCTCACTCTCTCTCTTTCTTTCTTCCTTTTTTTGTTCATGATTTTTTGTTCAGTTTAGATAATTCCACTGACCTGTCTTCAAACTAATGGATCATTTTCTCTGCTTTTGGCAGTTTTCTAATAAACACATCAAAATATCTTCATTTGGGTTACTGCGACTTTTCTACTTCTATTAGACACCCTTTTTATTGTTTCTATATTTCTCCTGAAATTTCCCATTTGTTCATATGTTTTTCTTGTCTTTTCCACTATATTCTTTGACGACTTTTCCATATTTTAAAAAGTCCCTGTCTGATTATTCTAACATATGTGAGTTCTCTCAGTCTAAATCTTTTGAATATTTTAATCTCTTGACACTGTGTCAAATTTTCTTTCCTCTGCCTTGCAGTTTTTTAAAAATTAAATATTAGCTATTGTGTGAAAGAGAATTATATAGACTAGAGACAAGTAATTATTACTTCAGTGAAAGGCATGCTACTTCTCTCAGGCTAGTCTGTATTTTAACCTGAGACAGGATTTTTATTGCTCTAATAAGTTCAGTTTATCACAGGTTTTAGTTATTTAAAGGGCAGAATATAGATCAACAACAACATTATCTTAGTAGGGGTCAGACTACATGTGTCCACAGGCTTTTATTCTACTTATATGTATTTATTTTATGTATTTTTCTTGCATTGCACACAAAAGTTATCAGGTCCTACTTAACTAAACCTAGGTCAGGCATGGCGGTCTCTTTCGGCTCTCCTGTTCCACTCCTAACTGCCTAATGCCACTGCTTTATACCACTGTTTACACTCTTGTTGTCCTATAATGTATTATCCATATAATATAAGAAGCAGTTCAGTTTTCTTGTAATATCATGTCTTTCTGCCTGGAGTGTTCTTTCCTTATTATCTGTGTAGCTAATTCCCCACCACCTTCAGGTTTTTGTTAAAATGCTGTATTGGTAAGATCTCATTTGATCATCTACTTAAAATTGCAACTGCTCTTATCCCCACTTCCACTGATATTGCTCTCCCCTGCCCATAACTCTTTAAATCTTCTAACGTGCTTATATGGTGCTGATTTATTATATCTATTACACATTTTTGGTGTTGCTGAAATGGCAGCTCCATGAAGGCAGGCATCTTTGCCTCTCTTGTTTATTGATACATGATAAGCAACTGGAAGACTGCCTGACATATAGTCGGCTCTCAATAATGTTTGTTAAATAAATGGGGGCTCCTGGGTGGCTCAACTGGTTAAGCAACTGCCTTTGTCTTAGGTCATGATCCCGGAGTCCCAGGGTCAAGTCCCACATTGGGCTCCCAGCTCCACAGGGAGTCTGTTTCTCCCTCTAACCTTCCCCCTTCTCGTGCTCCTTTCTCTCTCTCTCTCTCTCAAAAAAAGAAAAAAAAATGAATAAGTGAACACATTGCTAAAGCACGAGGAGTCATTAGGTAATAAGAATCTGTCACAGAGGTTAAAATTCTGATATTTACAGAATTATTTAGCATACATCATCTTTAAAAGCAAAGGATTTGAGGCTCAGGGAGGTAGGGGAAAATAGAGAACTATAATTCATAAAACAACTAAGAAAAATTCATGTACCTCTAGGTCTCAATATTCATCTTCTAAGGCTCATTTTTGAATAAAATTGCAGGTTAGTATCTAGCAGAATACTTGAACATAGAGGATATATTAATTTTACCACAAATGTGTACATAATATATCAAAATAAATGTGGATACAGATATGAATATATGTGTGTAATATAAAAATATTAGTGAAACTAATTGTTCAAGAATTAAAGTAAAAACTTCATAAAAATGTTATTTTGTTATTGTGTTTTTTTATTAAATTATCAGAATCTCTTAAATTTAGAAGATTTATGATCACTAACTTTGTCTCTCTCTCTTTTTTTGAGAGAGAGAGAGTGTCTGTATGAGTGGGAGTGGGGAGGAAAGGCAGTGGGAGAGGGTGAGAGAAAATCTTAAGCAGGTTCCATGTCCAGTGTGGACCCCAACCTGGGACTCGATCTCACAACCTTGAGATCATTACTGAGTGGAAATCAAGAATTGGATATTTAACTGACTGAGCCCTGAGCCACCCCAGTGCCCCTAAAATTTTCTGGTTTTTTTTTTTTTTTTTTTTTTTTTGGTACATAAGAACTTATTTTTTGAAAATAAAATGTTGAACTTTTATTTTATTTATATATCTTATATATTTTAGTATTGTAATGACAGAGGGGCTTTTAAACTGAAAAAAAAAAAGCCACATTTCTTTACTATTTTACATATAATCTTCATATATTTATCTTAATTAAACATCTCTTATGATTTAAAAGTAAATCTATTTATACTGGTTTACTTTATAAAGTTTGATCCACAATTTTATTTTGTATAAAGTAATTTTAGACACAGCTAAGGAAAAAAATCATAAAAATATATAGACCCATTCATTTTATTCCATGGCTAGAAATTAATGCAACAATTTGTCACCTAAGTTCTACCACTGGTCCCATGTAGACGTATCAGAAATAACATTTTATTCTGAATTGATACAAATGCTTGGGGGTAAAATAGCAAAATAAGTAATGTTCAGATACACTTTTGAGAACTTGCTGTATCAAAAGGTAGTAGAAATGAGAGGAATCTGATTTTTTCTTACTTATTTTGTGATATAGGTTAAAGGAGTAGAGGTGACTTGATATAAATAGCTTTTAACTCTTCAGAAAATTTTATTTTGAATTTTAGGATTTTTGAGTTTAAATGTTCTAGTTACTTAACTGCATGTAGAAAATGCTAAAAAACGAATTAATGTTTCATATTCCTGTGCATAAATATACTTTTTTCATGAAATTAAATTGTGTATTCTAAAATATTTATGAGAATTAAAAATAATTCTTATCATGATGTATTTATTCTTCCTTTTTCTTGCTATTTTGTATGAAGAGAGACTATTTTTTTTTGAGACTATTTTTAACATTCAAAAAATAAGCCATATAGTTCATTAATTTGGGGGCCATGTATCTGTGCTTTTGCTATTTTTATTATCCAGACATTGAAATAATTAAAAATAGGTTAAATAATTTAAAAATAATTTGAACAGGAGGAAATAACAGGGAGAATGACAGCAAGTTCAAATATTTTTAATTATAATTTGATAGCTTATATTACATTTGGATATGACAGAATACCCTTAATTTAAGCAGCCAGAATACATTATGATGGACAACCAGATACATAGTCTTTTAAAATTTGCTTAATTATAATAGTCATTCTCTGGAGAAATCTGAACACTGAAGTGTCCTTTTCATCATGTAATGGAATATTAATGTCTCTTCCTCCATTCTCCTTCCTTCCAAATCCTCAGTGATGAGAACTAATACCCTTCTTTTATGCAGATTTTACCCAGAAGGATAAACACAGTTATAATCATATAAGTGTCAGCCTCCAATTCTGCTGCACGAGAGAGAGTAACCTCTCACCAGTTTATGGTCATGCAGAATGGCGATGGAGAACAAAAAAGGGACACATCAGCTTTAGTCCCTGGTTGTTTTCCTGCCATGGACATTGATTGTGAAAGAACATCCAGTAGTTTCTGGTTACAGAATGTAATTAACTTTTCTGAAATATTACATGACTTACTGTTAGGGAAAAAAAAACCCTCAGTAATATTTGTAATTTTTATAGTCTAGAAGTTTTTACAAGATGGATTTCAATACAAGACAGATGGCTTTTTAACAAGTGCCTCCTACG
The DNA here is from genome assembly GCF_964662115.1 of Mustela nivalis. Taxonomy (NCBI): domain Eukaryota; kingdom Metazoa; phylum Chordata; class Mammalia; order Carnivora; family Mustelidae; genus Mustela; species Mustela nivalis. Next base: position 28,265,758 of record NC_139024.1, read on the forward strand.
TCAATGCCCTGTGGTATTACAGGAAATAAGTCATGATTAGATTTTGTTTCATTCTTAATGTTCACAATAAGTGTTAAAATTAGAAACTTGACTACTGGAGTTTTAAAAAAAAATTTTAATTAATTGCAGAGTATATACCCGATGATGTTGACTATTGGGAAAATATAATTTAAAACAAGACACAATCTCCTTTCAATGCAGAAAATCTCTCCACAAAGATAGAAGAGAAAGAAAACAATTTTATTATTGAATAAACATTAAGCCAGCAGGTGCTGTGTATCACAGGCATTCTGATATGTGATTACAAAGACAGAAAAAAAAAAAATCTCACCATTTAAATAGCAAAGCTGATATAACCCATCACATACATGTTTTTGAGATGAACAATAACTGGTCCTCACACAAAAGGACACGAAGCACCATTTGTCACAGATAGAGCATCCTAAATTCACTTGATAATTGCAGTGACTATCTGCATTAGCTAATTGGCTTTATCCAAAGGAAAATTGACTTGCCCTCTGTTTATGACAAGAGATAATTTTGCAACTTGAAGCAAGGCCCTGCAGACAAGCTTCTACTCTTCCACAGAAACTGGGAGATGGGGCGCTATGTTCTTTATGGATCTATTTCAAAAAGAGAATTCCCTGGTCTCTGAGAAAAATACCCTTCAAACTGGCAACAGTTCATTTAGCATTTAAAAAGACATAAATTTCAAAGGTACAGAGAAAGAACTTAGAATCCTATGTTTTCTAAAGTAAATGCTTTAAGAACTGAGAAAGGGGGAAATTCTCTTCCCTTATTTTCAGGAAGGAGAAGTAAGGGTCTTGTTTTAACTTGTATTTGTCCTTATATGACAAGAATAATTCAATTAGTCTATCTGCAAGATTACTTTCAAAATTAAAGTCCAAATGTAAACACACATGCACACATATAGGTACACATAGACATGTACACATATCTCTGCTAGAAAGGTGATCCTAAGATTAACCTTTCATTAACATTGTATGTAGTGTGGGTTTAACATTCAGAGTGAAGCTATTCCTAGATTCCTATTTCAGTTGTACATATCTTTTATTTTAAAGGTGCCTTGGATATAATTTTCTTCTTGAGGTTGCCAGAATGAAGACATTCTTTCTTTTGCCTCTATGCGATCTTCAATTCTAGGGTATCCAAAAGCTAAACTCAACCCTCTTGTATAATACTGGGAGGGTAGTTAAAATTTTGACTGCTTATCAAGACTCATTTTAATTCATGCCATTCCAAATGCATTCAGAAGTTTCAATATTATTTGACCTATTATATTATCATTTTAGTTATTCATGCTGGGTTGTATTAATAAGTATTTTTATTTAGATTTTTTTACAGTACTTTAATGGAGTTTTCAAAGCCAAAATAAGTTGTATGTAACGATCCTTTTAGTCTTTCCTTGGCACCAATTTCCCATTCCACTGCTTCAGAATAACATAGTCTTTGCATAATGGCATTTTACTATTTTACAGAGAAGCATTTTTACTTTAGCTCTGCAATTTTGATTCTGTCAAGATTGCAACTGTTTCATCACTTTGCATTGATTCTGGCAATTCCAATTAAACATGTTTGTTTCATGCAAGACTTCTTTAAGGAAATCCTTTCAAGTAGTAAATTGTCTTTTTTTCTATGCGTAATGAAAAGGATACTGTTGCTTAATCCCTCACGATTCTCTCAATCTCAATCTCTCTCATTCTCTTTCCCTCTTCCTCTTCCGCATTCTTCCTTTTCTTCACTCTCTTTGTCTTCTTCTCTCTTTTCCTCCCTGCTTCCTCCACCGCCCTCTTGAAATTTTTGCGTGCTTTGTATTTCTGATCTTCTGTATTTAATTTCTGATTTTTAAATATTTAAGGCATGATTTGCAGTTAAAACATCCCACTTTAGAAGAAACATTGTATAGCTAAAAATACCCATTGTAATTTTTTTTTTTAATTTTTATTTATTTATTTGACAGGCAGAGATTACAAGTAGGCAGAGAGGGAGTCAGAGAGAGGAGGAAGCAGGCTCCCTGCTGAGCAGAGAGCCTGATGCTGGGCTCCATCCCAGAACCCTGGGATCATGACCTGAGCCGAAGGCAGAGGCTTTAACCCACTGAGCCACCCAGGTGCCCCCAAAATACCCATTTTAAAATATAGCTTATAGCAATTAAGAACTACACAAGATGCAAAGTATATAGCAAAACAAAATATCTAGGAAAAAAAAAATCAGCAATACTAAGAATTTCTTTCCAATTATCTTACCCTCTTAGCTTTCCAAAGGTAACTGCTAGAAAGATATTGTTTATCATTCTCCTTGCATTTCTTTACATGCTCTTACTTTTATACATGATTATCAAAGTGTATATATGTATCAAATTATTCTGCCTCTTGATTTCTTAAAAAAATATTTTATACTCACTACTGTGAGATTCATCCAATTATAAACTAATGAAACAAATGATTTAACACATTTATTGTTCAGTGGGACTTAATATGCTGCATATAATTAGCATTTCAATGGACACTTGGGACCCTTCCATTGTTTGTTGTTACATAAATGATACTATTAACATTGTTTTACACTATATTATATGTATTTGCAAGGGTCTTGATGTAAAAATCATTAAAATTGAGAAAGTGAAATCTTTATTTATTTCTAGAATTTAGGTGAATCTAACACATTTTTCTCCGTATTGTTTTTTCTCTAATAGACTATTTTTAGAGCAGTTTTAGGTGCATAGAAAATTGAATAGGAGGTACTGAGATTTTCACATAGAGCCTAGCTCCCACTCATTCTTATAGCCTCCCACATTATCAAAGTCCCCCACCAGAGTACTACATTTGTTATAATTGATGAACCTACACTGACACCTTATTTTCAGTCAAATTCCATAGTTCACATCAGGGTTCACTTGTGGTATGCAGTCTATGCATTTAGACAAATGTATGTATCCACCATTATAATATCATACAGAGTATTTTCAATGCCCTAAACTACCTCTGTGTTGTATCTATTTCTCCCTATATTCCTTCCCAACACGTGTCATCACTGATATTTATTTTGTTTACATAGTTCTGCCTTTTACAGAATATCACATAGTTGGAATCATACAGTATGTAGTCTTTTCATATTGTCTACTTTCACTTAGTAATATGTCTTTAAGTTTCAGCTTAATAGCACTAAATGATATTCCATGTTTTTGATAAATTAACATAAAAATACATATCACTCATAATAAAAATATTTCATCTTACTATCATGACTTAGGTGCAAATTTTAAGATAATGCATACATTTAAAGGAAATATATTTTCTTCATAAAGTTGTATTCTTAGTTGTTCTGAACAAATGCTTATCGAAGAAATGTTTTAACAAACCTATTTCTAGGTTTGTTAGCTTAATTAGCTTAAGCAATTATTCTGTTTTAGATACCGAGCTAACTTTTAAACCTCAATTATATTAAAATGTATCATGCTCAGTCTTTCATTGGCTATAAAAGTAAATTCTATCCTAATAATAGATATTCTCTTACTTCGATAATTGCAACCTTTTCCTTATAATTTTGCCAAGCATAGAATCTGGATGTGGTTACTACAAAGATCCTATCAGTCTCTTATTTTTTTTTTTTTTTTTACTAAACCCCTTTATATTTTTAAATAAACTTTATTTTGAGCAATGATAAGTTTACAGAAAAATAGTGAATATAGCAGAAAAAATTTCCATGTATCCCAAACCAGTTTCTCTTGTAATATCATCTTGCATTAGTATAGTATATCTGTCAAAATAAATGAACCAATACTGACACACTGTTATTAATCAAAATTCATAGATCATTTATATTTCATTAATTTTTACTTAACATTATTTTTCTGTTTCTGGATCTAAATTAGACATCATATCACATTTAGTAGCCATGTCTGCTTAGGCTACTTCAGACTTGGCTATAGCATCTTCTCAGACTTGCTTTTTTTTTTTTAATGATCTCTCTTAAGAGTTTTGAGGAGTACATGTTAGATATTTTGAAAATACTCTTTCTTCCAAAGTGGGTATTCCAATTTGCATTATAGCCAGGAGTTAAGGAGAGTTCATGATGATTTGCATCGTTTCCAGGAATTGATATTTTCAGTGTTTTGAATTTCAATCATTCTAATAGATGTGTAGAAATATCTTGTTGTTTTAATTCTAATTTCTCAAATATTTCAATTATATCAAGAGACAAGATAGTCTTCTCAATTAAAAATCTCATTGACTATTACATTTATAAGATTTTGTTACTCTGACATTACTTCATCTACTATTTTATATGTAATTATTGTGGGTTTATTACTGTAAAGCAGACATAGACACTGGTGGTTTGAATGAGATTAGGTGGTTAAGGTTCTCTTGGGATTGGAGTCGCAAAGGGCTGGGTAATGTTCTGTAGGCATAATTGTAATATGCAATTAAATATCAGAATATAAGATATGTACAGCACAATGGCAGAATCAGTGGACTAGTCATATAGTAGGGTCTGGCAAGTATTTAGGTGTCAGAATGTCTGAAAACATATAAAGCTAACCCAGTTGTGAAAACATATAGTATTAACTTTGTGATAGATTATTTTATCTTCCAAAATTGAGTATGTTTCTTAAAAAATACATAAGAACTAGTGAAGTATCCAGTTGTAGAAGAAACTAGGTAGACTTTTTTCTAAGGATCATGCTAGTTTCATTTTAAAGAAACATATTTTTAGAAAATATAATACTCTGAAAATAATTTGTGTTGTAAAAATGATTTAGAGTCTAGTATGTTTTAAAGTTATAAACATTAAGTTATTTTCCTGAAGATATTTCCATAATAAAAAGATATTTCCTGAAGATATTTCCATAATAAAAATTTCATGTGGGTAGCACATAACTAGAAAACCTGAATCTAAACACAGCAGGTGTTTGATAATGATTGGCCATTGCTTAAGACTAACAATTTTTCCTGCAATATCACCATCCAAGACCAATATAAACACAGTTCTATACACTTACCACCTTTATAATCCACTGTTATGACAAATAAAGCATATGGCTCCTTAATCAGAGCAGAAGAATCTCATAAACAGTATAGTGACAGGGTTTTCATTTATTTTCCCCAAAATCAAAAACTAGAAAACGTTTATAAATGATCATTTATAGCAGTAGGAAATATTATAAATATTTGGAAAGTTGTTATAAACAGTGGAAAACTGTTAAAAACAATAGTTGTATGCATAATTCATCAATTTATTCATAATTTATTCATCTATTAATGAAGTATCTTTGTTTTGTTAACAGTGGTGTAGGACGACTAATGCTGGGTAAGTTATCAAATCAGAAAGTAAAATTGCTTTTCTAGATGGCAGATTAGTTTTCAATGAAGATAAATACCAGAGTAATGACTGTGAATATCTATTACCAGCAAGGTACAACTAGACATCATTTGAAGCTTTATCACATATGTAAAATATATGTTTAAAGGATTAGTAGAAGATGAAAAATCACCGTTAAGAATATCGGTTTAGTTGTTAGAGAATGTGTCCAGGACAATCAAACTCTCTGAGTTTTACTGACTTATTCTAGTTTTGTAAATTGAGAAAAATCAATAAAGTCTATGGCTCAAGAAAAGAAGGAACAAAGAGGATAAAGGAAGACTCTTGTATTTTACAGAAATAATTCTACTGAAAGCGATCTGGTCTTTATCACTTAGTTGAATAAAAACAGCTGAGAGAAAACCCTGTGTAAGTACAATAAAAAATGTTATCTGCTGAGGCTTCAGTGGCTAAGAGCAAACTGATGATTCACTGAAGCCATGTTATGAAGAAAAATAATCAGAAATTATTACCCACAGAGAAAGGGAGTAGATTTAATCATTTATTTTATCTTGTTTAAATAGGAGAAAGGGAGAAATGTCTCCGGTCTATTTTAAGGAAGTCACTTAAATTTTCTTTTTAATTAGGAAGGCAATATATTCTAGAATGATATTATTATGTGTAAAGGAACCAAAAAAAAAATCATATATAAGCCACTTTCTAAGTTCTAGGCAAAGTTAAAATCTTCAATTATTTATTTCAATTATGTTTAGTTAATTGTGCTTTGTTAACTTTTATCTATCTACATTTTACCCATCCTACCTCTGCCAAAGCAAGTCATTTCTAAAATTATTAATAATTACTGCATTAATTGCATGGTATCCATCACATGGATTTTCTGATAATATTACATATGATATGTTTTCATATTTGTGCTATATGTTAAAAATGAAAATAAATCCTTATGTAATTATTATTGTATGCAATGATTCATTGTAATTATTTTGTTTAGGTAACTCATTTTATCCCTACATAAGCACCTATAAATGAGCCATTAATAGCATCCCCATTTCATATCTGAGAAACTGTGGGCACTAAAAGATCAAATAACTAACCTGGGAAATGTGGTAGATAGAATAATGATTCCCCAAAGACACGTCCTATTCCTGGAATCTGTGAATACATTACCTATTAAGGCAAAAGGAACTTTCCAAGTGTGAATAAGGTTTAAAGACCTCAAGATTATCCAGGTGGTCCCAGCCTACTCGTAGGGGCCCTTTCTCCCACAGTAAATAGAAGGATGTCAATTAGAGAGATTCAGAGATTTAAAACCTGAGAACTTAATTTACCATTGCTGGCCCTGAAGATGAAGAATGGGCAGCAGAAGCCAAGAAGTGTAGTGCTTCCAGAAGCTGAGACTGACCTCCGCTCCCACATCTTTTCTCTACATTCTGAGCAAATAACTCATTGGAATTTTTTTCTGCCTTTCAGTTTTCAACACTTTGATTTCTGCAATAAACTACTTAACGTGAAGATTAAATTCATTAGTCCTTTTTCCTTCCTTCATTTTTCTCCTTGTCCCATGTTACCCACTTGAATTTCCATGTCAATTTCTTCTTGCTTTATTGGCATTTATTATTTCATTAGAAAATCTATTTCTCTTCCATGTATTTCATTGGTGATGGCAAACATTTTTTAAGGCTAACTATTGTATTTTTCAGAGTAACAAAAACAGTGAATAAAATTCCTTGTTTCAACTAATTTAAATATTTAGTCAAAATCCTATACAATAAAAACATTAATTAGGCTGACATAATATACAGAATGGTATTTTCCAACATAACTCATGGGAACTGGAGATATTTTTCACTATTAAGCTTATAAAAAATTTTTTTTAATTTTTAATTTTTTATAAACATATAATATATTTTTATCCCCAGGGGTACAGGTCTGTGAATCACCAGGTTTACACACTTCACAGCACTCACCAAAGCACATACCCTCCCCAATGTCCATAATCCCACCTCCTTCTCCCAACCCCCCTCCCCCCAGCAACCCTCAGTTTGTTTTGTGAGATTAAGAGTCACTTATGGTTTGTCTCCCTCCCAATCCCATCTTGTTTCATTTATTCTTCTCCTACCCACTTAAGCCTCCATGTTGCATCACCACTTCCTCATATCAGGGAGATCATATGATAGTTGTCTTTCTCTGCTTGACTTATTTCGCTAAGCATGATACGCTCTAGTTCCATCCATGTTGTTGCAAATGGCAAGATTTCATTTCTTTTGATGGCTGCATAGTATTCCATTGTGTATATATACCACATCTTCTTGATCCATTCATCTGTGGATGGACATCTAGGTTCTTTCCATAGTTTGGCTATTGTGGACATTGCTGCTATAAACATTCGGGTGCATGTGCCCCTTTGGATCACTACATTTGTATCTTTAGGGTAAATACCCAATAGTGCAATTGCTGGGTCATAGGGCAGTTCTATTTTCAACATTCTGAGGAACCTCCATGCTGTTTTCCAGAGTGGCTGCACCAGCTTGCATTCCCACCAACAGTGTAGGAGGGTTCCCCTTTCTCCACATCCTCGCCAGCATCTGTCATTTCCTGACTTGTTGATTTTAGCCATTCTGACTGGTGTGAGGTGATATCTCATTGTGGTTTCAGAGCAAACTATATATCACTGTTATTGGACACAAATACGAGTAGATATATTATGACTAGATCATATTTCAATGCTTTTTTTCTTTAATTCACTGGATCTATTTCTTTTAGCATATTCCTGTAACAAGTAAAAATAATAAAAGATTAAATGTTCAATTTTACTTCCCTAAGGGAAAAGACATTCTACATTTTCCCCTAAGAAACCCAGTCATGAAATACCTTAAGTGAAAAGTTAAATGATCATATGGAATGTTAAAGAGCAAAAAACAAAGTTGAATATTAGATCTATTTCTATAAAAAAGATGTTGTAAGGTTGTCAAAAGTTATTTTAAGAAAGTGAATAAAGAAATCACCTTTTGGTGATGATGCTGGCACATCTCTCAAATTATTCCATCAGAGACAATTGTGGTAATCTTGAGCTTTGGCTTTATGACTCACTTTAACAGTATCTGGTACAGATTTCCAGTGAGCTCTGATATATTATTGGCATAATTTAATAATGAATAATTTCCTCTTGCAAAGCCTTTCCCAGTAGAACTTCTTTCACAAAGATTTTAACCTGTTTGCATCCTGCTATTCAGTAGCTTAAAAAAAAAAAAAAAAAAAAAAGAAGAAGTTCTCATTGCCTTTCTGTGGCTGTCCTGATCCTAAAATGAGATTTCTGTCTGGAAAGATGAATTGATGGGACTTGATGACAACTGTAATTCTCTGCCTCTTAAAGACTACTACTTTATTATCCTGGTGGCCATCACCATGATATCAAACTTGTGATACAGTAGAAAAAAGTCTGAAACTAAAGACATAGATATGCTTTATTCATAGAGCTGGTATTCACAACACCAAATCTTGTCTTTTAAGTAAATTATATTAATCAAATTAAGGTTTTAAATAATGTATTTTTCATAAATGAGTTATAGATTCTAAAATTTATGTCTATGGCGCCCTGGGTGGCTCAGTGGGTTAAGCCTCTACCTTCAGCTCAGATCATGATCTCAGGGTCCTGGGATCGAGTCCTGAATCGGGCTCTCTGCTCAACAGAGAGCCTGCTTCCTCCTCTCTGCCTGCCTCTCTGCCTACTTGTGATTTCTCTCTCTATGTGTCAAATAAATAAATAAAGTCTTTAAAAAAATTTATGCCTAATATGCAAAGTATTTGTTTTTGATGAATAGTAATACCATTCATTAATCTTTTGTTGCCCAATAGCAGCCTCCTGGTGACTCTGTAAATAATAAATGAGAAAATACAAAATATATTCAAAATACTCTGGTTAAAAGTGATCATACTGAACTATTAGAATCATGATGTTGAGATATGTTTTTCTTGGTGTGCCTGGGTGGCTCAGTTGGTTGGGTGTCTACCTCTTGATTTCCACCTTCATGATCTCAGTGATGTGAAATCGAGCCTGTATGGGCTCCATGCTCAGTGGAGGGAGTCTGCTTGAAATGTTCTCTTTCCTTCTGCTCCTCCTCCAGTAAAATAAATTTAAAAAGATCTTAAAAAAAAAGAAATGTGTTTGTTCTTTCTTAAAAGAAAATGGGTTTAAAATTATCAGCTCCTTTATTTTAAACTTTTCTTCTTCAGATTTATGACTTATTCTTACACAAAAACAAAGCACCAAGACCATTTGTGTACAGTATCAATTCATTACTTAGTTTATATAGGATAATAACAAACATGGTAAAGAAGTTCAGAAATTTAAATATTTTTTCATTAAATTTGATTTTAAGTTGATTTATCATAATCAAGTCAATGGAAAATATCTTTTGTATATATAGTAACATTTTCAAGCCTATCCATTCTTATATATTCATTGATAACCACTTATACTAAATATTTAATGGGTGTGAATATATATCATCTAAATTGTCTCCTTTTCAAGTTTTTCTTTTATGTGTCATTCTTACACATGTGAGGTATTTGAACTACAAAATACAGTGTTTAGACCCAACTATATTTTAAGATTGCTTAACTATTACTGTATCTTTCATATTAAAGCATAACAGTCAGTAGGAACTTATGCCAATACAACCTTGAGTACAAAGCAGAGCACAGAACTATGCTATGACAGACTTAGAAACCAAAACAAGTGAGACTTAGATCTTCACTTACACCCCAGTTCTTTATGACATTTCATTTATGCTCAAGATTTTTTAGTAGGAAAACCTGAGACAATTTCTATAAAGAAATTTATTTTATAATTACATTAGTCCAAGTCACAATGAAATTTCTATTTGGTATAATGCTGGTATAATTGGATTGATCATAACAAAATTTATAATAATATCAATGATCATATGTATTGGGTGATTGAGCTTAAACTTTCAAGATAGCCTCTGTGTGGAAGCTAATTAGCCAGAGGAAGAACTAGATGTAGTGAAAAATTTGTTAACTATTACAGGTTGGAGAATTAGAAAAAATATTTTTGCATGTACCCGTGCTTCTGTATGGGAAAACATGTTAAACTGAGGGTGTAAATTTATGTAAAATTAAAACAACTATTGGGTTTTGTTTCCATGCATCTCTTATCTAAATATATAGAACACCATAATAATTACAATATGATCAAGGTTCACTATCCACAGGAGCAACTTATATTCGTGTTTGAGTTCAGTGGCCAGAGGACAATGCTATCTGTAGGTTATTTCGTAAATGTACACTTTAGGTCTCATCAGAGGCAAGTGAATGTGCATAGATAAGACAAACACAACAATACATCTCAAAAGATCTTTCTCAATATAGGTATTAGCTTAGGGTGGAAAAAAAAAGTTTGTTTTTGAAAGCCAGCACTTTTAGCTTTTCATTTTGCTTCCATCTGGAGGAACATACTTAACAGCCCATCTTGGGTCAATGAATGTTTTTTGTTGTTGTTGTTTGTTTGTTTGTTTTTCTATTTTTCTTCTCTAGCATGCAGTATAACTACATGGTGAGTTTGTTTTATTCATTTTTCTAAAGTTATGTTACATGTGCAGGCTAATTACAATTTTTTCTTTTCCTCTTGAAAGAATTTTCTTTCTTTGTGACCATACATTTCTTTGTGACAATACATTTTTTCCTCAGTAGATGTGTCTTTTTCAAAAGGAAATTCAGCTTGACCTTGGGCTCTAGAAAAGTGTCAATGTTGGTACTCCAAACATGTTATAATCTGAGTTATAGAAATGTGCAGATTGATACAAATTCCCCAAAGAACATGGTATATTGAAAATCAAGAGCAAAAAAATGTACTGACAGAAAATAAAGAAGAAAAACATTCAGATATGTTGGGACAAAAGATGAAGGAAAACATAAAAGGAAAAAGCAGGGGAAAAAGATGAGAGAGAAAAGGGAGGTTGGAAGATAGGTTTATTTTATGTACTCAGAGTAAGAAAATAAGGACCAGGAACTATTTCTTTTTCCTGAATATGGACACAATCACGTGCAGTAACTGTTCAGCAGTAGGAGAATCATAATTCACAGAAGGATGTAAAAAAGATCAAAATATAAGTAGCAGAAGAAGGCATAAATGCATATACAGATACTATAGGGCTCTAGGAAATAACTTAATTATTTGAGACTTTAGAGAGTTCTTAAACATCAGCTCACTCTTGCTTGCAAAGGAACATACAATGTTTGCTCAGAGAAGGAAACAGTGCAGTGACTTTGGGATGTTTTTGGTTTCCTTAGACATGGAGATTATGCATTTTAGGAAGAAAGGAGGAAAGAGTTTGCCAATAAATTTGGAGTAGGAAATTGACCTTTAGGAAAAAGACAGTCCAAACACAGACTAGGGTGGAGTGGTAGCCACGGTTCTAGTTCACTTCTGAATGTGACTATTAATGAACTCCCTGTGGCTTCTGGTAAAACCTAAAAGTACACCCAAGTCTGAAGAGATCATTATAAAGGCTGACAGTGCCAACAGAACTCATGCCTAGTAGGGATCAAGTGTGAGGGGCAAAGCAGTGCTTCTATTAGATTAGCTACACAAAATACATGCTAAGCAACAACAATCACATTGTAATTTTAAAAAGCCAAAACAATATCATAGCAGAGTGCAGACTTAATACTAAATACCAGCATATCAGTAGATGTCAAATTGCTATCGTCTTCATTTTTGTCCCTAACAGAAGTCAGTGTAGTTACTGAGTGATGGTAGTGTGGGCTAGGAAGGAGTTAGAGGTTTAAGAACTATAGCAGTGAGAGAAAGCCCTAAGATGCCTATTGTGGTTTTTCCACATTTAACATCTCTAAAGTCAGAGTGCATTGTTCCTTGGCATCCACTTTAAAGTTAGTGGTTAGAGAGCAGTCATGGAATTTTCATTGCCTGCTCTTGCATGCACTTGCTTGTTTTTCCTACTGGCACAACAGTATAATTGCAATTCCTTGTTATGAAAGTCAAAATATTATTAAAGAAACACTTTGGGCAAAGAATATGAATATTAATTGTTTTCTGAAAACCTTTTATTAAAACTTCCAGTAAGATCAGGTAAGCAAAAGCATCAAAATATGCAGAGAGGGTGTCATATCTTGGAAAACATTTTGAGAGAAAAGTATTATTATAGGAAATATTGCATCACTTGTACTGCATATAGACAATTATACTCTGTGAATAAACATATATATCAGTGTCTCTTAAGTCAAAAGGTGATCCAGAAAAAACAGGAGACCCAGAGGAGCCAGACTCTGAAAATGTGAAAGTATTAAGACCATCCCAACAAATATATTTTGTTTATATTATCTTTTTCATGTGTACACAAATGTGTATTATAAAACTTTGTATGTAATTCTAAGAGTTCCTCCAATGGGCATAAAATACCTAACTTATAAGAAAGAATACATTGACAGTAAATTTTCTTTTATACTGGATCATGAAAGAGGGGAAGTGTTATAATTAAGTATAAGAAAACATGGTATTAATAAGTACTATATGGGTAACACAGAGGGCCCACAATGATTGTTGGAAAAAGAAGGGATGTGAGGAAATGAAGTTACGTTTTGTTAGCTGGAGTATAACAGGGAAGACAACCTCCACAGAAACTGCTTCAGAGTGATTAAGCAGAGAAGAGATTTTATAGAGTTTTGAGGAGACATGCATACTTTGAAGACATATAGCAAAAATTTTGAGAAAACAGCAAATATTAAGAAGAATTAACAACAAATTCTCCTGACCTTGGTGAACGTCCTTGTGAAGATTATTTTGAAATCTCTGCCAAGTAAATCATATGCCATGCTTTCATTCAGAGATTTATCTTATTCTTTTGTTTGGAACCTATTTCCTGATTTCTTCATTTTCCTTGACTCTCTGCGTTGGTGTCTGCACAGAAGACAAAACAGCAACATTTTCTTAGTCTTCATGAACTGACCTCATATAGTGGTAGACTTTTACCAATCAGTCTGGTTAGAAATTCCGAAGGCCTTTCACACTTGCATGGTAGTTCAACCTGCTTTCTTTGTTCTTAGTGCTGTCTAGAATATTCTGGGTTCCATCAGTGCTGAAATGAGTGGAATCAAAGCCACTTCCATGGGCAGTCCCAGAAAAGTTAGATCATGGAGAGTCTGTCCAACTATTTCCCTCCTCAGGGAGAAGCTGGGGTCTGGCTTTTTTATTTTTTTATTTTTTTTGCCTGTTTTCTCTGTGTTAATCCAGGGAGAGGGGCTATCACAACAAGTTGCATGCTAGATAAAACTATCATCTTTCTCACCGGACCCCAGATTACTAGCATATGCCAGGTCTCCTTAACACTCTAAGACAGTCGAAACAGAAGCCAGTCCTTTGGGCAGCCTCCAGAAAGGTTGGGGCATTGACGTAAGGCACAACTCTTTGCTATTCTAGAAAGAAGCTCAGAGCTGTTTTTTTTTTTTTATTTGGTTGGTTTTTTTTTTTGTTTTTTTTAATCCACTTGGTTTGTGCTAATCTCGTGGGAGTGGCCATATTCAGTGTCAGTCCAAAATTCCATCTCTGTTCTTACTAGCTCCTAGAAGGATAGATTATCTAGGTCCTGTCTGCACTCTGTGACAAACAAGACTGAAATCAGGCCTTTGCTAGTTATAGGAAACCTATGGAGTTGAAAGCACAGACTAACTAACTTCTTCCCTCCATAAAGAGTGAAATAGGACTTCTGTATTCCAGGGAAATAAGCATTTCCAGCTTACTAAATATTGCCAAATGGACCTCCAAAATGATGTCTCAATTAACTCTTCCTCCAATATTCCATGAATCTCTTTTTTTTTCTTTTTTCTTTAGCCTGTTTCTAAAGTCTATTAGCCTAGTCTATTAGCCTGTTTCTCTAGTCTATTCCTCAATCATTGTATTTATTCTTACATATCACACTGTTCCAATTTCCATGTTACCAGACTGGCTCCATTGGTTTCTCTAAGACCTGTCTCTCTTTTTTTTTGTTCATCATTATCTTGGTCATTACTAGCTGTTTTTCTTTCCACATAATTTTTTTGAGCAGCTTACCCAGTTCCAAATAATAATTATAATAATAGTAATTAATAATAATAATAATAATTATTGATTGGGATTGCATTAAATTCCACAAACATGAGGTATCTAAAAATAGTGAAATTCATAGAAGCATAGAGTAGAATGGTGGTTTACAGAGGTTGGGGAGAAGGGGAAATGGAGAGTTGTTTTATATCAGTTTTAAAATTTCAGTTATGAAATTATGCTGGATAAATAAGTTCTAGAGAATACTACTGTACACATAACGCCTGTAGATAACAATGCAACAAACATTTAAGAGGGTAGATCTCACATTAGTGTTTGTACCACAATAAAAAAGGAAAGATGAAAAAAATAATGTTTTCATATATATGAAATGTGTGTGTGTGTTTCTACATATACTCTCTTTTCAAAGGATTGTTATATTCATTTTGGAAAGCTTCATAAATGATCTGACATATTCACCCACACTCAAGAATCTTGTTTTGATAAGATTAAGTTGAATTTTCTCCTTAATGTCTTGTATATCTAATATGACTATCTTTGATCTTTCCCTTCTTTTTACTGGCATTCTTTGTTCTCTTTCTTTGCATTTCTGTAAAAGATGCATTCACCTTCGTTTTCATTTAATTTTTGACTGCATCTTTGTTGTCATATTCCTGATGTCTCTTTGTGGTTTTCTTTTTATCTAAAAATTCTATTCCATTCAGCTTTTAATCTTTTAAACCTATTCTACCACCACTGTCTCTTTTAATCTTCTCTTGGTGTCCCTCTTTGTTGTGGCTCTTGATCTTTTGATTCCGTTTCCCACTTTATCAAAAATGACTCACTGTCCTGCTTTGTCTTATGATTAAGAACCTTAGATGAAAATTATTTTATAATAACTAGAAGAAAGTTATCACAGGCATAAAACTTTTTAATGACATGCTAATACACTAGTTTACTCTCAGATTCAACTTAATTATGAAATACTCTTTTGATTGAAATATTTCACATTAATAACAACCTACTTCATGCATATACTACCTTCCAAAATAAAAATATAATGATTCCCCCAAATCACAAAATAGGTGGAGGGTAACCCAGTTAATATTGGTCTATAGTGTATAAAGAAAAGGGAAATAATTATTCTCCTTGTTCACATAAAATTTACTTTTTATTTCTTTATAATCTAATACATATATATTTAATTCCTTCAATAGTTCTGATGGCTGTATTATCAATAATCACTCGTAAATCTATGGAACAATGTTGCTAAATTGCAGTAATTGAATGTAGTAATAGTAAACCAAAAATCACTTGGTATATATAAACTTCAAACATTGTTACAAGCAGAGGGAGCTAAGTCACAAAATGTTAAAAGAAATGTTATGAGTGAGCGTTAAGTGCAGGTTACCAATTTTTGCATTAAGTGCTTTGAAACTCAAGACTAAAAGCTAGAATATTAATCAAACAGGGAATTTTCCCATCAATTTTTCCTATAAAATATAATCGATATATATATATATATATATGTGTGTGTGTGTGTGTATTTTTTTAAAGTCACTTTTTGCTAAACATAATATAGTAAATGATTTCTATTTTTGTTCTGCCTTCAAATCTAAACCATATTTACACCATAGCTGAAAACCTACTATGAGTAAGACTCTATGCCATGTTCTGATACCTGAAGTTGAATAAAGCATAGTGATTTATTTGACTAATACTATAGACTTACACCGTGCTGAGTGCTTTATATGTGTTAATTCATAAGATCCTCATCCTTACTTCAATAATGTGAATTATAAGATATATATCAGTTGACCAAAATATATTTCTCATATATCTTTGGTCTTCATCCACAATTCCTGTTTCACAGCTCCCAAAACCATTGGAATTTTCTCTAATAAAAGCAATGCAAACATCTTTTGTTCTCAGTTCCTGAAAACACTTCAGAGCCAGTGAAATGGGTATATGGTTATTCATAACAAGCCCCTTTGCACCAGGAATGGGTTTATGTTAATGGAGTTGACTTTTAGAAAGCTCCAAGGATGGGGACTGGTTGTCAGGGGAACCAACTATAAATTAGAGGGTTGGAAATTTCAGTTGCACCTCCTGATTTCCTGGGGGTGCTAGAGGTTGAATCAATCACTAATGTCCAACGTGTTAATCAATCATGACTAGGTAATGAAGCCTTCATTCAGTAAAAGAAATCTAGATCCATATCCACAAAGAAGGGAATCATAGAATTTCCCTGTTTGAGGAACCTTAATGCTTCCACATGCCAGGCCACACCAGAATGCTTCTACAGTGCCAGGCCACAAAGCCCAGGAGGACAGAATCTCCTTCATGTGAGACTTTGCCCTAAGCATGTCTTCATTTGACTGTTGATTCCTACCATTTAATATTCTTTGTAGTACATTGGTAATCTAATGAGTAAATGAGTTTCCTAAGTTCTGTAAGCTGCTCTAGCAAGTTACTCTAACCCAAAGAGGGAGACTGCGGCAATTTCTGATTTATAGCCAGCTGACCAGAAGGACAAATGGTAACCTGGACTTGTGATTGGCATCCTGATTTGGAGGGTGGTGTTGGAACCTATATTGGTCATCACTTAGTAGAAAGCAAGCACACAGGTAACAGAATGGATTTGGGATTGGCACCTGAGAAGTGGAAGTTAGTCTTTTTTGCCTGAGACCTTTATCTGTGGACTCTAATGTTAGTTCCAGGTAGATATTGTCAAAATGAAGTTGAACTGGGTTGAATTATAGGACACCATGCTAGTGTCTGAGAACTGCTTGCTGGTGTAGGGAAACCCCTCTTCAAACACTAGCGTTGGGTCCAGAAACTGAAAAGACTTATTCCCCCTATATCTATTACTTTTTGATCAACTTTTTCCAGCACTACATGTATATGTGCTTCTCATCTATAAATTATTTATAGTCATAGAAAAGATGAGAATATAGGATAAATATAAGATATAATTAAATATAATAAATATAATATAAATATATAATAATAGTAAATATAATATAAATATAATAAAAATATAAGAATATTTTTAAAATGTATCTTGAAGCAATCTAACATTGGTGAAGGGGGGAAAAACAATTTAGAATCAAACTATCATGGCCATTTTGGTCTTAAATGAAGTATCATAATTCATGCTGGTTGGAACTAACTCTTTGGACTGATTTTTTACTTGATCCTGGCTTCTAAGGGTTGGACATGGAAAAATAATACTTTCCCTACTTCCTTAGTTCTAAGAAAAAGAGGTTTCTGGAGTAGGTAACAGTCATATTTTAGTGAGTCTTGCTATGCCAGTTACACAAAGAATTGAGAGTGTGCAGAGATAAGTTGTTCTCAATTATAAACAACAGATGATTAAATATCAGGGAGGAGGGACACCTGGGTGGCTCAGTAGGTTAAGCCTCTGCCTTCAGCTCAGGTCATGATCCCAGGGTCCTGGGATCAAGCCCCACATCAGGCTCTCTGCTCCACGGGGAGCCTGCTTCCTCCTCTCTCCCTCTGCCTGCCTCTCTGCCCACCTGTGACCTCTGTCTTTCAAATAAATAAATAAAATCTTTAAAAAAAAATTTCAGGGAGGAGGCATAAGATGTGTCCCTTGTAAAAAGGAAAAACAAAACCCTAAAAGTCTGAGAAGGGCAGAGCAATAGGAGGAGAGGCTTAGAGAAACCATGGTCTACCTGGGTGTTATTTATTCTTTGGTGTTGTTTCTGTTTATTAAATGCAAATGTCTCTGTAGTCTCCAAATTTCAGTAGAGTCTGCTACACAATCTTTATTTGTTTGTTGCTTTTGGTGGAAATGAAAGAAGAACCATAGTCTCATTTCTGAAATAACATCACCTGGAACAGGAGGAGTTATTCAAGATACAGATAAAATATAAAAAATCAAATTAACATTACTGAGTCATGAGTTCTTGTGTAGATGTGGTAAAACAAAAAACAATGATGACAAAATAATTTAAAAAAAAAAACCTCATAATATCCTCAAATACCCTCCATTCATGACCAATCTCTGACGAGATTAGGGAGTTAGGATAGTAAGGAATTTAAAACAAGAGTGAGGTATGATTTTTTTTTTTTAATTATCAAAGGCAACCTCACTAGAAACATTGAAAATATATTATTATGTATGTCACATATTTTATTGCTATCTACTATAGTCAAAATATTGAACATGTTATAGTAGGTCTAAATTACATAGAGTTTTGAAGAGGCTTGATGTGGGGTTTTATCTTTTACAGAACAAATAGGAAGCCTTTGAAGTAAGCAGGGGATATAATGAAATCTAGCTTGAGTTTTTGACCAGATGCAGAATGAAACAGATTTTGAGGAAGGTCAGAGTGGCTGCTGGGAGTTCAGCAAACCATTTTTACACTAGTTGAGGTAGAGAAATAATAGGTGCATAGGCTACTTTGACAAGATTGCTAATTTGTGTATGAATGTGAGTTTGTGTGTAAAGGGTGTGAAGACTGGTAGGTGGGAAAGGTGGGCAGAATCAGTAGACATTTAGGGGAAAAAAAAAATGTACCTGAAAATAAAGCTTCGATGATAACAGAGACTTCCAGTGTCTGGATAAAGCAAATGTGGTGCATCCAGACAGCGGAGTACTATTCAGTGATAAACAGAAATAAACTGTACATCTGCACAGAAACTTGGAGAGTCTTAAGTACATATAGCTAAGTGAAATGTCAGTCTGTAAAGGCTACATTCTGTATAATAACATGTACGCATTCTGGAAAGGGTAAAACTATTGAGATAGAAAATATATCAATGGTTGCCGGGGTTTTGAGAAGAGCGGAGATGAAAGAAATGAAGCACAAAAACATTTTTAGGGCAGTAAAACTATGCTGTATGACATAAAGATGCTCATTAAAATGCAAAATTTTTTTCATGTCAAGTGATTTTTACATGGTAAATGGTGGACATACGACATTATGTA
The DNA here is from genome assembly GCF_964662115.1 of Mustela nivalis. Taxonomy (NCBI): domain Eukaryota; kingdom Metazoa; phylum Chordata; class Mammalia; order Carnivora; family Mustelidae; genus Mustela; species Mustela nivalis. The sequence goes on from NC_139024.1 coordinate 28,285,116, forward strand.
TCTTTCCAAACACTTAGAATCATATAGAACACAAAATGAACTTGAATGTATGTGGATTTTTAAAAAATCAATTAGAAAATCCAGGAGTGCCAGGAAGCACAGGAAGCTGTACAAAAAGAATTCTAATGTCTTAAACAGATGTGAAAAAGCCTTGGTGGGACAGACCAAAGAGGTGCTGATTTAAATCACTTTGGGAATTGCTTCTGTCTTACAAACTATAGGCAAAAGGAGTGATGCATAAGCACTGTACTTTAAGTGATAAAGCAGTGTCCCATGAGGATATGGGTCAACAATTCTAAAAGCACTATTTATGTATATTGGAATTTAGCAATTTAAGTAAATGTCTGTCTGATTGTGAGAAGTAGGTTTCTAATTATTGGAATGGGAGTGAGAGGTTTGATAAGCAAGAAGAGGAGGCTAGGTGGTCCAGGTGGTAATGGATTAAAATTGGAAACATCAGTATGAGTGACATTTGGCTAAACATAGATTCAGATGGTTACATTTAAAAATATATATAAATATCTGTATAATCACTGATTAGAAAACACATATATGTTCCATCACTGTTTCAGATAAAAGTGTCTGGAAACAATGATACTCCTGCAGCAACAAGTATACTTAGTGCTCATATCTTGGTTTCTAATAATGTTCTTCAATACGAGAACAAGAAATCTCTAGATAAATCAGTGACTCTAAGACCATGGGAAAATAGCTGAGATGGGCCTGGACATCTTAAGGTTCCAGAAAGTAAGAAAGTGTTAAAACAAACAACAACCAAAAAACAAAAAAAAAAAAACAAAAAAAAACACCCCACTATAATATAGGAATATGTCAAAAGGATATGGGATCCAACTGAAAGAGTGCTCAATGGGCAAAATCAGAACAATTTAAGCAAAAACCAATGTATTGGATTATAGCCCAGTGTAGAATAAAAGTATCCACATATTTATAATGATATAAAGAAATGATGGAATAGAAAATAGGTGAGAGAGAAGAGACAAATTTACTATGCAGAAGAATTCCAAATAAATTATTCTCCACATTTAAGGAAATTGCTGATAATGTCCCATTCAAGTGTGGGCCATACCTAAGTAGATTCCTTCTGAAAAGTAACATATGGAGAGGGAAGGAAAAGGGAAACAGTACAGTGGAGAGACCTGAGATACACTCTCTCAGCCAGGTGATCAAGTGTGGCATCAACAGTGACAAGTCGTTTTGACAGTACATATCCTTTATAATGGTGTCATGTAAGACATTAGTAGCTGGGGAAGTGGGTGTGAGGTAGGTGGTAATTCTCTGTGCTATCTTTGAAGTTTCACTATAAATCTAAAACAGATCTTTTTTTTTTAAAGATTTTATTTATTTGTAGGACAGACAGAGTCTGACATAGCGCTCAATCCCAGGACCCTGGGATCATGACCTGAGCCGAAGGCAAAGCCACCCAGGCACCCCACTGAGCCACCCAGGTGCCCCAACAGATCTGTTTTTAAAATAATAGTGATGTTGCTGTTGATGATGACAATCATAAATTTAATACCTAAATCTATTTTTAATTTCCTGCAAAATATGGAATTCTGTTCTGTGCAAACTGAGACAGTATATTAGACCCATTTCTGGCCTCATTTCTTCTTCTACTGAGTCTGTACCAGATGCTTGACTCCCTCTTCCTGTATTTTATAAACCTTTTTGCCTTATAAAATACAAACTGTGAATCAACCTCTCAGTCCTCCTTTTCTTTTCTATACTTTGAGAGCTAATTTCTACAAGGAAAAAATGATATTTTGACCAGACCTCTATATCATTTGGGTCCCAAATAACTTCCAAAATTTTAGCATGAAGTTGTAAGGGCTACATCTCATCCTTTTGTATCTTTCATAACCTTGGTACTTTTCCATAGCCTTAGGATGAACAGTGCCTCCTTCTCACAGCCATTGTTTCCATGCCTGCACTGACTTCTCTTCTTTCTAATTTCCTCTACTTCACCAAAATATCTTCTATTTTCCGTGTAGTTAACTATTTCTTTCTACTCACAATTTCCTCAATTTATAAACATGACCAAAAGATATTTAGCATATAAAACCAACCAAACAAACAAGCAACAATAGCAATGATAGGCACATATATTCTCTCCACTTCCTCATTTCCTTTTCATTGGTTGTCTTATGCATTTGGCCTTTCCTGAAGAAAGTCCACTGACAACATTGCCTTTGTCATCATTAATCTCTGAAGTTTTAGGGTCAATGACTAATGTAGTCTTTATTTTCATTGCTCTGAGATATGACACTGTTTCTATTCCTAACTTTAAACTCTTTTCCCTGTCATTTATTTGACATTTTTTTATAAGTTCACCTTTATTATAATTATGATGTGGGGTAAAAAAAAAAAAAAAAAAAAAAAGCAGGGTAGAATCATAGATAGTGATTGAACAGTGAGAATTTTAGAGAAGATGGTAAGAAAGTAGTTCTCTCAGAGATAAATTCGAGCAAAGATCAAGCCATACAATGACATGAAGACAGGCAGGAGGGCACAGGTACAGAAGGTGCTCAGGTAGGGAAGCAGGAACAAACCTTGAGTAATGCGGTAATAAACAACATAAAGGCCAATGTGGTCAGGTTAGTGAGCTAGAGTTAGGCACATGAAAAAGGGATAAGACATCAGAGAGCTGCAAAGACCAGGTTGGTGGGACTTTACGTAGCAGGAAGATAATAGTTTATAGTATTCCAAATGTGTTGGAGTGGTGTGTCGTGATAGAATTCATTTAAAAGATAATCTCAGCTATGTAAAAAATTGACTGTAGTGAGATGAAAATGGAGATAAAGAAATTTCATTTGGAGACCAATGCCATAGCCTAGCTAAGATGAGGGTATTGTAGGAGAGAAGCTGAGATATTTCTAGCTTCATAGTTTAAGGACTAGCTTATGTTAAAACTATTTTGTTAATTCAAATTAAATCTTTAAAAACTCAATAGACAAAATACACATTAAACAAACTTTATAACATTTTATTGCTATAGATACAAGTGAAAATGTGATAGAGAATTAAAAATGAAACTGACTTTGTATTTTATGCACATAAAATATTTTTGGAAAATTCTGTAATTTCATAATACCAAAGGAATTTTTCCTTCAAACGCAAGCTAACAAAATGTCCTAATGTTGACAACCCCTATCCTCAGGGAGTTATTCTACTTTCTTTATTGTGCCTGTTTCAGCCTTGTTTTTAATTAATTGGCAGCTTAAAAAAGTATTTTTGGATAAAAATACTTGCAGTATTGTATAAAAATGCAAGATATTTACTGTAAATATAAATATTTCAAATAATAAGATTATTCAGAAGCGAAGGAAATAGAATAAGAACATTTTTACATTCACAGTGTAATATAAAATGAAGATTAAGGAATATTTTTAACTTTCAAAAATCTTTGCACTGGCAAGATTATTACTTTTTTTTTTCTTTGCTGTCTGTGTGAAATGGGTTAATATTTTCTTGATAACTTATGAACGTTCTTTTTCTCTTAGGTTTTTTTCTCTTATAACAAAGAAGCTACCAGCAGGTAAGAAATTTCAAAGTAAATATATGGGCACATGAACATTTTTGTATTTCTTTTTTTCTCCCTCACAAACTACTGTCCTTGTGGGAAACTTTTATGACTTTTTAAAATTAATCTTTTTGGAATTATCTTATTTCTCCTATTTCAAAGAAGACTTCCTTACCTGTGCTTATTCAAGAAATATAAACCAAGGTATTTTATTAAATTTTAGCTTTAGCACTGCAGGAATGTACCCAGTATTGATTTGAAGTTTGAATAATGGGAATGATGTGATTCATTAGAGCATTATTGTAAGTTGTATTAAGGGAGAGGAGTTGGTAAAGGACATTAAGTCCTCAAACTTCCTATACTGTTTCAAAGTGTATTTATTTATTTATTTTTAGTAATCTCTGCACCCAATGTTGAGCTCCAACTTACAACCCCGAGAACAAGAGTCCCATGCTCTTCTGAGTAAGCCAGCCAAGCACTGCCCCTCCTATACTGTTTTAGGAAAAAAAAAAAGAAAAAAAAAACCAGGTATCTTGTTATTCTATCTTTTACCTCATCTGTAATATACCTACATGCATGCATACATATATTATATATTGTTTTTCTTTAATAACTGAAAACTACAGTGTTTGTGCTAGAGAAGAAAATGTCGTTGTCTTTACCATTATGTTCCTCTTGTTACCTCCTGTTTCATGCTCTTCTGATCCTTCCACCGAACAGCAAATTCTGAACTGAGGAATCCTTGGTCCACCAAATGCCTGGTATACTGCTAGGTTTGAGTAATTTTGAAAGATATTTAATTTCAGCCTTTTAGGATTTAATTTAATGAAAACTACTAAACCCAATAAATCCCATGCTGGGAACTGACTCTAAAATATTTGCTTTTATGAAGGGGCAAATCTCTATAGCAAAGACTTTCTCCTAAGCATCTTAGACATTTCTTACATTCAGTTTATCATTAATAAATACTCTAATTGGTGTGCTAACACTTTAATTTAACAAAGTCCTATTTGAAACACAATTATTCATTAACATGAATTTAAAGAAGTATAGTTAATTTTTTTTTTTTTTTGGTTGGTTTACAGTACTTTCAGCTTCAGGTCATGGTATAGATTTATTGTTCAAATTGAGTTCACTGAACTGTGAAGTGTGGGTGTGTATTTGAGAGCTGTTGGAAAAGGCTTTCTGCATAAATGCCTGTAGGAGCAATCTGTTCATGTTCAAAATAGCATTCTCTTTTCACTTCTTATTTCTTACATATTCTGTGCTTTATTACTCTCAATATCATCCACTTAAAATATAGGCATTATTTCGCAATTCTTGAGAGAATTTGTTTAACACTTTTACTATTTTCACTGGCCTTGCTAGCTATATTATTTTCTACTGTAACTTCTCTGAATATTGATTTACTTCTAAATTTGAATTTTAGCATCTAAATTTGCCAAAGAAATGTTTTATCTGAGAATATATTTACTAGGTTCTTGATATAGGGCAAGCAGTAATAATGTTACTTTTGTGTAGTTGGTTTCATGAACACTTTAGAAATTTCTATTGTATAAAAACCATACAATAAACCTATTCATTACAATGTCCTGAAATTTGATGATTCACCTGGACAACAGGTAAAATCATTAATCTGTGGGTGAAATTAAAATAAATATTTGTCTGGCTATAAAAAAAAAAAAAAAAAAAAAAAACTTAGGCAATGACACTAATCCCCTTAAAAAGAACTCCATTCACCTTGTAGATAACGCATTTTGGTAAATTGCTCCTCTCTCTCCCATTTGCTCATTCAAAATCTCTTTGTCATTCCTAATAGCTATCTCACTTTGTCTCAGCCATAATTTCTAAACCACCAGCATTACTACCCTTGCAACATTCATTATACTGTTTACTTTTCTCTGTCTCCCAATCCAAGCTGCCATCATCTCCCACAAAGATGTTTCAAAAACTCTTCTAATTGAGCACCCCTCTTAAACAATGTTGCTGGCCACAGTGCCGTCTCCAAGTGCCGTCTCCAAATATGCAGCAGAATCATCTTTCCAAATCAAATTATAAATATTAAAAAGGTGTTTAACTCTTAGTTTTCTTCTCAGATGTCATCACATAGAGGTGGTCTGCTTGACCACCCAATATAAAATTGTTCTTACACTTTTATTTTCTAATAAACTTCTTTATGTGTCAAGAGTACATTGTTTCTCAGTCTTATATATGTAGTTTCCAGTATTGAAAGATAAATTTTCCATAAAAGGTAAAATCATGACTTTCATTCAAATATAAAAATGAACATATGCTAAAGATTTTATTTTACTCATCAATGAAGGAAATAGACAGAAGTTGTAACTGGTTTAAAAGAGAGCCTGGGGCGCCTGGGTGGCTCAGTGGTTAAGCCGCTGCCTTCGGCTCAGGTCATGATCTCAGGGTCCTGGGATCGAGTCCCGCATCGGGCTCTCTGCTCGGCAGGGAGCCTGCTTCCTCCTCTCTCTCTCTGCCTGCCTCTCTACCTACTTGTGATTTCAAATAAATAAATAAATAAATAATCTTAAAAAAAAAAAAAAAAGCCTGAAGAATAGAGACATTTATAATTCAGTAATACTTAAAAAAAATATGGACATGGAGACAAAACTGGTTTCCCTCAGTGTGGGAGTAAAACATCAGGACAGAACAGAATCTGCATCCTTTTCAGATACCTACTACTAATAGAGATGCAAAATAGCTTGTACCAAAAAAAAAAAAACAAAGAAAGAAAAAGAAAATTCATGTATAAAGCTAGGATAACTAACCTGAAAGTATATATTGTGTATAGATAATACAGATTTCTCAATGAAGCACAAATTTCTCTCTATTTCAAAATAATGCCTTGTCAAGAGCTAGCACACATAAAATATGACTTTTTGAAAGATTCCTTCTTTTATGGGATAGTCTAAAATGCATTTAATATTTGCAGTATTTTTTGGTTATTTACAGCAAAACTATTTACTTAGAAATACTGTCTTGCATTTAAGTTCTTACTGAAAGAGAAAAAAAGTTTGTAAACCTATATTAAGCTAATTATAAACTACACCAGATAATTTAGAAATTAAAATAAACATAAGTTAGTATAATTGTTCTTTTGGTAGACAAAGGAAATCTAACTATAAAGGCATTAACTTAGAACTAGATATACAGGTACTGTACTTGTGTCCACACTGACTGAAACTTGTAAAATAATAACCAAATGATATGTATACTATTAAACAAGATTTCAACTTTTGATCAGCAATAATACTTATTCTATAAATAGCTGTCCATCATTTACATAATTCATTTATTTTTTATATTAAAAAAACACATTTCTAAGTATCATGTATGTGAGCTGCTGAATTAACCAATCATGGAACTTTCTAACTATATTAGTAGCAAATTGCCATATTGGATTTGCTCACTGAAGTTTTTATTTTGCATTTATTTACATGCACCCTAAGTCATCCTAATTATTATATCATTCAACAAAGATATAATAAACTTTGGGTTATAATGTGGAAATGTAAGTGAAAGAAAGAAAAAAAATACAACATGATAATCAACAACAGATTCAAAGATATACAAATATGGCCTTTTTCCTAATTTGCCTTCCAAAAGTGGAAGTAATCATAAGTTAGAATCTGAGTATCTACTAAGCTATGTATTATTTTTAATCTAATTGTTAATCTATTTTGATATTGAAGTGACTTGCCCAAAGTCCTATGGGGTTTCTTTGATAGAACAGAGATATAAACTACATGTTTAGCTTATATCTCTTCTGGCTTTATTTTCATTGTAACACACTAAGAAATATTTATAGCATTTGAAAGAAATTTTGAATAATGGACTAAATTTTAATAGATTTCAATGAAAGAATGGGGTAAGATTTAGATTGCAATTACTGTTGTGCTTTTCTTATAACTAACTAGATGTAAAATTTCTGATCTGTCCTTGACTCTCTTAATATTTGGTCAATAAATAGATAAAACTGTTCATGTCTTCTCTGTCCAGAAGGTATTATATATAAACCTTATTTTCGTAGTTTTTTTTCTTAAAGATTTTATTTATTTGAGAGAAAGAGAGTGAGAGAGCACAAATAGGAGGAGGGGGAGGGGCAGTGTGAGAGGTGGAGAGGGAGGGAGAAGCAGACTCCCCACTGAGCAGGCTGCCAAAGGAAGGGCTTAATCCCAGAACCCTGGGATCATGACCTAAACTGAAGGCAGACAACTAACTGAGCTTCCCAGGTGCCCCCCTGTTCTGAGTTTATAAACCTAATGCTTACAAGGCAGTATTTAGAGAAGGTGCATTGTATTGATGATTTATGAGAAAAAATAGTTTTATATGTCAACCTATATTTTTATTTTTATTTTTTTTTTAATTTTTAATTTTTTTTTATAAACATATATTTTTATCCCCAGGGGTACAGGTCTGTGAATCACCAGGTTTACACACTTCACAGCACTCACCAAAGCACATACCCTCCCCAATGTCCATAATCCCACCCCCTTCTCCCAAACCCCCTCCCCCCAGCAACCCTCAGTTTGTTTTGTGAGATTAAGAGTCACTTATGGTTTGTCTCCCTCCCAATCCCATCTTCTTTCATTTATTCTTCTCGTACCCACTTAAGCCCCCATGTTGCATCACCACTTCCTCATATCAGGGAGATCATATGATAGTTGTCTTTCTCTGCTTGACTTATTTCGCTAAGCATGACGTGCTCTAGTTCCATCCATGTTGTCGCAAATGGCAAGATTTCATTTCTTTTGATGGCTGCATAGTATTCCATTGTGTATATATACCACATTTTCTTGATCCATTCATCTGTTGATGGACATCTAGGTTCTTTCCATAGTTTGGCTATTGTGGACATTGCTGCTATAAACATTCGGGTGCACGTGCCCCTTTGGATCACTACGTTTGTATCTTTAGGTCAACCTATATTTTTAAAAAGGTATTTTGTGGTTCTTCTTCAAAGAAAAGGAACTCATAAAAATTATTATATTCAACTCGTTAATTGAAATGGGAATCAGCAAGATGTTAAAAATTACTTCAAGGAGCATTTGAAAAAATAGGTGCATATAAGGCAATTTAATAGATGACTGGATTAAATAAAAAACTGGTTAATATCTAACAAGGCCATAAAATACAGCCTGCAGAATATTTTGTTTTATCAAAAATAGGTTATTTTTAACTTGACAAGACAAAAATCTACACATTAAGATCTTTCCCTTCAGAGTCATAAATCAGCCCAGACAATAGAAAGTCAAGCCCAGAATGCACTTAAAAACACCCAGTAATCTCTCTTGCCTATTTCTAAGCTTTGGATAAATTTTATGACATATTCCAGTAACAATTCATAGAGAAGTTACTGTCTGTTGTGACGTTACTATTTGTTGTTTTATTCATAATGTTTGTAGGAGTGCCTCTTTGTGTCTGCCTGGTGAACTTGGAATCATTCTTCAAAACATCTCTTTCACATTTTACCATCTCATGGAATCTTTTCCAAAAACCTATCCCTCCTTATTAAATATGAGAGCTCAGAATAATGGATATAGTCTGATAGCATTTTGGAATAGAAGGGAGCTATGACCCATAATGGTAAAGAGAGTCACAAAAAGTCAGATAAAGGTGGAAGAGACAGATCTAGGGGATATGGAGCCCAAACTAGTACAGTATCTGCTTAAGGGGCACACAATCAGTGGAAAAAAATAAATAAGTCAGTCTTCTTTTTTTTTTTTTTAATTAATAAGTCAGTCTTCTAAATAAACAAGTCAGAGGTCTTCAAATTCAGTGTCCTTGTCATTGCACTTCAGTAATTCAAATAAGGCAATAGGAAAGGTGATGTTTAACCTTTCACTTTCTAAATTGAAATGCATTACTAAAGCAATAAGAGAAGGTGTTCTGTTTGTTTTTTAAAGATTTTATTTATTTATGTGAGAGAGGGGATAGAGAGAGAAAGAGAGAGAATGAGCAGGGGAAGGGGCAGAGGGAGAAGCAGACTCCCCATTGAGGAGGGAGCCGGATGCAGGACTCTATCCTGGGACTCCAGGATCAAGAACTAAGCCAAAGGCAGACGCTTAACCTACTGAATCAGCCAGATCCCCTGAGAAGGTGTTCATTTAAATCAATTAGATTTCCTATTTATCTATTCTTGTGTTTATTTTTACTTTTTATAATTTATCTCCAAAATAAGATTTTTGTCTGGGTTTTATAAGATACACAGAAAATAACTAAATCATTTTAGCTACATAAAAATGTATCAGTATTATGCAAGTATGAATATTCATCTATAATTAAAGAAACTATGTAATACTTAAATATTAATTTTGTACCTGTGGATTGAAAGGTGTATATTGTATATCTCTAGAGCTTAATCTGTTTCCATTGACTCATATAGGATTTCTTTACATACAGATTCTAAAAAATGTACTGTAATGTATTAAATGTTTATTCTCTTAGTTTTCCATATAATTTTAAAGAAGTATTTTTCTTTTATTGATTTATTGCAGTTTCAATAAAATTCATTTACAAGGGAGATCCTGTGAGAAATAAATTTAACCTAAATTTGACAAATGTGAAGTTCTATTTCCCTGCAATACACATCATCACAGTTATTATTGGGGGTTATTATATTATCTAAATAGAAGAATTGATTTACTGTGTGTATATGATGCAAATTAATATACCAGCAATGATTAACACAGATTACATTAAAAGAGTAATTGAAACCCAAGAGAAATCTTTGATAATGAAGCTTAGGCAAATAAACACTGGTGTAAATAGTGACATGCTGGGGAAGAGAAGGGGGGGAGGATCACATGAGGAAGCACAACACCATCAATGATTATATTGTAATCCTGACACTGTTCTAAGTTTTATTTTTTTAAGATTTTATTTATTTTTTTGAGAGAGAGAGAAAGCAAGAATGAGGCAGGGGTGTGGAGGGGGTCTGTGGGAAAGGAGCAGAAAGGAAGTGAAAGGGGGGAGGAAAAAAATCTCAAGCTATCCTTTTTGAGCACTGAGATCCAACCTGGGGCTTGATTTCACCATCCTAAGATCATGAGTTGAGCCAAAACCAAGAGTCTCATGCTTGACTGACTGAGCTACTCAGGTACCCCCTAAGTGTTTTTCATATATAAATGTAACTAACACGGTGTCTTATATTTTGATCTGCATTACAGAAATTCATGAAATGTATGAAATTAAAAAAAATTTAGAAGAGCATTTAAATATAGGGTTTTATGATAATTTTTCTACTAAAACGAACCAACAAACATGAGAAATTATTAATAATAATACTAATTTCAAGTGTGAACTATTTTGAATAAACCTAGTATTATAAGGCACGACTATAAAATAAAATAATTTATTTTTAATACATGTAGCAGCATTTTTATATAAAATAATGGTGAGGTTGCAGGGAGAATGAATTACTTGTGTGTTGCTGATAGGAATGTAAAATAACACAGCCACTCTGAAAAGCAGTTTGGTACTTTCTTAACAAAACTAAACATACAATTACTTTCAACCCAGATATTATACTCTTGAGCATTTATCCCAGAGAAATGAAAACTTATATTCACACAAAAACTTACACACACAAAAAAAATGTTCATAGCAGCTTTATTCATAATATCCCATGTAGAAAACAACCCAAATATCTTGCAACAAGCGAATGCTTAAACAACCATAATATGGAATACTATGTGGCAAGAAATAGGTATAAATTACTGATATAAACAACAACCTAGATAAAGCTCAAAGACATGTTAAATGAAAAAAGTCCAGTCTCAAAGGTTACATGACTTCTTACTTCAGTTCCGACATCTAAAGAGCCTGAAGTCATCACTCCCATATTTACAACAAGAAAAAAAAGCTGAAAACTGAAAATCAACATTTTTCCTAGATTTATCAGCAAACTGAAGTTGCAGTTGCTGCTTCCAAGTCTGGAAAGACAGGCAAATCAGGGAAATCATGTCCAAGATGTACTTACATGGAGCAGAACAACTGAAGCCTTCTATTGGCTTCAGCACTTATGTAATAAGTATAATAAATTGATGGAGGCAAAATGTGGACTGACTTGAAAGTGGAAAACTCAAGGGGCACCTGGGTGGCTCAGTGGGTTAAAGCCTCTGCCTTTGGCTCAAGTCATGATCCGAGGGTCCTGGGATTGAGCCCCACATCGGGCTCTCTGCTCAGCAGGGAGCCTGCTTCCTCCTCTCTCTCTCTCTCTGCCTGCCTCTCTGCCTGCTTGTGGTCTCTATCTGTCAGATAAATAAATAAAATCTTAAAAAAAAAAGTGGAAAACTCTTGGAGCCACATTCTTAGTGGGGGTCCACACTTTCATAAGTTTTACCTTCAGCAATTCCACCAGACTCTCACAAGAGCCAATAATGGAGGAAGGGCAGAAGTAGTTTTTGTGAAATACCCCCAGAGCATTTTTTATAAAAGACTTACTCTCCAGGGAAAAAATAATTTACCAGAACATTGTTCCACATTGGGGGTGGGGGGGGCAGGAGGAGGCACCTACTCTCTTCCAGCCCTGTCTAGTCTTCCTGTCTCCCCTAAAGGGAAAAAAGCTAAGATTTAATCATCAGATTCTAGAACATCCCCTTACCTTCACACCTAATGACCATGCCAAGAGGGTTCTAGTATAGTAAGAATGGATTACATTGGAAAGAGTGACGAGATGCATATTCTATCTAAAGAGGAGTTATTAGGGAAATCCAAAGACAATAAAGGGTATGGAAACAAGGACACTAGAGAAATTTGAACCTCTGGCACCTTTAGCAGTAACAATTATTAAACATAGCAGAATCCAGCATAAAACCTCACATTAAAGCTCTCTTTACCCAATACATCATGACTGACTTTCAGAAAAATTCTAAGGCACACTACAAATAAAACAAAACAGAGGCGAAAGCATCAGAATCAGACACCTAGCTAGATATGACAGAAGTTGTGGAATTACTAGATAGGAAATTGAAAATAATGGTGATTAATGTTCCAAGGTTACATACTCCATCATTCAATTTATATAATATTCTTGACATAACAAGATAGAGAGGTAGAGAACAGATTAGTGGTTGCCAGGGATTAAGGATGGAATTGGATAGGTGTGTCTATAAAGGGGAGCATAGGAAGCCCCCACACCCTTTATTTTCCCGTGGAGTGGAGGAGCAGAAGGAGAGGGGGAGAGAGGATATTAAGCAGGCTCTTGCCCATTTGGGGCTCAATCTCAAGACCTTGAGATATGACCTAAGCCAGAATCAAGAGTCTGGTGCTTACCTGACTGAGCCGCCCAGACACCCCAAGGGTAGCATGGGAAGCCTTATAGTGATGGAACAGTACTGAATCTTGACTGTAGTATGAAATTGTGTAGAACTAGATAAACACACACATACACACACACACATACAGACCTCACACACAAGAACTGGGAAATCTGAGTGTATTTTGTAGCTAATATGAATGGTGTATTTCTGGGTAGGATATTGAACCATAGTTATGAAAAGGTTATATTTGTGAAAACTTTTGAAGGTACATGAGGCATCTCTATGTATATTTTTTGCAACTTTTTGTGATTCCAAAATAAAACTTATTGAAAAAAAGTGAAAGAAAATGTATGTGAAATAGGTTTGTCTGTTTTTTAGATACCTTTTATTTCTTTGAAACATTAGATCAGTGAATTAAATTTGTAGCTTTGAATGTGAGGAATTACTATCTTATTCTTATTACTAAACACCCATTTCCCATATTACTAAATAAACATATCATTATAGTCATTAAAGTAACTGGTTCTCTGATTTTGAAGTAAGACTGGGGAGGGATCTTACACTTTTTACAATGATAATCCTATTACTCCCCCTTTTTGGTAAAATTAGCTATAAAAATTATGCCAGCCTCTTTGACTATCTCAGTAGAGTCAATATTTTAACTATTATATTATATATTTAATTTTTATAAGGAGGCAGCAGACCACCATATTCAAGGATGGTGGTGAATAATATGGTTTAGTAAATTCTGGAGATAAGTTACTAAAAACAAGTGAGCAAACAAAAAGTTCAAAAATAGTTGGAAAAAAAGAATTTTTAATGGATACAGAGCATCTAAGTATGATTCTTTTGAATTCTAGTATTATTTTTATGTAAAAACATTGCTCATATGTTTTGTTGTATGGGTAACATCTTGAGAATTTTCCTCAAATGTTTTATACATATAGCTTATTGAATTTTCAGAAGTTACATGTACATAACTGCTATTTTTTTATTGTTAATTTCCTGGGATATCTGAGTCTTAAGAGGATGACTCAGTGGTAGTCAGGTATAAATACCCTTAGAATCTGGCCTCAGTTTGGGATGTCTGGGTGACTCAGTGGGTTAAAGCCTCTGCCTTTGGCTCAGGTCATGATCCCAGGGTCCTGGGATTGAGCCCCACATCGAGCTCTCTGCTCAGCAGGGAGCCTGCTTCCTCCTCTCTCTCTGCCTACTTCTGATCTCTGTCTGCCAAATAAATAAATAAAATCTTAAAAAAAAAAAATCTGGCCTTAGTTTACACCTTCAGATTCATCCACTGCTGTCATCCCTGTTAAACTTGGTGTTCAGCCACACCAAACACATCTTTCCTGCTCCTAGATATTTGCAAGGTTTTTTGCATTTTATGGAATATTATTTTCTGTTTGTGACATGCTTATGGGGCACACGATTGTACAATTGCCACTCAGACAAAACTAGAAACTGGTAATATTTTGGATATTATTGGGATTATTATAATTATGTTTGATGCTTTTCTTTCCACTGTAACACTGCCAAGTACCCATGGCAAAGACATCTTGTTTATCTTTTTACCCCAGGCCTAACAGATTTGCTGGCATATAGCATAGTCCAAATGGTGAATCAATTAGTAGCAGATATGCAAAGTCACCACAAATCTGCACTTTTTCATAAGAAGGCTTTTATTTTGGGACACCTGGCTGGCTCAGTCAGTTAAGCATCTGCCTTTGGCTCATGATTTTGGTGTCCTGGGATGGGTCCCCAAGCCAGGCTCCCTGCTCAGTGGGGAGTCTTCTTCTCCCTCTCCCTCTGCCCCACTCCTGTTTGTACACACACACACACACACACACACACACACACACACACACACACACTGTCTCTCTCCCCCCCGACTCTCTCAAATATATAAAATCTTAGAAAAAAGAAGGCTTTTATTTTCATAGTTGGGAAGCATTAATCTATGTAACATTATGCCAATCATTTATTTTAAAGGCAGCTCTATGTACTATGCTATTAAGTAATAAGGCAAATGTCCTGCAATTTTTTTAGTTGAAAAATGATCTATAATTGAGCTGTTTTTTTGCCAGTATGATATATTTTCTTATTTCATTACATGCTATCTGTGGAGAAAAGGGACCATATTCATTTTACTATGTGTCTTGGTTTTATAAGATAAAGTAGGACAAGATGGTAATATTCTGTATTCTAAAGACAGTGTAATCTTGAGTAAATGGATCTTGATTTAACAAAATGGACTCAAATTTTATATGTGACCTCAAAAAACATTCTACATTCTTATGTGAAATCATTTTTTTAAGAAAAGTTAGAAAGGAAAAGAAATGACCCATTTTTAACCATAAAAAACTTATTGAGGATGGAGGAAGTTAATAATTTGATAAGCTTGGAAACTTTTACCGTAAATGTGTATTTTGTAGATCTACGTATTCCTCATCGGCTTTTTTCCCCTATAGTTAAAATTACTTACACAAAACTGCTTAAAGAGTAGCATTTTTACCAATTAGTGATTTCGGCATAGTGGAGAGGCAATTGGTAGGTTTCATGGGCCTAAAGTTCCCAAGAACATTTTATAGATTACGGTTTCCACTTGTGTCTAAGAGTCATTGTGGCGCATGCATACCCAGGTGCTCAACTGTATATTTGAAATATAGTCAGTTGACTACATTTGTTTGGGTCTGTGTCTGGGCTCTCTATTCTGTCTTATTAACCTGTCTATTCTTTCACCAATACCACAGTCTTTGTGATTGCAGCTTTTTTTTTTTTTTTTTTTTTAGGTTTTGTTTATTTATTTGACAGAGAGTCACAAGTAGGCAGAGAAGCAGGCAGAGAGAGAGAGAGGAGGAAGCAGGCTCCTGCTGAGCAGAGAGCCCGATGTGGGGCTCGATCCCAGGACCCCGAGATCATGACCTGAGCCGAAGGCAGAGGCTTTAACCCACTGAGCCACCCAGGCGCTCCTGTGATTGCAGCTTTATAGTAAGTCGTGAGGTCCAGTTACCTCAGTCCTCTGAAATTCTTCTTTTTCAGTATTGTGTCTACAATTCTGAGTCTTTTGCCTTTCCATACAAACTTTGTAATCAGGCTGATATCCACACAATAACTTCCTGGAATTTTGATTGGGATTATGTCGAATCTTTTGAGCAATTGAAAAGAACTAATATTTTGGCAAAACTGAGTTCTCAGTATGAATGTGGAATTCTCTCCATGATGGAATATCTCTCCATTTACATAGATCTTCTATTCCTTTCATCAGATTGTTATAGTTCTCCTCATACAGATCTTCTACATGTATTACAATGGCTATATTTACACCTAAATATTTCATTTTTGCTGGTAATGTAAATTGCATTGTTTTTAATTTCAAATTCCAAGTGTTCATTGAGTAAAACAATTCATTTTTTTGTATATTAACCTCTGTCTTGCACCTTGCTATAGTCACTTTTTAAGCTCAGGAAGTTTTTTGATTGATTCTTTAGATTTTTTACATAAATAATCATGTGTTTTGTGAAAAAGACAGCTTTAGTTTCTACCTTCTCAAATCTGTATACCTTTTACTTCCTTTGTCTTATTTATTGTATTAGCTAAGACTTCCCAGTATGATGTTGAATGAGAGTGATAAAAGAAATATCCTTACCTCATTATCAGTTTAGGGAGAAGGCATTTAGTTCCTTACCATCAAGTGTGATGCTAGCTATAGATTTTTTTTTTTTTTGTAGATTTTATCAAGTTGAGGAAATTCCTCTGTACTCCTACTTTGCTGAGAATTTTTATAATAAATGGGTGGTAAATATGCCAAATGCCTTTTTAAAAAATTTGTTGATATGAAATGTGATTTTTTTCTTTACCCTATCAATGTGAATTATATTAACTGAGTTTCAAATGTTGAAACTGCCCTGCATACCTTTAATAAATCTCAATAACTGTGGTGTATATTTCTATTATACATTATTAGATTATATTTGCTAATGTTTTGGTGTAGGAATTTTACACTTATCTTTATGAAAGATTTTAGTCTGTGACTTCCTTTTTGTGATACCATTCTATGGTTTAGGTTTTAGGTTAATGTTGATCTCAGAATACATAAGGGAAGTGTTCTCTCTGCTGAGAGAACTGGTATTATTTCTTCTTAAATGTTTGATAGCATTCATTTATGGTTAACCTATATGGGTGTTGTTCTTTTAGTTTTGGAAGAGTTTATGGTTGTTGCTTAAATTCGTTTCATAAATAAAATTCTATTCAGATTATTTATTTCTCTTTGTATGAGTTTTGGTAGGTGTTGTCTTTCAACAAATTTGTCCATTTCATCTAAATTATCAAAGTTGTGAGAGTAAGAATTGTCCATGATATTTCTTTATTATCCTGTTAAAGTGCGTGGGATCAGAATTGAACACCACTTTTTCATTTCTGATATTAGTAATTTGTGTATTCTTTCTTTTTTTTTATGACTAGAGCTTTATAAGCTTTATTATTTCAAAGAATCAGTTTTTGCCTTGTTAACTTTCCCATTGAGTTCATGATTTCAATTTCAATGACTTCTGATCTAATTTTTACTTTTATTCTTCTAGTTACTTTAGATTAAGTTTTGTCTAATTTTTCTAGTGTCCTAAGATGGAAAGTTATATTGTTGATTTTAGAAATTTCTTCTTTTCCAAATATGTATTCAATGCTATAAATTTCTCTCTGATCTCTTTCACTCTATCACATAATTTTTATTATTTATATTTCCATTTAATTTAAAATAATTTTTAAAAGTTTTGTTTTGGGATGCCTGGGTGGTTCAGTCCACTCAGAGGGGAGTCTGCTTCTTCCTTCTCTATGCCTTTGACCTCCCCCCTCTGCTTGTGCTCACTTTTTCAAATAAATAAATAAAATCTTTAAAAAAAATTGTCTTTATATTTCCTTGACCCATAGGTTATTTCAAAGTGTCTTATTTACTGCTTAAATATTTTGAGATTTTTCATATACCATTTCCTTACTGATGGAATTTCATTGTGATTTAATACCATAGTGACCTGATAATATACTTTATATGATTTTTATTCCAAAATTTGATTTTTTTTCTCAGAATACAGTTTATCTTGGTGAATGTTGGGTCTAAAAAACCTTGGCCAGTTATACTCTCAAATAGTTTCTCCTAAGAAGCAGAGAATACTCTGGCATGTTACAAAATGGTTCTTTTCCACTGCCCTTGCTGGAATCATTAGGGATTTTTTTTCTCCTTTATTCACTATGAGAACCAGGTAGAGATCCAGTGGGTAAAACTCAGAAAAGTGTGACTTCAGTATGTATTTAAGCATGTGATTTTTCTGGAAATAGGGACTTTCTATCTGTAATCAAGTTAATATGATGTCATTCTGAATTTGAGTGGGCCCCAATCCGATGTTTTAGAAAACAGAGGGGGATTTGAACGATGACACTATTTCAAGTGAATTACAGACAGATTGGAATGCTGCAGCTAGCTAAGAATATCAATGCTTACTGGCAACTATAAGAAGCCCAGGGGAGAATTATGGAGCAGATTCTGCCTCTGAGGCTCCAGAAGTAACCAGCTGTGTCAGGGGTTTGATTTTTAAGTTCTAGCTACCATAACTATGGTTTCTATTATTTTCAGTCACCTAGTTTCTGGTATTTTGTTATTGTGATCCTTAGTAATTAATATAATGACTCAAAGATGTGTCTAGTTTCTCCTGTTATCAATGTTGACTTTGTTTTTTTTTTTTTTTTACTCTTCTATTTATGGAGTAAACATATAAGTTCTTATATATGAATGCTGTTTCCTCTATTCAGCTCATTATTATATGTTTCTGCTACCGTGTCTATTCCCCTAAGTGCAATTCTCAAAAGCATGAGATATACTGTAAGGAGAAAGAGAGAACTGACTGGTAGTGGCCACTATAACTATTCAGTAAGAAGCCTTAATAACGCTGCGGTGATGTTTTCCATTTATAAGAAAAGGGAGGGGATGCACAAAAAAATTCCCGTTATTTCTGAGAAACAGATGACCATGTGAGTTATAGTGAGATGCAAAAGGCACACTGAACTGAATACCAAACTAAAGTAACTCATCCTAGGGGCACATGGATGGCTCAGTTTGGTGGAACATGTGACTCTTGACTTCAAGGTTGTAAGTTTGAGCTCCACATTAGACACAGTTTACCTAAAAAAATAGAAAAAAAAGGTAATTTATCATCATAGTAATCAGGTCTTGATGGACAAGTCATTGGAAGGCAAATGCACTAAATAATGAGTTCAAATGGAGATGAAGGGAATTATATTTTCATTGTCTCTGAATGAGGATTGGTTAGTTAAAGGCTCCTTTAAGGAACAAAGGCTCTCATGTAGAAGTTGTGTAAGTATTCCTTATTCTATCAATTCTGGTCTATTTTAATTAGAGTCTTCTAAAAAACACAATGACTCCCATAATTCTCCCTAACTGGGCAGAGTCCTAGTCAAAGTGTTTGATGCTATTGTTATGTATACTTGCAGTTTTAGTGGCCTGACTCTAGATTAATAAGGAGGGTCAAATGTAGAATGCAAGACAACTTTATTCCCTAGTTTAATACGGCTTATAGTTTCTGTTACATGGCCAGCTGTGTTCCACATTAGCAAATTTGTTTCAAATCAAAACATTTGTTTTAATTGTAAATTTGGCATTAAGACGCGGAAAAGAAGGAAAGAAAAATTTTTCTGTCACATAGATTAACAAAAATATTGGAGTTTTTCCAGATGATAAAAGAAGGTGTCCATACAGGAAGAAATTCCGGTAACTTTGAGTCCACCAATGAGTAGTTTTGCTGTGCAGGAAATAATTCAGAAATGCATACTCCTTGATGTTTAATGTTGGATTTTAAGTTGGATACTATTCTGAGTTTTAGTCACTTTCCATTATCCACAAAACTTCAGTAAAATTAGTTTTCCTTCAAAACACTACATTATTTATAAGTTGGTGAATAAAGGCAGAAATGCAAGCATTGCTTTTATCAGACATTAGGGGGTAAGATAGTAAGAATGGAATAGTTATTAGGGGCATATCAGAAATTTGTAGTGATTGAAAAAGATAGTATTTTAAAATGCTTACCACCCCACAAATAACTTCACACTGCGTATGCTCAGAAATATTAAGGGAGGAAAAATTACAGAATGTGAACACTAGTAATTTTATTTGGATATTAAAGGAAATGATGCCTATAGGATGCAAGAGATATTTGAGGAAATTTGAATAATTATCTTTTACATGATTGTAAAGAATTCAAGAGTCATTTAATGGGTTTTTAGTATTTTCCAAAAACTGAATCTGAACTGTTAGAAACTTTAGTCCAACAAAAGAGAATGATATATACAAAATTTACAATAGTTCAATGTGTGGTATAAAAATATTTTTAGGATCCTAAAAGAAGAGATAATTTAAAGATGGTAACAGTAATTAATCATGATAAAGTTCTGGAAAGAAACTAAGGATACCTAAGATTGAAAATATGTGAAGATATGAAGATAGGAGGGTATAAAATTTTAAGAATAAGATGCTGTTAAAAACAAATGAAACATAGAAAATAGGATTTTGTCCATGCATTTCTCTTAGGATTGGTTAGGTCTGTGTCTAATTGTGGATTCACAAGAAAGAGTTAATAGCAAGTTAGAAAATAAAGTAAATGATCCTCAAATTTCTTTCTCAGGATTTGAAGGCTACCAATTCTTTCACTTTCACTTGGGTTTTGTGTTATTGGACAGAATTTTATATGTGTGAGTGTGAGTGTATGTACATCCTAGAGCATGGTATAAAAACTTGAATCAACTACACATGAAAAACACAAGAATTATTATTAGTCTAAAAGTAAAGCATTTGCGGGTACCTGGGTGGCTCAGTCGGTTAAGCGACTATATTTCAACTCATGTCATGATCCCAGAGATATGGGATTGATTCTTGCATGGGGCTCCCTGATCTGCCAAGAACCTGCTTCTTCCTTTGCCTCTGCCTCTCTCTCTCTCTGTCTCATGAATAAATAAAATTTAAAAAAAAATAACATTTGAAAAGCAATATTTTCAGATTTCTCCACAATGTTGATTAAAATGGAGTCATGATTCTCTCCAGGAAAATGTAGAACAATTTTATAAAGGACTTTCAAATTCTTCCTACTTGATAAAAGTCTTAGGAAATACTTTAGTTTGCTTTTCCCTTGGTAGTTACCTTAAACTTAGAATTTTCAGTCTAGTTATCAAACTAACAACATGGGATTTTTGCCCATTTAGGCTTAATAAGAGCTATTTGTGATTAATTTGTGTATTTATGTAATTCTTTATTGTGATGGATTGCATGAAAATATAAAAAAGTTTAAAACAAAAATACATAAATCAAGCTTTATGCGATGAAAAAGAAGGCATCTGTCATGTATTTTGCATTTATTCTCTTTGTGGATGTCATAGAGGTTAGGAAAACTAATTAGTGAAAGGTTAGTTCAGTTTTTCACATGCTGGCTTTTCATTAATCTCTTCTAAGTACTCAATAAGCACTCAGATTACTCAATCAAGAGTGTAAAAAATATTGTTTTTAAATTTCAGCAATCCAAAACTCTGAGATTAATGGGTGTGATTACATTTTAGTTTATTCTGTTCTTCAATTACAGAAAAGGTATACTAAAATGCTAAAGTTCCCATTTAATTCATATTAATTTTTCTGATAAAGACAAAAGCTATAGCTAGAAAATAAGCTTTTAAGTTCTGTAAGAGAATTATAATCAGAATTGTTGTTATAATACATTGTAGTCTCCTTTTTATCACTGGATTAACACTACCAATTACATCTCAATAAGAAAAGGTTAGGGCTTTGAAATTTGTGAGACCTTTCTATGAAACTGTAATTCCAATAAATTTCAGAGAGTACACAAAAACGTTGCTATACACTTAAAAACCCATTTCTGGATCTTTTCTAATTCAGATAATCTGATGTTTATTAGTGGTATTCCTTAAAATGATGAAAAGTGGTAGCAAAAAGAGAACATTTTGTTATTAATCTATTTTCCTTTTTCCTCACGATGCACTTGAAACAAAGTCATGCAAAATAGTCTCAAGCTCTATGGAATCTTCTCTGGATATTAGAAACTATATTTAGAATAACTTACAAATTTGGCGACATTTCAATTTTTTAAAAAGATTTTATTTATTTATTTGACAGACACAGTAAGAGAGGGAACACAAGCAGGGGGAGTTGGAGAAGGAGAAGCAGACTCCCTGCTGAGCAGGGAGCCAGATGAGGGGCTCCATCCCAGGACCCTGTGATCATGACCTTAGCTGAAGGCAGAGGCTTAATGTCTGAGCCATCCAGGCGCCCCCTACATTTCAATTTTTAAATTTCATTGGATTTAATTCTTTGAATATAGTTTTCATATTTTTTTTCTGGAATATATGTAGGGCATTGTGTTTGTATGTATATAAAATTAAAGGAAATATACACCAACTGTGACTTCCTGTCTTGACAACTCAAGACTCAAGACTTCCTGTCTTGACAACTCAAACAACTGAATTGTTTTTACCCCATAGGTAATGAAGGAATTTACTCAGCACTGATTTAAACTGTAAAGTCCATTATGTATCACAGTTCTGACTAACATAGACTTAATGAAAAGTGGACCCAGATGTCCCTCTAAGAGGCTTGAAGAAATTTCCCCATTAAGTAAGTTCACACTTTCCCTCCTCATGTGCGTTGACTTAGAATCATCTGACTTAAATAGTAAAGGGAATTATAATAAATAAAGAACATTGACAGTCATTTAGATATAAAACAAATGTCACTGAGCATCAATTTGACATATTTGTCAAAATATTTATGATACACTCATTTCCATTTTAATTGGAGTCTGCAAAGCATTTCAAGACAAGAGTAGCTGCTGCATCTGACTGTGGCCCCCAGCTGGGTGTCTATTGAATAACATAGCACTACTGCCCTACATCATCCAACCTGTGTATTTAGAGTATAATGATTCTTCTTCATGGATTAGACAAAATCAAAAATTACAATCTGAATCTATTATTTTTTTTTAAAGAGGAGATTTGTTACTTTAAATCAAAAAGATACTTGTTACAATAGTGGCACTGTACAGAGCAGCATTGTGTTTGACAGCAGTCTATCAGTCTCTGGTCAGCACTGATCTCTCTTTGGTATTGGTGAACAATTGTCTATGGTCTGCCACCTGCATAATTCGAAGAATGCAGAGGTGGTGATCTGAATGTAAATTGACATATTGTCTATATAGTCCTTAATCATTGTGATTCCATTAATTTCTTCCTTTACTTCATCTTCAGGTACTTTGCAGGATTGGAACAAATTATCATTCAAAATAGCTCCCTGACTACTTGTTATCATGTTACAATATGATCATGAGATACAGTTCCTCCTCCAATTATTA
This sequence comes from Mustela nivalis, assembly GCF_964662115.1. Classification (NCBI taxonomy): domain Eukaryota; kingdom Metazoa; phylum Chordata; class Mammalia; order Carnivora; family Mustelidae; genus Mustela; species Mustela nivalis. The sequence goes on from NC_139024.1 coordinate 28,308,344, forward strand.
GCAAATGAGTGAGTTTGATAGGTTTAGCAAGTGACTCACATTCAAATCAGAAACAAATTCTGGAATATCTTACTAGTGCCTTCCCTGAGCATTGGAAGAACAAAGTCACACCCAAATAACTACGAGGTAACTATGTCTCCTTTTATTCTTTCTGAAATATCTCTGCCCTGTCATACACGGACTGCAGACAGTCCATTCTTAACATTTAAGGGAAAATATGTCCCATCTGTACATGGTTAAATGTCCATATAAGCATCTGTTCTCTAAGCAGACACTACTAGAATTACCCTTTCAGATACGCTCCTGTTTCCTCTCTAAAGGAATATTTGCTGGAAATATGGATTTTCACTTCCATTCATTCACCAAATATTGATAGTGTCAATTTTGTCAGCCATACTGTTCTGGACACTTAAGGCTATATTACGGAACAAAAACAGACTAACTTCTTTGCTCCTGCGGTGCATACATCTTAATGTGTTCGGGTGGGGTGTGATGGGGTGAAAGACATAAAGCAAAATAAACAAACAAAAAAATGCCTGGTAATTTATATGTTGAAAAGTTCTCTCCAGGAAAATAGAAAAGAGAAATGGAGAGGTGCACAAGCAGTATTAGAATCAGCAAATGTGAGACCACTAACTGGGAGATGAAATGAAAGGACATTTAGGTGTTATATGCTTTAGATTTTACTTTAGAAGAAGTCGCTAGAGGACCAAAGGAATATTTTTCTATTTTAATGTGATCAACACCACTTTGTAAAAATACATTATAGAAAGGGAAATGGTACATCTAGGTATAAGTTTGGAAAAATTATGGTGGTTATTTAGGCCAGAAATGAAGATAGCTTGGAGAAGGTGGTGGCAATGGAGGTATTGAGAATCACTTTTATCCTGGATATGAATTGAGTCATGACTCAGCATTTTCTTACCATTTGTGTGAATTTCTCAGGTCACTACATACAGACTAGTATATTTACTTTTCTAATAGAGATTTATGGCTGCATCTACTACTCTCTATATTAGTTTTCTATTCCTACATAACAAATTACCACAAGCTTGGTAACTTAAAACAACACCAATTTATTATCTCACAGTCTCTGTGTGTAAGAACCCAAAGTTAGTTAGCTGAATCTCCTATGCAGTCTCACCAGGCTGAGATCAAAGTGTTGGCCAGTGAGTATTCATCTGGAGGCTTGATGAGGAAGAGATCTGCTTTTTAGCTCCCTCCAGCTGATGGAGAAATTCAGTTTCTGTTACCAAAGAATGAAAGACCCTGGTTCCTGCCGGCCATCCCCTAAGGATCATTCTTAGCTCCTGCTGATCCTCAGGTCATTGCCATCTGTCACACTCCATAGCCAGTTCACAACATGAATATTTGCTTCTTTGAGTCCAGATAGAAGAATTTCTCTCTTTCAGATCTCTCCTTTCAGGAAAGTCTAAGTCCCTTTCAAACATTTACTTAATCAGAAGTCTACCCAGTAAAATCTTTCTTTTGAATAACAAAGACAATGGATTTGGGATACTAGTTACATTTGCAAAACATTTTGTCTTTGCAATAAAACATAAACATCTGAAGTGTGAATTATGTCATATTCAGTCTCACCCATATTCAGGGAGACTTGCAAACACGATGGTGATCAAGCAGCCATCTTAGAATTATGCCTAACACTATCCCTCAGAAAAAAGGTAGCCAGTTTCTGAGTATAAATGATGATGTGTTTGTGATATGACTTCACCTACTTGGCTTAGGATCTTTGGTGTTTTTCAGATATCACTTACCTTAAACTTCTTTCTAGTGCTTCCTAATGCATATAGAAATCTATTAATTATTGTTGACCATTGCTCATTGCCACCAGTGTTTAGAAGGATAGAGATTTAGAAGACTCCTGAATGTTGGGTGCCCAGTGCCCACAAGGATGTTGTACTTCAGTGCATTATGTAACAGATACCTCCCGGTATTACTTACTGGCCTTGAACACTTAAACAGCAATGATGTGCTACCATTATCAGAGCTCATAGCTGCTCACAAATGCAGTGATTTCTAGAAAAGCTAAGCCCAGGTGGCATACTTTTTGGGCCACAGCAGACATTTGGAAAAGTCCAACAGATTTCTGAACCTATATTATACGTGTGGTTTAAGGTTGTTCTTGTAGCGGATCTGGGCCCCTTGCAAAGCAGACATGTCTCCCTGTGTCTCTGATTCTTTGACTTTTCATTTCTTTCACAAAGTGAATTTTTGCCCAAGGACACAGATTGGTAACAACTAAAATTAAGCTACTTTCTTCTCCTGAAAGAGAAAAACAAAAAGCAATTTATCTCGAAGACAATCTTCACCATCATAATTTGTGATCAAAATCAATATAGTCAAGGTTTATTGGATGATCATGCTAAATAGTTTTATTTTTATGAAAGACTGTATCAGTCAACATTTTTATTCTTTTACATATTTCCTAATTTTAGAAGCTTTTCTCCATGTCATCAATATACGCTTCTTTTTATTATACTGTCTAAAGTGGCAGATTCAATACAACTATAATGTAGAAAATCCTTTGCTGTCTAAGGCATATGATTTGGATTTTAAAAAGGCTTTGAAAACTTTCAGATTCGCCATATGCATAGCAGCATATTTTCATGTATGCTGTTACACAGAGCACACTTTCCTGGGGACTGTCTAAAGGCTTCATAAGTCTCATTTAATTTAATGCCATTTAGTAGTCAAATTTCTTTGGAGAAAGGTAGGATAATTAACCTAATCTTACAGATATAGAAAGGGAGCACATGAAAATTAAGTCACCTAGTAAGCCTACAGTTAGGTTTGTTTAGGGCTGGGGTGTATGATCCTAGTCGTTGCACTTTGGCGCCTCTTTAGTCAAACAGAAAATAAAGGACAAACCAGAAGCAGTGGAGTCAAGAACTCATGGATTCAAGACACCTTAGGGTAAATGCTAAAAAGAAATCAAGGTAGGGAATGAAAAGTCTATACGGAAGGAAGGAAAAGCAAAAGCAGGATCACCTAACTTCCTCAGTTCTTTGAGGGGGTGGATATTACCATATCCCAGAATCTTTTCTTGTGCTTTGGGAGAGATGTTTCACTTTATGACAAAAAAAAAGGTGTTTTTTTACAGTCTCTGAGAAAGTACAGTGATGAGTTCAGGTCATGGTTTATTTTTGTTTTATGTATTCATGATTCATTAGCTATTTTGACCAGATAATCTTTTGCTGTGACACTACGTATTTCCTTCTAGGAGATTAAGTTGAAATATTTTGGCAAGAAAATGGGTTAACCCCTCACATCTTATAAGTTTGTTAATCAGCTCAGAATTTTTTTGTTATGCTATTTACTTATTATTTACTATAGGCATGTGTAATATAGAGAAAACACTTCTGTTTGAATCCTGTTTACCCATGTTTGTTTTTCTTTTTGTAGGGCAATGGTAATTATGACTGTTATCACAATTACAATACAGAGAAACAGATTGTTTGTTTACAGGATTTTTATTCTAATCCAGACTCATTATCTTAACCCCCTCTGATACAAACCAATTTGTAGTCAGAAGTGATGGTAAAGTGATAGTGGAGAGAATCAATAGGAAGTTACAGAATGCTTGAGAAATTTGTTTCCTGGTGTCTTTTGGCAGGATTCAAATGCAGGAGGTTAATAGGAAATAAGGAAATGAGTCTAGACTACTTAACTATCACTTTATAAAGTAATGAAGTTAGAATTACATTTGTATTCACTACTGCTTACTGGTGAGAGTAATAAGAATAAAAATATAATCCCATGACTAAGATCTGGGTATTCAGAAATTCCAATTATTCTTTGACTTGCCACGTTATTCATAGGATGCCACCCTGCTCCATGATGATGGATGCCTATTGTTGTCTCTGCTTATACATCATCATCAGGAATTTATCTTTCAGCTATTATTCGGATTTTGAGTTGGGAAAGTGAGAATTCTATTTTGTATCATCTTGAAATTGCGATTATTAAATATATTAAATGAAGATTAATTCTAAAAGCTGAAGTAACTGGAAAACATAGAGCATGCCATGACTAAGTAGATGTCTTCTTGTTAAGAAATATATTTTGTAATGTTATCCCACTACACCCCAACCAGTTATTTGAAAATAATGATTGAACTTCAGTGCCAGCCTGATTGATTAAAAATGGGTAACATCAAAAAAATGAGTAACAACAACACAACCCTTTCTGATTTAAAGGTAAATTGAATGTTGTGTGCACACAGAGGGAAAGAACAATATTCTACAATTGATCTTCTCAGAGAGCGCTCACATTTATTATATAAATTGCTTTTTAAAGTAGTCCTCTGAGGTCAAAAACAAAATAATTATATTTACCCTCAGTTTACAGAAGAAAAATAAAAGGCTGAAACTCATATAGGTAGAGTGTTTATCCAAAATAACATAAATGTTAAAGCTGTGAGTAGAGCCCATGTGTCTCTAGTACACTACTAGAAGTATGTGTCTCTATAATAAGTGCTGATTACACTATCCTGGGCTTTCAAATAGATTAAATTATTGATATGGTAGCATACTCATTAAATCACTGAGACACTCAATAAGTACTCAATAAATGCATACCAGGCATACTTATAGGGTTAGTGCTTACACAAAAAATAAAAACAAAATCCTTACCCTACTGCAACTAACAATCTTGTGGAGGAGATAGGTACTTAACGAACTAATATATCTATAATAAAACAGTATGGAGCTGTGCACTGTAAAAAGAAAACAGAATATCACACAAACTGGTTATTATATTTCATGCTTTAAACACACACACACACACACACACACACACACACACACACACAAACAAACTCCTTTAACTCGTCTCCTTTTTTAGCCAGGTTCTGTTTTTGTTCATTTTTATAGGAAAAAAAATCCTCAAAGAATTGAATATTACCATCATTGTTAATAGTAAATGATTGTTTCTCATCCCTGAGGCTTCCTTCTTCTGAAAGGTGCTTTGCTAGCATTTTGGGGTTCACTCTTTCTTTTTTATTCCACTCCAGGAGAGGTGCTTTGATTAATCTTTTTTGGTAAGTCACTTAGAATAACCACCTTTTTTCTTCTTTTTTTTTTTTTTAAAGATTTTATTTATTTATTTGACAGAGAGAGAGATCACAAGTAGGCAGAGAGGCAGGCAGAGAGAGAGAGAGGAGGAAGTAGGCTCCCTGCTGAGCAGAGAGCCCGATGCGGGACTCGATCCCAGGACCCTGAGATCTGACCTGAGCCGAAGGCAGCGGCTTAACCCACTGAGCCACCCAGGCGCCCCAACACCACCTTTTTTCTTCTTGAAGAAGAGTGCTCTACAAGAACTTTGCGTTCCACTGGTCCTTCAGAGGAAGGCCTTCTAGAACATACTGGGGCTGAGTCTGTGTATGATTCAGAGATTCAGTTAGAAAACTCATCTGGCTGGAAGATATAAAGATACATGTGTCACTTTAGCTTTCAGAATTAATAAAGATGCTATTCTGCTATCACTATATCCTTTCTTTTAGTTCTCAACTCGTTCAGAATCCAAATGGGAAAGAAAATGCTTGGGGTGGCAGGGGATGTGCTTTCCTTATCCTCAACCCATTAGTGATGCTCTTGTCAGTCATCAGTGCATTCCACCACACACAATCCATGTCACATTCTAACACTTGAACTTAGTCACCGTCTCAAACCACAATGAACACAGTTGCTTACTTTCTACCTCCTTAAGTCCTACTAAAATACTATCTATTTGATTTCTTAGATGTCACACTTACCTGGATTTCCGTCTACCTCACTGGAAACCATTTCTTAACTTCCTTTGCTGGTACTTCTTATTCTCTACTTTGGGTTACGAAGTGCCTTAAGACTCAGTCTTTGACTTTCTTCTCTGTCTAGATTTACTCTACATTTGGATGCCATAGAGTCACAAGGCTTTAAATACCAACCGCAAATGCTAATTCTACCAGAATTACTATCTTCAATACTGACTCTTCCCTGAATTCTAGAGTTGAATCAGAATGTTACCTGACATCTCCATTGGTATCTCTACTAGACATCTTAAAAGTAATATGATGAAACCCTACCTCTTTCCCATGCCTACTACTCAAACTTGATTATCTTTTAATAGTTCTATTTCAGCAAAGGACAAGACTAAACTCAACACTCAAGACTAAAGACTAAACAAAACTCAATTGTTTAGGACAAAAACCTTAAGTTTCTCTATAAGCCTATATCCAAAAAGTAGAAAACCTTACTAACTCCACCTCCAAAATGCATCCAGATTTTGGTGACTCTTTATCACCTCAACCCCTATATCCTACTTTCAAACCAAGGAACAACTATCCTTCATTCATTGAGCTACAGGAGCCTCATCAGTAGTCACTCTTGCTCCATCAAAGGCCATTATCCACACAACAGCTAGACTAAGCCTTCATAACTATAATTCAATTATGCCACAGTCCCATTCACAGTTTCCACTAGCTTTCATTTAAACTCAGAATATCACCAAAGACCTTGCCATGGTCTGTAAGCCGCCATGACAAGTGTTGTGATCTTGCCTTATGCTTACTCTCTGACTACTCCCTTGTGGTCTTCACATTTTTTTACTGCTTTCCAGCCACACTGGGATCCTTTCTGTTTTCTGAATAGGCCAAACATGCTCCCCTCTCAGGTCTCTGCAAAAGAGAATGGCCCGCCACCCTAAAGCTTACTCTTGCAGTCAATTAAATTCTACTCAAATGTAACCTCCAAAGATGGATCTATTATCTATCTATCTATATATCAGTTTCTCCCACTAGAATATAATATCTGTGCAGGCAAATACTTTGCATTTATTCCTTTTTGTATGCCCAGGCTCTAAAATGATAACTAACATATAGTAGATGCACAATAAATACTTCTTGAATATATGTATATGAGAAGTCTCTAATCATGTGAACTCATAAAGTAAGTGAAAATGAATAATGATACACAAAAAGTAAAAAAAGACCAACTGATAAAGAACAGATTATAGAACCAGCATTCAAATATTGGAGACCCAATATATTATTACATATACACACAGAATATCAGGGGACTTTTTGGTTCACTTTTAATGATTACAATTCCATAACATTTCTACTCTTCTGTTTCTTATTAAAAGGGAAAACTCCACACCCCAAGTTCAGTCCCAAAATCTTTCCATGCACAATAGAGTTTATAAACAATTGGAGAATGAACCACTAGATGCATTTATTCCAAAACTATGCTCCCTTTCAAGTCTAATAGTTCTTTGCTTTTCATAAAAATGTGTTTATCTAATTATCAGATGGTTCAATTGAGAACATTTTACCCATTAGCTATTCAGATGAATACAAACATCACAATAGGGTTGGGTTGAAAATATTGCTATAAGGAAATGATATAATGTTAAAACAACAAGAAAGGAGTAGCAATAACAATAACAAAATGTAGGCAAGATATTAAGAGAATAAAATCTTCTGCTTTGTGACCATTGCAATACTGCTAACAAATAAGATAGTGGAGGGTCTTTCTCTCCTTCAGGAAGATGGCAATATTTCTATCTGGAGTGGGGTGCATAGTGGCCAGTACCTGAGGACAAAACTACCTTAATGTGGAATACAGAAAAATATCTGGAATTAAGGTTGGTGAGGGAGTTTTAGCAACATGGAAGACTAATCAGTGCTAAACTTTACATGGCAAACCCAACTGACAGCCAAGAGGACTGCAAATAAAAGACATTCACAGCTCTTTGTTTTCTAAATATTTCAGACAGATTTAGGTAGAGGGTGAGTTTAAAAACACAGATTCATTAATATGTTAACTCTATTGCATCTCAATATTAGTTTATTTAAGAAAAAAATATATATTAAGAAAAGTAAACATACTAGGATAATAGATAAAACCAAATATAGAAGCAAGATGCTTGAGAGGTATGTTAGACATCAATAGTGTAAGTAGAGTATGTAGGTACTGAATGAAAATTGACAGAGAAAAGACCAAGAGGTAACAAATATTCATGATACACTTTCATGGGACACATGGAGAAGACGATGATAATGACACAGCAAAACTCACGAGTCACACAAGACATTCAGCATGGACGTGTTCTCTATTTGTGACCCCCATTCTGGTCATATTGATTCTGGCCCCAAATGACTTTGCCCTACATAACCAATAGCTGTTCAACATGTATTTTTTCCCCCTGTGTTTCACTCATACAGAAAATGCATACTGGTTGCATTGCAAGCACCTTTTATCTGCTAAACCCTTTCGTCAACCTCACCATGAGAGGAGACAGAAAAGAGAGTGAAAGACAGGGCATATGAGCATGGCTAGTGAAACAAGTATCCAGGTAGCAAGCCACTTCTCCCATCTGTTATCAGTGTGTTATCTTACTATTTGTTACCTTTCTCATGCCCCCTGTATTTTTTTTTTAAGATTTTATTTATTTATTTGACAGACAGAGATCACAAGTAGGCAGAGAGGCAGGCAGAGAGAGAGAGGAGGAAGCAGGCTTCCTGCTGAGCAGAGAGCCCGATGTGGGGCTCGATCCCAGGACCCTGGGATCATGACCTGAGCCGAAAGCAGAGGCTTTAACCCACTGAGCCACCCAGGCTCCCCCCCCCCCTGTATTTTTGCTACCATTTTTAAGTTCATTCAATAACCTGTGGGATTCATGTATCTTAATTCACTCAGTGAGGCTTTTTGTTCTGTGACCTCTGGGATAGCCTGCTGGAGCAAATGTGGAGGCTACGGTTACACCATTGTATTTTCTCATATGACAGACAACCTCATCTGATGATCAACAGCAATGTGTCCTATCATTGGTCATCATAATATAATAAATTTGTTACTGCAGCTTTGATGGTGCCTTCCACAGAGCAGGAGTATTAAAAAACTAATGTTAATAGAATGAAATTGATCATTTAAATCACCTCGTAAATTGGTCCAAGGAAGTATTTTTCAATGCAAAAATAAAATGTTTGCTTGACAGTATATATTTTCTTTCCAATTAAATAAAATTCATATTATAGCATATTGTTATTTAATAGGTTGGCTCAAGATCTAGGAAAGCTAATAAATCTAGCAGAAGGATAGATTAGGGCATACTGTGAGAGAAAGGCAACCACAAATAGCTCGAGGCAATAACTACAGTAACTGAAGTTACCAACCAAGAACAGCTTTTTAAAATACAGGGTAGAGAAGCTTTTGTTCTACATTGATCTTTGAAACAGGATTTGGGATGACCAAAAAAAAAAAAAAAAAAAGGAAGTAAGTGTGCATGTTTGCATGCACATATGCTTGTGTGTTACACTCATATCAATAAATTAGCAAATATTTAGGTTGACATTACCAAAATTACTTTACTATTTAGCTAAACAGGGTGGAGGGCAGATTGGGAGGGTGAATAGTAATAGTTATAAAGGGCAGAAATGCCAATTTCATGATAAGAAGTAAGGGAGGGAACATCTAGGTTCTTTCCATAGTTTGGCTATTGTGGACATTGCTGCTATAAACATTCGGGTGCACGTGCCCCTTTGGATCACTACGTTTGTATCTTTAGGGTAAATACCCAATAGTGCAATTGCTGGGTCATAGGGCAGACAAGATGGATGGAACTAGAGCGTATCATGCTTAGCGAAATAAGTCAAGCAGAGAAAGACAACTATCATATGATCTCCCTGATATGAGGAAGTGGTGATGCAACATGGAGGCTTAAGTGGGTAGGCGAAGAATCAATGAAACAAGATGGGATTGGGAGGGAGACAAACCATAAGTGACTCTTAATCTCACAAAACAAACTGAGGGTTGCTGGGGGTAGGGGGTTTGGGAGAAGGGGGTGGGATTATGGACATTGGGGAGGGTATGTGCTTTGGTGAGTGCTGTGAAGTGAGTAAACCTGGTGATTCACAGACCTGTACCCCTGGGGATAAAAATATTTGTTTATAAAAAATAAAAAATTAATTAAAAAAAAATTAAAAAAAAAAGAAGTAAGGGAGGGAGAACAGTTTTGATTGTGATATGCAGATGATTTAAGGCAACTAAAAACAAATACAAAAAACAAATATAAATACACCGAAGGTCAGAATTAAGAGAGAGAGAACAAGAAAAGACAGGAAAATGGAATAGAGGGCGAGAAGATTCAAGAACCAAGGCCCTTCCGTGGAATGTACAGTCGGAGAAAGGACGAGGGAGGAGAGGAAGTGAAAGGAAGGAGGGAAGGAAAGAAAGAAAGCACTGCAGTTGTCGGGGACCTTGCGCTGACTGCTTCTGAATCTAAAAGCCCAGAAAGAACTGCAGCTACATATGATACATATTCTTGCTTGAGTGATTAATGAAAGTCTAACTTGACTCCCTAGTTGATGAAGCTAAAAATTATAAATCATACTTCCTTTTTTTTTTCTTTAGTTCAGGCGACAAGATACAGATAGTGTCACAAACCATTGTATTTCGAATGTTTAAGGGTCTGATTTTTTTGGTTACATTACCCGGGACCCCTACCTCTTCTCTCCTGCTTCCTGATGTCTGCCTTTGGCCCATTTCACTCTCAACAACACCTCCACATCTACGACTAAATTGCTAGGCAGGCAGATCAAACCAAAATGCTTCTGTGCCTTGGATACAAGGAGGAACAGAACAGAAGTTATTAGTAGAAAATTAAATTTGGTGAATAAGTATAAAATTTAGTTACCCTGAGTTGTTCTGTTTCTATTTCTATGAGCAATTGAGAAGTTCCTGCATTGATAACTTCATATTTTCTCCAAAATCCATCAAATTAGTAGGGGCATTGAGAATGGGTCAGCAGGTAAACCAAACTGGATTGCATTTACTGGTTCACCATCATTGGGTACGAGGCATGTGACCTTGGCAAGTGTTGTAAACATTATGATTCTGTTTTCTCCATAAAATGCACACACTGAATGAACACACTGTAACAAATTCTGTGGCATTTTAACAGTCCTACTAAAGAGGATGAAATATATCAGTGTTCAAAACATGTTAGAAACTTTCCTTCCTTCCTTGTCTAAGTAAAGCAAAAAACCAAAATTTAATAATTTACTTATTTTCACTTTATTACCTTTGTAAAAAAAATTAAGGATAAGAGTACTCCTAGTACTCTATGCTGATGCAGTAACTTGAACAATTCTATAGCATAATCTATCCAAAATTCTTGTTAAACAAACTGTACTCTTTGAGGTTCTGCATCAAGGGTTAAGATTCTTCCACACAAGAGACTACACAAATAGGAAGCTTTCTTTCCAAAGATCACGACCAAAAAAAAAAAAAAAAAAAAAAAATACATACATATATGTATATGTATATGTATATGTGTATATATATATATTTTTCTATCAGAGAGAACAAAATGGTTTATGAATATCTGTAAAAAATACAATGCATGGTATATATATTGAAAAATATTTCAAATTCGGATGCATATTTTTATAGATGGTTTTACTTTGATTTTGTTAAACAGTAGTTTTATTCTTTAGTGTTTTAATTTAATATTCTTAAGAAGAACTGACCACACGTCAAATTTTAACTTATTATATATAATTTCTTAGGCATTTATATTTGTTTACTCTTGCTGCCATAAAAAATTACCACAAATTATTATCTTACAGTGCGCTAGATCAAAAGTCCTGCACTAGTCTTACTGAGCTAAAATTAAGATTTAATCAGAACTACATTCTTTTCTAGAGACTCTTGAGGAGAATCAGTTTCCCAGTTATTCAGGGCATTGGGAAAATGCAGTTGCTTATGATTGTAGGATTGAGGTTCCTTTTAACCTTGCTGGTTATGAACTAGAGATTGACTGCCAAGATGTTTAAACTTTAGAGGGACACTCTCCCATGAGTCCTTTCCATGCGTATTCCTATGGTTATGTCTTTCTGAAAAAAAAAAAAATAATAGTTTGTCATGATTTCTTTTATAATATTCAGAAAATTCACCTTTGTACAGAATTTGTTTTCATTAAAATTATGCCTAGATGTCTAAAGAATACCTAAAAGTTGTGTTAAAAATTAAACAACTTTGGAAATAAGGTAAATAACCTCAAGGTTTTCCTCATTAAATGAATATCCATCTTTGCCATAATTCATTTGAATTTCCATTACTCTTCTTGAGAGTAAAATAAAAATGCATCATTGAGATCATTTTTATAAAAAATTATATGTTGACTAATCACTTAAGATTATACTGATTTGTAAATGATGCTATGTGTGAGCTAACAGATTACATGTCTTCTGATAATATATAAGAATATACATAATAAATTGAGAATAGTCAAAGGCTTACTTATAAATTTAATACCATAGCCATTATAAGTTTGAAAAAAATTGAATTTGTGTGTGCGCTTCTATTTTCTTCTGTTTAATGGCAGAAATTAACCTTGATTTATAGTTTATACTTTTGACACGTATTTTTCTTTTCTGAGTAGAATTATTTTCTTTTTTTATATGCATATGCATATATATGCATATGTATATACATGTATACACATGTAAGGATAATAATCCAAAGTATTTTGAAAAAAGGATAAATTACTTTGGGGTCCCTCTCCGATTATATTCTTCCTTAGGCCAATAAAACCTTTATTTTCAGGTCTTTCCATTTTGGGTTTTTCTTTTGGGGGAGCGTGGAGTGGGAGTGGTTGACTGTAAACCATTCCAAATATTTTCTATTATTTATTAAACAAGACTAAATTATAAAAACATACTTATTATCCTGGATAAAGAACATAATTACATCTTTTTTTTCCCCCTTCTTATTCTTTTTCTTGTGGTTGTTGCTATTTTTTTTATTTAGGAGTTTCAAACTCATTCATCTCTAGAGGTGCTTTGATCACCTGGGAGAAAGTGTGTGGGAGTTAATTCTGGTGTAGCAGATATGACTGTTTATGGCCCACCACCTCCAAGAGGATCTTGTATTCCTAGAAAGCACCATCTTATGAACTAAAACAATTGGTTTGTTAAAAGCTGTCATACTGGACTAAGGTTATTTAAGTATAAACTTCCTGTAGTAAGTGCAACTTTAAGATAGTTCTTCTTCATGAAATGTGCTATTCCCACCTGAACAGCAGTGGACAGATGAAAAGAGCTACTTTTACTTGCCACGCTTCACACCTGACTTCCAAACAGGGAGAAGTGGTAGGAAGCAGTGATTCATCCCCAGGTATATTGCAACATCTTCCAAAGGGAAAAAACTGGTCCCACATCCTACAATCTGTCCTTTCCCCATGATCACTGCTTTGGTGCTCAACTATATAGTCACAATCACCTTAAATTTCTCCCTTCACATGGTGAGGTGACAGGGAATTGAAATTTAACACAAAAGACTCTGGACATCTTGAGGTTCCTTCATTCACTTATAAAATACTGTATAAATATCTGAAAACATGCTCTCTTAAGAGCTCTACATATCACAGCAACAACAAGTCCTAATAGAGCAATTTTTCCCAGAATTTTCTGATTTTCAAAACCACTATGGAGAGTATCAAGCATCCTTTCATCATAATAAGCAGAAGTAGTATAGGAAACATTTGAAAGAATAACAGAACAAGTGACATTTAGGTGAGTAGTTTACCCTCTACATTATGTAGAATAACACATATATAAGTTAGCTTGAGATTTACTGTTATAAAAGAAATGCTTTTCACCTATGACAAATCATTAAGCAGGAATTCCATATAATACAAGTTATTTTTATTCCATTTTATTATATTGGTATATAAATGTCTTTAGGTACTTTATATAATATATAAAATGTCTTTAGGTTTTCCTACATGCCATTCTGAAATTTTTGGTTGACTTTGAAGTAACCTGGCACTTTTCTTTGGTCACAACTTAAAATGACCCCAGGTTTCCCCAAATATTATATAATAGTTTACATTTTTGTTTTTGTAGTCCATGAGCTGATTCAATCATAATTTTAAAATGACATCAAGGGTTATTTTTATATCTAGTTTCAAAGGTCACCATGATTTTATCATTGTTTAAGTTAGCAGGATTAAATTGTCTAAGCCTACATTCATAAAAAGAATAGTATGAGATATTTCAGTTTTCTTTGTTTAAATCTTGATTATAAGGAAATCGAAAGCTGGATTCATGGGAAACATAAAAATACATTTTTCTCCTTGCATGTCTACTTTTTACAAAATGTCACAATAGCCACATTCTCTATATCTGTTCCTTTTTAAAAAAATAAACATGTCTAATTATAATATGCCATGGTGACTGACATGTATTTCATTCAATATTCAGATAGGCAGTGTTATCCCAATAAAAAAATTATTATACAGTGCTACCTATCCTGACCTTGTAGGGTATACTAATAATAGTTTTATCTTCCAAAATATTTCCATATGTGACAATTCTTATTTCCTGTGGCATTTTAAGAAAAGCAGTCCAATCAGCCATAAATATATCAGTCTACCTATAAAGGTTCACTACCCAAATGGCAATTCCATTTTCAATTTTCCTTGCTAAATAGATATTGAATATTTGAAGAAGTTTGTTTCAAAAGTCTCAAAAATGAAAATGACATTCCTGTTAGAGCGTCTTTTACTCAGGTGGGCTACCAAAGTGTCATTTGGAAAGTTACCTTGATGTCACAGTAGCCTCCAAGAACATTACCAAGCAGATTATCTGAGAAACAGGGTTATAAACCAAATTAGAATGCAGAGATTATGAGGCTTATTACATTACTTTATGACACAGCAAGCAACAAAGCAGACACGAGGGGTTGGCTAACACTTACGACAGCATGAAAGTGGGTAGAAAGAATACTCTATCTTAATACTGTATTAACCAATATTCTAATATTCTGTCTCTCTTTCTCTACACCATCTGAGGCTTCACCTGTGATCATATGTGTAAAATAACAGAGTTATGGATGAACAGAAGAATTCAGCAGACAGAAGGCAAAGCTATCACATATTCAACTCAGGGCTAACTCCTTGCCACTCCTTGGACAGCCTGATGAACAGTCATACTTTTTAACTGTTTATGGAGAACAAAACTTATGAGGCCAGAAAAACATCTTACCAGTTGTCACTAGTCAGGAGGGAGGTGCAATTTAGGGATGAAAGAGCTACGAATCTGAAAATAACACCATCTGTACTTTATGGAGAGGTCTTTCCATGCCTTTCCATCTATATGTAACATTCTTGTTTGCCCTATCATTCTAATCATATACTCCATTTATTCCACCTTAAACTAGTTTTAAAAGTTTCTGAATTTTTCATATATCTTATAAAATTTCATATTTGTATTTCATATATCTTATGAAATCTACCTATATATCACAAGCGATTATATCATTTAATATCTATAATTGGCATTTTTAGGAATTTAATGTCACATTTTGTTTGTTTTGTTTTTGCACTCTACAATAGAACTAAATATTTTCAAATATTACAGTGAAGAGTAACTACAAAAAAATAGCCTCCAAAAATTAATATCTTGCCAATTGATTTAGTCATTCATGACAAAAATGACCTTGTAACTGCAATAGCCTAGAAGCAATTTGACCTATATTGAGAAATATCATTTAGGCATAACAGATTGTTGAAGTGGTATAATATGACTACCATGCGTATTTCATTACTGTGTTAAAAATGTGTGAAGTACATGAGTTACCAGATTCTGTTTGGGCTGCTTTTTGCTCTGTGTTATAATTTTTTGGAGGAATACCAGTGCTTTGGGTTTCACTTGACTTCTTTAATGATGACTTTCTTACTAAAGTTACCTGAGCCTTTATACAATAGTCAGATTGATTCCATGCACACTTCCTTAGTGGTATACCAGAACAAAGAAATAGTTAGGTCATTAAAGTAGGAAAAAAGACATATAAAATTGTTAAGTTGGGATTGGTTCTACTGAACAACTCTTCAACCCCAGCCATTTTGGCAGTTGACTAACTCAATTCTGGCCTTATTAACATGGCCCAAACTTAGCCCTGTATCTATCTGCTTAGAATTCCTGACTGCTGTGATAACTGGCCATTTCCCTTGCTTTTAATTTCTTGCTTAACGTGTATTACTGTTATCCTAGCTAAAGTATTTGCATTTTCTAGAAACGTTTATCCCTTCAGTGATACTATCCAGGTTTTTCTAAAGAATGGCTATTTGGGGTTTGTTTTTTCATCAATTCCATATTCTTTTTCCTGATAATTCTTATAATAAAATTATTCAAAATACTCCAGTCATGTAAGAGGAAATTAAGAAAAATTAGATTTACTCTATATACAACATTTATCAATCTGGCTAACTTTAAAAGATATTGACTCACTCAGAAATATTCTTCCTTCAAGTATTGCTGTTTCTGGATAGAGAAATAAGTTTGTGGGTGATGAAAATTGGAAATTGTTGCTGAAATGATCATTGCTAACTGTAAAGCAGTCCCCAAATTCCAATTACTGGCAGCTGATAACATATGCTCTTCAACCTATCTCAGGCAACTATCAAATAGAAGAGTAGGAGAATATTTCTCTTTCTAATTATTTTTCCAACATTTTCTCATTTTTCTCTTAGGATTTAGCCAGCATGGAAGGTGATAACCTTAATGTGGTAAAGTGGTGACACATAGTTATCTAACAGGTAATCATCAGAACATGCTGGTTGAAAACTTAAAATATTTCATGCTGAAAATACGTATTTTATGATTGTCATTAGTTGGAAGATGTCACAGATACAATCTTATATTATTTGTTCTTGCATATTTAATTTTGATATTGAAATCAGTTGATACTATAAACTATCAAACAAAACTTTTAATTCATCTGCTTTCTTTATTAATTTAAATAATCTCATCACTTCAGAACATATTTTTAAAAATCCACTTCTGCAAGTAACCATATATTTTTTCATCTTATAATTTAAATTTAGTGTTACCAGCACTAATCGCAAATAGTATAAGCACAAAGAATAATCATAGACATTTTAAAAGGATAGCATTAACATAAATAGAATGTTTTATGTAAGTATATAGTGATTGTTTGTATTTGAAGAGTTATATATGATGACTTAGTAAATAGATGTTCTCCTCGATACACTAGTAACTTCAGATAAATATATTAATAAATTCTAAGACAATAATGGATACTTTATTTTCCATTCTGAAATTTCAATGATTTGTAGATTTTAAGATGAAATGGAGGTCAAATGACTGAGTTTATGATTTACTGTAATATTTCCCTTTTTGTTCTAATCTTAATGTACACTCCCAGAGTTGTAGTTCAGAATAATAATTCCTTTAAGTACTGGTCCATAGCTAAGGAGTTGCTTTTCTTTTCTTTTTTTCTTTTCTTTTCTTTTTTTTCCCTTCTTTTCCTTTTCTTTCCTTTCTTTTCCTTTCTCCTTGTTTGTTTGTCTTGAGCAATTATATTATGCTCTTCATGCTGTTTAGGGTCTGACAAGACTTTAATCAAGATGTTAGCTGAGTTCCCTTCTATAGCTTGGGGTCCTCCTCCAACTTTATATTACTGCGACAGGCTTCTTCTTAACTCTAGGGTCTCACCTCCATTTTTTAGATAGCTTATAACTCTGAATTCTTTCTCTGACCCTTTAAGTGTAAATATTCAAAAGCCAGTTTTACTACCCAGGAATATCATTCTCAAGAACCTGAACACCTATTGAAAGGATCATATGGTTCTTATCTTTTCTTTTATTAGTGTGCTGTATCATGTTGATTTGTGAATATTGAATCATGCTTGTGGCCCAGGAATAAATTCCACTTGATGGTGGTGAATGATTCTTTTAATGTGTTGGTAGAGTCCGTTTGCTAGTACTTTGTTGAGAATTTTTGCATCCATGTTCATGGGATACTGGCCTCTAGTTCTCTGTTTTAGTGGAGTTCTCTGGTTTTGGAATCAGGGTAATGCTGGCCTCACAGAATGAATTTGAAAATTTTCCTTCCATTTCTATTTTTGGAATATTCTGAGAAGAACAGATATTAACTCTTCTTTAAATGTTTGGCAGAATTCCCCTGCTATGATGTGAATGGAACTAGAGTAGTATGTTAAGCAAAATAAGTCAGTCAGACAAAGACAAATATCATATGATTTCACTCATATGTGTAATTTAAGAAACAAAATAGATTTACATAGGAAAAAAGAAGAGAGGCAACCCGGGAAACAGACTCTTAACTATGGAAAACAAACAGGGTTGCTGGAGGGGAGATGAGTGGGGGGATGTGTTAGATGGCTGATGGGTGGGGTACCTGGGTGACTTAGTCAGCTAACTCTCTGTCTTTCGCTCAGATCATGATCCCAGGGTCCTGGGATCAGACCCCACACGGAGTTCCCTGCTCAGTGAGGAGTCTGGTTCTTCCTTTCCTGCTCACCCATGCTATCTCTGTCTCTCACAAACAAATAAATAAAATCTTTTTAAAAATATAAATAAATAAATAGGTGATGGGTATTAAGGAGGGCACTTTTTGTGATCAGCACTGAGTGTTGTATGTAAGTGATGAATCACTAAATTGTACACCTGAAACTAATATTACACTGTATATTAACTAACTGGAATTTATTTATTTTTAAAAGATTATTTATTTGAGAGCGAGAGAACACAGAGGAAGAGTAAGTGGGAGAAGCAGACTTCCCACTGAGCAGAGAAACTGTTGTGGGGCTCCACCCTGAGACCATGACCTAAGCCAAAGGCAGATGCTTAACTGACTGAGCCCCCCAGGTGCCCCAACTAAATGAAATTTAAATAAAACATTGGAGAAAAAAGAAAGAAAAAAGAACTTGAAAACCATCTCTTTAAAATGGAATCACCAAGGATGATAGAGCTCCTGCCTCCCAGTCTCTGTACAAGGGTAGGAGCCTAACTTCAGTGGGAGTCGTGCTTCAAGTTGCTGTGTGATGGGCTTTAAGGAGGGCATGTGATGTAATGAGCATTGCATCTGAGGAATCACTGAACTCTGCCTCTGAAACTATACTATATGTTTATTAACTGAATTTAAATAAATTAAATGTTTAAAAAGTTACAAAACTACCTCTTCTCACAAAGATATGCTTACCTTTCCTTTGAAAAAGGCCAATTAGCAGAGATGAACTTGCTAGTTGTCTATTGTTGACCTGAATTTTGTCTTAAAAAAGAATCGAAGATGCTTATATTCCTTTGAAGAATTTTTAAATTGTTCTAGTCTGTGTTATTGATGGAATTATATGGCCCAGCTCACCTCCAATTTATATACTGAAGCACTAACTCTCAGTATCACAATATTCGGAGATAGGGCCTTTGCAGAGCTACTTAAATTAAATGAGGTAACAGCATGGGGGCCCTAATACAATAGGACTGGTGTCCTTATATGAGAAATAAGGGATATACCAGAGTTCTTTCTTTCTCTCCTTCCTCAACAAACCACAAACCAATCCTGATAACATCTTGATCTTGAACTTCTAGCCTCCAGAATTGTTAGAAAACAAATATCTCCTCTTTAAGTCACCTGGCCTCTGTTGCTTTGTTATGGTAGCCCAAACTGAGTAAGATAGACTGGAGCCCCATTAACACATTCACATGGCTCTTTTGGAAGTGACTGCAACACTTGACTTCTGGCAGTATCAGGCCCTTGTTTTTTTTTGTTTGTTTGTTTTTGTTTTTGTTTTTGTTTTTCATTTTCTTTTTTAAGAATTAAGTGAGAAAATATATGTGAAGTCCTTTTGAACAAAAGTACACTATTTGCATTTCTAGAAGAAAAGATTTCTATAGGGACTTGAATTTAAGAATCAATAATTTGTGATTATTAGGACAGATTGTTTTGTCCTTAGGGAGTTTATAGTATACAAACCAAAATACACAGTTAATAAATAATAAATGTTATGAATCTAAACAGGGGGCATTAACACACACACCATGTGTCCTATACATTTTAGAGATGCTAACAACAAATTCTGTCAAATTAAATACAAATGAAACTACTAAAAAGTGTTAAACATGAAAGATTAAGGAAAATATAATTCACATTTAATTTCAGTGGCAAGAAAAATAAGATATGGAGTGCATTATTGATTTCATTGTAATTAATTTGCTCTTTTGTTCTTGCATATTAGAAATAGTTCTTGATGAGTTATTATTGATCATTCAATTAAATGGTGCATTTATAGAGACCAAAAAGGTAAAATAACATCTGTAAATATTTTTATCCTCAAAACTTTGTGCCTAACAGATATGATTTTACAGAAACTATAAGACAAACATAAACAGTCACTTTCATTAAATTACATTTTTAAAATTTAAAAAAAGAATTACCTATATTTGTCTAAGTTATTATATTAAAATATTCTTACCATTAAATTTATTCATACTTTCAATCAATTGATTTTCACATTTTTTATGTTAGGTATTTGTAAAGCCTATATATGGGGATACTGGCTATTCAAAAACAATGTTTTGTTTTGTTTTGTTTTTTAGATTTTATTTATCTACGTGACAAAGACACAGTGAGAGAGAGAACACAAGCAGGGGGAGTGGGAGAGGGAGAAGCAGACTTCCTGCTAAGCAGGGAGTCTGAAGCAGGGCTCAATTCCAGGACCCTGGGATCATAACCTGAGCCGAAGGCAGAGGCTTTAACCCACTGAGCCACCCAGGCACTCCAGCAGGGATCTTTCTAAAACAACAAGGGATTGAACTCTACAAATTAGACAATATATGGGAAAGAGTATCATATTAAAAAAACCAAGCAATCCCAAAGACCCTGAAGAAGAAATGAGTAATAGCATTGTTAGAATAGCCTGGTGACCATGAGTGTATCAAGAGAAGAGTGAGTGAGATTAGAAGCATTGGGAAACGAGGTTGTAAATATTAGCAGGGGCAAATTCAAGATTACATAAGGACACAAAGCCCGAGTAGTAGAGTGTAGTTGGTGAGAATTGGTGGATATCAGATATGATTTGAAGGTAGAACAAACAACAATATCTGACAAAGTGGCTATAAAAGAGAGGCAAGAAAGACCCTTGGATTTACTTGTTTAGAAAGTGGATAAACTGTGCTATCACTTACTGAGAAGAAAAATACCAGAGAAGCAGCAGCTTAGGTTGTGTGGGAGGGGTGGGGGTGGAGTGAAAGCTTGGCTTTGAATATTTTGAATGTAAGATATTTACTAGGCACCAAAATGGATATATCAAATAGGCAACTGTAAATATAAACCTAGAATTTAGATAAGAATATGGGATGGAATTAATACACGGGAGTCATCATTATACTGATAGAACTTTAAAACCTTGGAATTAGAAATGACTACCAAGACAGTAATATAAATGAAGAGTGTATAAAGAGTTAAACTCTGGTGAATTCCAATGTTTAAAGATAAGAGAAAAAGATTGGGTAAGAATGACTAAGAAGGATAGGTCATATGCTATATATTTCTGTGTTATCTAGAAGTGAATTGAAGAACGTGTTTCAAGGAAGAATTGCTGAATGTGAGAGTAAGCTGAGAATACTCAGTGTATCCAAGATAAAGGTCATTGTTGTCTTTGACAAAGGACATTTTGGTAGAATTGTAAGGATAAAACCCAATTGAAGAAAAAAGGTTGTAAATAGAGGGCACAGAAATTTCAGAATGAAAATTAAAAAGGAAAAAACAGTAATAACTTCTGAGTTGTTTGTCTACAATAAGGTACAGAAATATGAATCAGAAACTTGGGGAAAGAAGAGTCTGTAGAAAAATAAGACTGATATTTTTGTTCCTAAGATGGAAGCTATTTTACCGATGAGGATTTTGATAGGAAGTTAACTTGAATGCCTTTTTAGCTCCATGATGGCAAAACATGCCCTTTCTGGATTCCACTTACTTCCTGTGGTTCCACAGATGGATCACTGCAGATCAGACAGTTAAATGAAAAGGAGGTGGTTGCAGTTCGGGACATAAAAACTTGGAGCTATGCTTCTATCACTCATGAAAGTATCTTCAGTTTCAGAGTCAACTGTAGCTACTCTGTAAGGAGCAACATCTTCCCAGTTACTGTACTGGTTCTTACTCTCCCTCAACCCTTCCAGACACCTTGCCTGAATCCCTCACTCCAGGACTTCAGACTGCTGTAGATAAAAAACAACAGCTCCAACCACACTGCTGATAACTACCAAGTGATGGTTACTTCACGATACCATTAATGTGGAGGTCTCCTTCTGTCACAGAACAGGCTCTTACCTAGGCTGATCCTGTGTCAGTGTTGAGCCATACCCAGTACAAATCTTCTGCATCAGCTACAATGGCTCATGCCAGAGATAATTAACCAACCCAACAGGTCCTTGTACAGAAAGCTTGGGTCTACCATTTCCTTCTCACCACCAGCACTTCAGCATTTTCATTTCCATCATTGCAGACTCCATAGCAAAGCTAGGACTTAGGACACTGGTGTAGCTGTACTGCATGGCACTGGTTTGTCAGCCTACTAGGTGGGACACCATCCTGTATGATGACTTGTCATGAAGGTGAAGTGTTGATGTCCATTTTTAGAACAGTACTTTCAACATTTCTAGTAAGAATCCCATAATTCTATTCCAAGCCACTAAGGACTCTTGAGAGAAACCCGACAAATATTCAAGTTCTCCTATAGCCTCCATAGCTCTGACAGTGTGGAGCCCTACTTCATGATCAGGAAATAGACACGAATTACTCAGAGCAAATGTATTAATGAAAACAGATTACATTTAAAAAGATAGGGTTGGCCCTCTAGGGCATGCCATTTTTAGCTGTCTGCCTGCATCAATGGCTGCCGGGATTGAAAGTGAGAATTTAGTTTTTGGGTACTGTTGGAATGAAGCATATTTGCATGACTTTTACCTTCCTGAACTGATAAGAAGCTTGAGTACCAGAAAAAAATAGTCTTGAAGCTAGGATGTAAACATAGCAGATGGAGCTTGCTCCCTAGAGATTCTTGACATTTGGAGAAAGTAGAAAATAACCCCATGGAATTTTTCTTAAGCTTCTTAATTCAAACAAACAAACAAACAAAACTAAACTAAATATTTGGAATTGCTTACTGACCATCTTATTCCTGAAATTTGCAACTTATAGAGAGATCTGGCAGAATGAGGGCTTCCTGAAAGCACATTAGCAGGTGGAAGATGGTTAAGCTACCCTTCTGCCAACCAACAGGAAACAGTAGCTTCGTTAGTACCTTGTTGTAGTGCCACCACACTTGTGGTATTCCAACAATTAGAACTGAGTTCAATGAGCTGAAAAATAAAAGTCACCACTGACAAAGACTATCAGCCAGAATAAGAACATAAACTTACTCATTTGGAGCACTTGGAAAAGTCAGAAGACTGTCTTATTAAACAAATTAACATAAATATTAAACTGTTAAGGCTATGTATTAGCTCTCTATTGTTGCATAATCAGTATCATAAACTTATATCATAAAAATATACGCTTGTTATCCCAAAACTTCTGGGCATCAAAACTTGGCCATAACTTACCTAGGTTCTCTGCAAGGTTACAAGCAATGTGTTTTCCAGAGATGGATTCTTACGTAGAGGCTCAGCTGAAGCTCCTCCTCCTCCCCCTCCTTCTTCTCTTTCCTCTCCTTCTTCTCCATCTTCTCCATCCTCTTCTTCTCCTCTACCTCCTCTTCTTGTTTTTTTGGTAAATCTGAGGATCCTGGCTTTTTCCTACCTATAGGCAGCTCTCAGCTCCTAGAGGTTACCTGCTATTTCTTATCAGATGGTGACTTACTTCATCAGAAGAATAAGGAGAATCACTAGAGAGACACTGCTGAAAAGACAGAATGCTACTTAACATGGCATAATGAAGGGTGCAATGTCCCTTAGATTAGCAAAGAAAGTTGCAGGTCCAGGAAGGGGAAAGAATTATGCAAAGGCACGATCACCATGTGACAGGGAACATGTGTGACATTTTATAGTGTCCTGTACACAAAAGATAAATACAGCAAGTGTTTTGAAGCTAAAATAAGAACCGGAATGTGCATCAAAATGATTCATTGGCTGAACAAAAGTATATTTTTAAGGACTTTGCATATTATGATGTTATCTGTCTCTAGAGAGGGCTCACTCTTTTCACTGCTAGCCAGGGAAAAGTGGGGTGGATCATCTTAATCCAGTCAGGGATTGAGATAAATTGAAGCTGGGTTGCAGTTAGTGTGAGACTTATTTTATATCTGCTTTGATCCTTTTCATAGGGTATAGTTTAGGGCTTTCAACTAAGAGCCTGATGTTTCACCAGGGACCCTTTCTAGAAGGGTTCTGTATTTTAATCTTTCTTCCTAGAACCAAGACTGAAACAAAATCCCTCCTCCACTTACTCAGAATTTTCAGGCTTATATTAAATCTCCCACTCTATACAGCTTCTGCATCACCAACTGTTTCCAGGTAAAAAGCTGCAGATCATTAGCTAGCCTTTCTGAATTATCTCTACCTTGTAATCTTTGCTCCTCCAATTCTGTTAGCTCCAGGCTTCTGATACCACCACATACTGTTTTTAAATATTATCTCAATTTTGAAGTGGTTTCTAGAAATATTGGTCTTTCAAAAACTTTTTTTTTATTATAGTAAATCAGAAGACTTTAATTCTGTATCTAAAAAAAATTATACACCTCACTTCCCCCATTCTTCCTGTCATTTTATTTCCTCATATTTCTCTCTTTATTCTGAGTCCATTTTCCCCTAAGAGTATAGAGAAGTATATTATCCCATCCAAGTACTAACCAGGCCCGGCCCTGCTTAGCTTCCGAGATCTGTTGAGATCGGGTACGTTCAGGGTGGTATGGCTGTAGACTAGAGAAGTATATTCTTTATTTTGTTTGTGTTTTTTTTTGTTTTGTTTTATTTACTATATGCTACTTGTTTCTATCATTTCTTCTCATTTAGTGCCTATTTACTCTTCATTTGAGAATAATGTGGAAAATTCTATTTGGAATAAACTGGAAAACTAACACTCATTCTTGCATGTGTTGTCTTAAAAAAAAAAAACTCATAGAAATTCTAAATATCTCTGATCCTATGTAGATCTGTCCCACTATCTATTGCTACATAACAAACTATCCCAAAATTTATTTGCTTGAAACAATGACTATGGTATTCTTCCTTATCAGTTTGTGGGTCAGGGTTTCAGGCAGGCTGATTTTCCATTCCACACGTTGCTAATTGACGTCACTAAGTGGTTTTCAACTGGCAGAAGGGCTGCCTTCGATGATCCATGATATGCCTTGGTGTTGATAGTTCCGAGGCTGGGCTTGGTTGGGACTCTATCAGAAAATCTACAGTAAGCCTCACCTGTGTTGTCATCAGACTTCTGCCATGGCAACTCAGAAATCCCTGAGACCGTGGCCCAGGTGGAGGCTGGAGAGATTCTTTATGTCCTTGCTTCAAATGTCCCATAATATCATTTTCACTGCATTAGGTTGGTCAAATCGTTAAGACCAGCCCAGGTTCAAGGGATGGGAATTAGAACCTGCCTATGACTGGACGAGTAGCAAACAGTATGTGATCATCCTTAATACATGACAATATCACTGTTCTGTTTTTAGTGTTTGCCTCTGCCCACCTCCTGTCCCTTCCAGGGAGAACAAGTTATAAAGTGGGCTTATAAAATAGCTCATGGTAATTAATAAGTTATTATATCACATTATTTAATGCTTAATTATCACTACTTAGCTTACTCTCTATGCAGCTATAAAGCCCAGGGTTCTTTATCTCTAACACACACTGATCCATAAAGCTAGGAGAATTCTCAGGGTTAGGAGCCTTAATTAGAGTTTAAAATTATGTGTCTTATTCAAGGTGGTTATAAAACTATTTGAATCTCAGCTTTAAATCTATACTTTTATACTTTGTTTTTTGATGCTGCAATGGGGATTCTGCAATGTATAATTCTTTGTCATGTGGATTCCTTTTATGCTTTTTCTCCCTCCAGGCACTGGAGGGAGACTGAGGCCAAAGGAGGAAAGAAGGGACTTACAAATGCTCGTTGTTCCTATTAGTGTCACTTTACCAATGTTGCTTCTCCCTGATTGCAGTAGTGGTTTTGAATTCCTAGCATAGTTTGGCTTTTTCTGAACCATCCTCATTACCATCCCTCCCCTCTGGGGAGTTAACCAGAATTAAGCTGACTTCCAGCTCTACATGACCCACCATCTGAAGAAATGTGATGCCAGCACATACAGATGATGCTATCTCCTGAATTGTGTCTCAGCCTTGGTTCTTTGGGACCTTGCTTTGAGCTTCTAAAGTACTAGGCATTACTCCTTGCTCTGAGATCTTAGTTATTATCTTATAGGACCCCTCCTGGCCCCATTTGATTTACCAGACTAGTTTGGCCTGATTCCCAAATCTGAGTAGATATTCTTGGCCTCTAGGTTCTGAGAACTCCAAAGCTTTTACCCATTTCAAAAGGCAATACTTATTCTCTCATTTATTCCTTCTGCCTTACTTCATTTTTTTCTCTTCTGCCATTTAAGTTCTCCAATACTTGTTTAACCATTACACTTTCTCTGTTGAGATAGCTAATGTAGTTTCTGTTTTTCTAACTGAATTCTCACTGATAAGTTGTACTGATCCTCTTTCCTTCTTCATTCCCTTATCAGTTGCCTTGGGAAAATACAATTCAAAATTCTGACACATTTGTGGTGGCTCACTCAACTTTCTTCAATCCACTTGATACTTCTGAAAGAACCCAATGCATGTAAAAAGTCCTTTTCGGCTTAGAAGAACTTCTGTGCTAAACCCAGCCTGATACAGGATACGTGAGCAGGAGAAAATAACTAAGATCAAGGCCTAAGAGAAAACACCTAATAGTAAATCATTTTTACTCTGTATCTGTTTCCTTTCTGTTACTAATAACATTTTCTAGAAGCACTTGCATAATAGTTTCTCTCTTTTCAGGAGTGATTCTTCACTCCTGACCTGGCTACTCAACTTCAACTGCAGAGTAAACTTACTCTGGGTGTGTATCTTCTGTCCTCCCTTGTCTAGGTGACAAATACATTAAATTGAGCATGTACAAAGTACTGTAAAACATTTTATTGAATTTTTAGATAATAGATAAATAATTCTGTACAAGGAGCTTCAGATAAAGCTTTGTAGGCACAAGGATATTTTATTGAAGGGCTGTGTTGGAATTCCTAGGGTTAAGGGATAGAGAATGTGGATGCTGAAAAAACTACATGAAACTACATGAAAACCATATTATTGGATCAATCCTTGGTTTATTCATTTAGATTTTGAACAAGTCTTTTATCAGTAAGTAATAAATTCAAAATTTATTCAGATTTTATCATATTTCTTTATCATAGTACTTTGACATAGGACTCTAATTATATGCCTCCCCCCAAAAAAGTATTTTGTTCTTTTTGCTTATGGCTTTGCACAGTCTTCTTATTCTACAGCCAATATTGCTGTTGTCTCTCCCTCAAACAGTTGATCGTCTCCTTAACTTAATCTTATTAATCTACATCTCATACTAAATATGGCTGACAAAGTTAGCAGTTTCCCTGTATACTTTATCTTCTCATCGATGGCTCCTTTTACAAGGCTTCTGTGACTGTGCTGGGAAACATCCTTCAAGGTCTTTTTACTTGTACTATTGTGCCTATTGTTCACTGCTGAGATTTTTGTGTATTGGATCACTATCATCTTTGTGTGTGAGTATTCCTTATCTAATCTAGAGTAAAAAGGGGAATGAATAAAACTAGTAATATGTTTTCATTTCTCATTAATAACAAATAATTCATTTTAATTCTATGGGACTAAAACACAAGGACGATAGGTAGAGAAATAGTGAGAAACAACTGAAGGAGGACAATTTCTGGGTACTGTGAGAGGACTATAGGAGAAAAATGGGGATTCTATGTGAAACTTAAAGGGCTATTAATGGCAGTGCATTAAATAATCTGCTTGTGAGTTTTATTATCTGAGCAATGAGAAATACTGACAAAAGCCTTCTAGCTTCTATTTTCTAAAAGGCAGCTATTCAGGACAGTGGTTTTCTAATCTCCTATGTGAATGTAAGTTAGGGACATATTACAGAGGCCACAGCTTTAGCACCCCTTATAAATTCTTCTGGATACTGCATTTAAAATGGAATCATTAAATTGTCCTTGTAAGTCCACCAGGATTGCATGCCTGCCCAGTATAACTATGTTGACCTGACAATGAGAATAGAGTAAATCAAACCCAGGTACCCCTTATTCCAAATTCCTTGGTACTCTCCCCACTAACCTCTACTTCTTAATATAGAGTATGTTGACACAGCTCATATAATAGTATATTCAAAGTGAGAGAAAGAATAAATGTACTATTCAGATACATTCCAGTTTTAAATTTCATAAGACAAATACCTTTAGTATGGTTTAGTTTCAATATCCCAACTCACTTATTATTCAATTCACTATGCAGTGATATGAATAGAAAAAAATGAAGTTAATACCATCTACTGATCTGGCTTTCCCACTAGAGACCAGCTTTCTTACTAATTCAGTCATCTTCCTCTTACTAGATAAATTTGTGCAGCCACTCAGTCTTTTACACTAATTGAAAAAATGCTGATTTTGTGCACTGATGGACTACAAAACTTCATTGGAGAGTTTCTGTGATCATAAGTACATTTGATCATTTTAAATAGCGCTCAGGGACCAGATAGCAGAGAGACTAATTCATCTCTGTTTGGAAGGTCTGTACCCAGCATAAAGAGGCATTTCTAATTCTACTCATTACTTCTTCTGAGAAAAAGAATTTTAAGTATTTTATCAGAGTTCTAGTAAGAAAAAAATTCATTTAAATAATATAATCTAAAATCTATATCTGATTTTTGGATATCATAATTAGAATGCACAAAAACTATCAGTGGATAAAATTACTAATGGAATTTAAAGTTATCCTATTTTTATTTAAATTATATGTCAAAATTAATTTTTAAGAGGATATAATTCATGCCTTCATATCTTTCCAATCTGTGGGTACAAATAATGTTAGGATTATGTTAACATCAATAGTATATATTTTTTTGTCCTCACAGCTGTAGTTCAGCTTGTAGATCCTTGTTCTATTTGCCACTTAAAGGAGCCATACTGTTACCAACTAAATACATTTGGATACTCTTCAAGGAGATAATACTTAAGAATTTTTGTCCCGGGACTCCTGGGTGGCTCAGTTGGTTAAGCGGCTGCCTTCAGCTCGGGTCATGATCACAGGGTTCTGGGATCGAGTCCCACATTGGGCTCCTTGCTCGGCGGGGAGCCTGCTTCTCCCTTTGCCTCCACTGCCACTCTGCCTGCCTGTGCGCTCGCTCTCTCTCTCTCTCTCTCTCTGTCTGGCAAATAAATAAAATCTTTAAAAAAAATTTAAAAATTAAAAAAAATTTTTTTAAAAAGAATTTTTGTCCCCAAATATGTCTGGATTGGTAATAATTGCCATTCTCCAAACACTGTATTTACTTGTATTCTGAAGCATTATTGTTTTCCTTGAAAAATGATTATGTGGCAGGCTTTACATTTTAGATGCTAGGAGTTTAATTATAAATAAGAACATAAAGGAAAGACTCTGCTCTTATGAACTGTGCATCTTCAGAAGATGATAAGAGATGAATAATAAATAAGGAGACATAAAAAGAAAAGGAAGGAAATTGTAAATGAGATGAGAAAATGAATAGGTGGATGTAGTAGAGAGTGATAGGGACAGATGCTTTTTTATACAGGAGAATCAGAGAAAGACTTCCTGAAAAAATGATTCGTAGTGAAACTTAAGGAATGAAGAGAAGCTAGCCGTCAAACACAAACAAAATAAACATGAACCAAAACTAGAGAAAAAGTGAAGGTAGCAGGTACTGCTAATGAAAATCACATAAGAGAGAATAAATGGGTTGAATTAAAAAAAACAAAATAAAACAAACAAACAAACATAAAGTTGATGAGCAAACTGTAACCAGAACTTCTGAATCACTCAAGGAAACAGTTAAATATGTGGTTTTCTCCCACAGCTCCCTGACATAGCATCCTTTCTCTAGGTCTGTGAAAGATAAACTGCTTTCCTACTCCTTTTAAAAGCAGAATCTTGGGGTGCCTGGGTGGCTCAGTGGGTTAAGCCACTGCCTTCGGCTCAGGTAATGGTCTCAGGGTCCTGGGATCAAGTCCCACATTGGGCTCTCTGCTCAGCAGGGGCCCTGTTTCCCTCTCTCTCTCTCTCTGCCTGCCTCTCCATCTACTTGTGATCTCTCTCTGTCAAATAAATAAATAAAATCTTAAACAAAATTCATTGTTAAAAACAGAATCTTATATGATGTATAAGTATCTGTCATGGTCCTATTAAAAAATAGAAACTAGTTCGAATAATTCAAGAGAAAATAATAAAAGGACAACTTTTAGACGTTTGGGGGAAGTTGACACCCAATCAGGGGTATTAAAGTAACCAGACTAACAATATCTAAAATTGCTATCACCACTAAAATAAAGAGATAAACTTTTAATCCAGAGAGAGTTAGAATTTTTGAGTAGTGGACAAAAGGAAATAAAATTAGTCCTAGAGAGATTCAGCAGCTGCCAAACACAGCCTGGAGCAGAGGGCAAGAGGGGAATACTATCCCAAGCACTCTATGTCTCTCACCTCCCCATTATGTCACTGACTCCCATTGGCTGAATACAATAGCATACTAGCTTAATGGAGGAGCACAAGAAATACAAGGTCTTGGGTGCCTGGATGGCTCAGTGGGTTAAGACTCTGCCTTCAGTTCATGATCTTAGGGTCCTGGGATCAAGCCCTGCATTGGGCTGTCTGTTCAGCAGGGAGCCTGCTTCCCTCTCCCCTGCCTGCCTGTCTGCCTACTTGTGACGTCTCTGTCAAATTTATAAATAAATAAAATCTTTTAAAAAATACTACAATGGTAGATACATGTCATCATAAATTTGTTCAAATGCATAGAATGTCCAACATCAAGAGTAAATTAATATAAACTATGGACTTCAGGTGATGATGATATGTCAATGTAGGTTTATCAGTTACAGCAAAAGTATAATTCAAGTGGGGAGATGTTAATAATGGGGAGGTATGCATGAGTGGAAGCAGAGACTAGATGGGAAATATCACTACCTTTTTTTCAATTTTGTTGAAACTTAAACTACTCTAAAACGGTGTCTTAATAAAGATGAAAAATCTGATCGTATATTTTCCCTGCTATATTTTAGACTTACTTGGCAGTTGTGATCCCTTTCTTTTTTATGATTTATCCCTTTTAGACTGGGTATGTGTAAACTATGCCTGCTTCACCATTGTATTTTAGAAGCACATACCTTGTCTAGTTTCACAAATTCACAGCTCAGGATAAGTCATATCTCAAGTCTCACCCTATCTGATTAATTAATATTTTATATCAGATTTTGGTCTAAGCCTTGATCATAGAATGGCATAAGACTTTTGGTGACTTTTGGAATAGGGTAAATATATTTTGGATGTGAGAAAGACATGAATTTGGGAGAGTAAGAAGGTAGAATGTTGTGGGCTAAATTGTGCTCCCTCAATAATTCATATATTGAAGTCCTAATCCATACTACCTCAGAATGTGACTGGTTTTTGGAGCTAGAATCTTTCCACAGGTAATTAGGTTAAAATTAGGTAATTAGGGTGAGTCATAATCCAATATGACTGGTGTCGTTATAAGAAGAGAAAATTTGGATTCAGACATGAACAAAGGGAAGACAACATAAAGACAAAGGGAGAAGATGACCATCTACAAACAGTAATGAAAGCCTGGATGGATCCTTCCCTCTTGATCCTCAGTAGACAGCAACTCTGCTGATACCCTAATCTCAGATTTTTGGATTCCAGAACTGTGAGAAAATAGATATCCATTGTTTAATTCATCCAGTCTGTGGTACTTTCTTATAATGACCTAACAATATACATTCCAAGAATTTTAATCATGAGGGCTATTAAGTAAACTGCTATCACCCAAGAAGCAAAGAATGAGACAAATTTAACGTTTTTTAAAAAGATTTTATTTATTTATTTGAGAGAGGGAATGAGCAGGAAGAGGGACAGAAGGAGAGGGAAAAGTAGACTCCCCACTGAGCAGGAAGACTGACATGGGGCTTGATTCCAGGACCCTGGGATTATGACCTGAGGCAAAGGCAGATGCTTAATCTACTTAGCCACCCAGCCATCCTGATGTCTCTAGTTTTAATACTGACTTTTTTTTTTTTTCAAATTTCATTGTTCTTTTGTGAGTGCAATACTTGGTTATTATTACTCTTGATTTAGTAAGCCATACAACGTAATCAACCAACTGTTGAAATTTTACTCAGAGGTACAAGTCAGCTTCTTTTGATATCACTTTCTTGTAAGAAATTATTATTTTACCTGAGTATTTGAAAGCAACCATAAAATGACTTGCAAAAATATGGCAATCATAGCTATAGCTCAGACAGAAAACTAAAGCCCTTCTAGCTAGTCTACAAGTTATTAGATTAGGGATGGAATCAGTTCTAGTGGTTTAAGTTAAGTATTCTTGGCTCTCTGTTTGGAAATCAATGGCAAACTATAATCATAATCTTTCCCTTAATACTGTCTGTATTATATTACTTAAGTGTGCATCCTCTCCAGAATCTTTATTGCTGCTTTAGAGTCATTGTCCTCTAAATGATGCAATAAATCACCTTCCAAAGAAAAACAAGAAAATCTGTTTGGAACAGTACTGTCAAAAACTCCATGCATGACTCAGACTTATCAGACAATGATATAAAACTATAATGATCAAATTCTGTGATAGAAATGATCTACCATTCAGCTTAATCAATGAATGATCAAAAAGAGACTGAGAATTTGAATCAACATATGAAACAATTTGTGGACCAATTATCCTCTCTCTCTGTGCTAAACAATTCTGTGACCAAATAAACTCCTTTGTTTCTGTGCTCAATAATACTTGTAACTGATGAAATAATTTAGCTACACGCTCCAGCAAATATTTGTTCCTGGAAGATCAGACTCTGGGAAAATTAAATTAGCTTAGTTGCCTATATGAATATTTTTATTATTAAGGCCTTTCCACCAATACAGTGCTACTTTGTTATAAACTCTGCTCAATTACAACTAGTCCTCTGCCAGGATAATCTGTTTTAAAATCACTGATCCTAGGTCATGAAACTCTGCATGTATTGTGTCATAAATTCTGATGAGAAAAAAAAAAAAAAACTAAACTATTATTTGTTCCATGTGATATTCTCCATGAATACCATTAAGTCCAATAACTCAGCTTTGCTTGATCTATTGGTCAATGGTTTAGACCAATTTTTTTTTTTAGAGCAATGAAGAATTTTAAGCAGGTCTAATATATGCAAATCTGCATTTAGAGAAGATTACTCTGAATACGATGTAGAGGCCAATGAATACATTTAAGCTTCTAAATTAAGAACATTTATCTTTTCTTAATTATTTTTCATGTAGACTTGCTTATAGTTAAAAAAATAGTTTTTAGATCAAATTCTAGACTTGCTTGATATTTTATGTATCAGTATAAATCAGTGCTTACATTATATAACCAGATCAACAGTAGGTTTTATGCATTTTCTATGTGATTAATATTAAGATTCAGCGTTATCAGAGCTATGGACCAAACCCAATTTCTAATAACTCTAAACAGGAATTGCCAACATGAAAGACCAGAAATCAGCAATGTTAGGGTCCATCAACCAGTCATTCAATTTTAAAGATAAAATATTAACATGAAAAATAATCAAATTATTTAATGGAAAATACACCATCTTATTGCTCACTGAAAATTTTATATAATTCACTAGTCAGGAGTTCCCATTAAATTCACACTCCTTTCAATGTACATGCAATTCATACTGCATTTAGAAGCAGTTTCAGCACATTCTTATACACTGAACTATAATCTTAACACCAACCAGCTTCTGTTCACGTTCAGAACTTGTGATTACTAGGAGCATTTCTCCTACAATTGTTCAACCCCTAAGGCTATTGATCGAGTGCCAAATCTTACTGCATTTCTCTATCTGTTTTCTCCATTTATTTTCAACTGATGTGTTCGGTTTGACCTTTGCTTTGCTCTGTAATTTTGCTTATCTGTGGTTTCTTATAATGAGTATGTCTATGACAATAAATCTTTCCTTGAACATAGTTCTTGAATTAACTATAATTTATAACAGAGTATCTTATTTACCGTGGCTTATTTTGGGTACTTCCAAATGATTATCTTAGAATTCTTAATCACTAACTGAAGTATTATTTATTTAAAAAGTCATGTGTAATCACATGTTATTTAATTTGTGATTTTTTTGTGATTTGTGTAATTTGTGACTTTTGTGATTTACGGTCATGTGGACACATGAGACTTTGAATCTGAAAGCTACGGAAATGTGTAAAACACCATATAAATTGCCACATCCTGACGGCACCCAGGAGAAGAATGAGGCACAAACAAGTCAGCTGTGAGAGAATTGAAGCAGGGGGTGACAGTAGAAGACTATCGCCTGGAACAACTCCTTAGTCTCATATTTATTAGAAAGTGAGTAACAACCAACAAAGAAGTCGGAGTAGATTACACATTGACTACGAGTCTTGTAGATATGTAAGAAGAAAGGCAAAATACATTTGATCATATGACCTATAGTGAGCAAGCCCAAACTAAGGATTGTCTGACTAACTGCTGATGCTCTCTGGGGAAGGGAAGATAGGGGGAAAATGCGGCAGGCTGCATTCTACCTGAGTGGGCCAGGCGTTCCCAGCTGCTCAGTTTTAAGGACCTATATCGTCCTCTCCCCAGAAGCCTGTTGCCAGTACATGTTTTTCTTAAAGCTATATCTAAGCATGCTTGGCAAATAGTATAAATTCTCAGAGGTTATATTTTAAGCAGTACGTTGTTCTGAGGGATGGTCACAATAAATACTAGGTGTCATATTACCATTTCACTACAATATGAATTTTCATCCTTTAGGTGAATTGTATTATATATCTTAAATCCTTTTGAAGAAATTCTTTCTGGAATCATGACAGTAGATGTTTTTGTGTAGCTATGAATGAATCTATCATTCATTTCTATGTTGCTATCCTATCCAATTGATTTCTAAATACTTCTTCCCCTTGACCCTAAATCCATTGCTTTTCTGGTTCAACCTTAAGCCATTAAAATTCCATTGACACCAGTTTCCAATATTAAAACCTTTTGTAATATAAATTTCACTGAAAATTCTATTTCTTTTTTTTTAATTTATTTATTTTCAGAAAAACAGTATTCATTATTTTTTCACCACACCCAGTGCTCCATGCAATCCGTGCCCTCTATAATACCCACCACCTGGTACCCCAATCTCCCACACCCCTGCCACTTCAAACCCCTCAGATTGTTTTTCAAAGTCCATAGTCTCTCATGATTCACCTCCCCTTCCAGTTTATCCCAGCTCCCTTCTCCTAACACCCCTTGTCCTCCATGATATTTGTTATGCTCCACAAATAAGTGAAACCATATAATAATTGACTCTCTGCTTGACTTATTTCACTCAGCATAATCTCTTCCAGTCCCATCCATGTTGCTACAAAAGTTGGGTATTTTCTACTTCTAATGTATTATTTGAAGATAATATGGAGCCAACTTTAGGAATGTCGGTGAATTTTATATGAGAGATGCTTCTTCAACTTTTCAAAATAACCTTCGAGAGGAGTGCCTCAGTGACTCAGTTGGTTAAGTGTCTACCTTCAGCTCCCTCGGATCCCAGGGTCCTGGGATCTAACCCAGCATCAGGATTCCTGCTCTACTGGGAGCCTGCTTCTTCCTCTGCCTCCGCCCCTTCCCCCTGCCCATGTTCTGTCTGACTCGTGCTCATTCTCTCTCTCAAATAAATAAAATCTTAAAACAAAACAAAACAAAAAACAACAGCCTTGGAAAGATTAATCAAAACCCATGCGACATGCATTTAATGAGTCTCTAACAGGCAAAAGTACTTTGAAACTCTCTTAAAGCTTAAGATACACAATTTAAGGGAATTAGTAAACCTAATTTAGCTCAACAACACAGTTTTGATCTTCCTTGTTGGAGCCACAACAAATCTGGTATAGTGTGGTCTCTGGTATCTATATCATGGGAAAAATTGACCTTATCTTAGATAGGCATACTCTAAACTATATTATCTAATGGTCCTTCCACATTTGGGTGGCAATTTTGGACTCATTTGGAATCATCTCAACCTTTAGATTAAAATCATATGGGATGATTTTTGAGTGCATTGCAAGAAAGGAAGTTTGAGGGTCAGCAGAGGGAGATCTAGTGGCCTTTGGTCATACTGTTTTAATAAAGCTGAAAATCTGTTTATAAATTGTAGACATCATGCAACAAATATATCTGCCCCTCCTCTATCTATCTATGTTTTTAAAAAGGTATCCAAAGTTATGCTATGTAAACTGACCTGTGAAATGTCAGTGAAAGTAGAAGCTTAAAAGCCTGTACCAAACACCCATTCTCCTTTCTCTGCATTAACAAAAGTTAAGATAGAATCTCAGTTTGCATCCCTACGATGTATATGTACTTTGAATTATAGATTCACATATTTTTAATTATTTTATTTTAATTTATTTTAGTTAACACACAGTGTTATGTTGACTTCAGGTATGCAATATAATGGTTCAACCCTTCCATATATCATCCTGTGGTTGTTAAGATAAGTGTACTACTTAATCCTCATCACTTATTTTACCCACCCCTCACTCCCGTTTGGTAACCATTAGCTTATTCTCTATAGTTAAGAAACTTTCTCTTGATTTCTCTCTCTCTCTCTAATATTAAATATTTAATATGTAAATTTTAATACTATTGCACAAGTAACAGGATAAATAAAAAATCAAATGGAAAATCAAAATATGCCTCAAAACAAAAGCAAAAGAAAACAATATTCCAAAGCCTAAGAGATGCAGAAAAAGCAGGTGTTAGAGTGGACTTTATGCTATAAAAGCTTGTATTGAGAAAAAAGTTCAAATAAACAACTTCATATTATGTCACAATAAAAAGGAGAAATTTAGTAGAGGAAGGAAATAACAAAGAAAAATCAGAAATAAATAAGAGACCAAAATAAACAATAACATAACATTGAAATTAATGTTGATTTTTTTTTAAATAAGCAAAATTATCGATGTTTTAACGATATTAGGAAAAAAAAAGAGAAAAGTCACAAAAATCAAAATGAGAAGTGGAAAAAACAAACAAACCGCAACAGATAACCACAGAAATATATTGTGATAACAGACTACTATAAAAATTATATGCTGATAAATCAGATAACTTAGGGAAAAAACCTAAATAATTCCTAAAAATCCACTGGCTACCATGATTGAATCATGAATCTTGAATCCAAGAAATAGGAGATGTTAGGCCAATAACAAGAATGAAAGTTGAAATAGGAATCAGCACAGAAAACCTAAGACCTCATAGTTTCCCTGATGAATTTTACCAAGCATTTAAAAAAAACAATAATTAATGACAATCTTTATAAAATTTTACAAATAAGAATAGAAAGAGTATATTTAAAATCACCCTATGAGGTCAATACTACCCTGATTCCAGAGCAGGATAAAAAACAATACAAGATAAAAAAGTCTAGCTTCTTTGATAAATATAAGTATTGCTACTTCAACTTTCTTTTGACATCCATTTGCATGATAAATGTTTCTCCATCCCCTCACCTTCAGTCTGCAGGTGTCTTTGGGTCTAAAATAACTTTCTTGTAGGCAGCATATATGTGGGTCTTTTTTCTTTATTTTAATCTATTCTGACACCCTATGTCTTTTGATTGGAGTTTTAGTCCATTTTCATTCTAAGTAATTGATATATATGTATATTGCCATTTTTTATTTGTTTTATCATTGTTTTTGGAGATTTTCTCTGGTCCTTTCTGGTCTTTGTCACTTTTGGCTTCTCCTTTATACTTAAAGGTCCCCTTTAATATTTGTTGCAGGGCCGGTTTGGTGGTCACAAATTCCTTTAGTTTTTGTCTGGGAATCTATTGCTCTTATTCTGGATATTAGCCTTGCCAGATAGAGTATTCTTGGCTGCAGGTTCTTCCTATTCAGCTTTTTGAATAGATAATGCTACTCCATTCTGGCTTGCCAGGTTTTCATTCAGAAATATCCAGCTAGCCTTGTGAGTTTTCCCCTGTAAGTTAAGGACTTTTTGTCTTGCTGCTTTTAAGATTTTTTTTTTCTTTGTTACCTGTATTTTGCTAATTTAACCACTGTATGTTTTGATGTTGGCCTTTTTTTTTTTTAAGATTTTATTTATTTATTTGACACAGAGAGAAATCACAAGTAGGCAGATAGGCAGGCAGAGAGAGCAGGAAAAGCAAGCTCCCTACTGAGCAGAGAACCC
Organism: Mustela nivalis; assembly: GCF_964662115.1. Lineage (NCBI taxonomy): Eukaryota > Metazoa > Chordata > Mammalia > Carnivora > Mustelidae > Mustela > Mustela nivalis. The sequence continues at coordinate 28,346,670 of NC_139024.1, forward strand.
AAGACAGAGCTTGATGCCAGGACCCTGAGATCATGACCTGACCCAAAGACAGAGGCTTAACCCATTGAGTCACTCGGGCACCCATGTTGACCTGTTTTGATGGGAATTGATTTGATGGGAGTTCTCTTCATCTCCTATATTTGGATATGTTTCCTTCTCCAGATTAGGGAATTTTTCTGTTATTTCTTGAAATAAATTTTCTGTCTTCTTTTCTCTCTCCTCTTCTGGGACTCCTATAATATGAATTGTATTATATTTGATGGAGTCAGTGAGCTCCCTGAGTCTACTCTCATGTTGCATAATTCTTTCTCTCTTTTGTTCAGCTCTATTATTTTCCATTATTTTGTCTTTTAGGTTATTAATTAATTCCCTGTTTCTTCTGGCCTGCTTTTTCATTGCTCAAGCCTGTTTCTACTCTCTTTTATTTTAACCCTCATCTCTAATTCTTTTTAAACTCTTATCTCTATGGTAAGGATCTCATTGATATCTTCTATTCTTTTTGTAAGCCCAGTGAGGATCCTTATGATTATTGTTTTAAATTCTCCATCTGACATGTTTCTTATATCTGTTTCACTTAGATCTCTGGGCTTGGCCTTATCTTAGTCTTTCATCTGGAATTTTATCTAAGTTTCAGCCTTCTTTTCTGAGTTAGAAAAGCCAGTTACGTCTCCTGCTCCAGAAAGTTATGGCCTTACGAAGAAGAGGTCATGTAGTGCCCAGGGCCGGTGCTTCAGGCCTGGTGCTTCAGGGAGTGTCTCTGGTGTGTGCTGCATACACTCTGCTATTCTATTTTGGCTGCTCTGTCATTTAGACCAGTCATCTATAGAGGTTTTCCTTTGTCTGCTGTGGGTAGTATTTGGTCCCTGATCTAAATATGGCGAGTTTTAACTAGGTGTGCTCTGGACTGCTTGTGAAATGAGATCTGACACCAACTTCACCAGAACTGAGTCCTTGCAGAGCTCTCTGGTTAAGAGACATTATGTGGGCTGGGGTTTATGTTGGTCTTCTGGGGGAGGGGCCCACTTTCCTGGGACTGAGGCAAGTTTCACTGAGAAGAGTGGTCCCAACAGAGTACAGGGTGGTGGGGCTTGGTGAATGCAAGGTAGGCGGCTAGTGTAGGTACTGAGCTACTTCCCTCACATTTATGCTGAGAGGGAAGGAAATGGAGTCAGCCAGCTCCTTTGCCCCAGAGAAGTGTCTCTGTGAATGCTGCCCCTTAGGAAAGCACTTATAGAAGAGCAAATAATCTGTACCATTGTGTGCTCCAGGCATTTTTCAGAAGCTGTTGCCACACTGTCTGTCCCAGGTTGTTTGCCTCCTTCTCTCTGGGAAAACACAGTGCCCTCCTGGCTCTATCCCAACCACACCTGCTGACATTTAATTTAAAATTCCAGTTAGGGGGCACTTAAATGGCTCAGTGGGTTAAGCCTCTACCTTCAGCTCAGGTCATAATCTCAGGGGCCTGGGATAGAGCCCGGCATCAGGCTCTCTGCTCAGCAGGGAGCCTGCTTCTCTCTCTCTGCCTGCCTTTCTGCCTACTTGCGATCTTTCTCTGTCAAAAAAATAAATAAAATATTTAAAAAAAAATAAAATTCCAGTCAGAACAGCCAAAATCAACAAGACAGTAAACAACGTGTGTTAGAGAGGATGTGGAGAAAGGGGAACCCTCTTATACTATTGGTGGGAATGCAAGTTGGTGCAGTCACTTTGGATAACAGTGTAGAGATTCCTCAAGAAATTAAAAATAGAGCTTCCCTATGACCCTGAAATTCCACTACTGTGTATTTACCCCAAAGACAAGGATATAGTGAAAAGAATGGCCATCTGTACCCCAATGTTCATAGCAGCAATAGCCACAGTCACCAAACTATGGAAAGAACCAAGATGTCCTTCAATGGATGAATGGATAAGGAAGATGTGGCCCATATACACTATGGAATATTGTGCCTCCATCAGAAAGGATGAATACCCAACTTTTGTATCAACATGGATGGGACTGGAAGGGATTATGCTGTGTGAAATAAGTCAAGCAGAGAGAGTCAGTTATTATATGGTCTCACTTATTTGTGGAGTGTAAGAAATAACATGGAGGACATGGGGAGATGGGGAGGAGAAGGGGGTTGAGGGAAATTGGAGGGGGAGATGAACCATGAGAGACTATGGACTCTGAAAAACAATCTGAGGATTTTGAAGGAGCAGGGGTTGGAAAGTTGGATCAGTCTGGTGGTCGGTATTATGGAGGGCATGTACTGCATGGAGCCCTGGGTGTGGTGCATAAACAATGAATTCTGATACACAGAAAAGAAATTTTAAAAAATTAAAAATTAAAAAAAAATAAAAATAAAATTCCAGGCTTTCAAAACATGGTGGGGGCATGAGCCTGCACTGGTCTTCTGGGGGAGGGGCCTGCCACATTGGGACTGAGGCATGCTTGATTTAGGAGGGCAGACCTGCCAAAGTGCAGGGCAGTGGGCTTTGGCATAAGCATGTAAGGCAGCTAGCACTGGCGCTGCATTGCCTCCCACCAGTGGCTGTATTTATGCTGAGAGGCAGGGAATGGTGTGGGCCAGCTCCCCTGTTTAAGAAGAGATATATATCTCTGTGAATGCTGCCTCCCATGGACACATTCAAAGAAGAGCAAATAATCTCCCCACTGTGTGCTCCAGGTGTTCAGATTGCTGTTTGCATGTCATCTTCTCCCTGGTTGTTTGTTGGAGAGAAGGCTCCAGGAGAAAGGCAGTGCCCTCAGGGCTCTATCTTAGCCAAGCCCATTGACCTTTAAAACTCCAGAATTTAGCCCTTTTGATTGCAAAAACTCACAAAATTCAGCCCCTCTCATTCTCCCACACCAATCGCTTTGGGGAAATGTTCTCTTTGTACATTCCCCTGTGTGTTTCTCTCCCTCTTAGCCTTACCCATGACCATGGTTTACCACCCCACTCCATAGCAGCCCTGATCTATTTCTCCCCTACACCATGTCTGCACACTTCCTACCTTCTTTGAGTTGGCCTTTTCTCTCCCTTTAGTTGTGGAGTCTCTTCTGCCAATCTTTAGGTTGATTTCTGGAGTATTTAGAATGATTTGGTAGTTATGTAGTTGTGTTTCTGGCGTGAAAGGAGCCTAGAGTCCTCCTACACCACTGCCATCTTGAAGAATCTCTCTTTCTTCCTCCTCCCTTTGCTCATCTGTTTTGCTTCTTAAATTCCACAATGAGTAAAATCATATGGTATTTTACTTTCTCTGACTTATTTCACTTAGCATTATACTCTCTAGCTTCATCCATATCAATGCAAATTGCAAGATTTCATTTATTTTATGGCTAAATAATATCTCATTATATCTATCTATTATCTATCATATATATATGTATATATATATACATATATATATGATCTTCTTTATTCATTCATCAATTAATGGATACTTGGGCTGCTTCCATATCTTAATTATTCTAAATAATCCTGCTATAAACATTGGAGTGTATGTAATGTATGTATCCCTTTGAATTAGTGTTTTTGTATTCTTTGGGTAAATATTTAGTAGTGGATTGTGTGATTGTTGGATCATAGGTAGTACCATTTTTAACTTTTTGAGAAACTTCCATACTATTTTCCACAGTGGCTGCACCAGGTTGTATTCCCACCAACAGTGTATGAAGATTCCTTTTTCTCCACATCCTTGCCAACACCTATTGTTTTTTGTGTTGTTGATGTTAGCCGTTCTGACAAGTGGAAGGTAATAAATACATCATTGTAGTTTTGATTTACATCTATTTTCCTCATAGTAAGTGGTTGTGTGGCCCTCTGGATGTCTTCTTTGAAGAAATGTCTGTTCATGTCTTCTGCCCAATTTAAATTCAATTTTTGGGGATGTGAGTTTTATAAGTTCTTTATATATTTTGTGTGTGTGTGTGTTTTTAAGATTTTATTTATTTGCTTGACAGACAGGGATCGCAAGTAGGCACAGAGGCAGGCATAGAGAGAGGAGAAAGCAGTTTCCCCACTGAGCAGAGAGTCTGATGTGGGGCTCGATCTCAGGACCCTGGAATCATGACTCGAGCCAAAGGCAGAGGCTTTAACCCACTGAGCCACCCAGCTGCCACAGTTCATTATATATCTTGGATAATAACCCTTTATCAGAAATGTCATTTGAAAATATCTATTACTATTTCATACGTTGCCTTTTAGTTTCCTTTGAGAAACAGAAATCTTTTTTTTTTATTTTGATGTAAACCTAATAGTTTATTTTTGCTTTTATTTCCCTTGCCTCAGGAGACCTATCTAGAAAAAAAAAAAAGTGCTATCCCAATGTCAAAGAAGTTATTGCTTGTGTTCTCTTCTAGGATTTTTATGGTTTCAGGTTTCACATTTAGATCTTTAATTAATCTTGAGTTTATTTTTGTGTATGGTGCAAGTAAAGTAAAGTTAGTAAAGCTAGATTACTAGTTTTATTCTTTTACTTATTCTTGTCCAATTTTTCCAACATTCCAACATCATTTTTTGAGAAGACTGTCTTTTTCTTATTGGATATTCTCTCCTGATTTGTTAAAGATTAATTGACCATATAGTTGTGGTTTCCCTTCTGTATTTTCTATTCTGCTCTATTGGTCTATGTGTCTATTTTTGTGTCAGTATCACACTATTTTGATTACTACAACTTTGTAGTGTAACTTCAAGTCCAGAATTCTGATGATTCCAGCTTTCTACCTATATATTTTTAAGTTATAGAGATCTGTGGAAATTCTACTGCTGCAGTCTATCTTAGCCCATCCTTTTTGACACAAATATTTGGTAAGTTCCGTTCATTTTTATGATGATCAGTAAAACTATCTTAGAGTGTTTACCTAATTTGACAAATCAATTGAGTGATCAAAGAGTAGAGTCTTGTCTCTATTATATCTTTCTTTTGTTCATTCATTTTTGTTAATTTGTTCATTGAGAATTATATTAATTTTCATCCTTCTTGGCTTTCCTTTTACTTCTTAGACAATAAGAAATCCAGCTTGCCCATGATTTCTAAAAGGGACTTTAAGTTGCCTAATAAGTTTCTCCCTGACAAAACTAATCAACATTTTTCAAACCTCCTCTTATTCATATTTTCTCTAATATTTGATTGTTCCTCTTTAGACCCCCGCTTTTTGGTTTCCAGCACATAATTTACTTTGGGATAATTATTTACCCTCTTTGGATACTCATTCACAATCTCTTGATGGTTTTCCTCCTCTTGCAAATTTTCTAAACTTAGGATTTCTCGGGTTTCATGCTTCACATTGTTTCTGTCATCAAACATTTTTTTTTAAACAATCTTACTCACTCCATGATCTTCAACATTTTCCTAAAATCTCTTCAGCTTTCACATTTTTTAAGTTTATTATTTTTTTTCTTTTTTCTCTCTCTCCCTCTCTCTTTTTTTTTTTAGTAATCTCTACACCCAATGTGGGGCTCAAATCATGACTCCAAGATCAAGAGTCACATGCTCTTCCCACTGAGCCAGTCAGAAGCCTCAAATTTCACATCTTCTACAAGCTTCAGATTATAATTTCTCACGACCCAAATTAAATCCTTTCTGTTGTGAGACAAATTACTTTTATCACACCTACTTTTGTCTCCATTATCATATAATCACTAAAGCCCAAAATCTGTCTTTAATTCTGTTCCATATTCAATCCACAGTCCCCACTTGTGCCCTATTTATCCTATTTTACAGTTCACAAAAACATCATTTTTACTTGCTTAATATGTGCTGAATCTGTTCCCTCCTTATGATCATCACTGCTATTACATTTATGCAGAACTTCAACCTTCATTTCAGAGTATTGTGTTTATTTCCATGCTTGATTATTACTTCCAGTCCCATAATTCCCTGCATTCTTTTTCTGAGGTAGAAGTTAATTCTAAAATTAAATTTTGATCATATCTTTCTTACTTACACTATTTCCATGACTATTCCACCAAATTCTTAAAAATTTCTATTGATCTATATCTTAGGGAGACATATAAGCAAAATACATGAAGAAATATATAAATTTACATGTTGATAAGATGCTGAGTCTTTTTGCCTGACCTCTTGCTCCAACTCCATTCCTACTATAATCCTACTATAACCCTACTATATTCTAACTATAACAGAAATGACTCTTTTGGAATCCTCAGGGCTTCTTGGAATTAAACTTAGGAATCAATCATTAAAACCATACTAATGCTAAATCCTAATAACAATATGACATAAAGCACAAATTAGACATAGCACATGTTACTTTTCATGGTGTAGCCTTGCTTTATTTTTATGTCCTATTTTTACTACATAGCACATGTAGCACTTATTTTTAGTTTCTTTTGTTATCTTTTCAGCCTAAAATTCTTGCCCTCCTGGTATTCTTGGTTTAGTCTTGCCAGGATTAATTAAAATTAGTTGAAAGCTTTCTCTTGGATCTCTACTAGATGTTGTTGTATATACAGTCCCTGTCCTTCCCACTGTTCTTTCCATGTGGTTATTTTAAAATAGATTAATCAAAATCTTAGTTCAATATCACAGGCTGCAATATTCAAAGCCTTCCCTGGAATTTTTGAAGTTGATTCTAAAGAGAGCAAAAAAGAGTGTCCCTTATTATTTAAGATTAAAAAAAAAAAAAAAAAAAAAACAAAACCTCTTGAGCTGTTAGGTTTCCTTCATTTTATTGGAAACATTCTGCAACAAAAGAGCATAAATTGACATGTAGAGCAATGAATGATGGAAAAGGAATTGTGGAAGCACTTGAATACCTGCTCCAGTGGTTCCTGGGTTTTGCTGCACCCTTGCTCTTCCCATGGATAGAATATTTAGTCTTTTCTTCTGTTACATAAATTGCTTCATTGTCTCTAAAGTAAATACCCCTTTTGCATTAGCTAATTTGAATTGGATTTATCTTATTTACACCTAAAATGTTTTCACATCCACACATATACTCACAATAAGTGGTAATATATTTCAGAAATTTTATAATTTCCCCAGACCCTACTTACTCAAGGATTCCCAACTTGGGGAAATCTCTGCTAGAAAAGTTCATCCACGTTTCTTCTGTGCCCCCATTGTTCTTCGTTCAGAAGACATTTATAGTTCAATCATCGTTCTTTAACTTGGTTTATAGTTTGTCATTACTCTCCCCCCAAACTTCACCCTTGATTGGAAGGAATTATTTTCTATTAATCTTCATCTAATTCTCTTTACTTTATAATTATTATTTAATGTTTGAATATAGAAGACAATAGAGCAAATTTAACTTAGTGATACTCTGAAAATTATTCAAGATTTTTTAAAGTTAAAGCAAACATTAAAGTTCAGATCATTTTGTGTCTCTACCTATATAAATATTCTTGAGATCTGTTAACAGGTGATTATCTAGCTCTGTTTAAATATGGGATTGGTTTATGAGATAGCTTGTTCTACCAATGGATAACTATAGTTAATGTAAATTAATACACAATTTTAATGCATATTTTTAATTTCCAAAATCACAGAGAATACCCTTTGAAGTTATTGTATTTGTTAGTTAGGGCTGCCATCACAAAATACCACAAACTCTGTGACTTCAACAACAGAAATTTATTTTCTCACATTTCTAGAGCCTGGGAGTCCAAGATCAAGGTGCTGGCAGGGTTGGTTTCTCTTGAGGCCTCTTTCCATGGCTTGTTTCCTTCTCTGTCCTCATATGGTCTTTGCACTGTGCATGTGTACTCCTGGTTTCTTTTTCTCTTCTTAGAAGAACACCAGTCATATTGGATTAGATTTCATTTAACAGTAATTGCTTCCTTACCTATTACCAAATTGGGAGTCAGGACTTCAACATATAAATTTGGTACAGAACACATTTCAATCTATAAAAGTAACAAAAAGAATTATGTTTAGCTTAATTCCTGCTTACATAATTAGAAAGCCATATTAATATTTTGATTTTGAACAACACTCCTGAAAAATTTCCCCTGGTTTTTAAATTTCACATTGGTCTTTTTCAATCAATCTGTTACTATTAGTGAACCATTTCATACTCTGAATAACTTACAGATATCCTGATTAATCAGAACTAATGGCAAGATTATTGATTCCCTTATTACTTTTGCCATATTTTCCTCACCCATCTTTAGAAAGCATGACTCATTTCCCACTAAATGATACCAATTTTGTGAAGTATAAGTAAAGTAAAGCAGGAGAGCAATTTCTTTGAAGACTCACTTCAACTTTTATTAACAGAAAACTAGTTGGTTCACACAACACAACTTCTTATGTTTCCACTGAAATCATTTTGGTTATAAATTACACAGTGTTTATTTGAAATTAAATATACATATTTCATTTTATTTTGAATGGCAATAACCATATGCAGCTTTCAACTATATAAATTACATTAGATATGAATGCACTAGCATGTCCAATTCAATGGCATATGGATAGAATATTATTTCTTTCATTTTTTAGACTTAAATGTTTGTACCATAACTAAAATGAATTTCATAATAATCTAAGACTTTATCTGCATATATACCAGTAACAATCTCTCAACATTCATTTTATAGTGACTAAATTGAAGATTTTTGTACATACTTTTGGTAGGATGAACATAGGAAATTTGTGGCAAACTATTTAAATGTAATTAATAAGGTGATTATAATGCTTTATTACTTATAATATTTACAGTGTTCCCACAATTTAGAAACAACTGCTACTTCTTTATGCCTTAGTAACAATACTAATTTCTACTTGAGTGCTATTGATACAATGATAGAAACTTCAGAATTGAAGGATTTTTCTCCCAAAATGTATTGAAAACCCTCTGCACTATTTGAGCCTAAAATAGGCAAGAGGATCAAAATAATAGTTTAGATAAGAAAACTACTTTTATGTAGAAAAAATGAATGAGACGTCCTTTAAATTTTGAGAAATGATGTATAATTACTATATAAAAATTTCAGTAATTCAGTACCCTTTGTGATTTTGCAAAAGTTCATTTCAGTTTCATATTGCTGTATACTATCTTTTCTATAATAAACTTTTACTATTTAGGTAAAAAGCAATTTTTTACACTATAGGTAAATAAAGTTGAATATTATAAGTGAGTTCTATAGCCAACATATAGAATAATATTTTTAATTTTAACTGATTAGTACTAATTAGATTAGGTATGAAGACTATTTGTTTAATAATAATGCACAATATGTCTGTTATATGATTAAATGAACAACTTTTTCATGTAGAAATTCTATTAAAATAGAGACAATCCTTAAGAATATACAATGAACACCCTAAGGGATTCTTTAACAATAGGGGATCTCTTTCCTATCACGATCTGCCTCATACTCCTGGAATTCTCAACCTATCAGAGTTATAGACAAGGCTAATAAGAGGAACTCTTTACATTTGAGACCAGAAGGAAAACAAGTGGATGAGTGTATTAAAAAGGCTTCAGGTCCCTACTCTTCTCAGTTACTAAAAAAAAAATAGTTGGTGGAGGCCATGTTTATCTCTAGTTAAAACAATGATGCTGTGGTGGAACCAGAGATGTCTTTCTCCAGATTTTAGCTCTTAAGTATCTCTATGTAAAAATTAAAATACTTTGGGGGATCTTTTCGCTACTTGAGATTAAATGGATGCACTTCCTGTTAAAATAAAAAGGTCAAGAATTTCTTTTCAGTCAATGGTATTCTAATAGCTTGTATGGTGACAGACGGTAGTTACACTCATAGTCAGCATAGAATAATGTATAAACTTGTGGGAATACTATGATATAAACCTGAAACAATGTAACATCATGTGTCAACCCTACTCAATTTTTTAAAAATTTATTTATTTATTTGACAGACAGAGCTCACAAGTAGGCAGAGAAGCAGGCAGAAAGAGAGAAAGGGAAGCAGGCTCCCTGTGGAGCAGAGAGCCTGATGCGGGGCTCGATCCCAGGACTCTGGGATCCTGACCTGAGCCAAAGGCAGAGGCCTCAACCCACTGAGCCACCCAGGCGCTCCGAACCCTACACAATTTTTTTTTAAGATTATTTATTTATTTGACAGAGAGAGATCACAAGTAGGCAGAGAGGCAGGCAGAGAGAGAGAGAGAGAGAGGAGGAGGCAGGCTCCCTGCTGAGCAGAGAGCCCGATGCGGGACTTGATCTTAGGACCCTGAGATCATGACCTGAGCCGAAGGCAGTGGCTTAACCCACTGAGCCACCCAGGCACCCAACCTTACTCAATTTTTAAAAAGAATTTCTTCTCAACTTTTTCTAGATATTTTCCAATGATGTTTTTTGGTATTTTTCAATGACCACACATTATATATATATTTACAAATATGTTTAAAAATTTAATTATCTTTATTATAGGTAGTATGTATGTTGTGGCTTCAAAAGGTTAAAAAAATGATGCAGCAGGGAAAGAGCAATGTTTTGGTTGTTTTTACTAAGGCAAAAATTCTAAGCTGTTTCTGGAAAATATCCCCACATGTATAGAGAAACTAGGTTAACAGAGAAGAAAACAACATTCATAAGGAAATCTGTACTGTGGAAATATTATTGTAAATATTTACTAGCCAAAATATCATACATACAGATTAACTCATCTACCTTTTCTAATACATAGCTCTATAATTCCAGTCAATTATTTAAAACTTTTTTTTTTTTTTTCTGAAGCGAACTCTAATCCCATATTACTTTTGGGTATGTTTTCCTTTCTTGCTTATAATTTTTACTAAACATAGAAATGAATCTCTTATTTGTGTAGTATAAATAACTTTATGTGCTGTGCTCATGTTATGTGCTAATCAAGGGCTTAGTACACTTTTCAGATACAGGCTCTAGGAATTTCCCAAGAAGTATGCATGTGTTTTTTTTGTTTTTTTTTTAAGATTTTATTTATTTATTTGACAGAGAGAGATCACAAGTAGACAGAGAGGAAGGCAGAGAGAGAGAGGGAAATAGGCTTCCTGTTAAGCAGAGAGCCCCATGCAGGACTTGATTCCAGGATCCTGAGATCATGACCTGAGCCGAAGGCAGTGGCTTAACCCACTGAGCCACCCAGGCACCCTGCATGTGGTATTTTAAAATGAAATGGATAAAAACAAAAATTTAGTGAACATGACGAGAAACTATTTTCCAGTATGTTTTCTATAGATTTCCAGATAATGTCTAGCAGTTTTCCTTCTTAAGTGTTAAGCTCACTTTTTTATTTGTTTGTTTGTTTTTATTATATAACCGTCTGAACTTATCCTGCAACATTTGCTTGGCATAAATTGAAGAAATACCAAGATAAGTAGTTTGCCTTTAAGATACTATGATGTATAATTTCTCAAAATGGCTAGAAAGTCAGGAAGCAACAGATGTTGGTGAAGATGGAAAGAAAGGGAAACCTTCCCATACTGTTGGTGGGAATGCAAACTGATGCAGCCACTCTGGAAAACAGTATGGAGGTTCCTCAAAAAGTTGAAAGTAGAGCTACCCCTGACCCAGAAACTACACTGCTGGGTATTTATCTCAAAGATACAAATGTAGTGATTCAAAGAAGCACCTGCATCCCAAAGTTTATAGCAGTGATGCCCACAATGGCCAAAATACAGAAAGAGCCTAGATGTCCATCAACAGATGAATAGATAAAGAAGGTAAGATAAGATAGCTACAATGGAATATTACACAGCCATTAAAAATGAAATTTTGCCATTTGCAACAATGTGGATAGAATTAAAGGGTATTATGCTAAGCAAAATAAGTTAATAAGAGAAAGACAATTATCATATAACCTCACTGATATGTGGAATTTAAGAAACAAAACAGGGGATCATAGGGGAAGAGAGGGAAAAAATGAAACGAGATGAAACCAGAGAGGGAGACAAACTATAAGAGACTCTTAACTATCGGAAACAAACTGAGGCTTGCTGGAGGGGCGGGGATAGAGGGATGAGGTAACTGGGTGATGGGCATTAAGGAGGGCATGTGATGTAATGAGCACTGGGCCTGTACTTCTGAAACCAAAATATATTATATGCTAATTAATTGAATTTAAATTTAAAAATGTTTAAAAAAATAAAGCAAATTCCAACATGCTTAAAAAAGATACTATGTATAACTTCTGAATATGTTTATATCTGATAGAGTATGAACATTAACAGATTTTGAAAGCATGTAAAATTTACATTTAAATATTGTCTACATGTGTACATGTGTTATATTACATATATGTTGTGTATATTAATATTTACAATCAAGCCCATAAAGAAAAAGAGACCCATATGAAGAAGAAACAAATTATTCAGAATATTTTTCATTACTTTTAGTGTCATTAAAGTATTTTTGTAAAGATATATTCTTTTCTGACTTTTTTCTGATGATTCTAAGATTCTGAACCTATTCTAAACCCAAAATATAATTCTAAATGAGATTCATGTAGCATTAATTTATATAATCATAATTTGAGAGAAAGCAATAGACTATCTAAATTAAGGATGTGTTCAAACTTGTCTGTTAGTACCCATGCAAATCCAAGACAATAACTGTTTAAACTAAAATTAGTTTTTTAACAAAAAAACTAGAATTAATGAAAGAGTGAAAAAAGGTTTTATATTTTTTAAACATATTATTTATCCTTGGTTCAAACATTGCTCTCTGTAAACACAATCTCTTTTGAGTCAATAATATAATGAATAATAGTCATTAGTATCAGCCTGCATTTATATGTGCTGACACATTTTTCATGTCACTGTTAATCTGCTAGTATTTTGTAACACAATGAAAACCTATTTGGTTAGAAAATTACAGAGGCATAGGAAAAGTAGATTATCATCTTTCTGGGCAGCCTTTATTTATAAGGCAATTCCTTTAGCAGTATTTCTCATTTGATTAGCTTAATGTAGGAGTAGAAGTATAAATATTTAAGTACATTATGAAAACAAGATGGTAGGAAATTATTGGTAAGGCTTTTATTTTTATGATTAACTTCTCCTAAAAGGGAATCGTTTACAGAATAATTTTTGAAGGATACAGAAAGACTTGGGTTAATAGGGTATGGTACTTTCTGCCTTATCGCCAGAAACCAAATAAAGAAAAAATGTTGCTGTACAAGGAAAACATACATTTGAGGCAGTCAAGCTACCATCCTTCATTAACTTGGAAACTCTGAGTGGAAGAAAACAATGTCTAGTTCATGGAATGTGAGCAATTGTGAAATACTGTGCAAGTCAGAAATAGGTATTTTTTCAAGAAAATTGGGTATTAATATTCAAATAACTTACAAAATTGTAATAAATCATTATTTTTATTTTAGTTAATATATATCCTCTAATTTGTTCTTCACACCATCCTCTCAACATCTTTGGTCTGTTTGAAGAATTATGTGAGAGAAAAATATCAGGCAGATGATTACCATTACACGGAGTTTTCTGAGAGCTAGTCCAGTTTTCTTTTTACTCTTGCCAGAACTTCCACACCTTCCACACAGAAGGGTGATAAAAGCTTTAGTTGGGTAAAACACTAAGAAAAACATATGTAAATGTGAACAAAAGGCAGAATTTCCATTAGTAAATAAAAATGAACCATACTAGGAACCCAGGAATAGCAGGTTTGTTCACTTAGCAATTTTAGTTCACTTTCTATGGACACAGTTCATGGATACAAAACACTTCTTTGTGTTAAAAATCAGGAAAATTAGATTTATATAAACTTTTATATCAGTGGAAAGTATTTTTAGTCTCTTATTGCATTATTTTTTAAAAACTGAAATATGTAGTAAAATCACCCTTTCTTATACAATTGGAAAAAGTAAGCAATATAAATGAAATATCCAGTCTCACTTGCATGTAAATAGTATTACAAATTATCTTAATAGCTCCAGGATTGGGGGGAGGGGAGGAAGAACTGTGAGCTTCCAAAGTTAGTTTTTTATCTTTGTATGCAAACCCAAACTTTCAAGGATTCTTCAAAGGTCTGGGTTTCACTTACTCTTGTATTGAATACTTTAATTAATATTTAACTCTATGGATGCAGAAGATGCAGCTCCCTCCCCCCACCTATTTTTTTTTTTTTTTTGAGGAGACTCACAATTCTAAATATAAGAAAAGCTTCTTAAATGAAGAAATGAGAAAATAAAGGATACTGATCTGCTAGTATCTGCTGCAAATAGTGCACTGACTGAGTTCTTTAGGAACCTCAAAGAATGTATAGGAGGGACATTTGTTCCTAGCTTAAAGCATAAATATGTGGAGTGGTAGAGAAAAGATGAAGATGTAACTTGTCAGAAAGCAAACCAAAAATAAGGTACAGCTTTGAAACTACTGGATGACTTCAAAAATAATCATTAACTGAAAACTTTAATCAAAAAGCAGTTAAATATTGACATTTTTTTGAGTTTATGTAAAAGTCAAATGATATTATAAGAACTGAAAAAAAATAAGGTTTTTAGGAAGATATGTGATAAAACCCAAAAATTCTGGCTTTTAATTTTTACTCAAAAGTCTTTTTAAAATCAATTCTCAGTAAAAGGTCTGATAAACAGAAATCCCAAACAACTAAATTCTTGTTATTTATATACAGATTAATAATCTTATAATATTATTAAATATGCCATAATAGCACATAGTTTGATAAATGGCTCCTGACACTTGCCTAAATTTAAAAAAATGTGTTCCTAATATGATACATCAAGATTACTGTTTATTCAAACTATGCCTTGTAATAATATTTTCCATAATTAAATTATGTAGCTGATTAACAAAGTGAGAGGACAGAGAAATTTATGTGGGCTAGCTGTATTTATTGTTCATCCTTTATTTTTTAATACAAAATTTCCATGTTTTATTACCATAATGTAAAAACACTGGCTCATCTTTCATTTTGTTGATGAGGTATTTCCACACATTCTCTGTAAAAAATTGATCAGAATTCAACTATGATGTAAAATATCATGACAGTCATATGTGATTGTATTGGAATGAAATATACACAAAATATTTTTGTATTGCTTTTAAAATTAGTTAAAATGTAACTATCATCTCTTTTAATGTTACTATTTGTAATAGGGAAAGGCAGATCTATTTATTTCTATGATTATGCACATATGTGAATATGTGAGAGATGAGCCTAAAATTAAAACAAAAAGCTTCCATATGCTGTTTCTTCATGCCTAGCCCCACTCTTTTCTTCCTTATATTTCAGGTGGTTAAGTCTACTCAGTGCCTTATTTCTTATTTAAAATTGGGACACCTGTTCTCATAAATGTAACTTTCTTTTCCAGCTTTTTTAAAAAAGTAGTTCTATTTCTGAATGTTTTACACATATACACACAGACACAGACACACACACACAAACACACATATCTTTGTGAGGCCACCACTCAACCTAAGAACTGGGACATTACCAATACTTCTGAAATGATCTTTATACTCTTATCATATTTATGCATGACCAGAACATATAAATTTAGTTTTATTGTTTTGAATTTATATAAGTGGAATCATGTTGTATACATGATTAGAAATAGATTTTTTTCACATATATATAAGATTTACCCATATTATACTATGTATTCCTGGCTTATTCATTTTCATCAATATGTACTCTTTTACTTTGTGAATAAATGCAATTTTATATTTTTATTTTTCTTACATTGGCTATTTGGCCATTTTATACAGTGGATTGAATAGTGTCTTCCCAAAATGTGAACCTGGAACCTTAGAATGTGACCTTAACTGCCAATAGATTTTGGCAAGATAAAAATTGATTAAGGATCCTGAGAAGAAATTATCCTGGATTTAGAGTGAACCCTAAATCCAATGACTGGTGCCCTCATTAGAAAAGAAGACAATGAAGAGACAAGAGGAATGAAGCCATGTAAAGATGGAGAGGAAGATGCTGGTGTTCTGTTGTCTGAAGTCAAGGAATGTCAGGAAATGCCACAAGCTGGGACACACGAAGGATGCTCCCTAAGAACCTCTGGAAGTAGCATTACCTTGTCCAAACAGTGATTTCAGATTTCTAATTTTCAGAAATGTGACAGTACAAATGTCTCCTGTTTTAAGCCCTCACTCTATCCTATATAACTCTTTAATCTCTATTTTATTTTGTTCACCTTTCTGAGTCTCTGGGATTCACCCTGATAGCTCCTTTGGGTTTGTTTTCCTGCACAGGGGATAATTTTAATCCTATCTTTAGAGGTATTTCATCTGATAGTGCACCATTTTAGTGAATTGTAAATTTCAATAATTTCATATATTGTTTTTTCTTCAATTTGCCATGCATTTTATCCTTTCCTTTTCTTGATAATGTTTATTATTCTTTGCATTATTTCTTATATGCATAGCTATTTAATGTTCTGCACCTAATAATTTAAAGATTTAAATTCCTTGGGAATCAATTTCTTACTTCTCCTGGCTCTCCAGTGTCACTTTGTGTTATTATCATTTGTGTTCCAAAGAGCAATACTGGATTCCAATTTTGCGTAAGGCTCTTGAAAGATACTAGTTTATCTCACTAGTCCATGCCCTTATCCTAGAGATTTTGGTGAGGATATTTATTTATTTCATTACAAAAAGAATGCTGATAGTCCATTCTCTCTCTGTCTCTCTCTCTCAGTCCTTTATTTATGTAGCTATTTATTTGTTTGCAGAATGAACCTTAAGAATAATTATGCCAACAAACTATAGAAATCTTAAATATTGCTCTTTTCTGTTATTGACTTCTTTATTAACTATGAGATTTTCATATATATCTATGTTAAATTTATTTTAACCTAAAACATATTAATATCAAAGTGAACATTAATATTGTTAAATACGTAACTTATATCCAATTTACCCAGTAGTTTTCTAGACTAGCAAACTCTGACATGATTTTCAGTTTTTTGCATCTTTGGATTATTTTAGTAGATTATGTCCCAGATGGGATATAGTATAATGGTAGGGTAAGATCATTTTATTTTATTTTATTTTAGGTACCATTTTACCTATTTCCCCCACCTCCAGCTCTGGCCAACCACTTTTGTACTACCTGTTGCTATGACTTTGACTTTTTTGTTGTTGCTGTTTTAGATTACACATATAAGTAATACCATGTGTTATCTGGGTTTTTTCTACCTAGTTTATTTCACTAAACTTAATGTTTTCCAAGTTCACCCATGAAGTGGCAAATGACAGGAGATTTTATATATATATATATGTGTGTGTGTATATATATATGTATATAATATATAATTTTTATATATGCACACACACAGACATACACACATATATAAGCATTTCTTGATCCATTCATCTATTGGTGAACACTTAGGTTGTCCCCATACCTAGGCTACTGGGAATAATGTTGTTGGCTTTATGGGAGTATATATATCTCTTTGAAATAATGATTTTGTTTCCTTTGGATATATATCCACAGTGGGATTGCTGGATCATATGATATTACTATTTTTAATTTTTTGAGGGCTCTTCATACTATTTTCCATAGTGACTGTGCCAATTTACATTCTTACCAACAATGCACAAGGGTTCTTTTCTCTACATCCTTGTTAACACTTCTTTCTTGTCTTTTTGTTAAGGGATACCCTAACAGTTGTAAGGTGATATATCATTGAGGTTTTGATTTGAATTCTCCTGATGATTAGTGATGTTGAGCACCATTTTGTCTATATGTTGGCCATTTGTATATCTTCTTTGGAAAAATGTTCTGTTTGGGTATTCTGCCCATTTTTAAATTGGATTATTTTTTATTTTGCTGTTTAGTTGTATGAGATCCATGCATACTTTGGATATTAATCCCTTATCAGATATATGGCTTGCAAATATTTATTTCCATTCTATGGGTTGAATTTTCACTTTGTTTATGTTATCTTTTGTTGTGCAGAAGCTTTTTAGTTTGATGTAGTCACACTTGTTTATTTTTGTTTTTGTGCTTTGTTTTGTATCAAATACAAAATATTATTGTCAAGACTAATGTCAAAGAATTTATCCCCTGCTCCATGTTTTCTTCTAGGAGTGTACCAGGTAGGTGTTATGTTCAACTCTTAATTCATTTGAGTTTATTTTTGTGTATGTGTAAGGTAAGTGTCCACATTCATTTTCATGTGAATGTTCAGTTTTCCCAACATTTATTGAAGAGACCATCCTTTTCCCATAATATATTCTTAGCTACTTTGTTGAAGATTATATATGGTTGGGTTTATTTCTGGGTTCTCTGTTCTGTTCCAATGATCTGTGTTTACTTTTATGCCAATACCGAATTATTTTGATTACTATAGTACTATAGCTTTGTAATATAACTTGAGATCAGGAAGTTTGACACATCTAGCTTTGTTCTTCTTAAAATTGCCTTGGCTACTTGGATTTTTTTGTGTGGTTCCATAAAAAAATTAGAATAGTTTCTTTTTTTCTTCTTCTATTTCTTTGAAAAATGCCATAAAAATTGCACTGAGTCTTTAGAATGCTATAATAGGGACATTTTAACAATATCAATTCTTCCATCCATGAGCATAGAGTATCATTTCAAGTTACACACTTGTATGTGTGTGTGTGTGTGTGTGTGTGTGTGTGTGTATTTCTTTCACCAGTGTTTTATGGTAATCAGTGTGCAGGTCTTTTACCTCCTTTGTTAAAGTTATTCTCAGTAATTTAATTATTTTTAATGCAATCGTGTGGTTATTTTATTTCTTTTGATAATAACTTGTAATTAGTGTATAAAAACACCACAGATTTCTGTATGTCATTTTGTATACTGCTATTTTACTGAATTCATTTATTATTTCAAATTATTTTTAATGCATTTTTTTATATTTTCTATATAGAGTATCATGTCATCTGGAAAGAGGGTCATTTCTCTTCCAAATGGGATGACTTTAATTACTTTTTCTTACCCAATAGTTGTCACTAAGACTTCTAATGCCATATTAAATAAAAGTGAAAAGAGTGGGCATCCTTGTCTTATTCCAGATCTAAGAGGAAAAGCTTTCATTGTTTCACCATTGGGTGTGATACTAGCTTTATGCTTATCATCTTGGGCCATTATCATATTGTGATACAATCCCTTTATACCTACTTTGTTAACAGTTTTATCATAAAATGTTGAATTTTGCCAAATGCTTTTTTGTATCTATTGAGATGTTCACATAATTTTTATCCCACATTTTAAAATATATGGTATATCACATTGATTTACAGATGTTGAACCATCCTTGCATTACTGGGATATATTCATCTGATCATGATATATAACTTTTTTTTTGTACTTTTAAAATTTGGTTTGCTGATATGTTGTTGAAGATTTTGGCCTCTGTGTCATCTGGGCTATTGGACTATAATTTTCTTGCAGTGACCTTGTCTGATTTTGGTATCAGGTACTCTTGGACTCATAAAATAATTTTTGAAAGTATTTACTCCTGTTTTATTTTTTTGGAAAAAGTTATAGAAAGACTGGTATTCATTCTTCTTTAAATGTTGTTAAAATTTATCAGTGAAACTATATGGTCCTTGAATTTTGTTTGTTGGGAGGTATTTGATTACTAATTCAATCCCCTTACTAATAATGTAACTGTTCAGATTTTCCATTTCTGCATGATTCCATCTTGCTAAGTTGTGTATTTTTAGAAATTTATCCATTTCTTTTAGGTTGTCTAACTTGTTGCACATAATTGTTCATAGTAGTCTCTTAAGATCTCTGTATTTCTGTGTTATCAGTGTAGTGACTCTTCCTTTATTTATAAATTTATTTATTGAGTCCTCTTTTTCCACACCTTGGTAAATGTAGCTAATGGTTTGTCTATTTTGTTTATTAAAAAAAAAAAAACTTTACTTTCATTGATCTTTTCAATTGTTTTGTTAGTTTCTATTTCATTTATCGCCACTCTGATCTTTATCATTCTTTCCTTCCCCTAACTTTTGCTGTAGTTTGTTTTTCTTTTTCTAATTCCTTGTGATATAAATTTGAGTTGTTTGAGATCTTTTTTTTTTTTTAATTAATGTAGGCATTTATTGCTATAAAATTCTCTCTTAAAACTGCTTTTGCTGGGCGCCTGGGTGGCTCAGTGGGTTAAGCCGCTGCCTTCGGCTCAGGTCATGATCTCAGGGTCCTGGGATTGAGGCCCGCATCGGGCTCTCTGCTCAGCAAGGAGCCTGCTTCCTCCTCTCTCTCTCCCTGCCTCTCTGCCTGCTTGTGATCTCTCTCTGTCAAATGAATAAATAAAATCTTAAAAAAAAAAAAAAAAAAAACTGCTTTTGCTTTATCCCATAAGAAAACACAGGGCTTAAACTACATGTTAGACCAGATAGACCAGAACAAACATATATAGAATATTCCAACAACCAGAACACCTATTCTTCTCAAGCACACATGAAGCAATCTTCAGGATTCATCAAGCTAGGCCACAAATGTCTTAATAAATTCAAGAAGATCAACATCTTATCAAGCATCTTTGCTGACCACAATGGCATGGAACTAGAAATCAATTATAAGAATAAAAAGGGGAAAAAAAAACCCAAATATGTGGAGATTAAACAATATGCTTCTGAACAAACAATGGGTCAAGGAAGAAATTAAAAGAAATATCAAGGGGTGATTGGGTGGCCAGGCTGGTCAAGCAATTGACTCTTAGCTTCCACTCAGGTCATGATCTCAGGTTTGTGAGATAGAGCCCTGAATTGGCCTTTGCACTCAACAGGGAGTCTGCTCTCCTCCCTCTCCCTTTGCCTCTCCCTATGCCCCACCATCTGCTTGCATGGTCTCTCCAATTCTCTCTCTAAAAGAGAAATAAATAAATCTTTTAAAAAAATCTAGAAACATAATTTCTCAGTCACTTTTATAATTTTGTAAGTCTTAGGTATTACAAATGTGAAATAATTGTCTTTTCCTCCCTTCCATCTTTGTGGAGGCAAAATGAACTTCCTTCATTTTGAGCTTCAAATCAGAATTCACTTTATAATAGAAATAACCTAATGAATGACTGTTAGCTCCATAGGATGGTTAGGTATATTAATATCCATAGTAATTTTATGGACAACCATGAAAACTTTCCAACAATTCATAAAATCCTTTTCTAGTCCAAGTATTTTTCAAACTATAATTTGTATTTTTGGGGAATATAATAAATATATATGTAAATGCAGTTTTATTGAGTCCTTATGGGTGCAATAAATTTACTTATTATTGTACATAGTTCTAACTATTTATAATCTGTAATTTAACGTAAACGAATATAAGCAATGTCAATAATTTTAGTTCTAATTAATTGTCAATAATTCTGGTTATATAAGAAATGAAAGGCACAAAAATGTGATATTGCTGGTAAATATACTATACATCATCAATATATACTTAGCTTTTCATTTCCAAGATATCATAATAAACACTAATTTTTAAATAAACTACAAAATGCATCGATTCCTACAGTAAGTGAAATATACATAAGCTAAGTTAAAACATTTTATCATTCATTTATATCAGAAAAACATCACCTTTTTATGATTTTTTTAAATTTTTATTTTTTATAAACATTTAATATATTTTTATCCCCAGTGGTACAGCTCTGTGAATCGCTAGGTTTACACACTTCACAGCACTCACCATAGCACATACCCTCCTCAATGTCCATAACCCCACCCCCCTTCTCACAACCCCCCTCCCCCCAGCAACCCTCAGTTTAAACATCACCTTTTGATATTTAAAGTAACCAGGGATTCAAAAACATTTATATGGACTTTAGTTCTTACTTGATTAATTTTTATCAGTTAATTGAAATTTTAGTTCATATGTTTCTGTGTATCATGTAATTGAAATTCTGTTTATATAAACTAGTGACCCTTGACAGCAGCTAGTATGTTTAATTTTATTTACTTAGATTTGCATATTTCTCACGCTGTACAAGAACTTGTTTACATAGTCAAATTCCATATAAAAATAATTTTTGGTGGTAGAATTTATTTCCATGAAGAATAAAGCAAATTTTAAGTTTAAATATTTATGCTTATAAGTTATATCCCAAGGAGTCACAGCTGTTAAGTTGAAGACTTAGGCAGTGAAACCATAGTTTCTGAAAACAAACCCAGTCATTTGGCCTCCAGCTAACTTTAAAGGTTTATCACTTTGTTAATTTGCATATAATGTTATTCCTAGAAATGTACTACACAGGTACAGTAAATGAAATTTAAAACAAGCCAAAAATTTTAGTAACATCTAGAAACTTTGCCTTTTTGAGAAAATTACCCCCTTAAATATAGAAGTAGATAATAGTTACATGTTTTCCCTCAACCCAGTAATTATTATTATTATTCAGTAATAGCATCATAAAATTTCTACCTCTATCAAAATTCGGTTTCATTATGCAAAGCAAATACAGCACATACATTTTTCAAAATTGTGAGCACTTTTGCTTTTATGGTGAGTGGAGATAGCATAGCCAACTATCAAAAACAGCTATTGTCCTTCAGAGATCTGAAGATAAAGATTTAGAAGACTATATGTATCATTGGCACCCCAACAATGAATGACAAATGGACATAGCTGTGTTTATATGAATGTTATTTTGCTACTAAATACTTTATGCTTTAACTGTTCTCTCAAAAGACAGGAAAAAAACATAGTTACCTTTTTAAAATTCTATCTTAATTTTTTGTTGTTGTTATATAGAAATGGATGACACTAGTGATAAGTTAAAAAGAAAGAGCTCCTGTTTCCAAGGTAACCAATCTAAATTAATAGCAGGCCTACAGAACTTCATGTTCAGAATATAATGTAAAAGGTTCAATCTGTAGTTCAGAAATGAAAGCCAAAATTACTATATTTTTGGATTCGTTTGGAAACATTTTTAAATTTCAAAGTTTCAGCTGAGAATTTTAATTTGGATTAGGCAGTAATATTTCTTTTCTGAAAAAGAAACATTTTCTTTCTTTTTTTCTTTTAGAGAAAGAGAGAGCATTCATGTGCATGAGTGGGGCAGGAAGGGACAGAGGAAGAAGGAGAGAGAGAGGATTTTTTTTTTTTAACTTTTTATTTTTTATAAACATATATTTTTATCCCCAGGGGTACAGGTCTGTGAATCACCAGGTTTACACACTTCACAGGTCAAGCAGAGAGAGAGAGGATCTTAAACAGGGTTCACAGCCAGCATCGAGCCCTGGGAGGGGCTCAAACTCACAACCCTGATATCATAACCTGAGCCAAAATCAAGAGATACTTAACCAACTGAGCCATCCAGGTGCCCCAAAGGAGAAATATTTTCTGACTAAATTTCAGATTGATGCAGAAATGCCACTGGTTAATCTCTATAATCTCATTATCTATATACAACAGAATATGATATAAGCATATAGTAATTCTCCAATGAACTATTCTGATGGAGAACTAACCCTTATTCCCCAAAGACATTGTGAACTCTCATATGCACATTTTTCTCTTTTCTTTTTCTTTCTTTTCTTTTCTTTTTTTTTCTCTGCTTACTTCTTTGTTTTTTTTTCTTCTTTCCTTCCCTTCCTTCTGTCTTTTCTTCCATCTTTCTTTTTCTTTCATCTATCTGTTTATGTATCTTTCTATCCAACCACATAGTATGTGTGAGAGAGAACTCACTGAGTTACTGAGAGAGAACTTAAATTTGCCCATAAAAGTTCATTAAATTGACTGAGGTAACAAAATGCTAGTATGCCAACAACTGTGAGAATTCTTATACCTCTTTCACCTCATTTCATATTTTTTCACTTTTTTGATGTAGTGCACATGTGGCATTTCTTTCTCCTATAGCATTTATTACAGTGCTGAAATACATGGGATAAGTTCAAATAAATATCACATGTGATGTATTTTAATTATAAACCAAATTTGATCCTTTCATAATATGGATGAATAAATGTAATAGTGCAAATGTGTGAAGGACCCTAAAGATCTTACTCTACAACTTGACTTTTAAAAATTTACTTTTAATATTTCTAAAATAATATCATTATGTAATGTAATTAAGCTGCAGATTCCATTTTAATTTCTTCTGAAATATTTATGTGCTGTTATCATGAATACTCTATAACTAATTTAAAGCTAATTGTTAAATTTATTATTCATTGATTAATTCATTATTAATAGACAATAGACATTCAAATGGCTAAATATTTTTGAAAGAAAAAACACACAAAAATTGCCCCAGAGCTCAACATGAACATGGTAGCCTCTAATGAATAAAGCTTTCAGTAAGGGGTGAGGGAGATGATCATTGAGTACTAAGCAAGATATGATTAAAAGATTTAAAGGTTACTAATAGTATTAATTATATCGGATAATATATTTTAAACTTATGAATGGTGTAAGAATTCATTCTACAAAATATTGCTTGACTTTAAGTATTTAATTTACTTCATTCTTTTGCAATAAAACTATGTTGATACATTTTAAAAATTGACAACAGTAGGTGTTGACAAAGATGGAAATGGAATCTTATAAATTGCTGATGGGAGTATAAAAAAAAAAAAAAAAAACAGTACTGCTTTTAAAAATTGCTTATCTGTGGGATACCTGATTGGCTTAGTGGGTTAAAGTCTCTGCCTTCAGCTCAGGTCATGATCCTAGGGTCCTGGGATCGAGCCCCACATCGGACTCTCTGCTCAGCAGGGAGCCTGCTTCCCTCCTCTCTCTCTGCCTGCCTCTCTGCCTACTCGTGATCTCTGTCAAATAAATAAAATAAAATCTTTTAAAAAATTGCTTAGCTTTTTCTTACATTAATTCTACACTTACAATTAATGTGATTTAGCAATTCCACTCTTAGGTGTTTTATTTATCTTTTTTTTAAGATTTTATTTATTTATTTGACAGAGTGAGAGATCACAAATGGGCAGAGAGACAGACAGAAAGATGAGGAAAAGCAGGCTCCCTGCTGAGCAGAGAGCCCAATGCGGGACTTGATCCCAGGCCCCTGGGATCATGACCTGAGCCGAAGGTAGAGGCTTAACCCACTGAGCCACCCAGGCGCCCCTCTTAGGTGTTTTAGAAAGGGAAATAACACTACATGTTCTGACAAATTCTTGTATAAGAAGGTTCTTAACATCCTAATTTCTTAAAGTCCCAAACTGAAAACAACTGAAATGTCCCTTAATAGGTAAATGAAAAAAATGATTTATCTATGCAATAGAATATGCTTAGTGTAGAGAAGAATTATTGATTCAGACAAAAAGAATGAATATTTAACAGTATTATATTGAGAAAAAGAAGCTACCACTGGGTCAGAGTAGGGGCAGGATCTCTGATTGACTATAAGAGGCATGAGGAAACATTCTAGGTGATGGAAACACTTAACCTGTTGTTTTGGTTGGTAGACACTTGGTGGGTATACAGACACCAAGTCCTATGAAAGTGAAAACATAAATTCTGTGTATTTTATATTATATATACTATATATCAACTAAAACTTACAAAAAAAATCTTTTTTTAAAAAGAGCTTATTTATACCACATCTTCTTGATCCATTCATCTGTGGATGGACATCTAGGTTCTTTCCATAGTTTGGCTATTGTGGACATTGCTGCTATAAACATTCGGGTGCATGTGCCCCTTTAGATCACTACGTTTGTATCTTTAGGGTAAATACCCAATAGTGCAATTGCTGGGTCATAGGGCAGTTCTATTTTCAACATTTTGAGGAACCTCCATGCTGTTTTCCAGAGTGGCTGCACCAGCTTGCATTCCCACCAACAGTGTAGGAGGGTTCCCCTTTCTCCGCATCCTCGCCAGCATCTGTCATTTCCTGACTTGTTGATTTTAGCCATTCTGCAATTCCTATCAAAGTACCAACCATCTTTTTCAAAGAAATGGAACAAATAATTCTAAAATTTATATGGAACCAGAAAAGACCTCGAATAGCCAAAGGGATATTGAAAAAGAAAGCCAACGTTGGTGGCATCACAATTCCGGACTTCAAGCTCTATTACAAAGCTGTCATCATCAAGACAGCATGGTACTGGCACAAAAACAGACACATAGATCAATGGAACAGAATAGAGAGCCCAGAAATAGACCCTCAACTCTTTTGACAAAGCAGGAAAGAATGTCCAATGGAAAAAAGACAGCCTCTTCAATAAATGGTGCTGGGAAAATTGGACAGCCACATGCAGAAAATAGACCACACACGAAAATAGACTCAAAATGGATGAAGGACCTCAATGTGAGAAAGGAATTCATCAAAATCCTTGAGGAGAACACAGGCAGCAACCTCTTCAACCTCAGCCGCAGCAACATCTTCCTAGGAACATCGCCAAAGGCAAGGGAAGCAAGGACAAAAATGAGCTATTGGGATTTCATCAAGATCAAAAGCTTTTGCACAGCAAAGGAAACAGTTAACAAAACCAAAAGACAACGGACAGAATGGGAGAAGATATTTGCAAATGACCTATCAGATAAAGGGCTAGTGTCCAATATCTATAAAGAATTTAGCAAGCTCAACACCCAAAGAACAAATAATCCAACGAAGAAATGGGCAGAAGACATGAACAGACATTTCTGCAAAGAAGACATCCAGATGTCCAACAGACACGTGAAAAAGTGCTCCACAACACTCGGCATCAGGGAAATACAAATCAAAACCACAAGGAGATATCACCTCACACCAGTCAAAATGGCTAAAATTAACAAGTCAGGAAATGACAGACACTGGAGAGGATGTGGAGAAAGGGAAACCCTCCTGCACTGTTGGTGGGAATGCAAGCTGGTGCAACCTCTCTGCAAAACAGCTTGGAGGCTCCTCAAAATATTGAAAATAGAGCTACCCTACTTCCCAGCAATTGCACTACTGGGTATTTACCCTAAAGATACAAACATAGTGATCCGAAGGGGCACGTGCACCCGAATGTTTACAGCAGCAATGTCTACAATAGCCAATGTCTACAATAACTATGGAAAGAACCTAGATGTCCATCAACAGATGACTGGATAAAGAAGAAGTGGTATATATACACAATGGAATACTATGCAGCCATCAAAAGAAATGAAATCTTGTCATTTGTGACAACATGGATGGAACTAGACAGTATCATGCTTAGCAAAATAAGTCAATTGGAGAAAGACAACTATCATATGATCTCCCTGATATGAGGAAGTGGAGATGCAACATGGGTGGTTAAGGATGTAGGAGAAGAATGAATGAAACAAGATGGGATTGGGAGGGAGACAAACCATAAGTGACTCTTAATCTCACAAAACAAACTGAGGTTTGCTGAGGGGAGGGGGTTTGGGTGAGGTGGGTGGGGTTATGGACATTGGGGAGGGTATGTGCTATGGTGAGTGCTGTGAAGTGTGTAAAGCTGTGATTCACAGACCTGTACCCCTGGGGATAAAAATACATTATATGTTTATAAAAAAGAAAAAGAAAAAGAAACAGTCACTAGTTTCTAAGCACCTGGAGGAAAAATGCTATCATCTGGTTTAGAACATTTTTTCCAGGATATAGCATGGTACTCAGTATATAATGGGCCCTCAATAAATGATGCAAAATGAATATATAAATTAAATAAATGTATGAATCAATTAATTAGTTAAATAGTTTTCTCAGTTTAGAGTCAATGTTTAAACATAGTTGATCAGTTAGCTGATATCAATAAGCTGATTATTGGTCATCTCAAAGATCATTGAGCTATTTCCTTAAAAAATAAATTTGTTTCAGTCACAGCCACCTGTTACTTTTTTGCTATTTCATATATCATTAACAACTTCACTAAAATTTATCCCCAATGGCTTGATAAACTAATAATTAGAAAAATCTAGAACAAGGTTCATGTCTATATGTTATTCTATAAGTTTTTTTATTAAAAAAATGTATTGAGATATCCTTGACTATAAAAAACTGTGACTATTTAAAGTATATAACTAGATAAATATTTACACATGTGTACCTATGAGATGACTTCTAAAATCAATATTATGTAAGATTTTGTGACAATTTATAAAAATGTTAATTGTACTTATCTCAATTTGATATCCCATTGAACAGTGTTAAATACTCTACATTTCAGCAGTATGCAATTACTTCTGCCTCAATTACCTGCATTAAAGTCATTTCCTATTTGTGACAAATCTGTTTGCTTGTGTGTGTATATATAAAACATTAAAACCTGAATAAGGCTAAATAGCATATACATGTTTACCACACTTCAGAAGTTTGAAGTGTAATTTCTTTCTTTAGAAAGTTTTTTCTTTTTAAATTTTTTTCTTCCTTTTTAAATTTTTTTTTTTTAACTTTTTATTTTTTATAAACATATATTTTTATCCCCAGGGGTACAGGTCTGTGAATCACCAGGTTTACACACTTCACAGCACTCACCAAAGCACATACCCTCCCCAATGTCCATAATCCCACCCCCTTCTCCCAAACCCCCTCCCCCCAGCAACCCTCAGTTTGTTTTGTGAGATTAAGAGTCACTTATGGTTAGTCTCCCTCCCAATCCCATCTTGTTTCATTTATTCTTCTTCTACCCACTTAAGCCTCCATGTTGCATCACCACTTCCTCATATCAGGGAGATCATATGATAGTTGTCTTTCTCTGCTTGACTTATTTCGCTAAGCATGATACGCTCTAGTTCCATCCATGTTGTCGCAAATGGCAAGATTTCATTTCTTTTGATGGCTGCATAGTATTCCATTGTGTATATATACCACATCTTCTTGATCCATTCATCTGTGGATGGACATCTAGGTTCTTTCCATAGTTTGGCTATTGTGGACATTGCTGCTATAAACATTCGGGTGCATGTGCCCCTTTGGATCACTACATTTGTATCTTTAGGGTAAATACCCAATAGTGCAATTGCTGGGTCATAGGGCAGTTCTATTTTCAACATTCTGAGGAACCTCCACGCTGTTTTCCAGAGTGGCTGCACCAGCTTGCATTCCCACCAACAGTGTAGGAGGGTTCCCCTTTCTCCACATCCTCGCCAGCATCTGTCATTTCCTGACTTGTTGATTTTAGCCATTCTGACTGGCGTGAGGTGATATCTCATTGTGGTTTTGATTTGTATTTCCCTGATGCCGAGTGATGTGGAGCACTTTTTCATGTGTCTGTTGGCCATCTGGATGTCTTCTTTGCAGAAATGTCTGTTCATGTCCTCTGCCCATTTCTTGATTGGATTATTTGTTCTTTGGGTGTTGAGTTTGCTAAGTTCTTTATAGATTCTGGACACTAGTCCTTTATCTGATATGTCGTTTGCAAATATCTTCTCCCATTCTGTCAGTTGTCTTTTGGTTTTGTTAACTGTTTCCTTTGCTGTGCAAAAGCTTTTGATCTTGATGAAATCCCAGTAGTTCATTTTTTCCCTTGCTTCCCTTGCCTTTTGCGTTGTTCCTAGGAAGATGTTGCTGCGGCAGAGGTCGAAGAGGTTGCTGCCTGTGTTCTCCTCAAGGATTTTGATGGATTCCTTTCGCACATTGAGGTCCTTCATCCATTTTGAGTCTATTTTTGTGTGTGGTGTAAGGAAATGGTCCAATTTCATTTTTCTGCATGTGGCTGTCCAATTTTCCCAGCACCATTTATTGAAGAGGCTGTCTTTTTTCCATTGGACATTCTTTCCTGCTTTGTCGAAGATGAGTTGACCATAGATTTGAGGGTCTATTTCTGGGCTCTCTATTCTGTTCCATTGATCTATGTGTCTGTTTTTGTGCCAGTACCATGCTGTCTTGATGATGACAGCTTTGTAATAGAGCTTGAAGTCCGGAATTGTGATGCCACCAACGTTGGCTTTCTTTTTCAATATCCCTTTGGCTATTCGAGGTCTTTTCTGGTTCCATATAAATTTTAGCATTATTTGTTCCATTTCTTTGAAAAAGATGGATGGTACTTTGATAGGAATTGCATTAAATGTGTAGATTGCTTTAGGTAGCATAGACATTTTCACAATATTTATTCTTCCAATCCAGGAGCATGGAACATTTTTCCATTTCTTTGTGTCTTCCTCAATTTCTTTCATTTTTTTTTAAATTTTTATCTAAGAACATTACATTGTTTTGTGGTCTCTATTATATATTATTTATCTATGTATCTATTATATCTAGATATCTAGATATATATAAAGCTAATATAAATAAATAATAAATACTTCAATAAAAATAATATATAAGTATATAAATAAATGTATAAAAATATAAATATAAATTAATATATATAATAAATATGATGATAAGTATATATTTCTTTCCATTTCAGAAGGAAATTGTCCATCCCCATTACAGGCCAATTATGACAAAATTTAACACTTTTTCTTGTTTAATACTCTTTTAACCAAAAGTTAAGCATTTCATGAAGACTATACTTTCAGGGATCATTTCTATAGTTTGTTAAGCATTTCATGAAACTTCCTTCAAAAAGATGAGTATATGCCATCACATTCTGGGCATTTCTTTATATTAAATCATCAATTATGTGCAAAATTTTTTCCCATTTCATAATAAAAACAGAAAAAATAGTCCTAGAACTTGACTAATTTCTATATAACTGAAGTAATCTTATTAGGGAAATTTTTCTCAATTTGTAGATTAAAAATAGTAAATAAAAGAACAAATGAATAGACTTACAAAGATATAACAGAGAATCTAATATATGTATTTATCTATTACTCCAACCACAAACTAATGCATTATGTATATCCTGAAGGATGAATAAATTTAACATGATTAAATTCTAATGGGCAAAACTTTATATATATATTTTATATAAATATATATTATATAAATAACATATATAAAGTTTATATATCTATATCTATAGATATAGATATAGATATATATTTTATAAGGTAAAGCTAACACTCAGCAGAAAATTTTCAAGTACATTCAATGTAGATATGATATGAAAAACATTCTACTTATGTATCTGTGTGCTGGCTTAAACTTCTTTTCACCTCCCTTTTTTCCTGGTCTCCCTATTGTTATTGCCAACACATAAAAATAAACAGGAGCTTCAGTTCTTGACGGTCCTTATGTCTGTTTTTTATTCTCAGCTTATCATCCTAATCCTTTCTTTGTAATTTTATCATCATTTTCTGAAGCCAATTGTGATAGGAAACAGCATTTTGGATTTAGGTGGGGAAAAGATTAACGAATACAGAGAAAGCTTTCATGTGGATAATCTGAGAGAGTGGGAGCATGGAGAAAGTAAACAAAGATAGGGCATCTAAATGTGACTGTGACAGTCACATTTTAAGTTATCCTGATTACTACAGTGTATTTAAGCCAAAGCAAAGATTTGTATTTGTTCAATTTCACATTTATCATAAAGAGCTTTAAAGAAGTTTACTTATCAAGCAATGTCTAAAAGTTTTCTCTCATTTAAATATATTGGGGAAATGAAGAAGAATCAAATTTAAGAAAGAAATTACATAGGTCTATCAAGAAGGCATATTTGAGCATAAGTTTAATATGAATAAAATAAGTAAAGGCTTTATTTTTTAATATGGGAGGGACTCAGAGTTTCTCTAGGTTTTGTGATGTCAAGCAACAGGGTACTCCAAACTATACCAATTAGATAAAAATACTTTTTAATAAGTCCTTTTAAAGCTTTATTTGTAAATAGATTTTATTCTTATTGTATGAGCATGCCATGCATTCACAGTTACCTAGAGTAAGATAAAATTGGAAATAAATGAATATGAATATGATAGAAGGGATCCATAAAAAGGTTGAATGAATTTGAGTCATTAATACAAAGAAGTGAAGTGGCTTCCCTCTTCCTTAGAATGATATTATGATAACAAACTGCAGCAATGTTATGGTAATAAGAATACAAATTAATATTTATGAATCACTACGTGCCAGAAGTTTTTCTATTTCATGTGTATTAACTGTTTATCTTCCCAGTTTTATTGAGACATAATTGACATATAACATTCTTTCAGTTTAAGGTATACAAATAATGATTTTATATATACATATATTGTAAAATAATTAACACAGTAAGTTTAGTTAATATCCATTACCTCACAGTTACAATTATTGTATGCACGTGATAAAAGCTTTTAAGTTCTACTCTCTTAGCAACTTTGAAATACAAAATACAATGCTGTTAACTATAATCAAAATACTGTACACTATGTCTCGTGAACCTATTTATCTAATAATTAGAAGTTTGACTTTTGGCGACCATTATCTAATACCACCACTCCGTACCCACCACATTTGACAATAGCTGATCTGTTTTCTGTTTCCATGAATTGTTTAGAATTTACATATAAGTAATATTCCACGGTATTTGTCTTTGACTTTTTTCACTTAGCATAATGCCCTCAAGGAACATCTATGTTGTCCCAAATGGGAGGATTTCCTCCTTCTGTTTTATGCAATAAACCTTCACATATACATGTATATATATATATGATGGTATATACTAGATATAGAAATAGATTATAGATATAGATGATATAGATATAGATACAGATTTATCTTTTACTTTATACATTCAATGGACACTTAGATTGTTTCCATGTCTTTCCAATTGCAAATTGCCTACTAGAATAAATACGAGGATGCAGATATCTCCTTGACAAAGTGGTTTTGTCTTCTTTGACTATATACCCAGAAATGGAACTGCTGGATCATATGGTAGTTGTATTATATTTTGAGGAGCTTCCATAATTTAAAAAATAATTATTAACATATAATGTATTTTTAGCCCTAGAGGTACAGGTCTGTGAATCACCAGGTTTACACACTTCACAGCACTTACCATAGCACATACCCTTTCCAATGGCTTCCATATTTTTGTGCACTGTGGCTACACCAATTTACATTACGACCCACAATGCACAAGATTCCCTTTTCTCCACAACCTTGACAATATTTGTTATATCTGGTCTTTTTGATGGCAGCCATTCTAAAAGGTGTGAGGTGATATCTTAATGTGGTTTTGATTTGCATTTCCCTGATGATTAGTGGTGTTATGCCCCTTTTATGTACCTGTTGTTCATTTATAGGTCTTCTTTGGAAAAATGTGTCTTCAGCTCCTCTGTGCTTCTTTTTTTTTTTTTTTTCATTAAGTTGTGTGCGTGTGTGTGTGTGTGTGTGTGTTTAGCAAATTATAAAAGTTATATATTTTTCATATTAATGCCTATCAGATACATGATTTGGAAATGTTTTCCTCCCATTCTTTGGTTGACGTTTCATTTTGTTGATGGTTTCTTTTGTTGTGCAAAGATTTTTAATTTGATATAGTTCTGCTTGTCCATTTTTAATGTTGTTGCCTTTGCTTTTGGTGTCAAATCCAGAAAAATCATTGTCAAGTCCAGTGTAAAACTTACCGCCTATGTTTTCTTCTAGGACTTTAATGGTTTCAGATCTTACATTCAAGTCTTCAGCCCACTTTGAATTGTTTTCTGCATATGGTGTAAAACAGGGATCTAGTATCATTCTTTTGAATGTAGTTGTCTCATTTTTTCAACACACTTTATTTGAAGAGACTCTCCTTTCCCCATTGTATATTCTTGACTGCTTTGGAGGATACAACTCTTTCTTTTTAATTTTCATAATAATCTAAAAAGTATTACTGTCTTTACCCTCACTTTAAAAATAAAGAAACATGGGCATAGAAATATTGACTAACTTGCTTAAGATCTTAACAACATCTAGGATGTAGTAGAAAAAGGCTTTAAACCCATAAAGTTCATTGTGAGTCTGTCTTACCACTATGATGCATCAATTCCCATTCCTTAGTTTTATCATTTCTTTATAAGGTGTTATGTTTTCCTTTATTAACAAATAAATCTTTCTCTGTCCCACTTTCAACAAAGTCTTATAATCCTATGTATGTATTTCGTGGCTTCCAGTGTATTTTGTTCTAGTGCCTTCCAAAGCAAGCTTACCATATGATCTCTACTATCTAAGCCAAGCCCAACACTTCAGACTTATATTTCAATACTTTCTTCTAAACATATAATGCTCTAGTCATTCTGGACTACTCTGTGTTCCAAAAAATGGATCAGTATGACTACTCAAAACATGCATTTAGGGGCGCCTGGGTGGCTCAGTGGATTAAGCCGCTGCCTTCGGCTCAGGTCATGATCTCAGGGTCCTGGGATCAAGTCCCGCATCGGGCTCTCTGCTCAGCAGGGGGCCTGCTTCCCTCTCTCTCTCTGCCTGCCTCTCAGTCTGCTTGTGATTTCTCTCTGTCAAATAAATAAATAAAATCTTTAAAATAAATAAATAAATAAATAAATAAATAAAATCTTTAAAAAAAAAAAAACATGCATTTATGATATTCTTTCAATCTATCATGTCTGTTTCCATTTGGCTTACCAAAACATAGCTTACTACTTAACTTAGCACAAATGTCATTTCTGAATTTTTTTCTAGACACCTGTGTCAGATTTAGTTGTTCCCTTTCTGATTCTAGCCTTTCATCTTACATCTTTTTAAAGATTTTGTTTATATATTTGACAGACAGAGATCACAAGTAGGAAGAGAGAGAGAAGCAGGCTCCCTGCTGAGCAGAGACCCTTTATGTGGGACTCGATCCCATAATCCTGAGAACATGACCTGAGCCAAAGGCAGAGGCTTAACCCACTGAGCCACCCAGGCGCCCCTCATCTTATATCTTTATTAGTATACTTGTTTTATTCTTCTTTGATCATAATTTGATCTTTAAGTCTCTAAATTTTTAAGAGAATCAAATATCCTTGATGTTTTTACTTTGTGGTCTCGGAACAAATTTAATATCACCAACCACAAATAGCCAGACCCTAAATTGTACCCTCAAGTCATGCTTTTTTCAGGAGCACTCACTGCCCAGGGATTATGGGAAGAAGACAGCAGGAATGAATTGTCAGTTCAATACAACTGACAGCATTTTCTCAGGGATATACTAGAACAGCCTAGTTCTAGTTCTTCACTGATAGTAAGGGGAATACAATTTTTCAAAGGCAACATGGACATATGCTCTGATGAAAAAAATCAAGAGTACAGACTGGTATCTCAGGGTTAGTAGCCAAAGGAAGCCAGTGGGTTCCATTGTGTGAAACTCAAGAGTCAGGAAAGCTGCATCATTATGTTGTGAAAATATATATTTTCTCATTTTATACATTCAACACTGTTTTAATAAAAGCACATTCAGATATTATGAAATCTTAAAAATCATTCTAAAATGTGCATTACAACATAAAATGTATAATAATAGCAAAGAATGTACTTAAAAAGAAAAATAAGAACTTGATACAATTCATTAAAATAACTGACTATATGACAGTGTCCAGGAAACAAATAGATCAGAGGAAGTACAAGGAAAATGTGGAGACTCATGAATATATAAAGATGTAGGCTATGATTCAGTTCACATTTCTAATTATAGTAAGTTCTGCTATAATGCCTGTTTTTACATGACTTTGTTCCAATACAATTAATGTATTAAGGAAAAAAATAAATATAATGTAAATTTCTGTTTGCTCATGTGTAATTTCATCCTAGAAAAGCACTAAAAGAATGCAACCAGCTGCACCCAGCAAAGTGGAGCCTCACAGGAATATACAAAACGTGCTCACATACACATTTCAATTACCAGCTACTTTAGTTCATTGTGTACATTAGTGAGCCACACCCATGTACATCTGTGTTGTAATTTTCTCCTCCTTCTACCGATTAATTACTCATAAAATATAACCCTTTAAATGCTCACTTCTACAAACTGTCTTTATTTTCTAGATTATCATATTTACTACAGTTTTTATGTGCTTGTTAACTACTTTATACATATAAAACTGTGTCACTGTTTTTCCTTAAGTTCTTATTTTTTGTTTTCTGTGTGTTACTGTTGAGGTTTTTTTAGTATGTTTCCCCATTTTTCCAGTAAAATTGCATTCTATTAAACAATTATGCATACCATAATGATTTTTAGGAATGCATATGTTGTGTTATAGTGGAACCAAATGCAAATTGTCCAGAGGAATTAGTTATTGATTCTAAAAACAGATTTCTGAATCATGTTGTAGACAACATTATTCAAGGAAAATACTCATGACTAAAATATTAAATAAAAAGGAAACACAATTTTTTTTTTCTGGTGAGAACACTTAAAATCTACTCTCTTAGTAAATTTGAAGTGTACAATATTATCAACCATAATCACTATGCTGTACATTAGCTCTCCAGAACTTATTGATCTTATTAACTGGGAATTTGTAACTTTTGATCAATAAACCCCCTTTACTCCCAGTCCCTGGTAACTACCATTCTACTGTCTGATACTGAGTATTTGATGGTTTTCTTTAAATTTTATATATGAGTAAAATCATGCAGTACTTATCTTTCTGTATCTAGTTTTTTTCACTTAACATAAGTCCATTCAGGTTCACCTAAAACATTCACACAAATGGAACTGGTAACTATGTGAAGTGTTGTGTTAATTCATACAGGATTTTTCCTCAGAGCTTATTTGTGCCACAAAAGTAGCAACTAAATGCAGCAGCCCAAAAGAAATACAGTACAGAAATGAGCCCTTGGTGTTTTACTTGTTGTCTGATTAGACCATTTAATTTGGCTTGAGAATGTCCAATGAATAATGCTTCCAGATTCTCAAAAGAACCCTGTGTGTTCCCTTGGTGAATTCTCTCCCCATCTAATTATATGGGATATGTGTATTTCTTTTCTTCTTCTAGTGATTACCTTAAGTTTTCTGAAGAAACCCATATTTTATACTGTATAATCAAGTTATTTTTATCATCATGAAACATGAGAAAATTAACAAAACTAATCTCTCCCTCTCACTATCCCCCCACCTCCACCCCACCCAAGCCAAATTCCTGTTGGCAAGTTTTGGGATCACAGGAGGACTACAGTGTGATCTTTGTAATCCTCATCATTCTAGCTGCCCCCCAAACACTCAACACTCATTTGTTGGGATCTTATGTCATTCCAATCCCTGGAATCTTTCCATGGCATTCATTTGTTTTCCTTTTCAATCTTTGAAATGAAAAAGACTTATCCCACCTCTTTTTTATTTTTTTTCTGGAAAAGTAATATAAAAATAATTTTTCATAGAAGACCAAATTTAAAAAGCAGTATTTTCTATGAAACTATTGAATACTGGAGCTCCTGGGTGTCTCAGTTGCTGGGTGTCTGCCTTTTGCGCAGGTCATGATCCCAGGACTCTGCGGTCTATTCTGCAGTGGGCTCCTAGTTCAGTGCATGTGTGTGTGTGTGTGTGGGGGGGTGTCTGCTTCTCCCTCTCCTTCTGCCCTCCTCCCTGCTTGTGTCCTTTCTCTCTCTCTCAAATAAATATATCTATTAAAAAATCCATTAAGTTCTAAAAGTTAAATCTTCCATTTCTGGAGCAATTTGATTGCCTCCATGTAGTGCAAAGACTACTAAGATTAAGAGGTTTGTTTCTTTCATCCTTGTTGACTTCTCACCCACACAGAAGTCAAAATACTAACCCCGAATCAAAAGTGCTTATCCTTCTAAAGTTATCTAAACTCACTCTCTGGAGCTTTTTAAAAACAGCAGATAAAGGAAAAATAAAAGATCACAAGGTAAAATTCTGTAGAGCATCTTCCTTCACTAAAATGGGTTTCTATAAACTCCCTGTTGAAAATGTCAACAACAAATCTCTGTGTTCTTTATTCTTTACTGATTACCCTGAAATATGATGTGACCTCTGAATCAAGCTTTTTATTTCAGGAACACTACTTCTATTATATATTCTATTATATACTGTTTAATTGTAAAAAATAAAAAATTATCCATGTAGACTTTTTGTCTAACACTATCGTATTTGTTTGCTTTTACTTTTCTAACTGTGCTGGAAACATTCTAACTACAAGTCCTCTAAAAAGGATATTGAGTCTTCCTTCCACTATCACCTGATCTCTTTTTTAAATTTTCTTCATAAATTATGTATAAGATTTATAGTTCTAATATAAGTAGTTTGTAAAATATCTTTATCATTTTTTCTCTCTCAGAAATTAACCCAGTCACCTCAGTGAATGAGGAATTGCAATGCAATTTAATTTTGCACAAATTTTGTATGTATCTGTAACTTCAAACCATAGCATAGAAAAAAGGGCTATTAAAAATAAAGATCAATATAGCATATGAAAAGATGTTAGAAGAACTATAACTCCATGTATTGTTCTCCACAATAAAGAATACATTTGAGGGGAGTTTATGAGGGGGAAATTTTGTTGCAGTTAATGGGTGAAGAGAGTAAACAGAAATCCCCTTGCATTCACTCCTCTTTTCAATCTAAATATCCAGTTTTCATCTTGTGTCTTTTGCACCATTATAGTGATGGGTAAGTTGGGAACAGGTAACTTCTCTTTTCAGTTTCATAGGCCAGAGGCTGGAAGGAATTGTGGGCCCTAGAGGTTATATTTAATGACTTAAACTCGGAAAACTCATTAGTGTCTGGATGCCATTGAGATGATGAGGTTTTGATCTTGAGCTCGTGTTCTTGTATGATAGAATCTTAATGTATCTATCAGAGAAATAGAACCACTAGTAATACTCTTTATATATAAAGAAAATTATTTCATGGGATTGACTTAATTGGTTTTAAGTGCTGAATAGACAAGTCCAGAAACCATGGGGGAGGCTGGAATTCTCAGGCAGAGTTGAAGCTGCAGTCCACAGGCAGAGTTTCATCTTCAGACAAATCTCCCTTCTGCTTTTAAGACCTAACAATTATCTAAAATAATCTTTACATAAAGTCAACTGATTGTAGACATGAATCACATCTTCTCAGGAACACTGTGTTATTGTCTAATCAAATACTATGGATTATAACCCAGCCAATTCTACATATAAAACTGACCATCACCTTTGAGAACTTTAGGAGGAAGTTACTACATATTTTTATGTGAGAAGGGCTTAAATCTTCAGGAGTCAGAGGACAGACTGTAACAGAAAAACCCCAAGGTGACCAGAAATGTTTCTGACCTTCCAGTATTCATTTCCTTTTATAACCTGCTTCTCAAGAGGTGTTGGCAAGAGTTTTGACTTGCTCCTAACCAACAGAATACAGTCAAGATATTAGAATGTAATTCTAATCATTATGTTGTGTAAGACTGCTTAGACTCTGGCATCATACAATTTTCTAATATTGCAAATATGATGGGGAAAACTGGGTCTATCTCATTGTTGCCTTAAATATTATTTTTTCTATTCCTAATCATTTCAGAATTTCTTCACAGATTTACTATCATTCAAGTTTCCACTCCTAAATGTTACCTATCCATATTCTTATCAGTGTTTCTATTGTGTTTCTGGGTGATTTACAGAAGTCCTTCTTTCCTCTTTCCCTTCCTTCCTACCCTCCTTCTTTCCTTCCTTCCTTTGTCTTTTTTCTATTTTATTTATTTATTTTTCAGGGAGAGAGAGAGAAAGAGCATAAGCAGAAGAGCAGTAAGTAGAGGGTGAAGCAGTTTCCCTGCTGAGCAAGGATCCCAAATATGGAACTCGATCTCAAAACCCTGGGATCATGACCTTAGCCAAAGGCAGAGCCTTATCTGGCTGACCCACCCAGTCATCCCTACACAAATTTCTTAAATCATTTTTTAAAAAATATTTTATTTATTATTTGACAGAGAAAGATACAGTGAGAGAGAGAGGGAACACAAGCAGGGGAAGTGGGAGAGGAAGAAGCAGGCTTCCCGCTGAGCAGGGAGCCTGATCCCAAGACCCTGGGATCATGACCTGAGCTGAAGGCAGACGCTTAACAAGTGAGCCACCCAGGTGCCCCTCTTAAATCATTTTCATCATGGTTTTTATTTATTCTCTATATTAAAAATACCATTTTCTAAGCCATTATTGGTCTGTTGAGTTTATGTGGTCATTCTTTGTACAGAAATTTATGATTTTGATGAAATCAAATGAATCCTATTTCTTTCCTTATAAACATATTTATTTGTTTAGCCTTGTGCTAGCTCCCTTTTTGAAATTCTCCACAGTATGAGGCTGAATATATTCTAAATAGTTATATAGTAATATTAATAGCTACATTAATTTTACCTTTCACATTTAGATCTTTAATGATCTGAATTCCATATCTATACAATATATATTACAAAATTTTCAATTGGAATCTACTTTTATTTTCTCTAAATTCATTTTGAAAAAATTTATTTAACTTCTTATAGACCTTTATTATTTCAATGAGTTTTAAAGTAGTGTTGTAAGTTCCAATTCTGGTTATTTTTGTACTTATTTTTTAAACCTGATTTAAGTTTGGTCATGGTTCTGCATTCTTTTTTTATGTTTTCTATTCATCTCATATAAATATTAATATGAGATTTTATGATTTGTTATCAGATGGTGTTATATTATAGAATTTATTTGATTTAATTTAAGAGTTCTAATTTGCTAGCAAAAATAATTTATACTAATGTTAGCAAATAACTTGTGGCTATTATCCTTTATATTATCTCAGTCATTAGTGTATTCACTTGTTTCATTATTTCCCAAATTCCATATGCATATACACATGCACACATACACACAGCACAATGCTAAGGTATTGTGAAAATATTTGCAAAGGCTGGTTTAGGGTTTGTTTGCCAAGAGTTTTGGGTATTTTAGTGATTCTAGAGTAGTTTGGATATTAAGTACTCACATTAAATTTTCATAAAATAGACAATATACATTGAAAATTCATACCTGTACATGATATTGGACTAACGGTTTTTATTTTGGGCAGGTTGCTCAACATTTTAAATATTGATTCACAGTGCTGAACATTTTATAATAACTGACATATATTATTTTATGGTTGAGTGTCATTTCTAAACATTCCTAATTAGGAAGCCATTACATCGTAAGAAAATGGCAGACAGAACCTAGTTCCTAAGCACTCCTTCCATTCTGGAAGAAGGTCTGCTTTGTTTCTTTCATAGCTTGTCTACTCTTCAGCCTGCAAACTGGACATGTTCAGCAGGGTTCCTTGTGACTTCCTCCACCTATTTCCTACCCCCTTTACTGTATCATGAAGCACACACTGCATACTATCAAGTATAAATTTCTGGATCTGCTGTGGATTACAGATGTTTCACTGTTATTTATCAGCTGTTATTCAGAGATTGTGTTTGAAGTTGTAGCTGTCTCTCTTCAGTGTACGTGAAATAGTATATTCAAATGAGATGTGCCCTTATATTCTCACCTTTCTTGGAGATCAACCATCAAGTACTTTTTATAACATTGTTTTGAACACTTCATCCTCAACATAAAAAGTACCTCCATAAAAAGCCTTACTGCTAACCTAACCCACGTAGTTGAAACTGTGCATTATTCTGCAGCTCTATGAATCTCTTTAATAAAAGTGTTGTTTGTCTTCTGTGATCTCCAACAGAACCTACTTCTTCTCATAAATTTGAATTAGGTTGTTTTAAGTGACTTTTGTAGAAAGTTAATTTTTCACTGGAATCTGAACTAAAACTCACTCCTTCAATTTTATACAACTGTTAAAAATGTATATGATTACATTTCTCCTCAAAGTAGGTAATACAGTATTCTTGTGTAAAATGAAATGGAATTTTCTTCAGTACTGCATGGATGTCTT
This sequence comes from Mustela nivalis, assembly GCF_964662115.1. Taxonomy (NCBI): domain Eukaryota; kingdom Metazoa; phylum Chordata; class Mammalia; order Carnivora; family Mustelidae; genus Mustela; species Mustela nivalis. The sequence goes on from NC_139024.1 coordinate 28,388,142, forward strand.
GTGTGGAATTTACAATTACTCTTACATGGCTGTACCAAAACAAAAGAAACAAACAAAAAAACACAACTCTTCTAATAAATGTGGAAAGCTTAGAATGGAATGACAATGTTTATAAAAGAAATTTCTATGTGTTTCCTGTTAGCCAAAAGCAGGTGATGACTATTTTTTTGGAACCAGAAAAAAAAAATTAGATAGATGGATAGATAGATAGATGATAGATAGATGGTTGAGAGATAAAATCAGTGATAAAACAAGCAAAATGAAATAAAATGCATTTCAGAGCATAACACTAGTAGATAACATTAATTGTTACATATTATTTGCCAAATTCAGTTATAAATCTTTTATAGGAGTTGACTCACTTAACCCTCAGAACGACTATATGGAATAGATATGGTTGATAGCATTATTTTACAAATGAGATAATGAAAGCATGGAGAAGGAAGTGACTTATCTAAAACCATACACGTAGTAAGCAGCAGGCATAATTTTAGGATACAGAGGACCTAACTCCGGAGTTCACACTTTTTAATCACTACCTAATAGGTTTGTTCACCATAAAGTCATCCCCTCCAGGGTGTTTGGAATTTGGAGCAAGCTAAAATTAGGGTTCTTTTGTCATAAGTGTTACATTATCTGTGTTTCATAGGTATGGCTAATATGCTTGTGCCACAACAATGATGCATGTCATAGCACTGTCATGATGTTGTCCCTGCTTCTTTTTTCAGTGTTTCAACATTAGATGTCTCACATAAAATAGATTTCCATTCCATCATGTATATTCTAATTATCCTGTAGCTAGTCAGTGAAATAAAACTAATTTGAGAATACTCCACCTAATTAACAGTTTTTGCCCTATGCCATACATGGTAAGTGATGTTGCCATCGATTCTAAAGTATAAATATTGAAAACTGTGAGTATCTCTTAAGCAGTAATATATATTTAATATATATGTAAATGAACTCTGAGTAAAACATGTTGTATTAAACTTGTTTCTCTCCCTGATGTGCACTAAGGCTGGCTTTGATTATGAGCATTCCCAGGATGTTTGACTTGCCTACTCTCACCCCACCCCCCAATAATTCTTCTGCTCAGTAAAGATCACTTCTAAAGGTTTTCAAGAATTCTTGTATTTATAGGCATTAAAATAGTAAAAGGTTATCTCAGTTAGATACACTGTATCTATTTCATTGTTAAGAAATGAATGAAAGTAAGCAATAAGGCTGCATTTTCTAGATGTAGAATTTCTTCATAGATTGCAGCAAAGCCAAACTCTTGCATATTGTTATTTGTACAAAAGATACAAGGAATCATCAATATCTCTGTTTCTAAATAAAATTTGCAATAATGCACAATATTTAAAAAATTATCTCCCTTTTGATTTACTTGGAAAATTCTGATTCAATGGATAATTACCTGCTATTATATGTTGGAATCATTGAATCTATTATCCTCTTTTGTAGATAGAGGGCAAGCTGATTTACAATTTCAAATTAATTCCCAGGTTAAGGAAGCTAAACAACTGAAAGCCAACTATTTCATGTTTGAATACCTATAGTCAACTGATTGTATTTGTCCTGTGAAATGGGTTATTTCCTTCTTTATTTTCTCTGTTTCTTGATACCAGGAAACCTCTTTGCTTAGGGATTTTCACTTACTCAAATGTACCTTCAGTTGAGATGTTTACTATGGTCAGAATTAGTTATGTCTTAAATATACTAATTTTCTGGAATACTGTGTTTGAAAAATAAAGCATATACTATATAGATCTATGTTTCTTTCAGTAGAAGAACGGAGTTAATTAAATTTGCAAAAAAAAAAAAATCCACATTTTTTGTGTGTGTGAATTTACATACTAGTATTCAGAAAAATGTTTTCTCTATAAAATGACAAGATTTTAATTTTACTTTTCCTTTGAGCTTTCCAGCTGTGTCAGGATAACTTTTAGCCATAAATATCTCTAGTATTGGAGAGGTGATCTTGGACTTCGTACTGAGCTACATTTAGCATACTTTTTTTTTCAGAAAGAAAAAAAGAGGGGGGAATGTTATGCTCTTTTTATTTTTATTTTTTCCAACTCACAATAGAAGGTCAAGCACATAGCAGGTATCTGCCTTAAAAAGATTGAATGAGGAGGAGGAGTCAAGATGTTGGAGGAATAGCAGGCAGAGATGACATCAAGTTGCAGGAGTTCAGTTAGATAGTTATCAAACCATTCCAAACACCACAAATCCAACAGGAGATAGAAGATAAGAAGAGCAGCAATTTTAGAAACAGGAAATCGACGACTTTCCGAAAGATCAGCAAGAACATCCAGCCAAGACCAAGTTCATTGATCAAGGAGAACAGCAGAATTCCAGAGGAGAGGAAGCAAAGCATGGAATTTATGGCTTTCCCCTCATGATTCTTTAGTCCTGCAAAGTAAATTAAATTTTTTAAATTTTACTTCTTTTTTCTTTTTTTCTTCATATTCAAACTTTTATAATTTTTACTCTTTCCTCTTTTAATGTTTTTTAACTAGTTTATATCAACAATACCTTTCTTAAAAAAATCTTTGAATCTTCATTGTTATTGTCATATTTTATCCTTCATTGTATATGACTTTATTTATATATATATATGGTTTTTTTCTTCTAAAAAATTTTGGGATACAACATCTTCTAATAGATCAAAATATACCCTAAATCTAGCAAAAGGCTTTTTTCTAGTCTCCAACCTGAGAAAATTCTCTAGTATCCTTTTTTTCCCAACCAACTTATCTTATCAACTCCTTTTTGGATTTTTTTTTTAACTTTCATCTTTACAGTCATATTCCATCCCTTCATTGTGTTTACCCTTAATTTTGTAATATATGTAAGTTTTTCTTTCTTTAAAAATTTGGGAGGTAGTTTCTTCTAAGATACCAAAATACACCCAAAATAAAGTCGGTAGCTTTGTTCTATTCATCAGACAAACAACTACTGGACCATGAGGGGAGAATTTGAGAGATAAGTGATACCATAAGACAAAACAGTATTAGAATACTTGGGATTCCAGAAGAAGAAGAAGGAGGGAGCAGGGCAGAAGGTATATTGGAGTGAATTATTGTAGAGAATTTCTCTAATATCTCAAAGGGAACAAACATCAAAATCCAGGAGGTGCAAAGAAACCTCCTCAAAATCAATAAGTCCACACACTGTCATCTAATAGTAAAATTTACAAGTCTTAGTGACAAAGAGAAAATCCTGAAAGCAGCCTGGGGAAAAAGTCTATAACATACAATAGTAAAAATATTAGACTGGCAGAAGACTTATCCAGAGACCTAGCAGGCCAGAAAGAACTGGCATGATATATTCAGAGCACTAAATGATAAAAACATGCAGCCAAGAATATTATATCCATTTTCATTGAAAATGGGAGAGATTAAAAGCTTCAGGGACCATCAAAAACTAAGAGAATTTGTAAACACTAAACCAGATCTACAGGAATATTGAAAGGGTCCTCTAAGCAAGAGAGCCTAAAAGTAGTAGATCAGAAAGGAACAGAGACAATATACAGTAACAGTCACCTTACAGGCAATACAATGACACTAAATTCATATCTCTCAATAGTTACCCTGAATGTAAATGGGCTAAATGCCCCAATCAAAAGACACAGGGTATCAGAATGGATTAAAAAAACAAAACCTATCAATATGTTGCCTACAAGAAACTCATTTTAGACCCAAAGACACCTCCAGATTTAAAGTGAGTGGGTGAAAAACAACTTATCATGCTAAAGGACATCAAAAGAAAGTGGGGGTGGCAATCCTTATATAGATAAATTAGATTTTAAGACAAAGACTATAATAAGAGATGGGGAAGGACACTATATCATACTCTAAGGGTCTGTCCAACAAGATGATCTAACAATTTTAAATATCTATGCCCCTAATATGGGAGCAGCTCACTATATAAACCAATTAATAAAAAAATCAAAGAAACACATTGACAATAATACAATAATAGTAGGGGACTTTAACACTCCCCTCACTGAAATAAACAGATCATCCGAGCAAAAGAGCAACAAGGAAATAAAGGCCTTAAATGACACACTGGGCCAGATGGACATCACAGGTATATTCAGAACATTCCGTCCCGAAGCAACAGAATACACATTCTTCTCTAGTTTACATGGAACATTCTCCAGAATAGATCACATCCTGGGTCACAAATCAGGTCTCAACTTGTAACAAAAAACTGGGATCATTCTCTGCATATTTTCAGGCAACAATGCTCTGAAGTTAGAGCTCAATCACAAGAGGAAAGAACCCAAATATATGGAGGCTAAAGTTCATCCTACTAAATAATGAATGGGTCAACCAGGAAATTAAAGAGGAATTGAAAAAAATTAATGGAAACAAATGATAATGAAAACACAAAAGTTCAAAATCTGTGGGACACAGCAAAGGCAGTCCTGAGAGGAAAATATATAGCGATACAAGACTTTCTCAAGAAACAAGAAAGGTCTCAAATACACAACCTAACCCTACTCCTAAAGGTGCTGGAAAAAAAAAAAAAAACCTGCAAAGAAAGCCTAAACCCAGCAGGAGAAGAGAAGTAATAAAGATCAGAGCAGAAATCAATGAAATAGAAACAAACAAAAAAAAATAGAACAAATCAATAAAACTAGGAGCTTGTTCTTGGAAAGAATTAATAAGATTGGTAAATCCCTAGCCAGACTTACCAAAAAGAAAAGAGAAAGGACCCAGATAAATAAAATTATTAATAAAAGGAGATCACAACCAACACCAAAGAAATACAAACAATTATAAGAACATATTAAGAGCAACTCTATGCCAACAAATTTGACAATCTGGAAGAAATGGATGCATTTCTAGAGACATATAAACTAACACAACTGAACCAGGAAGAAATAGAAAACCTAAACAGACCAATAACCAGTAAGGAGATTGAAGCAGTCATCAAAAGTCTCCCAGCAAACAAGAGCCCAGGACCAGACTGCTTCCCAGGGAAATTCTACCAAACATTTAAAAAAAGAATTAATTCCTATTCTCCTGAAACTGTTCCAAAAAATAGAAATGGAAGGAAAACTTCCAAACTCATTTTATGAGGCCAGCATCACCTTGATCCCAAAACCAAAGACCCCATCATAAAAGAGAACCACAGACCAATATCCTTGATGAACACAGATGCTAAAATCTTCACCAAAATACTAGCCAATAGGATCTGCTTGACTTATTTCGCTAAGCATGATACGCTCTAGTTCCATCCATGTTGTCGCACCATGACCAAGTGGGATTTATTCCTGGGCTGCAAGGTTGTTTCAACATTCGCAAATCAGTCAATGTGGTACAATACATTAATTAAAAAAAGAATAAGAACCATATGATACTCTCAAAGGATGCTGAAAGAGCATCTGACAAAGTACATCATGCTTTCTTGATCAAAAATCTTCAAAGTGTAGGGATAGACGGTACATACCTCAATATCATCAAAGCCATTTATGAAAAACCCACCACAAATATCATTCTCAATGGAGAAAAAACAAAGCTTTTCTGCTAAAGTCATGAATATGGCAGGGATGGCCATTATCACCACTGCTATTCAACATAGTACTAGAAGTCCTAGCCTCAGCAATCAGACAACAAAAAGAAATTAAAGGCATCCAAATTGGCAAAGAAGTCAAACTATCATTCTTTGCAGATGATGTAATACTTTATGTGGAAAACCCAAAAGTCTCCACTCCAAAAGTGTTAGAACTTGTACAGGAATTCAGTAAAGTGTCAGGATATAAAATCAATGCACATAAATCAGTTGCATTTCTCTACACCAACAACAAGACAGAAGAAAGAGAAATTAAGGAGTGGATCTCATTTACAATTGCACCCCAAACCGTAAGATACCTAGGAATAAACCTAACCAAAGAGGCAAAGAATCTGTACTCAGAAAACTATAGAACACTCATGAATGAAATGGAAAAATGGAAAAATGTTCCATGCTCATGGATTGGAAGAAAAAATATTGTGAAAATGTCTATGCTACCTAAAACAATCTATATGTTTATTGCGATCTCTATCAAAATACCATCATTTTTTTCAAAGAAATTGAACAAATAATCCTAAAATTTATATGGTATCAGAAAAGATGTCAAATAGCCAGAGGAAAATTGACAAAGCCAAAGTTGGTGGCATCACAATTCCATTTCCTAACATCACACACAAAAATTGACTCAAAATGGATGAAGGACCTCAAAGTGAGAAAGGAATCCATCAAAATCCTTGAGGAGAACACAGGCAGCAACCTCCTTGACCTCAGCCACAGCAACATCTTCCTAGGAACATCGCCAAAGGCAAGAGAAGCAAGGGAAAAAATGAACTATTGGGACTTCATCAAGATCAAAAGCTTCTGCACAGCAAAAGAAATAGTCATCAAAACCAAAAGACAACTGACGGAATGGGAAAAGATATTTGCAAATGACATATCAGATAAAGGGCTAGTACCCAAAATCTATAAAGAGCTTAGCAAACTCAACACCCAAAGAACAAATAATCCAATCAAGAAATGGGCAGAGGACATGAACAGACATTTCTGCAAAGAAGACATCTGGAAGGCCGACAGACAGATGAAAAAGCTCCACATCGCTGGGCATCAGGGAAATACAAATCAGAACCACATTTAGATACTACCTCACACCAGTCAGAATGGCTAGAATTAACAAGTTAGGAAATGACAGATGCTGGCGAGGATGTGGAGGAAGGGGAACCCTCCTGCACTGTTGGTGGGAATGCAAGCTGGTGCAACCACTCTGGAAAACAACATGGAAGTTCCTCAGTAAGATGAAATTAGAGCTACACTATAACCCAGCAATCGCACTACTGGGTTTTTACCCTAAAGATACAAATGGAGTGATCCAAAAGGGCATATGCATCTGAATGTTTATAGCAGCAATGTCCACAATAGTCAAACTATGGAAAGAACCTAGATGTCCTTCAACAGATGAATGGATAAAGAAGATGTGGATATATATATACAATGGAATACTATGCGGACATCAAAAGAAGAAATCTTGCCTTTTGCAATGATGTGGATGGAACTAGAGGGTATTATGCTGAGCAAAATAAGTCAATCAGAGAAAGACAATTATAATATGATCTCCCTGATATGAAGAATTTGAGAGGCAGGGTGGGGAGTTTGGGGCTTAGGAAAGGAAAAAATGAAACAGGGTGGGATTGGGAGGGAGACAAACCATAAGAGACTCTTAATCTCACAAAAAAAACTAAGGGTTGCCGGCAGTAGAGGGGTTGGGGAGAGGTTGGTTGGGTTATGGACATTAAGGAGGGTATGTGTTATGGTAAGTGCTATGAAGTGTGTAAACCTGGTGATTCACAGACCCATACCCCTAGGGCTAATAATACATTATATGTTAATAATAATAATAGTAATAATAAAATAATAAAAATAATAAAATAATAATAAATAATAAAAATAATAAAAAATAATTAAAAAGACTGACTAGCTAACCAACACATGAGTTGATTTTCCTATATATATATATGTGGTTCTTTATAAGTATATATAATTTAGGTTCTTATGAATAGGAAATTGTGCTCTGAGAAAAAAAGTAAAGTTTCTAGGATAAAACCCTATGGTGTGGAATAATTGCTTTATAAAGACAAATAATGTCCCATTTATTTCCTAGAACAGGATGGATAAACTGCAGTCAACTCATATCTACTTTTTAAATACATATTTGAGTAATTTATTTTCAGTAGATAGATTTCTCATTGAATGATGCTTGTGAATCAAAAGTTACTAGTTATCCAGAGTGTTAAGAAACATTATCATGTAGCTATTATACCAGGTTATGTTAAATTAAAATCACAATTAAAGTGGATCTATTCTGAAAAATCCAAGATAATAGTAACTGTGTAGTAACACATTTTAAAAAGCACAACCAAAAGTTTAATCTAATATATTATTGCTGGTGGGCCAATCACAGAAATTTTTCATATTCCTGAAAAGTACTTCTACCATGATTAATTTCTGATATTGCCTCCTGCCCTTTCAATATGACATCAAAGACACTTTGCCTCATAGCCTCAATCAACATGCCCATTGTCATCTTGCAGTACTCACCCCTCTTGTCCATTTTGCCGCTTAGTATATGCAAGCATATCTTATATCCTGGCGTGGGAAAACACTCACCATCTCCTAAGTATACTTGTTTTCATGCCTTTATTCACCATATGCTTTTTTTTTTTTTGAAAAGCTGTAACTATCCACCTTTACTTGTTAAAACAAAATTCACTTTTCAAAAGCTACCTCAAACACCATTATTAGCCATAAATCTGATGTTTTATTGAATCAAACTTTCTTCTTTATTTTGTGATAATTTTATTTATTTATTTTTAAAAAGATTTTATTTATTTATTTGACAGAGATCACAAGTAGACAGAGAGTATTTTATGATAATTTTTAAAGTGGAACTCCTATGTAACTAATCATATTTTATTCACAATATTATGATCTAAATGTTTTCTATATTAAATAATAAATTCCCACTTCAATTGCATGAGATCTTCATGTTCAAGCCCCCAGTATTCTCTATAGTACTTTGTACAAAGTAAATTTTAAATGTATGCGTTGGGAATGAATTTGAGAATCAAAGATAGTTATGTAGGGGTTGATTTTCTAAAAGAAAGAAAATAGGATAATTAATGAAATGTCAATTAATATTCTGGTTACTTATTCTCTCTAAATATAGAGATATTTAAAAATACTCAAAAATACTAGACTAGCAATCATGAAAATGTGTTCCAGTTCTTAATCTACTGATAAGTAGCTATCCTCTCTAGGCCACGCACCTCAGTATTGCAAGATTATACTTGTTCCTTCTGTTCCTTTTGTCACTAATATTTATGTGTCTAATTTGGACTCTAAAGACAAGAGAGAGGTCAATTCAAATTGTCTGGGTATTCCACAATTTCTATTTAATGAATGATGTTTCATTTATTATTGCTATATTGCAAATTACTCTAAAATGTAGTTATTTTAAACAATTTTTATGTTATGCATGAATTTTTGGGTCAACGATTTAGAAAGTGTTTGATTGGGCAATTCTCACTTGGGTCTCATGAGGTTATGTCAGATGTTGCCTGGAGTGGTAGTTCCTTGAAGACTCAACTTGGCTGACATTCCAAAATGCTCACTCATATGGTCTTCTGTCAGCTGGGAGTGCAGCAGTCTATTAACCTGAACCTTAAATACAGTCTCTCCAACATGAGAGCCTCAGGGTTGAAGTAATGTACATAATAAGGCAAATGTTGCCTCACCTATTATTGTATAGCTTTGAAGTCTTGCAGTTTCATGTCTACAATATTCTTTAGGTTACAAGCAAGTTACATGCTTGCCCAAATTCAAGGGAAAGGAATTAGACTTCAGGTCTGCACAGAGTAGTGGAAGTTTCCTGAGGAACATGCAGAATAGAGATACTGTTACAGCCCTTTTTTGTAAGATAAAATTGATCACATTTGATTAAATATTAAATTTGAGTTTTATTAAAATTAAAGTGCTAAAATGAAAATTTACAGGAGGATATATCTTTAGAATAAATTAAAGAAGTTTTAAAAATCTTGGAATATATAAAATACTTATCAGAAGGGAATGATTATATGTGATCTTTCCATTCTATAAGATAGTATGCAGGTACAGAAATGAATAAACTTAATGTATTTCAACTGACCTAAAGAATTTCCAAACATAATAGTTAATGATAAAAGCCCGATGCAGAAACATGTTTATAACATAATCTAATTTTGGAAAATAAATAACAGAATCAATATATGGTTATGTGTTTATGTTTGCACAACTCTGAAAAAATTATGTAAATCTTAAAAAAAATAAAAAATAAAAAATAAAGTGTCTCTATAAGTGAAAAATGTCTTTTCCCCCTTAACCCATTTACTAAAGGAATGTTATGTAACAATATTTTTTTTATCAAACTAGTAGGTATAACTTAATATGCATATTTCTGGCTTAATAAATTAGAGAAAAATTTCCTGTATTAATAATTTTGAGTTGTTTAAAGCATGTCTTTCCAATTTTGCCCTTAATATTTATTGTGTTACCTTTCTTGAAAAAGTGTAGGCATAATTTGAATAGTATAAATATTAGCACTTTATCAGGTGCTTTAGAATATAATTTGATAATCAATAATCTATCAATATTTTCAGTTTGTACACATTTTATAGATGAAAAGAAGTTTTGTGTCACTTTCTTCTGTTTTTTGATATTTCCTTAGAAAATTTCATTAAATGTATGGCATTAGTATTATTTCTGTATGCAAATTTTAAAGATCTAATATGAAAACAGTAATATAGGCAAAGTCAGTTGATGAATTATATTGATAATGCCACCTGATAACAAATGTATAGAAAAGTAGGCTAACTCATATGTTTCTCATAATAGTTTTTTTTTAAGATTTTATTTTTATTTATTTGAAAGAGAGAGTAAGAGAGCACAAGCAGGGGCAGCAACAGAAGCAGGCTCCCATAAGCAGGCTCCCACTTAGCTAGGAACAAGATGTAGGGCTCAGTCCCAGGACTCTGAAATCAGGGCTTGAGATGAGGGCAGTCACTTAGCTGACTGAGCCACCCAGCGGCCCCTGTGATAATTTTTAAAGTTGCATCATGTTTAATGAAATCTAACAGTAGCTATTATAATTATGCATATCCATTGTAATAACAAGTTTTTAAACCTAATTGACATCAAAGAATATTGTGTCTGGACAATTGACACTTGATCAAAGAGGCCAATATAGGCAGAAATTTTGTAAGTGATACCAACAAATAGATGTTACTAATATTTTAACCAAAAATCTGCTAAAAAAATAAAGTGATGTGTTTCATTTTAATTAGTCAAAAGAAATTGTCAATGACAGGCCAAAATCCATTTATTCTGTATTTAAATTATCTGAACACGTACAACAATTTAGCTGATTCAGTAACAATACAATCAAAATTGTTAATTGACATCTTGTAGATGGAATAATTCTTTGAATTTTAGCCTTTATATAGCATTTACTGTCCAGCAATTTTAGAGAAGTGTGTCTTCTTAAGTTGAGTTTCTATAATGAGAAACTTTTAAAAGTTTTGATGGAAGAAAAGTAAACTTAGTACAAATTCAGAAACAGAAAACACTGAACTGTTTTCCTTCAGTATAAAATGTAAAGCCAGCAGAACAAAGGGACTCACTCTTCATCCCCCTTCAACATCCGTACTTACTGAACTTAATAGCCTACCTAAGAAAACTGGAGTATAGCATAGGAGACAGCTACTCTAACAAATTTCTGAAAGTATATAAAAGGAAGAGGTAAAATGATGTGTGTTGGACTGACAGAATCGGGTTCAAGCTGGTTAAAAAAAAATGAGACCAAAGATATAATATTCTGTAGCTTTTGAAGATATGATTACCTAAAAACAGAGAATGCAGAAATAGGAGAAGCAATGAGTATCAAGCATTCTGGTTTTCTTGAGCTCTGTATTCATTTAAACTGTATTTCCATATATAAAGTGTATTTTAATCTCAAGTGACTGAGGTTTTTTTTTTTTTAAAGACTTTATTTACTTATTTGAAAGAGAAAGAGAACACAAGCAGAGGAAGCTGCAGGCAGAGGGAAAAGCAGACTCCCTGATGAGCAAGGAGCCCAGTGTGGGACTTGATTCATCCTGGGATCATAACCCAAACTGAAGACAGATGCTTAACCAACTAAGCCACCCAGGCATCCTTCAAGTGATTGCATTTTATATCACCTATATCTATACCTCTATCTATATTTATCTATCTATATCATCTTGGGTGATCAGGTGCATTGTCAATGAACTAACAGCAATATAATGAAAGGGATTTTATTTTTTCCCTTCTAAGCAACAGGTCTCAATAGTGGACTTAAATATTCAATAAGCTATGTTGTAAACAGATGTGCTGTCATCTAGACTTTGTTCTTTCATTTAAAGAGCACAGGCAGATTTAGCATAATCTTAGATTAGACTACATAGAGTAGATTTAACATAATCCTTTTTTTTTAATTTTTTAGGGATCATTTTATTTATTTGTTTATTGAAATTAGATAAGAATATTTATGTGGCTTCAAAATCAAGTCTACAAAACAAAATGAATTCTAAGTATTTTAAATTCTAAACCTGTATCCTCAAACTTATAGTCCTACCTCACCATAGGTCAATATTTAAATTTTTCATTTTATTTTTCTAGTGTTTATTTACCTATTTATCTACTTATTTACTAGTCTCAAGCTAGTTTGTTTTATTATTTTATTTTTTTATTGTGTTATGTTACGCACCATTCAGAACATCATTAGTTTTTGATGCAGTATTCCAAGATCTATTGTTTACATATAACACCCAGTGCTCCATGCCATACATGCCCTTCTTAATACCCACGACCAGGCTCACCCATCTCCCCACCGACCTCCCCTCTAAAACCCTCAGTTTGTTTCTCAGAGTCCTCAGTCTGTTTTGATTTCACTCATAAGTGCAATTTGAGGGAAAAAAAATGAGCAAAGGGGAAAAAGAGGGAGAGGGTAAAATCAAGTAACAGAAAAGAAGTGGCTCAGTGGGTTAAATCTTCTGTCTTCAGCTCAGGTCAGGGAGCCTGCTTCCCTTCCTCTCTCTCTGCCTGTCTCTCTGCCTGTTTGTGATCTCTGTCAAATAAATAAGTAAGACATTAAAAAAAAAAAAGAAACTACAGAGAAGAAACTGATGATTATTAGAAGAGTAGTGGGGATGAAATAGGATGGGGATCAAAAGAACACTTATCATGATGAGTACTGAGTAATGTATAGAATTGTTTGATCACTATATTGTACACCTGAAACTAATATAATATTTTATGCTAACTACACTGGAATTTAAATTAAAAACTTAATAAATAAAAAAATCTACAAAACAGAAAACAACAAAATGGCAATAGTAATTCCTTATCTATCAATAATTGCTTTAAATGCAAATGGATTAATTTGCCTAATCAATAGCATATACTGAAAAAATAAAAACAAAAACAAATGTAATCATATACTGTCTACAAGAGACTCACTCTAGGTTTAAGAATACACATAGTACAAAAGTTATGTGATAGAACAAGACATTCCATGCAAATGATAACCAAAAGAGAGCAGAGATGACTATATTTTTATCAGACAAAATAGATTTTAATTAGAAAACTGTTATAAGAGACAAGGTCATTATATAATGGTGAAAGTATACATCTATTTACAAACACATAATTACAAATATATATTCTCCCAATATTAGAATACCTAAATATATAATGAAAATATTAGCTGAAGGGAGTAATTGGCAGCAATATTAAGACACTTCAATATTCCGCTATCAACAATGAATAGGTCATCCAGTCAGAAAAATCAGTAAGAGAACAACAGACTTGAACATTTTGCCAAATGGACCTAACAGACAGGCGTAAAGTATTCCTTTCAACAGGAGTAGAATGCACATGAATCTCAAGCATACACCAAATGTTTTTTGGAAGGCAAGAATTCTACCATATTCTACTGAACCACCAATGCTTCCTATAACAAATATTTTTTGGGGAGAGATCACATACTAGGCCACAAAATAAACCTTAAAAACTCAAGAAGACTAAAATCATACCAAGTATTTTTTTCTAAATACAATGGAATAGGACTGGAATAGAATAATAGGAAGATATTGGAAAATTCACAAATATGTGAAATTAAACAAGATACTTCTGAACAAAATAAAAATCAGAAGGGAAATAAAAATAAAAATAAAAATGAAAACATAACATACCAAAACTTATGAGATGCAGCAAAAGCAGTATTAAGAGGAAAATCCATAGCAAAATCTCAAATAAACAATCTAACTCTACAACTGCAAGATACTTGGTAAAAAAGAACAAACTAAGCCCAAAGTTAGCAAAAGGAAGGAAATAATAAACATTAGAACAGAAATAAGTGAAACAGAAACTAGAAAACCAATATAAAAGGTCAGCTTTACTAAGAGTTGGCATTTGAAAAGGTAAACAAAATCAACTAAACTTTATCTAGAATAACAGAAAAATGAAAGAAGATTCAAATTGCCAATGAAAGAAAAGGTATTACAGTTAATGTCACAAAAAAGTATCATAAGCTATGAAAAATTATATTAAACAAGTAGATAACCTAGAAGAAATAAATTCCTAGAAATATACATACTTTCAAGACTGAATCATGAATTAGAATTAGAAACTCTGAACAATCCAATAATGAATAAAGAGGCTGAATCAGTAATCAAAAATCTCCAGGAAAGCCCAGTTCACATAATTTTGCTGGTGATTTGTACCAAACATTTAAAGAATTAATGTCAATCTTTATCAAACATTTCCAAAAAATTGAGAGAACATTTCAAATGTATTGTACAAGGCCACAATTACCCTGATACCAAAGCCAAAGAAAAATTCTGAAACAGAATTATAAGCCAATATCCCTGATAGAGATGCAAAAGCTCTCAGCAAAATTCTAGCAAGTGGAATTCAATGTTAAGAGAATCATACATGAAGATCAAGTGGGATTTATCCAAGGAATACAAGGAATACAAGGAATACAATACATACATGAATCAGAAAATGTGATTTACTATATTAAGAAAATGGAGGATAAAATTATGTAATCATCTCAATAGATGCATTTATGCACATACACATTTAAGATATGAACATTCAACAAATTAGGTATTGAAGGAATGTACCACAATAAAATAAACACTATATCTATAAGAAGCCAACAGTTAACATCATATTCAATGTTGAAAATTTGAAAGATGTTCCTCTAAGTTCAGAAACAAGAAATACAAAGTTGTCTACTCTTGCCCCTGCTATTCATATCATTTTATTATAACCTGTTTGGTGATTGATAATATTCTTATGGTTGTTTCTCACATAACAGTCTGATGACAACTAAAGCTGAAATTATATGAACATTTCTTTACTTGCCTGTCTGTAGTCCAGCTGAGAAAGAATGAACAGCTGGAGATTGTCAGGATTTTCTTCCTCCATATGGCTTCTTCAAGTTGTTACATTTGACTTTCTTCCAGAAGAAAGTTTCCAAATAAATTTCTTGCATTGTAGTTACCTTTCTCTAGAGTAAGTTCCAGAAAACAAACAAACAAAAAAAGCAAAACCTATAAATAAAACAGGTGGAAGTTACCAGTCTCCTTAAAGGCTAAGCTTAGAAGTGATATAACCTCACGTGGAAATTGAATGGTGACAGCCTTCACAGACCAATGCAGATTCAAGTGGGTGGAAGAACGTACTCTATTCTTATTTGACAGAGTACAGAGCAGACATTGAGAAGGGAGGCATCAGTGGTGACCATGTTGGAAAGAAGTTGCCAAAATTATCTAATATTAGCTGCATTTTTCAATTGAGGAAATGAATGTCAAAGGCATTATTTCACTTGCTTGAGGCAAATGTGAAACCCTAATAATTTAGCTCTAAGCCCATCTTCTTAACTATAATGTTATTCTATCTCTATATAATTTTAGATAATACAAGAATCAATTTCTGCCAAATCAGTATGACAACATCTAAATTTTCTTTCAAAATAATTATGACCATGATAGTAATTGACAATCATTAAAATCTACTAATTCATTTATTTAGCTATAAAATCATACTGTAGTTTTAAATATCTACTTCAAATCCACTTATTTAAATAAGGAAAATTGGATAGTAGCAAAGATCATTTATAATCTTCTTATTGGCCTATTTAGATGACAAATATTTTAATTATCTCTTTAATTTCATGCACAAGTGTTATCTGTTCTGTGGTGTCAAATAAAGATCTTTCTAGATTAGGAAAGCAAAATATATCTAAATAAATTTCAGTTTCTTCAAGACCCATATATACAACTATCTACTGACTATCTTCACTTTGTATAGGCCATAGAGACCTCATGCTCAATATTTCTTACATTTGTTCATCTGTTCATCATCTTCAAGAATATAAAACCAATTCTTCAATTCATAATGCCAAGAGTCATCTTTTATCTCTTTCTCTTACCTTTACCTAAAAAACAAAACTGTCATAAAATTCTAATGATTCTAAAGTTTTTTGCTTTTTTTTTTTTTTTAATAAACATATATTTTTATCCCCAGGGGTACAGGTCTGTGAATCGCCAGGTTTACACACTTCACAGCACTCATCAAAGCACATACCTTCCCCAATGTCCATAATCCCACCCCCTTCTCCCAAATCCCCTCACACCAGCAACCCTCAGTTTGCTTTGTGAGATTAAGAGTCACTTATGGTTTGTCTCCCTCCCAATCCCATCTTGTTTCATGGATTCTTCTCCTACCCACTTAAGCCCCCATGTTGCATCACCACTTCCTCATATCAGGGAGATCATATGATAGTTGTCTTTCTCCACTTGACTTATTTTGCTAAGCATGATACGCTCTAGTTCCATCCATGTTGTCGCAAATGGCAAGATTTCATTTCTTTTGATGGGTGCATAGTATTCCATTGTGTATATATACCACTTCTTCTTGATCCATTCATCTGTTGATGGACATCTAGGTTCTTTCCATAGTTTGGCTATTGTGGACATTGCTGCTATAAACATTCGGGTGCACGTGCCCCTTTGGATCACTACATTTGTATCTTTAGGGTAAATACCCAGTAGTGCAATTGCTGGGTCATAGGGCAGTTCTATTTCAACATTTTGAGGAACCTCCATGCTGTTTTCCAGAGTGGTTGCACCAGCTTGCATTCCCACCAACAGTTTAGGAGGGTTCCCTTTTCTCCGCAACCTCGCCAGCATCTGTCATTTCCTGACTTGTTGATTTTTAGCCATTCTGACTGGTGTGAGGTGATAACTCATTGTGGTTTTGATTTGTATTTCCCTGATGCCAAGTGTTGTGGAGTGCTTTTTCACGTGTCTGTTGGCCATCTGGATGTCTTTGCAGAAATGTCTGTTCATGTCCTCTGCCCATTTCTTGATTGGATTATTTGTTCTTTGGGTGTTGAGTTTGTTAAGTTCTTTATAAATTTTGGACACTAGTCCTTTATCTGATATGTCCTTTGCAAATATCTTCTCCCATTCTGTCAGTTGTCTTTTGGTTTTGTTAACTGTTTCCTTTGCTGTGCAAAAGCTTTTGATCTTGAAATCCCAATAGGTCATTTTTGCCCTTGCTTCCCTTGCCTTTGGCATTGTTCCTAGGAAGATGTTGCTGCGGCTGAGGTCGAAGAGGCGGCTGCCTGTGTTCTCCTCAGGATTTTGATGGATTCCTTTCGCACATTGAGGTCCTTCATCCATTTTGAGTCTATTTTCATGTGTGGTGTAAGGAAATGGTACAATTCAATTTTTCTGCATGTGGCTGTCCAATTTTCCCAACACCATGTATTGCAGAGGCTGTCTTTTTTCCATTGGACATTCTTTCCTGCTTTGTCGAAGATTAGTTGACCGTAGAGTTGAGGGTCTATTTCTGGGCTCTCTATTCTGTTCCGTTGATCTATGTGTCTGTTTTTGTGTCAGTACCATGCTGTCTTGATGATGACAGCTTTGTAATAGAGCTTGAAGTCCGGAATTGTGATGCCACCAACTTTGGCTTTCTTTTTCAATATCCCTTTGGCTATTCGAGGTCTTTTCTGGTTCCATATAAATTTTAGGATTATTTGTTCCATTTCTTTGAAAAAGATGGATGGTACTTGATATGAATTGCATTAAATGTGTAGATTTCTTTAGGTAGCATAGACATTTTCACAATATTTATTCTTCCAATCCATGAGTATGGAACTTTTTTCCATTTCTTTGTGTCTTCCCCAATTTCTTTCATGAGTACTTTATAGTTTTCTGAGTATAGATTCTGTGCCTCTTTGGTTAGGTTTATTCCTAGGTATCTAATAAATAAAATAAATAAAATCATGAATGAAAGAGGAGAGATCACAACTAACACCCAAGAAATACAGACTATTATAAGAACATACTATGAGCAACTCTACGCCAACAAATTTGACAATCTGGAAGAAATGGATGCATTCCTAGAAACATATAAACTACCACAACTGAACCAGGAATAAATAGAAAGCCTGAACAGACCCATAACCAGTAAGGAGATTGAAACAGTCATTAAAAATCTCCAAACAAACAAAAGTCCAGGGCCAGATGGCTTCCCGGGGGAATTCTACCAAACATTTAAAGAAGAACTAATTCCTATTCTCCTGAAACTGTTCCAAAAAATAGAAATGGAAGGAAAACTTCCAAACTCATTTTATGAGGCCAGCATCACCTTGATCCCCAAACCAGACAAGGATCCCATCAAAAAAGAGAGCTATAGACCAATATCCTTGATGAACACAGATGCGAAAATTCTCACCAAAATACTAGCCAATAGGATTCAACAGTACATAAAAGGTTTTTTTTTTAAATGTATCTTAAATATAATCTAGTCCTTTTCTTGCTAATGCATACCTTAGTAAACCCCTTTATAATATTTTGTAAGTTAGTGAAACAGACTCTAATCTAATCTGATCACCTTACATTTCTTGCCCATTTAAGTCTGTTTATGTTGTCAGAGTGATCATTCAAAACAGAACGCATAAGGGGTGCCTGACTGGCTCAGTCAATAGAGTATGTGACTCTCAGTCTCAGGGTTGCAAGTTCAAGCCCCACACTGGGCGCAGAGATTATCTAAGTAAATAAACTCAAAACAGAAAATGTGACCATTTCACTTCCCAGTTGAGAAATACTTATTGTGTCTTCTAAGTTTTCAAATTAAAGAATAAGTTTCTTAGAAATACATAAAGATTTTGGTTGGCTGCTTAAAAACTTCATGACTCAGTTGCACATGTTGAACTCACTTCCAGTATCTGTGCTGTCTATATAAAAAAATACCAGAAGTTCATATTATGCTCTTCTTGGATGCTTCAAGAAGGATCTGATATAACTCAAGTTAAACTGATTTTATTTTTCAATCCATAGCACTCTGCCATCATCTGTGTATATAAGAAACTTTATTTAATTTTTTCTAAATGAATTTTCTTTCAGTTTCATTCATTTCATTCTCAATGCTTAATTTCTTATCATCTCGACACATTGGATATTCAGTTTTAGTGTATTTAGTTTATGTGTGTTTAATCACCACTATTAGATGTTGTTTAAAGCATGCATATTCTTGGGAAAAATTTATTTTTTTATATTTGCCTATTTATTCATTCAATAATTTACTTTTGAATTATTTTAATTTACTACTTCTTAACATTATAATGTATTATGTTGAAAGTATTCAATTTCAAATTATATTACATTACAGAAAACACTGGATAAATAAGTTTGATATCAGTTAATGGACTTATGTGGTAAAGTATTTGTGTTATAAATTAAATGTGCTATAGAGTGAAAGAGATGGACTGGAGATTTCACGCACAACAAATATCAATAATACTTCCAAACTGTTCTCCAGAATGGTTCAATTCATTTATACTACCTTCAGTATGTGAAAGTTATATTTTCCCCTTCAATCCTAGAAAGTTCCAATTTTTACAATTGGATAGGTATGAAGTGGTTTTAATTTTAATGTTTATTTCTCTGAGTTCTACTAAGATTCAGGGTTTCTCCACATATTAGTAGCATTTGATTTCCTGTTTTCTTTTTCACCTCTTCAAATCATATATTTGGCTTATTTTATTTTTATTTCTATTGAATATACTGCTTTTCTCTTGTTGATTTTCATTAAATAGAAATTTAAAATTTCATTAAATAGAAATTTAAAATTTAAAATCTAGTACAAAATTTAATTTTGACTAGATGGAAATTTGTAATTTCCCATAAGATTAAAATCATATTTTCTCCTTCGCTAAAAAGCATTTCTAATATTATCTATTAAGTTTACAAAGCATTAATGCAATCTATCAATTTAATGTTTTCCTGTATGATATAGTGAATAATTTTCTTTTTTGAACTTTATATACTTGTCACCGAATAACACAGTTCATTCAAGTCAGATAATTGCTTTAGGTATTGATGTTGAAACAACTTTCCTTGGAAATTTCTTCTGTTCTAATTTTTACCTGGGAAAAACAAAATTTTAGACTTACCTAGACTACATCACAGACCTCCCATTATTCCTTAGGCTGTTCTTTGTATTATTAAAGATGTGAAAGAATATAATTGTCTCTTTTTGGGTCCAAAATAAGGACTCCACTGATCCCAAGTATTTCTATAAGTGAAATTCTAATATTCAGAATGTGGAGCCCAGGTGACTGACTTCATGTGTTATACCTGCTTGGCAATCTCTAGTGTACTTCCTTTTAGAAATTGATACTCAATATTTCTCAATGGAGGTGCATTTTATAATCCTACATTTAAAAACATGCCCTAGGCAAAAAAATTTTATTTATTTCTCTTGCCCTAACCTCTCATTGCCTTCACTGTATTCAAATAACTCCCCACTAAATAAAGTCCAAATATTCTGTGTTCAGTTTGGGGTCATTTTCAATTGACCCTTTTTCTCCTCGTTTAGTCATATTTTCCTGCTTTTTTACAAGTACAGTAAATTTTAGAATTAGATTCCCAATTTTATAGATTTTACATTAGGAAAACATTCCAGCTATTGTTTTATTTTAGAAACTTTCTAGTTGAGTGAAGTTGCACATGTGACCTGATAATTCTGTGAATATAATTTTATAATTCTGGATATTGTTGCCTTTGTTCTGCTTTTACAAACAACTGAATAAGTTCAATAAGCAGGTCTTGTTTGCTTTCCCTAGAAGTAAAGCAATTAAGGTATGTCCTCTTTCCCTTGAGGATGAACATACTTCATTACAAAGCTAGTCAGCTTCAGGGGCAGAAAAAAATAGTGACTCAAGTTTCACCTGCCATAAAATGAAATGCTCCACTGGGACAAAATGAAGCTGGTGAAATTCACTGCAACAGTAATGTAACAGTGCCAGATTAAGCAATATTTTTTCCCTCAGCACTTAAAGAAAAAGAGTGCATTAAAAAATTCAAAATGATGATGTTGGGAAGATATATTTGAAAAACACATTTGAAATTTAAATATTAGTTCTATAGAACACTATTAACTAATTTAATAAAATGTTTCAAAATATTTGCATAACTTTGTTAAACATATTTATTAGTATAATATTAAAATAGGATAAAATTATTATTATTTTTTTCCTATAGAACATTTTGCAAAAATCATCTGTTCTCTTGCATTATGTTAACCATTTTTCTAGTTTCCTATCTGAGGAAAAACAAACATACAACTTCATTTAAAAAGTTTTCTTCAAATCTTCAGATAATTGACAGATAATGTTTAGAAAGAACAGCTTTTGCAACTGTCATTTCAAAACTGGAAATTAATTACTAACAGAAATGGAAATGCAACATTTTCATAAACTTAAATGTATTATTTCCTTACAAATTTAGATATTATTTCATATCAGCATAATTATCTTAAGAAGATAGTCTTAACTCAAAGTATATACTTTAGCTGGCTAACCAAATGATACTGTCATATAAAATGTTAGGATGTGTGAGATCAGAAAATATTGCGTAGTAGAAAAATTCAATACAAGTATAATGGAGATTGAAAAAAATGAGTGCTCAGCAGAAGAATAAGCAGCAACAACATAAAAATAATAATGAAAATTGAAACCAACATAACCCCCTGTCCCTATCCAAACCAATGCTAGTACCAAATATTACACTTTGATATGAAGGGCAAGTGCTAAAATTTATTTATATGTTTAAGATATTTCCGTTCTTAAAATTCAACTTCGAGAGGAGTGCCTGGGTGGCTCATCAGTCTTTTGGCTCACTGCCTTTGGCTCAGATCAGTATCCTGGAGTCCTGCATCTAGCCCCAGGCATCTGGCTCCTTGCTTAGTGGGGAATCTGCTTCTTCCTCTCCCTCTGCCCCTCCCCCAGGCCACACACACTTACTCTCTTGCATGCTCTCTCTCTCACTCTTCTCTCAAAGAAATAAAATCTTTAAAAAAAAAAAAATTCAGCTCCTAGAAATTTCATTTCATGTTTTTAACTTCTACACAATAAAATTTGTCATCTATTCTGCATATGATGTTGCAAGGTATTGGAAGACTTGAAGATAAGTGCCACCACTATCAAGGACTTTTAAAAGCAGTAACATTTCAATATATAAGGGTTTATATATAAAAGGACTGTTTCAAACAACAGGGGACCTGTCTCTTACTCCTTTGTAGAATCTTATTTTTTCTTAATTATTTATTTGACAGAGATCACAAGCAGGCAAAAATATAGAACACTTCACGAATTTGCATGTCATCTTGTGCAGGTTTGTAGAATCTGAACTACCACTGAGTCAGCTGCTTACTAACAAAAGGTACACATTAAAAACTAGGAAAAAAGCTGAATCTCCTAGGCAATACAGCTATTTTTTATCTTCAGAAAGTGTTTACCCCTAGTGGATTTATGGGATTTTTTATTCAAATATGAAAACTCATCTCCCCATCCCAAGACTCTCTTCTTTGTTCGTATCAAACTAAAACTCATATGCATGTATAGATATGGGCCATTTCTCATTAGTTTCCATGGTGTTTTGCCATCCTACAGTGGTAAACTTGGAAGGTGGGTGATCTGTGCATACTCTTGTAATTTGACACGTGTCTTGTTACTCAGAGCTTGCTCAATTGCTCTGTGACAAGAGCAAGTCAGTCTGCTGACACTCAGGGCTTATTCAAGCAAGCCCAGGAAATCTCTCTATAATAGGACAGGGCAGCTGTCAGCTCTCAAGCAGCTTAGCTTTCTAAGTTCACCTGATTCTTTTAAATATCATAACCTATTTTGGAAAAGATGCACACACTCTGAGTATCAGCAGTAGCATTTTCTCTACAACATCTTTTTTTCTCCTAATTGACTAAGTGGCATCAGAGGGGAATAAAAGTTAATCTTATTAACAGTTAATCCTACTGTTACTGGTGAATCATCATAAATTCATCAAACATCATGTAGAAAGTAACAATATGATATATACACAATATGCCTCTGTACAAAGAAATAAAATAATTTTTCTTGTTCTAAGGAAATTTTTGAATTATTTAATAAGAAACATGTTGGAATAAAACAGTATCAGGCAGCAACTGATCACTGCTAAAAAGATCATTCAAACAAGACCTAGAGGGAATAAAAGCATAGAAAAAAAGTACAAAAGAAAGTGGAGCTGGATTTCAATCAAATGAAGAGAGAGCTTTAGCTAGATGGAAGGGAGAAAGGATCATATGAAATGTGAAAATGAATGCTCTGTGTCCCAGTAAGAAATTGAGATCCCTACTAATTTCTTGAGAGACAGATTTAAAAAACACTATGCTCTCTAAGCAGATTCATTTGAAAATGAAAGGGGATTCTAAGTTAATATATTTATAAGTTGTTTTTTGTTGTCAAAAAATTGATTCACAATATCATTTGAATTTATTAAACAACTTTTAGTATATTCAAAAGTATTTTCAAAAATAAATTTCCTTAAAAAGTTAAAAAGTATCTATGTATTCAAATGAAATTTATGACTAGCTGGTATTGTAAGTTTAAAAAGATTGAATATCAACAATATCTTATAAGAAAATCAAATATAAGAAATTGAAACACTGATCATTAAACATTAAAAATTACCATAAGGATAATTTTTATGGTTTATTTTTACATACTTAATTTGTTTCTAAGATTCATGTGTCCCTTATGCCTTATCACTGATATATTTCAGAGGATGGTATTTTTTTCCATATGGAATTATGTTTTCATATAACAACCTGCAATATCATTCAAAATTAGATTTTAGGTTACCTTTTGAAACCATTGACACTGTTCCTGACCCTTTTCTGAGGACTGCAACCAGATTTTTATAATATATTTTTTGGTGACTAGTTCTATGAACTTTAACAAATGTATAGATACATAACCACACAATAATCTGAGTACAGAAGAGATCTATTTTTTGTGATATCCTTTTTTAAATCATACTGTCCTACTACCACTAGTCACTGGAAACTATTGATCTGTTCTCTGTCACTATAGATTTATCTTCTTGAGAATGTCATTTAAATGAAATCAAACAGTATGTGAACTTTTGAGATTGACTTCTTTAATTTGCATAAAATGATTTTGAGAGTCATCCAAGTTGAAGAATATTCAGGTTGTCTCTAGTTTTGGGGAATTATAAATTACATGAATACTCATATATAGATTTTTGTTTAAGATAAGTTTTTCTTTCTTTAAGGTGAACACATAGGAGCATATTTTCCAGATCATATGGTAACTATGTGATTATAAGAAATCATCAAGCTCTTTTCAAGTAGGTGTACCATTTTCCATAACTGCTGGCAATGTATAAGTTTCAAATGTTCAGCATCCTTATTATCAATTGATATTGTTAATTATTTTTATTTGAGCCATCCTAAAAGTTGTTTTGGTGGTTTCTCATTATGGTTTTAATTTGCATTCCTATATTCACTAATAATGTTGAACGATTTTTACGTCCTTTTTAACATTTGTATATCATCTGTGATGATTTTTCTATTCAGATCTTGTATGCATTATATTAATCAGGATTTTTGTTTTCCTTCTGTTCAGTATTGAGAGTTCTTCATACATCCAGATATAATTCTTTTGTCAGATATGTGATTTGCAAATATTCTTTCTTAGTCTTAAGAATTCTCTAACACGAGGGCACAAAGATTTTTCTTCAAATTTTCCTGCAATGTTTTATATTTTTACATTTATATTTATAATCCACAATGGCTTACAGTATAAGATGTAAGATTTAGGTTGAATTTAATTATAAGCTTATGGATGACTATTTATTCCATTATCAACTGTTGAAAAGATATACTTTATCTATTGACTTACTCCTTTATCTTCTTGTCAAAATCTTTTGCCACGTGTATGTGGGTCTACTTCTGGATTGTCTGTTTTGTTCAGTTGATCTGTGTATTAACTCCTTTGCCAATAACACATTCAAAATAGTTTACAGTGTATAATAATTGTTATAAATATTCATATATATGTGTGTATATATATATATATGTGTGTGTGTGTGTGTGTGTGTGTGTGTATAAAATAGAACCTTTAATATTCTACTAGGTATCAGGTTATAGAAAATGTCACATAAACCTGGTGTTTATTCCAGGCTATGCTACTTAACAGAGGAACTATGATTCTGTACAAGTTATATAGAGAATATAACTTCCATTTCCTCATCTATAAAATTGCCATAAATTATCTAAATTATAGGAGCAATGTTGGTATTAAATGAGCTAGCTTATTTAAAGTAAATAACGTTTAATATATATGCTCAGTAAATGTTATTTCTTTTTGTTCTTTATTCTATCTAGCACTATATGTTTGCCTGGTTTTATTGGATATTATTTTAATAAAGTAACCCTTTAAAAATACATAAAGCATGGGAAAAGCAATAAGCTAATATAAATATAATTAATGTAATTTTCTGCATAATTGCAGGAAAACAAAATAATTAATATAAAGCTAGCATGCTCATAGTAAAACTTACCTTTGTAGGATATGGAGCTTTCAGAGAAGAATTACTATTTTCCACTTGTGACCTTGAGCTAAAGAAAAAGCAAAAAGAACATATCATGCAGCTCAGTACCCTTTAGATTTAGTGCACAGAGAACTAATCCATCTGTTTATGGTTCCTTTTTTGTCCCTAGATAACACTTTGTTAAAAGACACATGCTTCAACCTTCAAGATAAATTATCCTTTCAATTCTTAATGGTTGTAAGTGATAAAACCCAAGAGCAAATCAGTGTGTGCATTAAAACTAGTGACATCTATGCTTCTGGCTTGCTGAATGATTATCAAGATATTTAAAGGTTAAATGGTTATTTATACATTCATACATAGATGGAGTTCATGAATATAGTTGTCATTACTCTCAACATTTGAGTGCCATATATTAAAAAGCTGGTGATGAAGCAGAAGGATCGTTCAAATGAGGATTTAAAAATGAACAAATTATATGTCTCAAACAATTTGATGTCTACCTTCAGTGGAGTAGTCATTTTAACAAAAATAGAAAAATTTGGAGAAGGGGAACTGATTTCATGGAACATATTTCCTCTATAAACACGTTTCCTCTATAGACAATTTAATGCACATCTGGGAAAAGTCCCAGAGGTAGCCCCAATAAACTTGCTTTGGAACTTTTCTCTAAGAAAGAATTCAAGCTGATGTTCTAGGAGTTTAATTTGCTGATTTTTATTTCAACACCATAGTGAAAATGTTCACCCTTTTAAGATTGCTATAGTTGTTCTCAGAACCTATGTTTTGGGACTCTTTTAGGTTATATAATAGCAATTCATGTTCATGACAGCATATCAGCTGGGATAACTATAGACAAAATGAAAAGAATTCTCTCTTTCAAAAATGTGTTTTTCAACTTGGTGACACCAATTATTGAAGCAAAAATAAGAGAATGTTTTTGGCCAAGGAAAATGGTGGCTTATAAATGTGCATGTCTCTACACATTCTCAATAAACAGAGGTAGATCCTCCATAGGAACCCGTAGAACTACACAAGACCTTCACACTCAGAACATCTGGAAGACAAGAAAACTACAATAAAAATACCCATAAATTTAAAAAAAGAGCCAAATAAGCAGCTATTTTTCATATTCCTTGGTCATATCTCTATATAAAGTAGTACTACTATCCAGGGAAACTTCTCAGAAGACAATAAAGGACAGCCAGGTAAAAGACTGACTTAAAAAATAATAACTGCCAGAAAGAAAAATCCCACCATAAATGTCAAAATTCTGAAAAAGAAGTATGGTTTTTCAGAACACTGAACATAGTGGGCATGCTTCTTGGTGGTAAGCTTTGAGAGACATCATGACTAAAGAAGAAAAATTTCAAGGAAAGGAGAGATGTCTGTTTCTATACTCAATGGTAATGGTAATAAGAGACAATAGTGGGAAATTTAGGGGGTGCCTGGGTGGCTCAGTCATTAAGCATCTGCCTTCTGATCAGGTCATGATCCCAGGGTCCTGCTATTCAGCCCTGCATCATGCTCCCTACTCAGCGGGAAACCTGCTTCTCCCTCTTCCACTACACTTGTTTCTTTTTTTTTTTTTTTAATTTATTTTTTTAATTTATTTTCAGCATAACAATATTCATTATTTTTGCACCACACCCAGTGCTCCATGCAATCCGTGCCCTCTATAATACCCACCACCTGGTTCCCCCAACCTCCCACCCCCCCGCCACTTCAAACCCCTCAGATTGTTTTTCAGAGTCCATAGTCTCTCATGGTTCACCTCCCCTTCCAATTTCCTCCAACTCCCTTCTCCTCTCTAACTCCCCATGTCCTCCATGCTATTTGTTATGCTTCACAAATAAGTGAAAACATATGATAATTGACTCTCTCTGCTTGACCTATTTCACTCAGCATAATCTCTTCCAGTCCCGTCCATGTTGCTACAAAAGTTGGGTATTCATCCTTTCTGATGGAGGCATAATACTCCATAGTGTATATGGACCACATCTTCCTTATCCATTCGTCCGTTGAAGGGCATCTTGGTTCTTTCCTCAGTTTGGCAACAGTGGCTATTGCTGCTATAAACATTGGGGTACAGATGGCCCTTCTTTTCACTACATCTGTATCTTTGGGGTAAATACCCAGGAGACACTACCCCTGTTTCTGTTCCCTCTCTTGCTGTCTCTCTCTCTGTCAAATAAATAAATAATTGTTTTTAAAAAACAGTGGGAAATTTAGGACTCTGTAGAAAAAAAGAAGGGGGGAAAAAAAGGCAAAAAGACCAGAGTTGATAAAATATCTCCTCCAATTACCAACAATAAGAACAAAAATTAAAATAACAATGGATGATTTAATATTTGTATTAATTAGGGTTCTCCAGAGAAACATAACCAAAAGGAGATTATAGATTAGATAGATAGAGATAGAGAGATAAGGGACATTGACGATGAAAATTGACTCACATGATTACAGAAGCTGACATATACCATGAAATGGTGTCTGCAAGCTAGAAACCATTGCTCTGGACTTGGACCATATTACAATATACCACTGAGTACAGAGCCCTACACAGGGCTGATCCCATGACTTTGAGGTCATGACCTCAGCTGAAATCAAGAGTCAGACACTTAACTGATTATGCCACCTAGGAGCCCAACAACTAACAATTGTAAAAGATATATGCAACATAAATCACAGATAAACATATCTTTAATATACAAATGGCTCTTAAAATTTAGGGAAACAAAAGAAAAGAGTAGAAAATACAGTGAACAACCAATAATAGACAAAGCAAAATTATATAAAGATCATCTAATAATTTAAAAATGTTAAACTTTTCTATGTGTAAGGGAAATGAAAGCAAAACTAAAATAACTATCATTTATCACCTATTAGATTGGCAAAATTTGCAAAACCTGACAACAAACTCTTGGCAAGGTTGTAGGGAAATAGACCAACTGGAATTCAAAATGGTGTAGCAGTTACTGGAGTGGGTGTGAATAGGAGGGGAGAAGTGAACTTTTCTCTCAGGATATTTATGTATATAGTTTTAACTTTTGGAACCATGTGATCATCAATATTAAAAATAAGCAAATAAAAGCAAGAAAAAGGAAATAAATATGTTATAGAATACAGACAAGAATAAAACAAAAAATAAGACACTAAAGGGGAAAAAGACTTACTCTACATATTAAACATAATACTTTTTTATATATATTCTGGCTAAAGACAAAAATATCTATAAGCAAATACGGACGTCTAGCTAGATATTTGTTTTCACAGTTGTGTGGGATAACAATCAAGAAAATGTTTTCTATGTATTTAAGGATTTGGCACTTGAATAAATTCATTGAGAGTAATCAGAAGCAGGTTTTTCATTGTGGTAAAGAGACCATTAGAAAGAAGATATTTTAGAGTGAACTCTTTTGTGAGTTTAATTGGGATATTAAAACCTATGTATACACATATATATACACACACATAGACATGGGCATCTTCCTTTCATGCAAAACTAAAGAACCAGGGAAATGCAAATAAAAGAATAATATGTCAGGAAGACAATGGAACTAACTTGAAGGAATTCTCAATAGAGAGACTGTAGAAAATCTGAGAAATAATAATAGTAACAGAATTTTTGTGAAATAAAGAATCTATTAAAAAAAAAGAATCTATGAGTGCACACTGATAGGAATAAATAAATGAATGGAGTAAGGGTAAAGCTCTCCCATATCATAAAGTGCTATAATGATTTCACATGACTAGATAATTGAAGACTCACAGACTTCAGAGAGCATATTCAAAAGTATCTTAATAAAGTCAAAGGGTATAGAATGTATGCACAAGCATTAATAGCCTGAGAGAGTTGTAGGCCCAGTTCTTCAGAATTATTCTTATTCATCCATGATGTACTTCATTTCTGGAATTTAAACCACTACAATTTGTGTGAGGCTTCTTGGTTTTACTTTATTTATTTATTTTTTTAAAGTGATAGCTCTTTTTTTTTCTTTTTTAAAGATTTTATTTATTTGACAGAGATCACAAGTAGGCAGAGAGGCAGGCAGAGAGAGAGGAGCTGAGCAGAGAGCGCAATGTGGTGCTAGATCCAGGACCTTGTGACCATGACCTGCCTGAGGTGAAGGCAGAGGCTTAACCCACTGAGCCACCCAGGTGCCCCAGAGGCTTCCTGGTTTTAGAAGAGCTTATGAAATGTTCCCCGTGGGATCTTTCATGCCTTTCTAGTCACATATCCAAGCCAAATTTGTAATTGATTACACCAGGTATAAGGGATCAATATGCAAACTGGCCTGGTGGCATCAGAAAAGTTTCCAATTTTAAAAAGCATATTGTAAATTATTAGTTAGCACTCTCATCCTTCTCTTGGCCAAGAGTCAGTTCCATACTTCCAGGTATCTGTGGAGATAAAAAATTGAGCTGTCCTAGTCCAGCCAAAAATAATTTACACAGGTATTGATAAAAGAAAAGAATGATGAAATTAAAAATAACACCATTTAGCACCTATTATAATAATTAAATGAGACAAAATCATGAGTGGGAGCTAACCTCATGGGTAAAAGTTTGATGAGGAGCAGATATTTACATACTCTCCAAGTAATTCCCCTCTAATTACTTTTTTTTTAAACAAGGAGGAATTAGCAATTTTACAGTGGATTAACCTAGTTATCACCTTAAGCAAATTATCAAAGCTAACGTCAGCAGTAACAGAACAAACTGACAGCATGTGCCTTTTATCAGTCATCAGGAAAGATACAGTGTCACTTCTGTCAAAAATACATCATTTGAATGAAATCATTAGTGAGAATGAGTCAAAACTAAAATAAGGGACAGTCTACAAAATAACTGGTCTTTAATTTTTTGTTTTAATGTTATGTTCATGAAAGCTAAAGAAAGGCTAACAAATACTTATAGGTTAAAAAAATGAAAGAAAGATAGGAAACAAATAAAAATCATCTGATCTGGAATAAACACTGGGAAAATAAAAATTGCTAATAAGCACATTATTGGAGAAACTTAGAAAATTTGAAAGTGTACAACTGATTTAATAAAATTACTAATGTCAATTAAAAATTACTAATGTCAATTTTCTAATTAATTAATTAGATAATAATTCTAATTAATAATTTTGATAATTACAATTTTGACAATTGTACCAGGGTTACAGATTCTGGGAAAATGTGCTCTGAAACATTTAAATGTAAATGTGTAGAATATCATCAGCACAATATTAAATGTCTCCATTTTTAAATATATAAGTATATATATATATACTTGTTCACCCACATAACTGGATTAAAACACAGTACAATCTGAGGGGTTTGAAGTGGCAGGGGGGTTGGGAGGTTGGGGTACCGGGTGGTGGGTATTATGGAGGGCACGGATTGCATGGAGCACTGGGTGTGGTGAAAAAATAATGAATACTGTTTTTCTGAAAATAAATAAATTAATTTATTAAACAAACAAACAAACAAACAAAACCACAGTACTATTTGTGCTCTCAGTTGCTGATTTTATGACTCAAAATAGCAAAAACCTCCAGCAAACTAAAGGAATGTTATTTTGTATTATTTTTCAATTTAGTCAGACAGGATAAAAACAAAAGATTATTAACTATTTAAACTCTTATGAATTATGATAATTTAGTTATCTATGATCATTTCATTATTTCAAGTAACATTAGATGAAATCGTGATTTCAATAACTATTAGATGATAGTCATGATGAAATGACTATGGATCTCATCTTCAAGAGGAGTGAAACATATAGGTAATCACATTATTCAGTTCAGAACAATTGATTTTTTTTTTAAAGTTGATTTGTTAAAACAAATCACTGTTGATGATGTTGGTTAATTTTAGGGCTTTTAAAATAAAATACTTCATATAAAGGTGTATTTGCCATAAACAATTATTGATGAAGCAATCCAAATTCCTTTTAACATCAACTATTTTAAGCCTCATTTTATAAGAGAGGAAAATGAGTCTTAAGATTTTAAATAAATTATTTTCGATGACCCAGCCAGAGCACAAATTTATATTTGTCTGATTCCAGTACCAGTGCTCTTAATCACTGTTCTATACTTTCTTATTTCCAGTAAAATCCTACTGTTCATAAAATGTGAAATGTGGTGGAGATTATACTGTGATTGGTATACACCTAGATGTTAAGGGACCTGACAGTTTCTACTTTCTCTCTAGGAAGGCCTGCTTCTCTGCAGCAAAAAGACTACAGGATCGACTGAAAAGAGGAGCACCACAGTGCCAGGTGGGTAAATCAAGTCTTCCAGTACTTTCTAGCTCAGCTAAGCAAAATGATTAATGGAGCCAGCTTAAAACAAAACAAAACAAAACAAAACAAAAAACAAATAAACAAACAAACTATATATATATATATATATATATATATATATATATATATATATATGCTAAAGATTAGCCTATCAACAACTATCATATGATCTCCCTGATATGAGAAAGTGGAGATGCAAAGTGGGGAGTTTGGGGGGTAGGAAAAGAATAAATGAAACACGATGGGATCAGAAGGGAGACAAACCATCAGAGACTCAATCTCACAAAACAAACTGAGGGTTGCTGGAGGCAGGGGGTGGGAAGAGGGGGGTGGAGTTATGGACACTGGGGAGGGTATGTGCTATGGTGAGTGCTGTGAAGTGTGTAAACCTGGCGATTCACAGACCTGTACCCCTGGAGCTAAAAATACATTATATGTTTATAAAAAAAATAAAAAAAAATTTTAAAAAGATTAGTTTATAAAGTAGAATCTATATTCCTATTTTCCAATTTTCCAAAATAGGAATATTATTGATTAGATTAGGTAAGAGCTTGAATAATAGTTTTATGGAAATTACATACATATGGAATTATAGATAGAGAAAGACAGAGAGAGACACTTTCAAATAGTAGTGGTAGTAAATAAAAATTTAGGCTAAGAAAAATTGATGAATGATAGACTTTCTCATATATAAATGCTAGTAGATTCAGTAGTTTTTGATAATGACATAGGTCTAAATAATTTCATCAAAGTCTATTTGAGATACAAGAAATATAAAGACACTAAGCAAGGTAGCATCAGAAACCCATTTTCTGTTGATGCTCCATATCTCACACCATTTCTAGGGAAGATACTGGGATGTTTGATCTTCTCATTTCTTTTCTTTTTTTTTTTTTTCTTAACAACAGAGGCTCACGCCCAATCCACAAGGTCCAACTGAATATAACCAGCCTTCCTCACTCACCTCGTTTGTATTTCTGCCTCACAATTTTTTTATACCTATTTTCCTCTCAACTAAATGAGAAAACAAACATAACAAACAAGAACCCCAGAACTTCCAGCCATTGGAATGTGGATTGAAAACTGATACTTTTGAGTGTGTGTTTATGTGTGTGTGTGTGTTTATGTTTGGTATCTTAGTAGTAACTTGGTTTTATAAATACATGATAATGCTAGCTATGCTATGGATGAATAGTTTTCTTTCTTTCTTTCATTCTGAACTGGATTTCTTCATTGTATATTTTAGTAATAACTACATTTGTTTAAGTGGTGAGTGATGACATCCTTGTGCTTGTTGTGTCTGGAGAAGCAGTCAGGCAAAAAATACTTCATAAATAAAATATTTTAGGTAGGAAATTACATTTTTCATTTATTTAGCATCCTTTTGGATATTTGTCTTTGAGGGTGGAATAAGTATATCTTGGGTCTGGTGCAGAAGATTCGATGTATAAGGAATGAAAAGAGTGATTGTGTCTGCTTGTATGAATACACAGGGAATAAAAACCATATTTTGTGGTACATAATGCATTTCTAACTTCTTTTTTATTATGCATAGAAAAAATATAAAAGTTAAAATAATAATCCCCATAAACTAATATTCTTCTGTACTTCTAATTTATAGAAAGAAAAAAGATTAATGTGTTTGATAATCACTCAGATATAAATATCCCTGTTCCTGATAAATCAAATCAATACATTAAATATCTTATAACATATAATTTTCAATAATATAACCTATAATTTTTCATCTCTCTTTAGTCATAGGATAAGATCTGAATAAAGTATGTGATTAGAACTTTCAAAATAACAAATGATTCATGATTTTAAGTTTCTTTTTAAATAAAAACTTATCCCCTATAATTAACCAATTGGAAGGTGTTCAATAAATATAAAAATACTTTCCAGCAAATAATGTGAATATAAGGATTTTCATGGAAAATGACATTTAATCAGATAACATAATTCAGCTATTGAGGAATATAATTAAAATATAAATTTTTTATCTACTGACTAATTAGAAAAATCACAAGAAAAATATTCTGAAATCTTAAGTCATTTTAGAGAAAAGATTCTGATAAATCATCCAGTAGATATTACACTGAATTTTGTTTCAGAATCACTATGATACTTGGAAGAAATGTTACCAATAGTGTATCTTTTTCTTTCCCTACACTATAGAGAAAAGATGGAATGTATTCTGAGATCTTACATAATTATGATAGGCAGAATGATCCCTCTGAAAGACGTGTATGAGTTAATCCTTGGCATTTGTGAAAATGTAACATTACATAGAAAAAGAGACTTTGCAGATGTCATTAAGGTTACAGAACTTCTAATAGGAAGATTATACTGGATTATCCAGGTGGGCCAAATTTAGTTGCATGACCTTTTAGAGAACAATAGCAATAGAGAGACAACAGTGAAATGCACAGAAGGTAAAGTCAGAGCACTTTCTAGCAGAAGAATCAGCATGCCATCATGGGCCCTTAAGGGGCCTTTGTGGGAAGAGCAGAGAAAAGCCTCAAAGAGCTAGGTAAGAGTGGCCCTCAGCTGACAATTAGTAAAAAAAAAAAAAAAAACAGGGGCCTCAACCTTACTAGGTTCTGGTAACAATCTGGGTGTTTCAGATTGTGTTCATCCCCAAAGCCTCCAGTAGGAAAAATGACCCTGCCTACATCTTGATTTTACCCTAGTGAGACCCATGAAGATTTCAGATTTACAGAACTATTAGATAATAAGTGAGCATTCTTTTAAGCCACTAAATTTGGTAATTTGTTATTACAAACAATACTAACACAGTTATATAAGACTAAAGGCAGAATAGAGAAACCAACCTTTTCTTATGCAGTTGGGAACTAAAAAGAGAATAATTTAGAAGGAACAAATGATAGCTGATGTGTCTTAGATGTCTCTGTCACAACCCACTGGATGGAATGATATGGTGTATCTCAGAGCTATTGTTGGGACATAGATATGTTTAAGTTTCAAAGCAGTAGACCTAAACACTGTTGGTGTATATGCTAGGATCAGTTGAAACATTTTGTTCTAAAATTTCCTGGAATTTCTTCACAGTTTCCAGTTGGTAGGCCTAGAAAGTAAGGTGATAAAAACAATTGCACATTCACTGGGAACTTTGTGTGTGGTCAAGGAGGTAAAATCTAAAAATAAGCCTAGTTAATACTGAAAAGAAAACACTTTAAATATGTGAACCGTCTTTCAGAGTCTTTTTGAAAGTAAGCAAATGTTTTCTATGTTGATGTATTTGTCTATAAATTGTGAAAAATCTCTTAACCATGGAGTGATGTTTATGAGAGATAACTAAATATAAATATATGGTCATGAAATTTGGCCATAAGATGCAAATAAGGAGCAATTCAAATGATGAAATGTGTGATTAGTGAAATCATCCTTTATATGAGGGCAGTTATCAAAAGATTATAAGGCATTAATGAGGAATGCAATTGCTCAATCAAAAGAAAGAAATTAAGCATCTACAAAGCACTATGCAGAAATTTTGAGGACTTCAAGTTTTATTGGAATTCTGATAAAATTTAGACCTTACATTCATTTGATATATTTTCTTAGTATAATATTATGAATCCTAATTTATTGTTCACTCACCTTTAGACTTATCACTACATTTTATATTCCCAGACTTTGTAAACCATCACTGATGTTACTCAATGTTTACAAAGACTGTATTCTCTAAACTCATCATGGTTTCCTTGTTTTTAATTGTTATTAACCATCACCAAAAGCTAGTATATTCTCACATGCAGTAATCTAGATGGGCAGAGCTCTTCTCTTAAAGAACTCATTTCTGAGTACACAATTCTTCCTCAAGATAGAAAGAAGGTCATGGGTGATGTTATCATCTAGATGAAGGGATGATCTGAGTAGGGATAAAGTAAAAGGGATATTAGCATACAGTCTCAATTCAAGGGGAAGGGTCAGGTGTGTGATCTGATAACATAATATATATAACTGATATCTGACTGCCAGGTTAAGAATAAAGGAGTTTGCCAATTCGGATGTTTTTTATTTCTTTTTGTTGTCTGTTTGCTGAGGCTAGGAGCTCTATAAGTCAGACTTTCACTCTTTGCAGATGATATGATACTTTATGTGGAAAACCCAAAAGTCTCCACTCCAAAGCTACTAGAAGTCCTACAGGAATTCAGTAAAGGGTCAGGATATAAAATCAATACACAGAAGTCAGTCGCATTTATATACACCAACAACAAGACAGAAGAAAGAGGAATTAAGGAGTCAATCCATTTATAATTTCACCCAAAACCATAAGATACCTAGGAATAAATCTAACCAAAGAGACAAAGAATCTGTACCCAGAAAACTATAGAACACTCATGGAAGAAATTGAAGAAGACACAAAGAAATGAAAAAACATTCCATGCTTATGGATAGGAAGAACAAATATTGTGAAAATGTCTATGCTACCTAGAGCAATCTACATGTTTAATGCAATCCCTATCAAAATATCATCAACGTTTTACAAAGAAATGGAACAAATAATTCTAAAATTTATATGGAACCAGAAAAGACCCCAAATAACCATAGGAACACTGAAAAAGAAAGCCAAAGTTGGTGGCATCACAATTCCAGACTTCAAGCTCTATTACAAAGCTGTAATCATCAAAACACAAAAACAGACACATAGATCAGTGGAACAGAATAGAGAGCCAAGAAATGGACTCTCAACTCTATGGTCAACTAATCATTGACAAAGCAGAGGAAAGAATGTCCAGTGGAAAAAAGACAGTTTCTTTAACAAATGGTGTTGGGAAATAGTCACAGGCAGAAGAATGAAACTGGACCATTTTCTTACACCAGACACAAAAATTGACTCAAAATGGATGAAAGACCTCAATGTGAGTCAGGAATCCATCAAAATCCTTGAGGAGAACACAGGCAGCAGCCTCTTTGATCTCAGCTGCTACAACTTCTTCCTAAAAACATCACCAAAAGCAAGGGAAGCAAGGGCAAAAATGAACTATTGGGTCTTCATTAAGATAAAAAGCTTTTGCACAGCAAAGGAAACAGTCAACAAAACCAAAAGACAACTGACAGAATTGGAGAAGATATTCACAAATGGCCTATCAGATAAAGGGCTAGTATCCAAAATCTATAAAGAGCTTAGCAAACTCAACACCCAAAGAACAAATAATCCAATCAAGAAATGGGCAGGGGACATGAATAGATATTTCTGCAAAGAAGACATCTGTAAGGCCAACAGACACTAGAAAAAGTGTTCAACATTACTTGGCATCAGGGAAATTTACATTTTTTTTTAATTTTTATTTTTTTAAATTTTTTATTTTTTATAAACCTATATTTTTATCCCAGGGGTACAGGTCTGTGAATCGCCAGGTTTACACACTTCACAGCACTCACCAAAGCACATACCCTCCCCAATGTCCAGAACCCCACCCCCCTTCTCTCAACCCCCTCCCCCCAGCAACCCTCAGTTTGTTTTGTGAGATTAAGAGTCACTTATGGTTTGTCTCCCCCCCAATCCCATCTTGTTTCATTGATTCTTCTCCTACCCACTTAAACCCCCATGTTCATCACCACTTCCTCATATCAGGGAGATCATAATGGAATACTATGCAGCCATCAAAAGAAATGAAATCTTGCCATTTGTGACAACATGGATGGAACTAGAGAGTATCATGCTTAGCAAAATAAGTCAAGCAGAGAAAGGCATCAGGGAAATTTACAAATCAAAACCACAATGCGATACTACCTCACATCAGTCAGAATGGCTAAAATTAAGTCAGGAAAAAAGAGATGTTGGCGAGGATGTAGAAAGGGGAAACCTCCTACACTATTGGTGGGAATACAAGCTGGTGCAGACACTCTGGAAAACAGGATGGAGGTTCCTCAAAAAGTTGAAAATAGAGCTATCCTATGACCCAGCAATTGTACTACTGGGTATTTACCCTAAAGATACAAATGTAGTGATCTGAAGGGGCACATGCACCTGAATGTTTATACCAGAAGTGTCCATAATACCCAAACTATGGAAAGAGCCTAAATGTCCATCAACAGATGAATGGATAAAGAAGATGACTGGAATACCAGGAAGCCATCAAAACCCTCCAAATCTTGCCATTTGCAATGATGATAGAACTAGAGGGTATTATGCTAAGAAAAATAAGTCAGTCAGAGAAAGACAATTATCATATGATCTCACTGATACAAGGAATTTGAGAAACAAGACAGAGGGGAAAGGAGGGAAAAATGAAACAAGTGAAACCAGAGGGAGACAAACCATAAGAACCTCTTAATCTCTGGAAACAAACTGAGGGTTGCTGAAGGGGAGGGGTGTGGGAGGGATGTAGTGGTTGGGTTATGGACATTGGGGAGGGTATATGCTATGGTGAATGCTGTGAATTGTGTAAGACTGATGACTCACAGACCTGTACCACTGAAACAAATAATACATTATATGTCAATAAAAAAAGAATTCTCAAAAAAAAAAAAAAAGAGTAGAGGAGTTGACAACACACACACCCACACAGAATAAAGGATTTGAGTAAGGAGAAAGTGAAAAGTGGTGCACTTGCAAAAATCTAAGACTCCTCAGCCCATTATTTTTTCTTGTCTTTTGGTTATTCATCACTCTATGAGATCTGGGGTGAAATTCAGCAATAGAAAAAAAAACAAGAAAAATTGTAAGATGTTATAGCTGTAGTTATATTTATATTTTTATAGGTGTCTTGGAAAGAATATAAAGTTTTTAATGTGACAAATGAATTGCAAACTTAGTTAAATTTACTTAATGACATTGACAAAATGTCTAACAACAAAATAATAAGTTCTATATAATATAATGTTCTCAAATAATAGATATGTGGAAATGGTCTGTACATACAAGATCTAGCTATTGTTGCATACTTGTTGAGACCCAGAATAAAATAGTTAAAAAAATGAAAGAGTTATGATTAATCATTTTACAGAATAGAGAACTAACTAGCTGCAGTTCTTCCATAAAATTCATCTAATGGGTTTGTACTTCACTACAGTTGGAAGACTTTGATCATCATTTACTGATGATTACTATGGCCCTGAAGTAGTGCTTTATAAAAGATAGTTAATATAGAGGATGCCATTCCTCACTACTGGCAAGTGTTCTTAAAGAACCTTCATGGGTAAAGATGAATATCATACTGAATATTAGTCTCTTCTTTTTATCCAAGAAGGCAGCAGAGATAAATACCTTTGAGTCTATCCCTTTATTCAGGCATAGAACACAAGACTCACTCCCTATAGACTGTAGGCCTAAGGAGTCATCATCATAGGAGTTTTCTTATCGTGGTTCAATGAACATTAGGTACATGAGATTATTGTAAAAGGAATACCTTTTCAGTAATGGCAATACTAACATTTGTATTTTTTTCATAGTTTGTATCTGAAATATTGAAAAATACAAAGACACAAGAATTCATACATACACACACAAGTGTTAAAAATAGATGACATGGATTTCAGTGCAAAATTTTCACACCATTCTTAATTTCTAAAAAAAGTAAAAGAGAAAGATCTCCTCAGAAGGAAGATGTCCTAGATGTTCAGTTTATTACTGTCAATACCTATACCTACTCCTCATTTTCTTTCCCCCTGAACTTAAAGAAACAACTTTATATCTTTTATCAAAGAAAAACTTGTTTATCTAGTCTTGACTCCATCACTATCCAACTTTAAAGAACCTCATATTGGGGCACCTGGGTGGCTTGGTCATTGGGCATCTGCCTTCAGGTCATGATCCCAGGGTCCTGGATCAAACTCCACATTAGGCCCTCTGCTCAGTAGGAAGCCTGCATCTCCCTCTCCCTCTGGTGCTTCCCTGCTTGTGTTCCCTTCCTCCCTGTGTCTCTCTCTGTCAGATAAATAGATAAAATCTTAAAAAAAAAACAACCCTCCAGAAACTTTATATTAACTATCTGCCTTCAGTAGAGAGTTTTTATAGATATAAGGTTAATATACATTAAAATATTTTTGTATGTATTATCAATTGCTTTCTTTTTTTAAACTTCATTTTATTTTTCCAGTGTTCCGAGATTCATTTTATTAATTACCTTTG
The DNA here is from genome assembly GCF_964662115.1 of Mustela nivalis. NCBI lineage: Eukaryota > Metazoa > Chordata > Mammalia > Carnivora > Mustelidae > Mustela > Mustela nivalis. Next base: position 28,428,087 of record NC_139024.1, read on the forward strand.
AAAGGGTTGTCCCATTGTAGAATCCCAAAAATAATCCACAAAGATTTCTTTTTAGGCCATATTTTTATTGATATGGTAAATACTATTAATTTTTTGAAATATGCTGATTAAATGAAATGTCAACTCATTATTTTCTAAGTTGTATTTATCTTATGGCAATGATTCAATTATGTACACTTCCTGTGAATTACTTTTTTATGCCTTATATTTTTTACTTATTTAAATCAGTGCATTAGGTAATAGACTTTAGAATCATATATGTATGTATATATATGTACATATATAAACACACAAACAAGCATATCATACTTTAAAGTTATCAAAAATAATCTAATCTTGAATTCATTTCTTTAATCTCCAAACAATACTATAAGATTTGGGAAATAAAAATTAACCCCTTTGTGTCTCTCTCTTCTTCTCTATAAAAGATTAAATAAATTAATATATTCAACCCACTTATAATACAGTTTGGTGGAGCAGAAGCATTTCATAAATTTTAATAACAAAATAATATTAAATACTTTACCATCATTAGCAGTAATTTATCTTTCTTCATTTGCTTGGCTCTTTGAAAAAAATTTATATATATATATATATATCTATCTCCTGACTCCGTGCATATGCAGTTCCCCTAAAACAGTTTTTATTTTTAAAAATTTAGGCCAACTTATTACTATTTAATTTACTGGCATCTAGATTTTGAGTCTTCAAAGACTTTACCATCACAATTAAATGTGCCCTCTCTTTTCTATTATGTTAAAAATGTAATTTGTTTTCTAATAAATATTTACATTTCATTTTATCTAGACGGTACATTATTAAAAAGTATGAAATATGAGTCCACTTCTTTCTTTAAATTATTACCCAATTGTCTCAGTACCTTTTATTTCTCAGACAAAGGACAGTTGACAGGATTTTAAAATTTTCTTTATAAAAATTATACAGTTTTAAAAGTATTTTGTATCAGATGTTGGAAACCCCAGGTTAAATTAATGGCAAACTAAAGCATTGGAACTTAAATTTTGTTGTAAACAATAGAATAGACAATATTTTTTTTAAAGATTTTATTTATTTACTTGACACAGAGAGAGAGATCACAAGTAAGCAGAGAGGAAGGCAGAGAGAGAGACGGGGAAGCAGGCTCCCTGCTGAGTAGAGAGCTCGAAGTGGGGCTCCATCTCAGGACCCTGAGACCATGACCTGTCTGAGGTGAAGGCAGAAGCTTAACCCACTGAACTACCCAGGTGTCCCAACAATATCTGGAAGTTATAAGCTCTTTTATTTTTTATTTGAGTATAGTTGACACACAACGTTATATTAGTTTCAGGTGTACATATAAGTGATTCAGCATCTCTATATATTACGTTATGCTCACCACAAGTGTAGTTACCATCTGTTACCATACAACACTACTACCATGTCATTGACTATATTCCTTATTCTCTGACTTCATTTCACTCATTTTGCCATCCTTCCACCTGTACTCCCTCTAGCAACTATCATTTTATTCTCTGTATTCATTCCTATAATTCTGCTTTTTGTTTGTTTCTTCATTTGTTTTATATATTCCATATATGAGTGAAAAACATACGGTATTTGTCTCTCTCAGTCTGACTTATTTCACTTAGTGTTACAGCCATGTTGTTGCAAATGGCAAGATCTCATCTGTTTTGTGACTGAATAATGACCCATTGTGTAAGTATAGCATATCTTTTTTATCCATTCATCTATCAATGGGCACTTGGGTTCCTCCTATTATCTTGACTAATATAAATATTGCTGCAATAAACATAGGGGCCCACATATCTTTCTGAATTTATGTTTTCATTTTCTTTGGGTAAATACCCTGTGGTGGAATCTCTATATTTCATCAGTGGTGAAATCTCTATAGAGATCAGTGGTGGGATCTCTATATTTCATTTTTTGAGGACACTTCATACTGTTTTCCATAGTGGCCTACAATTTACAGTCTATGGACTCAATGCAATCTCTATAAAAATAACAGTATTTTTCACAGAACTAGCACAAATAATACTAAAACTTGTAAGTAACCATGAAAGACAACAAAGAACAAAAGAAATCTTGAGAGAGAACAAGGTTGGAGTTATCACAATTCCAGACTTAGGAGATGTAACATTAAGTGAAATAAATCAGACAGAGAAAGACAAATACCGTGAGATTACACTCATATGTGGTATTAAAGAAACAAAAGAAATGAACAAAGGGGAAAAAAAGAGAGACAAATATAAAGCAGACAAATATAAAGAATAGACTAGCAATGCCAGACTAGAGGTGCATTGTGGGGAAGAGGTGAAATAAATAAAAGAGACTAAGAGTACACCAACCATGATGAGTACTGAGTAATATACAGAATTATTGATTTTTTTTTAATAGGCTCAATGCTCAACATGGGGCTTGAACATATGACCTTGAAATTGAGTCACATGCTCTACTGACTGAGCCAGCCAGGCACCCCTAGAATTATTGAATCATTATCATATACAACTGAAACTAATCTAAAACTAAAAGTTAATTATACTTCAATAGAAATCACAATATGTTCCTGACACAAAAACAGACACGCAGATGAATGAACAGAAGAGAGGGCCCAGAAACAAACCCATGCTTATAATCTAGGAGTCAAGAGACTACTATAGGGACAACAGTCTCTTCAATAAATGGTGCTGGGAAAACATGACAGGTACATGTAAAATAATGAAACTGGACCACTTTCTGACACCATACATAAAAATAAACTCAAAATTGATTAAAGACCTAAATGTGAGATCTGAAACCATAAACTCCTAGAAAAGGATCTAGGCTGTGATTTCTCTGACATTGACCATAGAAACATTTTTCTAGATATGCCTCCTAAGGCAAGGAAAACAAAAGCAAAAATATTCTATGAACACTAGAGGATAATTAGAAGCTTTTGCATACCCAAGAAAATCAACAAATGTATTATATTCCTTATTCACTTATTTTTACCTTATCTTTAAATTTTTTAATAAAGTTGTAGTTTTCAGAATAGACTTTTTAGAGGTAATTTTCAGATTTATTCCTAGACAATAGATTTCTTACATTATTGTAAATTGTATGACTTAGAAAAGCTTATGTTTGCGGTATAAATAAAATTATGTGTACTCTGTGCCCAGTGACCATGATAAATTAATTCATTGATTCTAGTAGAACATCTGTAGATTCTTCTGGATCTCTATATAATAAACAATCATGCCATCTGTAAATGACAACTTTAATTTGTCCTTTCTGAAGCACTTATCTTTTGTTTCTATTGCCTATTGCACTCTTAGAAAAGACTTTTATTTCAATGTTAAATATAACTGATGATAAAAGAAGACATTCTCACTTCAGAACTTTGGAGAAATAATTTGATATTTTACCATTAAAATAACATTGCTAAGGTTTTGTCTGTGTATGCACACACAAGTGTATTCTTTATCAGGTTAAGAAAGTAGCATTCATAATTTGAGGAAAATTATCACAAAGATGCTGAAATTTTATCAAATGACATCCCTGAATATGTTGAGATGATTTTATATAACATTGTAACTTATTAATTAACATTGTAATTTATTAACATTGTAACTTATGTTGATTATTTGAATGTTAATTTAATCTACAATGCACATAACAAGTCTCACCTACTGTTGAAGTATTAACTTATTATATATCGCCAAATTAAATTTTCTAATATTTTCTTTAATATTTCATGTAAATTTTCTCTAATATTTTGCATGAAAGAGATTTGCCTATGATTTTCCCACATGTCTCTCTTCTTGATAGATTTGGCATCATAACTATGTTGGTTTCCAAAAAATTGTTGGGAAGCATTTGCTGTTATGTAGAAGATCCTGTAAAAGATTACTATTTTTTTCCACCTATATTCAAATTCACCAAATAAACCATTGGAGGGGCGCTTGGGTGGTTTAGTGGGTTAAAGCCTCTGCCTTCAGCTCAGGTCATGATCCCAGGTTCCTGGGATCAAGCCCCACATCAGGCTCTCTGCTCAGCAGGGAGACTGCTTGCCTTCCTTCTCTCTCTCTAGGCCTGCCTCTCTGCCTAATGGTGATCTCTGTCTGTCAAATGAATAAATAAAATATTAAAAAAAAAATAACTCATTGGAATTTCTCTGTGGGAAGACTTTTAATAAATGTACTAACATTCAATTTCTCATAAAATATCTGACTATTCAGTTTTTCAATTTTTTTTCCTATCAGCTTTAACGATATTTACCAATCTTATATTTGGTCTTATCTCTATTGTATATATTTACTTCTACATGTATTTAGAACATTGTAAGACAATATGATCATTGATTTTTCCATCAATATGCATATTTACCCTAACATTAACCACTTCTGTTGTTTTCTCCATTTTCATCTTTCCATCTTAGATCATTTTTCAATTTTATCCATATTAATGTCCTTTGGAATATGTCACACACACCTTCACACTCTGTTCTGTTTTTGTGTTTGTTCCATTCTTGTTATTCTTCTCTAGGCTAATTAGGCTATTATTATTAACCTTTCTTCTAACTAGTGAATTTTATTTTGTACTGTGTCCAATATGCTCTTAAATTCACTGATTTTATAATTTCATGTATTTTACTTTTCATTCTAGAATGTCCATTAGATTCTTTTTGAAACATTCTTGATATTTTTGACTTCTCAATACTTTATACTTCTCACCTCATTATTAAAATACTCTATCTTTTTATCTATTTTGCCCAGCATAGAAACTTTGGATCTAATTTTTTAGCTTCCCACATAGCCTCAGAATTCAGCAAAAGTACTGCTGAAAAAAACTAGTTGGGCACTTGAGATCCTCAAACTCCTATTTTTGTTCACTCTAGTTTTGTGCAATACCTAACAGCTTTAAAGCTTTTGTTTTCCCCAGCAGCAAATTCCTGGCCAACCCTTTCTCCTCAGCCATGAGAAAAACTAGTGAAACAGAACAAAACAAAAACCAAATAAGGATGTTTGTTATTATTTCACCTATTAATTACTCTTTCATCTTTGAAATTTTAGTACATCTGCTACAAGTTGCTAATGAGCTTAAATGTTACTTAATAATTTTTTCCATTTTACTAGTGGTCATTAGGGATGCTGATCTACTGCTACCTACAATATCCTATCTGCAAGAAGAAGTTACAGTCATTTTGATTGACTATTGTAATTATTATAAAGTTTTAGACTTTTTCTCTATTAGATTATAACTTCTTGCTTCTATATTTGTGAGAAATTTACTCACATAGTTAAAGCAATAACAAAATTTATATATCACAGATTTAAAGTAAAATAAGCAAGAGATTGAGGCTTCAACATTGGAATTTCACAAAGGCATTAATTACAATGGAAATATATTTTTGAAAATGCTACCCTTAACTCATGAGTGTTTTGATATGATACTATATTGATATAATTTTATTTTAAAGGTAAAAATGTCACTATAAGAATCACATATGTATTAACCACTCTATGTAACACTTTTGTTTTGTTTGAAATTCATCATTGTCCAAGGAACAATCCTAATATCCCTAATACAAGAATATCTGTAGCTCCTAAAAGACCTCAGATATATATGATTATAACTGTATATACTATATGTAACTGGAGTGTTCATTCTTGCCATACATATCTTCTAATTTGACATAGGGTAATACATATTTACAATTGTACTTTAAGATTATTTTGCTTGCCTCGCCTCTATAAATTTATCCAATAAACAAGACATAGCAAGATTCATTCTCTTTCTCTGAGACTAAAATGTCTTACTATATACTAAGTCCTTTCAAAATATTGGCTGAATAACTCAGAAGTATAGAAGGTAAATGGAATTAATTATGGCCAATTCATTCTACAAGTACTTTAAGGCCCATTTTTATATTTGGTAAGACTACCCAAAGGTATCAACTTCAAAATGTATTACTTTACTCCCTTGAAAAATCACTGAATGTTTTAATGTATACTCTGGGGTTTATTACTTTAGCAAAGTATACTACAAGAGAAAATAATTGAAAGTATTTGAATTTCAATTTATAGAACTCAGGAATTAGGGGGGTTTTGTTTTGTTTGATATAAAAATTGACACACTTTTAAGTATTTAAGTATTCTTTTTGATGTAAAGAGAAGTTTATATATAGCACTTTTGCTGCCTGCCAAAATGCCATGGAGGCATTTTACTTTAGTTGAGAAAAGAACTAGCTATATTTCTCATGAAACATTATTTTTACTAGAAAGAAAGCAAAAAGTATGTATATTCAAACTTAGGTATTATGCAATCATGTTTTTGCAAATGACTGGTTATTTTAAAGAAATGGTATTTGCTGACAATGGTAAAACTTGAGTTGAAAAAAATGTTAAAAACTGTCACAATGACTTTGGAAGCTTCTAGATACTTAAATTTTATACTTACAAAATTGGTAGTTGTATTAATAAAATGATTTTTGATGTTGTATTATAAAGTATAGCAATTTTTGAAAGATCTAACTTCCAGAATTAATATTTTCCAAATTATAAAATATGATGTTTACAAAATTATACAATTAAAAGACCAATTCAAAGTGTAAGATGGGGGTTCCTGAGTGACTCAGTGGGTTAAGGGTCTGCCTTTGGCTCAGGTCGTGACCCCAGGTTCCTGGAATTGAGCCCCATGTCAGGCTCCCTGCTCAGTGGGGGGTCTGCTTCTCCCTCTCCCTCTGTTCCTCTCCTCTGGCTCTTGTGCTCTCTCTCTCTCAGATAAATAAATAATTTTCTTTTAAAGTGTACAAGATAGACAATGGATTATAATATAATGAGATTATAAAATTGCCATTCATATGGTTTCAGATTCCATATAGCAACTGACTTTTACAAAAATAATCACTTATCAAATTTTGGTGTTATATCCAAGAAGGATATCACAACTATTTGAAAGATCTTTAAATGTGCCCACCTTTACTAAGAACATATCTGTGAGAAGCCAAGTTTTCTTCAAACCAAAATAACATATTTCAACAGATTGAGCACAGAAACAAATTAGAGAATTCTGATATCTTCTATTAAGCCAGATATTAAAAAGATCTGAAAAACTAGAAAATATTACCACTTTATCAATAATTTTTGTTTTGGAATATAGAGTTTTTTTCTTAAAAATCTTATTTTCACTTGTATTAATAATTTCTTATTGCTATTTAAATAAATTAGCAAATATTTATAGTCAACTTTTTAGTCTTATATCTATGATAATCTTGATAGATATGAGGCACATAAACAAATATTGTTCAAGGTCCACACTAATTAATTCTAACCACCCAAATAAACAAGTGAATTAGAGTTGAAAACTAACCACATTATTCTGAAAAGCCAGTTTATTGCTATATGAAAACAAAACACCTAGCATTCAAATACCTCCCTTCAAAATTTTACTCTGCAACTCAGTTTACAGTTCAATGACAATAATACTTACTCTCAAATTTCTATAAAGCAGAACCAAGTTTGTTACACAATTACATTGTCCATTAGGTAGGTGAGAGAAAGAAGACAGCCTCATAATCAGAGACATCATAAGATTTTCAACAATTTTACTTAGGTTGAGCAATTTGGTGTCTACTTGGAGATGAAGTCATATACCTGGCATTAAAAAAAAATTAGTGATGTAAAATTCTAGTTCTGTAGCAGTATTTTTTTTAATTTTTAATTTTTTATAAACATATAATATATTTTCATCCCCAGGGTACAGGTCTGTGAATCGCCAGGTTTACACACTTCACAGCACTCACCAAAGCACATACCCTCCCCATGTCCATAATCCCACCCCCCTTCCCCTAACCTCCTCCCCACAGTAACCCTCAATTTGTTTTGTGAGATTAAGAGTCACTTATGGATTGTCTCCCTCCCAATCCCATCTTGTTTCATTGATTCTTCTCTTCCCCCCTTAAGCCCCCATGTTGCACTTCCTCATATCAGGGAGATCATATGACAGTTGTCTTTCTCCACTTGACTTATTTCGCTAAGCATGATATGCTCTAGTTCCATCCACGTTGTCACAAATGGCAAGATTACATTTCTTTTGATGGCTGCATAGTATTCCATTGTGTTTATATACCACTTCTTCTTTATCCAGTCATCTGTTGATGGCCATCTAGGTTCTTTCCATAGTTTGGCTATTGTAGACATTGCTGCTATAAACATTCGGGTGCACGTGCCCTTTCGGATCACTATGTTTGTATCTTTAGGATAAATACCCAGTAGTGCAATTGCTGGGTCATAGGGCAGTTCTATTTTCAACTTTTTGAGGAACCTCCAAGCTGTATTCCAGAGTGGTTGCACCAGCTTGCATTCCCACCAACAGTGTAGAAAGGTTCCCCTTTCTCTGCATCCTTGCCAGCATCTGTCATTTCCTGACTTGTTAATTTTAGCCATTCTGACTGGTGTGAGGTGATATCTCATTGTGGTTTTGATTTGTATTTCCCTGATGCCGAGTGATATGGAGCACTTTTTCATGTGTCTGTTGGCCATCTGGATGTCTTCTTTGCAGAAATGTCTGTTCATGTCCTATGCCCATTTCGTGATTGGATTATTTGTTCTTTGGGTGTTGAGTTTGCTAAGTTCTTTATAGATTTTGGACACTAGTCCTTTATCTGATATGTCGTTTGCAAATTCTTCTCCCATTCTGTCAGTTGTCTTTTGATTTTGTTAACTGTTTCCTTTGCTGTGCAAAAGCTTTTGATCTTGATAAAATCCCAATAGTTCATTTTTGTCCTTGTCCTTTGGCGATGTTCCTAGGAAGATGTTGCTGCGGCTGAGGTCGAAGAGGTTGCTACCTGTGTTCTCCTCAAGGATTTTGATGCATTCCTTTCGCACATTGAGGTCCTTCATCCATTGAGTCTATTTTTGTGTGTAGTGTAAGGAAATGGTCCAATTTCATTTTTCTGCATGTGGCTGTCCAATTTTCCCAACACCATTTATTGAAGAGGCTGTCTTTTTTCCATTGGACATTCTTTCTTGCTTTGTCAAAGATTAGTTGACCATAGAGTTGAGGGTCTATTTCTGGGCTTTCTATTCTATTCCATTGATCTATGTGTCTGTTTTTGTGCCAGTACCATGCTGTCTTGATGATGACAGCTTTGTAATAGAGCTTGAAGTCCGGAATTGTGATGCCAACAACTTTGGCTTTCTTTTTCAATATCCCTTTGGCTATTCGAGGTCTTTTGTGGTTCCATATAAATTTTAGGATTATTTGTTCCATTTCTTTGAAATAGATGGATGGTACTTTGATAGGAATTGCATTAAATGTGTAGATTGCTTTAGGTAGCATAGACATTTTCACAATATTTATTCTTCCAATCCAGGAGCATGGAACATTTTTCCATTTCTTTGTGTCTTCCTCAATTTCTTTCATGAGTACTTTATAGTTTTCTGAGTATAGATTCTGTGCCTCTTTGGTTAGGTTTATACCTAGGTATCTTATGGTTTTGGGTTGTAGCAGTATTTTTATTTTGGATTAATACCTGTCTCAAGATAAAAGCATGCTCTTTTTTAAAAAATATTTTATTTATTTATTTATTTGCGAGAGAGAGTAGGAGCAGGGATGAAGGGAAAGGGGCAATGGCAGGAAGTAGACTCCTTGCTGAGCAAAGAACCTGATATGGGTTCATTCCAGGACCCTGGGATCTTGACCTGAGCTGAAGACAGATGTTTAACCAACTGAGCCACCCAGGCATCCCATCTAGGCTATTCTTGAAGGACAACATAGTTTAGCAACTTGTCACCTGAACAAGTAGATTAAGAGAACTTTACTTTATTTCAAACACAATTACAACATTTTTAGTCAATAGTATTGGTAAGACTGTTTTCTCAAAAAGTTCATAGATTTTTAATCAAGTTCTCCCATTTTTCCTATGGTTCAAGAGCACCCTTAGACATTTGCATTAAAACATCAAAAGCTAATGATGTACTTTGCAGTGACTAACATAACATAATAAAAAAATAATAATACTTATTTTATTAGAAGGTTTATTGGATTTTTGTCAATAGAAGTTTTACTGTAATTCCACATTATCATTTAAGATCTAGAATTACTTGGATTCTTTAATCCTATTAAAAATATATATTCTAGATTCTATTATCATTTGTGCCTCCCTAAAAACTGGCAAGTCTTTCCCTGACTCCATCTTCTTCTTATATCCTCCAAAATCCATCTAATAATAGACAACATCTACTACCTATTTACCATTTTCAAACTCTTCCCTCAGAGGTATAGGCACTTATGTTTATTACAGCTGGGGTCCACATGCTGAACAATGTGGGTGCTGTTTGTGCCTGAAGAGTTGTGCTTCAAAATCTAGTTGTGATTCTCTCAGCTGTCAGGTGTCCCTATGAATTTCCCTGTCCCATGGTGAAGACTTTGTTGTGAGTAAGGTTTTCATTTGTTATTTAAAATGTAAAAATAATTTATAAGTGACATAACATACTCGGCTATAGCACTTATTTTGAGAACTTGGCAAAGTGATTATTTCTTTTTAAAATAAGAAAAATAACTTCAGTTAGGAATCTTTGGAAGTAGATAATTATCCTTTGTAATAAAGACACAAATAACGTGAGGCATTTCATTTATGTACAATATGGAATTTTACCATAATGATAATATAAAATATGTCACATGACAGGAATGTAGGAACAATATGAAGAAACCTACGTGTAATCATATTTTTGGTTGAAGAAAATATATATTAATAAATTGTATATTGGAAAACCACTCAATTATTGATAGAGTACTGTACACTTTTATTTTTCTTTAATGAACCTGAAGTTGGAAGAAAATTATTACTGGATTTCTCAGGTAAATATTCTGTGTATTAGCAAAAATAATATTGGCAATAATAACTGTAACTTTTCCTTGAAGAATTATCTTTCTCATTTTTACAAGTCTCTACTATTTTTTAATCTTAAATTTATTTAATTTGTTCCTAAATTTTAACAATAATTAGAAGACTATTTTAGTTTGTAATTTTTTAAAAATATTTTTTAATTTATTCATTTGTAAGAGAGAGAGGGAGCATTAGACAGCAGGAGCTATGGGAGAAGCAGTAGGAGAAACAGAGAGAAGCAGACCTCCCGCTAAGCAGGGAGCCTGAGGCGGGGTTGGATCCAGGACCCTGATATGATCTGAGCCAAAGGCAGATGCTTAACCAACTGAGCCACCCAGGCACCTTAGAAGACTATCTTAAATCCTTAAACTTTTGGCAATAATTGGAAACTACTTAGATTTATTTGAGTCTTTTCTGTGGAACTAGTGAATCAAACATTTGAATCAAATATACATAGAATGGAAACATGAATTGAGAATTTAATGTTGTACTTTGAGGTATAATAATACATAATATTTAGTGAGCATGACTATGTCAGATCTTGCTTTAATCATTCTGTGTGTGTGTGTGTGTGTGTGTGTGTGTGATCTCTAATTCTTCCAATTATCTCCAGAGGAATATGTTTTTATTGTGCCTGTAACACAGAGAAGTAAACTGCGTCAGAAAAAGGTTATCCAATGGAATAATAGTGACACAGTTAGTAAGTAGTGAAGCAAGGATTTAAACTGAGCTGTTCTGAGGGTAGAATACATTCTTTTATCTCCATAATTCATTTCTTGAAAGCTCAGAATGTGTCAGCCACTCTATTAAGTAGATTATGTATATTATATCATTTAATTCTCATTACCACAACATGAGGTACATATAATTATCCTTATTTTAGAGAAGAGATTACTGAAGCTTAGAGAGTTTCAGTAATTTTTGAAGTGGCTCACACCTATGTAGTGCACAGTTGAAATATAAAATGGTATCTGTTGGGGACGCCTGGGTGGCTCAGTTGGTTAAGCAGCTGCCTTCAGCTCAGGTCATGATCCCAGCGTCCTGGGATCGAGTCCCACATCGGGCTCCTTGCTCCGCAGGGAGCCTGCTTCTCCCTCTGACTCTGCCTTCCACTCTGTCTGCCTGTGCTCGCTCTCGCTCGCTCTCTCTCTGACAAATAAATAAATAAAATCTAAAAAAAAAAAAATGGTATCTGTTGGATTGGTCTGCTGCTTAATGTTGTAAATGATGCTATTGAACCCTCTGGCATACTTTTCTGAAAAAAAAAAAAAAGAATAATAAGACATTCAGTGAAATTTAGCTCATGCTGGAACAGTTAATTTTCTACTATTAGGCAGAAGAAAATCAAGGTGTGTGTACTATTACTTCCTACTGGTTTTTCACTGTAACACCTATAAACTTGTGGATCTGAACACAATCCAAAGCCAAGCAGCATCTTTACTGTTCAGTGTGACACACTGGACTTTGACAGAACAGACATAGAGGAAACATGTACTTTGCCATGTTTTATTTTTGTCAGAAAGCTATCGACAAGTCTGGCTGATAAATACTGTCACTAGCTTGAAATCTGTAGGCTTACAGAAAAGTGACACATTGGAGATATTTACATATTCCAAGGCCAGACTCTCAGCTATCATTGGACTGTCAAATACATTGTTGATGGAAACTTGAAAAACATTTTCAGACTAGTTATCCTTTTCAAAGCTGTCCATCTTATATGCTCTGGAATATCAGTTTGCTTGAGAATTCTATCCATATTCTATCTACAGAAGCTTTAGCATAGCGAAAGAAAATACTCAAGCATTTTTAGAAGTAAATGCATATTTAAATTATTTGCTTCATAATTTCCAATAATTAGGACAATTCTTTTTTTTTAAATAAAGAATCGCTCCTGTTATTTCATTAATGTTTTATTTGCTTTTTAATTTTTTTGTTAATTTTAAAGTGGTAACAACTGAACATACAAATACAGAGGTAAGAAAGGCACACAATGAAAGTGTTGTCTACTCTCACCTCCCTGTTGAAGTAATTAAACAGAGAGGCCACTAGACTGAAGTGGCTAGAATGCTTTCGTATTCTGTGCCAGCAAACCAAAACCTAGGCCGGTGTCAATGCACCTGAATCTGAAAAAGTGAAATTTAAGACCAACCAATCACAAATAGCTAACAAGACTTTCCCATATAAAACAACTGCTCAAGTTTTAGGTAATCAGATGCTTTCCTTGCGTTGCTTCCATAAAAATCTCTCTAGCTCCTGGTGAAGCATTCCTAACCACTTTCAATTTGATGTTGCTCCATTTGAATCTGTTTGCCCAAATAAATTCTTAAAATTTTTAATTTGCCTCCGTTTTTTTTTTTTTCAAGATTTATTATTTATTTGAAAGACAGAGATCACAAATAGGCAGAAAGGCAGGGAGAGAGAGAGAGAGAGAGAAGCAGGCTCCCTGCTGAGCAGAAAGCCCAATGCAGGGCTCCATCCCAGGACCCTGAGACCATGACCTGAGCCGAAGGCAGAGGCTTAACCCACTGAGCCACCCAGGTACCCCTGCCTCAGTTTTTTAAATGCCCCAATCACCAGGTTCCCCTCTTCCTCCTATGATTCTACTTTCATATATACATTACATACTTTCATATATACATTACTACTTTCATATATATCTATATGAATGCACATGCATATAAATATATGTGAATGATTCACATATATGAAAATGTGTTCACATTATTATTGTCTTGCATACACAGTAGCATATTCTATACAATTTTCTGGAACTCACAACAATCTTTCCATACCAGTATAGTATGTGCAATATGTCTTTAATGAGAGTTACTATGATAGATAATGATTATTTAGATTTGTTATTGCTATCTTATAAGTGAGATAGTCTTGCATACCCTCTATGTTGTATATATTGTATATTAGTGCTAATATTTTGAAAATTAAAAACTTTTCTTTCTATGATGTAAAAAAACTTATATCAAGATATCAGAGAGTTCATAAATTTGACTGACAAAAAATGACATCTGTATTTCCACTAATACGAAATTTAGTATTTCCTTTGATCATGAAAGCAGACAGCAATAGCTAACAGTGTTAGCTATAACTCTGACTTGGTCACTAATAGATATTGTAGATCGCTTCATATGAAATTATACATATTAAAGATATTTTAAATTATGGATAACTGTATTACACCAATATTACAGGAGTTATTAAATTAGATGTTAGATATTTATGTGATGTGTTAAACAAAACATAATCTCTGTATCACATTTTTGAAAGGTAATGTATTTGTATATATACAAATAAACAAATAAAAAGCATAATTGCTTTTATATAATCTTATAACTTAATTTTATTTCTAGGAAAAATAAAATCTCAGTTGCTACCCAAATTACAAAAGAGGTCCATGTCAAAAATAGCTCTCTATGTTTAGGAAACACTTACATGATTTAGTTTACATGATAATAGCTTCCTGTTTCTTAAAGTTAAGTTAGAATTGTATGACAAAATTTTGGGAGCCTGGTCCACGTTATTTACTCTCTCTTTTCTATGTGATTCTTTGCTGATTTATATATTCAAATTATACATTTTATCCAGATCCCTCAAATTGCATAAAGTTTAGTAATAAATAATTGTTCCTTTATAACTTCTTCTCTCACATTATGACTACTTTGTCATTTCCAATTTTGTGGTTTCATAACTTTTCTCCTTGCTTTTTAATGGTATATTCTTGCACCCCAAGAAAATAGCTCAATGTGCTAACAATTTTCTGATTGCTGCTTTATTCTTTTACGTTTTGACTTCAATTAATATTTTCTTCTATTTCTGTAGTTTTATATTTATTTTTAATTTTCTATAAAAGGAAAATATATTTATTCTAATTCTGTCTTGTTTACATTTTATTTATTCAAGTCTATGGATTTTCCTTTATATAGCTATTAGGTTCTGGTTACAATATTTCTCTTTTTATCCCCTACATATTCTATAATTTGAGTTTTGAGTTGGTACATTAATTTAATTTTAATTACTAGGAGCTATGTTTTTCAATTTCCAGGTAATTTTCCTCCTAGATTAATTTCACCTCTTACCTCATTACTACCAAAGGGTATTATCTGTAATTTTTAAACTTTTTTGTAATTTATTAAGATTCTCTTTAGTCTAATTATCAATGGTATTATTAATGTTTTATGCAAGCATGAGAATGATATATAAATTGCGTCTAATATCCATCACAGTTTACTTCCTTGAAAAATATATTATCATGGAGAATTTTTTCCATATTTTTTATACTTAATAGTTGCTCTGTTTTTTTTTCCGCCTGAATGTACCTTACAATTATGTATATTTTTTAAGGTTTTATATCAATTTTCCTGAAATATGGAAATTTTAAAACTCAAAATTTAGATGTGTTAACTTCTGATAAATTTGACTTTTTTATTTTTGCATTATTTGATGCTCTCAGGCATTTACATTTTTTGGTATATCTTTAATATCTCTTTTAAATTAGCTTTTGCTTTTCATACCAAATGTTTATTAAAGTTTTTAGCTACTTCCCAAATAAATATCCTTTCTATTGAATTTTTCCCATTAAAAAAGAAATTAATTTTATACTTATAATTAGAAACCACACTTGCAATGTGACTACACAAATTGAGGTAAAAATAAATATATATCTATTTTGTAAATTCATAAAACTTCATTTACCATATGTTTAAAGGAAAGCAGAAGTAACAACAATATAAGGATAATAATGAATGATTGTAAGCAAGGCAAAGAAATGATTGTACTTTTGCAGACTGGGGATAACAATGTTTATATATAACTCATATAAACAGCTGATGGATGACAAACCCATGCCTGGTTTTATCTTTTAATTATGAGTAGTTGAAATACTTTCTTTGCTCTCTTTTACTTTTTCCTTTAACACTGTCTTGCAAGTGCATTACTGTGTTTTCAACAGTCTCTCTTCTTCATGATGCCTCCAACTGTGCTTTCCTTCTTCTCAAACACAAACACCTCAAACACAAACACATGTCTCAAAATTTTATTTTTGTTTTACCTCCTTATTTTATAAATGAGATTGTTTTCGGAAAGTGTTTTTAGCTGATGGAAGTGACAATTTTCATTTCCCCTATGCCACATTTACTTATGATTTTTGGCTGCCATCAGTTTTTTTTCTCATCTTTTCTTTTATCTTATAATAGATGTATATTGATTCTTAGCTAATTTCTGTTTTATGGCAAGAATATTAATGCTTCTAATCAAATTATTTCCTGAATACTCATGTCAAAACAGGAACAAAGAAGGTATCTTCCAAATTGAATTTTTTTTCTTGTAGTCTACTATTTAATGTGAACTCTTCAAATTTTTTCTTTACAGTCAGTAAATACTACTCATAAAAACTACTCCCAATGAAAAATGTCTCATTTTTACTTCTCTCTGGTAAGAAGCTTCCTGCAAATATTTTTGTTTGTTTGTTTTATTCTGTAACCCTGCCTTTCCAGCTTCTAAATAAATAAAACCAAATCTGACTCAAAAAATATACCCAGCTAGATTGCATGAATATTTTCATGTTTCCAGAGAGAGATTATCAGATTTTATTTATTTGTTTGTTTTTTTGGATTATTAGATTTTATTTTCAGATTCTGCCACTAATTTTAAAGAACAATGTTTTGTTTGTCTTATTTTATGTATTTAGCCAAGAGTATCCCCTCTAAGTATCTTCCTGCCCACTTGAACACCCATACATGTATCTACACATGTATGGGTGTGTGAGAGAGACAGAGAGAGAGGAGTCTTTAGAATATCAATATCAATATCTCCTGGTCTCATTGATTATGGCTTTTCCTTTTTCTATTTACCTTGTAGCTTTGGGGTAGTTTTTAGAGAAAAAGGAAACCATCATTATTAAGCTGTTGAAGAAAACTAGAATGAAAGTTATATTTTAATCTTTTATTTTCTATAATCTACAAGTTTATTGGAAGTTATTTTACCAAGGAAATTTCTAAAAAAACACCAGAAAAAAAGTGACATAGGTAGTTCAAAAGAAATTCTGCAGCTCGGTGCTGCTGGTAATTAGGTTTTGTCATCTGGACCACATTTTTATTTGACTTCACACATTTTCATTTGAACACCAACTGTTACAAAGCATATGGACTTCTATAGCAATCCCATATGTTACATAATGGCTGACTGCTATCTATTTGGGATTCAAACAATGAGATCTCATAATGATTGTAAAGTAGGAAACTTTCCACTCTTTATCCAGCTTAATATATATTTTAGAGACACTAAAGTAGAGAATTATGTTGTTTTATTGGGTTAAGTTCTGTCCTCCCTATGCACATTTGAAGTTTGAGAGGAAAAAATTATAAAACATTATGAAGCACAGTACTCTAAAGAGAACTATTTTGTATTAAATGTAAATAATTGGAATGCAAATATTTTGCATTAAATGCAAGTAATTGAAAGGCCATACATTTTCATTTATGAATAAGAGCATCATTTTTTCAGAATGTCACTAAAAATGGCAGAGTAAGAGACTCCAGCCTCCATTCAGCCAAGAGATCAACAATAAGGCAGCTATATATGAACAAAAATAGTGTCGGGTGAGATCAGGAGTCCATTTCAGAAATTTCAGCAACACAGTGGAAAAACAACAACAAATAATCCCTAAGAATACCTGCACAAGGGGCACCTGGGTAGCTCAGTGGGTTAAAGCCTCTGCCTTCGGCTCAGGTCATGATCCCAGATCCTGGGATCCAGCCCGCACTGGGCTCTCTGCTCAGCAGGGAGCCTGCTTCCCCCTCTCTCTCTGCCTGCCTCTCTGCCTACTTATGATCTCTGTCTGTCAAATAAATAAATTTAAAAAAAATCTTTAAAATTAAAAAAAAGAATAACTGCACAAAAGGAGAAGGGAGAACTGCCTCATTTTTGCCGGTATATCATTCCCCAGCTGGCACTACTCAATGCCAAGAGAAAACTCTCTGGCCCAAAAGAGTTCCCCCAACCAGGGAAGGGAGAGTGGGAGGAGCAACCAGTACTTTGGGGCACTTGGAAAGGACCTGCTTCAGTTTTACCCCACCCGGAAAGTGCAAATCTGAGGTTTATAGAGATGGTTTGGAACAAGGAAGAAGGGAAGATCTCTAATATCAACCACACAGCAAGAAAAACTTCAGTTCCCAATGGCCTCATCTCCAGGAGACCCCAGCAGGTTTTGTTGCCTAAGAAACCAGTGTCCAGCACAGCAACACTGTGGACTCTCTGCAGATTTGACCACAGAAGTTTCCCGCACAGGTTTTTGTGTTCACAGGCAGCAGCTACCTCAGTCTGTCCCCACTCCCTCTATCTCACGTCCTGTTCAAATCTAGGATCCACACTGGCAATCATTCTTGGCCTCTGTGGCTATACATCTGCACAATGTTGGCCCAACTCTTGCCACTACCCTTCACTGCCATGCATGACAATGGCAAGACTCTACAGCCACGGTGTACATGACAATAGCTAAGATTCCCAGAGCTGTTCATGTGCCTAGCTCCAGCCCTGTCTCCTTTCATTGACCTACACTTCTGGTTTTATTTGCAGCTAGCCCCTGAGCTGTGTACCTGCATCTTGCTGGCCAAACTCCCATCTCCAGCCTCTCCTGAAGTTACATTGTCATCCTTTGTGGTGGTTCCAGGTGTGTGTGTGGGCATGGTTTCTCATTGGTACAGGCACTGAGGTCTATAACTTTGGCAACTGTGTGGCCCTCAGCAAGCACTATAGTGGGTCTACAGTAGCTATGAGGGATACTGAGTCCTTAGCAGTACCTGTATGCTCAGTGGCTAGGCTAGGGAACAGGGCAGGTATTAGTGGTAGCTGGAGACAATGGTGTGCACAGACATAACTATGAGGGCTGGCTGCTGGTGTCTGTGTAGTGAGAAGGACACATATGTAGAGACAAGGGTCAGGACCAGCAGTGAGGATCAGAGCCAACTGTGACATACTAGAAGCTGCAGGGACCCTAGCTATCAGTATGTACTCCAATGGCTATAGGACATCCTGTAGCACATGTCAAGGGCCATGAACTTGTTGAAGTCATGGGCCTCAGCAGCCTGACCCAATGAGACATCATGTTTCCCTGAACCCAGAGTCACCACACATCTCTTCCCATTAGTGCCCTACATCTCTAGACTTGGAGTTACAGAAGGCTGACTGCTTCATGAAATTTGCAGATACCTACACAAGGCTATAGGGGTCATGAAGAATCAAGGAAACATAACACCATCAAAGAAACACTGCAGAACTCCAGTAGCTATTATATATAGATATATATAGATATATATCTTATCTAGATATATATCTTATCTATAGGATAAGATAGATAAGATATTAGATAAGACATATCTAGATAAGATGTATATCTAGACAAGATATATATCTAGATAAGATATACATCTAGATAATATATATCTAGATAAGATATAAGATAAGATGTGTATATCTTATCTAGATATATATATCTAGATACATACAGATAGATCTATAGATACATATATATCTATACAGTGTTTCATTTAAGCCTCAGGATAGCTGTAATGCTAAAACCTATTGTAGATACACAAGATAAGGAGAAGGAAACCAGGTATACCACTGCAGAAAAATATCAATTCACAAAGGAAGACAATAAGAAAGGAATAAAATAACTATAAAATAGCCAGAAAATAATTAATAATATGCATTAATAAGTCCTTACCTAATAACAATTACTTTCAATGTAAATGAATAAAATGCTACAATCAAAAGGCATAGAATGGCTGAATGGATAACAAAATAAGACCCAACTATACCCTGCCTATAAAAGACTGACTTCAAGTTTAAATACATACATATGCTCAAAGAAATGAGAGATAGCTATACTTACATCAGACAAATAGATTCTAAGTCAAAAACTATAAAAAGAGACAAAAGCATCATTATATGATGGTAAAGGGTTAATACATCAAGAAGATGTAATAATTATAAATATTTGCCTCAGCATAGGAATAAAACATAAAAAGAAAATACTAATATAACTAAAACAGGAACTAATAGCTGGGGACCTTAATACCCCACTCTCAATACTGGATAGATCATCAAGACAAAGAATTAATAAGGAAACAGTATGTTTGAACAATATTGGGAACAAATGGACCTAACAAATATGTACAGAACATTTCATCCAACAACAGCAGAACATATAACCTTCCTAAGTACACACAGATCACTATTTGGATAGATCACATGTCAAGAAACTAAACAAGTCTTAATAAACACATCATCAGGCAAATTACCCAAATATATAAGGAACACATAGAACTTAGTGTCAGAAAAACAAATAGCCCAATAAAAAATGGGTAAATGACCTGAACCGAAATTTTTCCAAAGATGACCTACAAGTGGTCAACAGGTACATGAAAAACTGCTTATCATCACTAATCATCAAGGGAAATGGAAATCAAAACCACAATGAAATATCACCTCACACTGGTGAAGATTGCTTTAATCAAAAAGGTGAGATAAATGCCTTTGAGGATATGGAGAACGAGAATTCTGTGCACTGCTGGTGGGAATGAAAATTGCTTAGTCTCTATAGAAAACAATGTGAAAGTTCCTCAAAAAATTAAAAATATACCTACCTTATATTTTCACAATCCCTCTTCTGGGTATATATCCAAAAGAAGTGAAAACAGGATCTAAAAAAATGGTATGTGCACTCCTATGTTCAATGCAGCATTATTTACAGTAGCCAAGATATGGAAACAAACTAAGTGTTCATTAGTGGATGAAAGGCTAAAGATAAATATATATAATGTAATACTATTTGTCCATGAGAAATAAGGAAATCCAGCCATTTATAGCAACATGGATTTACCTTGATGGCATTACACTAAGTGAGATAAGTCAGAAAAAGATAAATATTGTATGATAACACCTATATATGTGGAACCAAAAAAAGCTGAATTTGTAGAAATAGAGTAGAATGGTCATTACAAGGGCCTGGAGGTGGGTAGTAGGTGGGTGAATTGGGGACATATAGGCCAAATATACAAATTTATAGTTAGGAGATGATTAAGTTCTGGAAATCTAATGTGAATAGTTAACAATACTATATTGTGTACTTAAAATTTGCTAAATGATGAGATCTTAAATATTCTTACCCCCCCAAAAAATGATGAATATATGACATGATGAAGTGCTAGCTAATGCTATGGTGGTAATCATATTGCAATATATAGATATACCAAATCAACACAATGCACACCTTAATCTGCCTCAGTGTTACCTATCAATTATATCTGAATTAGAAAACTTAATTTTTTAATTAAAATAATAAAAATACAGAGTAAAATAATGATAGAAATAATTAGAATGAAAGATTACATTATATTTTTATTAAAATATATGAAAACAGTTCCTGGCTTTTATTAATTTACCTGCTTTCTCTCTATAGAAGTAATTATTTGTATCAACAGATCTCATTCACATTTGAAACACAACTTCTAAAAGTAAATGAGCCAAAGCTGCTTAGGAAACTTAAAACAGAAGAACCAGAGCAATTGATCATAGTATTTTAGGAAAGGAGATATATTGAATAGACTTCAGCAAACATCTTGGCATGTGCCATCCTTCAAGGTATCTCCCCAAACGCTAACAAACGGTCAACATAATGTTATTATTGTCCTTAAATAAAGGCTTTTGGACAAGGCAGCCATTTATGGATGCATTAGATTCTCTTCAGTCATGAGTGAGCAGTAGATCTATTTCAACAAAAGAAATCTGTAAATGTTAAAAGTGAAATTTAAGTTAATGCATTTAGAAAAACAAGATTATGTATTTTGTCTGTGTTTTAAAATACCTCAGGACATTATGACCATAGTAAAAATAAAAGCACAGTAGAGATTTAGAATATAAGAAATATTTCCAAAATGTTTAATAAATGTAACAAAAACTTCAACAGATGTCATTTTGAAAATTTAAAATATGTTTACTCTTTCTCAGTTTTTTTTTTTTTTTAGATTTTATTTATTTATTTGACAGAGAGAGATCACAAGTAGGCAGTGAGGCAGGCAGAGAGAGAGGAGGAAGCAGGCTCCCCGCGGAGCAGAGAGCCCGATGTGGGGCTCAATCCCAGGACCCTGGGATCATGACCTGAGCCGAAGGCTGTGGCTTAACCCACTGAGCCACCCAGGTGCCCTACTCTTTCTCAGTTTTAATTTTTTTTAAATTGTATTAATATGTTGAACACTCAACAAAGCACTGAGATGATGCCAGGTCTCCTTTTTCTTAAAGACCACACACTTTCTTAGAATAGTATCATTATTTTATTTTTAATAAATTTATAGTAAAAGCAACTTAAACATATTGAAGAAAATATGACCATAGTCCACAATTTTAACATAAACTCTTATCAGCAAACAACACTTTTTGGCAATCTATATTTTTATTTATCCATAGGAAATAAATAATGAACTCGCAAAAATTATAGTAAGTAATTGATTACAAAATAACCAATTATTTACTGTAAAATATGAACTCTACTATCTAATTATTTTTGTAATGAATTTTTTAAAGTATCAAATATGTAAAGTCTTAAACAAATACTTGCATAAAACTAGAAATAATGATAGCCATTGTTTTCATGTATGTAGTAAATTTAGCACATTTAAAGCAAACAGAACTTCATTGTATCACACTAACCATAAAAAATAAAAGTACATTGTGACAGTTTGTACTTGAAAATATAGTATTCATCAATCATTACCTCATAATTATCCTAAGTATGTTAAAGGAGGTAAGCAAATTCTGATTCTTCCCTATTCTTTAAGTTTAAGCACCACAAATACTCTGTAACTACTATCATTTAAAATGTGATGTGCTAATTTGCTTAACAATACTCCTTTTGGTTCTGTGAATGGTGAAAAAAACCACTGGAGTGTATTAACCTTAGCAATGGACAAATTTATGTAAGTGTAGGAAATTTTAGACAATTTTGACAAAGTAATTAGATGTCTGATAAGTAATTCACTGCTCTTTCAAACTACTTTCCTGGTAACAAAGAAAATACTCAGAGATACACAAATCTGGCACCTTTTAAAAAACGTAAGTAAATTAAAATAAATCACTTGTGTCTGTGACTGAACTTCAGTAAGTTTTGTAAGACCTTCTAAACTAGGACTTTTTAGACACAACCGTTAATACAAGAATTTCCAGTGTTAGATAAAAACAAAAGCAAATTCTGCACTGTTCTTCTAGTAGACTCTGGTTTCTTTAACTAATAGTAAAATGTGAATGAGTCAAATCATGATAATTTATGCCATTAAAATAGTAAGTAAGACTCCTACAACAGTTCATAGTATAGTAACAGAATCGTGTATCTTATATTATCTATTTATTATAAAACTATGAAATAGATAATGATAGATAGATAGATAGTAAATAGAGAGTATGAAATAGATAGTAATATGAATGCATATTGAATTTCAGTAACTTAATAAAGATCATTCATACCTGTATAAAGAACTTTGACTTTGAACTTAGAATCTCTGATAATGATTGTGAGTTCTTACCAGAGTACTCTTTTTCAGCCTATGCTTTTACTGGATACCTTATTCTCAATTTATAAAAGTCCAGTGAAATAGTTAACTGTTCTCTGTAAGTGAATGATTACTATCAGGTGATATTTTTATTTAATTTAAACTTTCTAGCTTTCTTTTGTTTTTGTTTTTCAAAGGTTTTATAGGTTTTATTTATCTGAGAGACAAGCATAGGTGCATGCGCACAAGTTGGGGAGGGGCAGAGGGAGAAGCAGACTCCCGCTGAGTAGGGAGACTGACGTAGGGCTCATCCAAGGAGATCACAACTTGAGCCAAAGGCAGGCACACCCCCTAAATAAGCCACCCAGGTTCCACCCAGCTTTATTTTAACTTTTCCTCCATGATGGAAGAGAATTGTCCTGGATCCTTCACAAAAACATACAATCTAGAGATTTATCTCAGATGCTACTGAGATGCTCCTCAGAGGGGGAGACAAACCATAGGAGGTATTCTTAAAATATCTCTTATTTCTGGGGCACCTGGGTAGTTCATTAGTTAACGCTCTGCCTTACGCCCAAGGTCATGATCTCACCGTCCTGGAATCAAGCCCTGTCTGGCTCCCTGCTCTGCGGAAGGCCGGCTTCTCCCTCTCCCACTCCCCCTGCTTGCGTGCCCTCTCTCACCGTGTCTCTCTCTGTCAAATAAATAAAATCTTTTTTTAAAAAAAATAGGTTTTACTTCTGAACAAAATATATCCATACATAATTCCATTTATTCATTCACTCATTCATTCATTCATGAATTGATCATTGAACGTCTATGTTCTTGATGTTAGAGATACAGGTATAAATAAAACAAAAAAGAAGCCTTAGTGTTCATGGATCTTACTCTTAATGGTTGAAGAAAGATGACAGAAAAAAAAAATAAATATATAACATTTTAGTTGTGATAATTGTTGTGAAGTAAAATAAAGGAGAGAAGTAATCTGGAAAATGAAAGGAAAGCAAAGATTTGAGTAAAGCTAGGGAGTGTGCTCTATGGATGCCTATAGGGAAGCTTTCCATAAAAAAGAGACATTATCCACAAGGAGTACCTAACTAGGAGTAAATTTGATAGGTTCGAAAGGCAAAAATAAGGCCAGTGTGGTTGAAACAGAGTGAGTTAAAAGGGGAAGTGGTTAGAAATAGTGCCAGTGAGCTAGCAGGGGTGCAGCTCAGTCAGGGTTTCTGAATTTTGTTTGGAGAGATGAGAAGCTATTAGATAATTTTAAGCAGAGGAATAAGATTCTTTGATTTACAATTTAAAAGAATTACATTGGCTGCTCTGTGGAGAACAGACTATAGGAGGGCAAGATGGAAAATGAGAAACCAAGTGAAAGCCTCATTAAGCAATACAGATGAGAGATAATGGTGGCTTTAATGAATATAGCAGAGGTGGAAATGGTGAGGAGCAGTCATATTTGTAATAAATTTTGGATAGAGAGCCAAGAAGGTTTGCTGACAGAATATACAATTAGATAGACAAGTTTTTTGATAGCACAATTGGAAAAATGCAGTTAAAATTCATTAAGGTCACTCTTTCCTAGTAGCATCTGAGATAAATAAAAGGAAACTCATACTATTTCATTTTACTTTAATGTGTCTATAGCATATGTCTATAGTTTTGATTTTACAATACCTGCTCAGTAAAGAGACAAATGTAAAATAAAAATGTGTAAATGCCTAAAATGACCTAAAATATGAACAGGTCAAGTGGAACTACAGTAAATAAGACAGGTCTTCCAATGAGTTATGGAAGTGTTCTGGTTTTCAAAATGTTTCTCTGAAATTGAAAGCAGTGGCTTAAACAGTTAGCCTAAGGGGGACCAAATGGAAATACACATAGCAATGACATAATTGTATCACGACATAAACAACTTTGGGAAGTGATTCAAAATGGAGCATATCTCCCATAGACATATTACTTTTCTAAGTGAATTCTGAAAACTGATCTCATTACTTTATATTGAATATCCAGTAAACTGGATCTGTTTTGTTCTTTCCCTTTTGCCTGGAATTGTTAAGAGGATATTATTTCCTTCTACATATTTTCTTATCATAAATTAAGTTCACTTAACATTTCTATATACCATGCCAGTTATTGTGATTAACAGCCTACAAAGACAAGAGTTCAGTGTTCTCATTTGTACTGGGAAGTCTTCATAATCTTTTGGTCATATTTTTTTTTAAAGATTTATTCATTTATTTTGGAAAGAGAAGAAGGAGGGGGCAGAGGGAGAAGGAGAGAGAGTAAATCTCAAACAGACTTCTCACTGAGCATGGAGCCCCATGTGGGGCCAATCCCACGACCCTGAGGTCAGGACGTGAGCTGAAATCAAGAGTTGGTTGTTTAACCAACTGAGCTACCCAGACTCCCCTCAGATATATCTTTATTAGATGTTTTTCCTTACAGAGACATAGTATTCTATGTTTATTTCTAGTATGACAATATATGTATAGGTTGTCCATCATCTTGTATTTTTATTCCACTGTAATTTCTAATTTTATCTGTCTCTGTAAATAGACTATGAGCACCTTGAGGTAAGGGAACTTTTCTTATTCAAAGTAACACATAACACAGTAACTTAATATTTACAAGTGAAATCAATAAGTGAATTAAAATATGACCTATGTCTTATAAAATTATGAAAATATTTTAAGTTAAAAAGAAGTGAACTTCGAAGTAAATGTCTTGCAAGATTGATATCTATGAAGATAAAATAGTCAATTTCATATAAATGGAATCTCCATGGCTTCTTTTGTATAGCACAATGAGATTCATCCATGCTGCTGCACAGAGAGGAAGATATCCTTTTTATTGATAAGAACTATTCTACTTAATAGAAAGAAACTGAACACTCTAACCCTAATATTGAAGTCACTGTCAATTTTCAATGTGTCATAATTCCTAATCCTTAGGAATTATGACATAATTTCTAATTATGTCATAAGGAATTATGACATAATCCTTAGGAATTCACTCCATTCTTAAGGAATCCTTAGGAATGTCAAAATCCTTAGGAATTTGGGAAGATGAGAAACAAGTACATCATCTCCTAATATTTTTCTAAGAATTGGTTTTAATTTTCATGTTACTTTCATTGTTCTGTGCCTAGAGTAGAACATGGAACAAAGTAACATTAAATTAACTGAAAATTCTCTCTCTCACATTAATATAAACTTGATTATATAATCAAAGCTTGAAATATCAAGGCATCTTTTATTTCATTCTTAATTTTATCAGTTGAATTCTGCTTCTTTAGAAAATAATATTATTTTATTTATTCTTCTCATAGCATCACTGGAGCACAAGATATTTTACCACCTTTAGACTCTTTCGAATTTACAAACTTTATTTAGAGTAAGTTCTTTACTTTCTAATATTTGTGATTTCCTCAACTTTCATTTATGAAGGCTGTAACATGATGTAGGGGATATAATACAGACTTAAGAGCCAAGCTAATTTTGACAGATGATGGTTTTTTATTTCTAACTCCTGCCCAGATCTGTTGATTATCAGTTGCTCTCCTTTTATCAAGTATTTTATTAATGTTATTATATTTATTCTTTCCATCCTGCTGTGCTCAAGTTCTTCACATTGAACACACAGATATTACAGTTTAAATAGGTAGTAAATTAAGAATACCTGAGAATGTTTACTGTATCTACAATGGTGATAATGTTAATATTGTGTAGGCTAAACACTAAATAAAATTTAAAGACCCATGACTGTATGGATTGTGATTAAGAACAAATACTATTTACCAAGAATTACAAGTTTTCATTTCATACATTAGCTTCTAGTCATTGTATATAGTTTTTTAGTGTATGTTTCTGAAAAGGAAGCTGAGGATGTATCTCTACAGAATAGGGTAAGGACAAACATGATACAAAATTGTGCTTTACTCTTTTTCATGGTAAATTCTAGTAAATGCTGCAGTATTTATTTTAAGGACAATTTGATTCATTTGAATGATTATAAACAATGTACTCTTTTATACACCTTTGTGCCATTTGCATTGTAGAGACAACAAGTAGGTAGTTAAACATATTTGTTGTTTTAAGTTCAATAAATTGGATCATAGGGTTGTATTTTGTTTTGGGTCATTCAAAGCAATATTCCACTTATTAGGGTAAGATAAAAATTATAAACCAACATACATTAAAAATGAAATGATTTACTTTAGAACTAAAAATAATTTTTTGCCTTTTTCTACTTACATAAGCAATACATCCCAAAAAGAAACTGCATATTTTCTCTTTGAAACATAAATTGTTGGCAATAAGTATCATGGAGATTTTCAACTCAGTATCAAATAGGCTGGGATAGTGTATGTGGGGGGCAGAGAGGATCAATTGTACATAAGCCAAGAAAATAAGGCAAGAAGAGGAGAAAACATTTTTTAAAGCATTCATACACCTTACATAGTATACCAGTGTGCCATAATATATATTTTACATATTTTATGCTAGTGAAAAACAGCTTGTCCATCAACAGACAATATGGTGTTTAGAATAACTGAAAAGAAAATCACAAAAAAGTGTCACTAAGTTGGAAGCATATGAACCTCATTTTTAAAAATTCTGCTTTTTATGTTAAAAACATATGTCTGTTTTGTAGGATAACTAAATCAAGCTGCACAGGTGATATATAAAATAAACAATTTCTTCTTGGCATTCAAAGTGAACTACAGTTATAGCTATGTAATTACAGTTCTGTTATTTTCTTTCTTATCAACCAGACTTGCAACTGAAATGAAAAAATAAAATCAAAATGTAACACTAGAGTAATGTACATAGATAACTATGCATTTAGATATTCTTTTGTGATAATTATTTCCTTTTAATAGAACTGTGATTTCACAGCTTTCTTACAATACTCAAAAACCAAAGTAAGATTTCATTTTCAGTATGATGCTGAAATTTCAATATGATTATCATTTTCTTTCAAAGAAAGGCACTTAACTATACTTAAAATCAGTGTATTCGTGCTGAAGGGGTCAGTGGAAGAACATAAACATATTCTACATTAGGAATTTCTCTGTTAGCTCAACCACTCTGGCTGAATTCTATAATGTGAGTTGTGTTATGTAGTTAAGAAGAGCTTGTGAGTTTAGTTTAAATGGCGTTTATTTATGGGGCAACTCTATTATAGTTATCAAAATCCATGGAACCTTAACTTAGCAAAACTCCAGATACACGTGTAATGGATATAGTGAAGTTTATGGATAGTAGGCATCTGCTTTTTAGGTCTGAATAGCACTTGAAGTTGCACAAGGAACTACTTCATTTCTACTCCAATCACATGATGCTGATAAAGATATACTAACAAAACTTTGGCCCCTCGATGAAGAGTTCACAAGTATAACTGAAAAAGTGCCATCTTTTATTACTTTTCTTGACTTTCCCATTTTAGAATCTTTTGCTGTCAAATACAGGAGGTTCTTAATTAAACCATGTTAACTGCCATATGAAGAAAACCTGCATTTATTAGCAGAGAATAAGCTAAACAGAGAAAAGCAGTCATAGGGGACAGAGAAAAAGGAGATAGACAAACAATATGAGGGAGATGAGAGGCAGAGAAACAGAGAAAAAAAGAAAGGAAGAAAGAAAAAAAGAAAGGAAAAAGGAAGGAAAGAAAGAAACAGAAGGACTTTGTGTTGTACACAACTGTCCATAATATCCATAGAATTGCCCTGGTTGGCTCTCCTCTCTTCTCAATGTCAGCATTGAGGATGAGACACCAATTCCTCTGTTTTGATTAATATTGTGTCAGTGGGGTTCTGTCCTATGTATCATAAAAAGATAGACAAAAAAGGATTTTTAGAAAAACAGAATAAAAGAAAGTGTGACTATATTGCACTCTAACGTTTAGAGCTTCTGTCAGCATTCCTACAATCTACTAAGGAGTATAGTAATGTAATCAACATTTTGATAATAAAGTAAAAAAGTGGGTTTTCAGTGTTCACATCATCCAGATTCAGGTACTTACAGACTACACCACGCCAGATGCTTAACCAACGGAGCCACACAGGCATCCCACAATTTTATTTTAAATTTTCCTTACATGTGATAAACTCGCAATTAAAAGAATGCAGAATATTCCAGGGCAATGCTGAATTACAAAAACTAAGTTAAAAATAACATAACTTTCCTTCAGGAAAAACTTCCTAGAGTAGGTTCTCAAACTGAATTTAAACAAGATGAAGCAGCTCAGTGTTGGGAAACATATTCACGATAAAGGAAGAAAGAAACATGAGTATGTATAGTTCAGCAAATGAAAGGCACACAAATATGAAACAAGAGCTTACATAAAACGAGAAGTAATTCTAAATTCTTAAAGGAAGCATTGCATGGAGTGGGCATTCTAGAAAGAATATTATGTCATACCAAAGTAGCAAGTCAAAGAGGAGTTAATATTATGAGGTCCCTTCATGCATAGTATTAGAGAAGTCTTTGACCTATGTAAGAATGAGGAAGGAGTACCGTGATGACAATTCAGTTACTCAACTGCCAAGGAAAATTTAACTCAGGCCACAGACTTGTAACTTATGTCTGCCTATGCAGACCTAATCCTTGAGAACCTGGACCTATCAATCCTAAAATCAAATGTAACAGCTATCTAGTCTTACTGGAGCACTCTCTTTAATATGTCACCACCAATCACACACTTACTAAGCTTTCCCTTCAACTATACACTGTACTTACCCAAGAAGACCTTTAAGAGAACTTCTACTCTGCAAAAATGTCACTGAAGTTTCAGTCCCTCTATCCTCAATCCAGAATAGTTTGCCACTCTTTATTGTTTACTGCCCCATACAACTGGACACTAAACAGCTAAGCATTAGCTGGAGCACATCTCAATCCATCTATGGACAGAGGACTAGGGTAAGTCTGGGAGATGATTCAGGAGAGCTGTGTGTAGTAAGCAGAGTAATTTGAAAGCTAAAGAGAATAACAGTGTAAGTTTGATACAACATGGGGAAATTTCAGGAAAGGGGTTAGATACTCAGAGAATGTGCATCACTCTTAGATTTTCACATGTGATCTGGCAGGAGCATACCAGGCAATGTCTGTTTTGTTCCCAAGGTCATGGAGCCAGGTTGATGATGTAGCTCTTGCTGATCAAGGTCTCTTGTGAAGCGACAAGTTACCCACCATTGTGAGAAACTTATACCACTAAATAATATATGTCAGACAAGGACATAAGTTTCAAGTTTGTCTTAAATAGACTCAATTTTCTGAAAATGACAATATTAAGTTAAAAATCAATAATAAAAATTTATTTTATTTATTTTTAAATATTTTATTTATCTATCTGCAAGATAGAGAGAAAGAGTACAAGCAAAGGGAGCAGCAGGCAAAGGGAGAGGGAGAAGCAGGTGCCTTGCTGAGTAGGGAACCCAATGTGAGACTCAATCCCAGGACCCTGGGATCATGACCTGAGCCACGCCAGATGCTTAACCAACTGAGCCACACAGGCATCCCCAAATTTTATTTTAAAAACAGTTTGGACATTAAAAGCAGTTTTAGATAACTGTAGGAAAACAGAATTGCATATGACTTAATAATAAACAATTAGAACATAGTGTAACAAATAGGATGTTACTAAAGCAGACTATTGGGAAACTGTGTAGTATAATGAAACATATTAGACAGTAATAAGACTGAAAAAATAATAAGTTAAGCAAGTTATATGGCAGAAAAACATCGATGGAATAAGTTAAAGATAGACCCTATAAAGCCAATAATCAAGAGCAAGAAGTAATAAATTAGAAAATGAAGATATATCGGTAATGTAAATAAGGATGACTTACAGAAATCTGTTAAAATTGGTGAGTCTGGTAAATTTTTGTTTAAAAATGGAGGGCACAGACAGATAATATTGGGAATTGAACTAATTTTCACAATTTACAGATTAAAAATTAGAGGGTACCATAAAATCTAAACAGTGATAAGCTAAAAAATGAATAGATAACCTCTCAATGAATATAATATGCCAAAATTTAAAGAGGCAACAATGTGTACTGGGAAACAGTTTCCCATGAGTCTCTTATATTTTAACAAATCTTTCAAGCAAAGTTAGTATCTTTGTTCTTTGTTCCAAACTGCCTTTTCAAGGATGTTTGTATAGCAAATAGCCTTAGAAAAATAAAGATAGTGTTTCCCACCAGAGTATAAGGCAAGTTTACCTACAGCATTTAACAGAAATAGTATCTGCCCCAGAGTAAAGGGCAGGAATGCTTACTGAGGAGTATAAAATTTTTGGTTCCAAATATAAAGTCAAATTTCCTCTTCTGTAATGTAACACATTGCATGTATAAGTAGGCACCTGGGTTCACCTGTGGGCTCAGGATAAGGGGGAACTACACATATGAAATAAAAGCAATGGGAATTTAAAATAGAGGAATTTAGCTTTCATTGTTTGTAGATGGTACGACTGCCTATAGTGAAAATCTCAAAGGATGTATAGATAAATGATTAAAGTCAGATGTGTGAAACATAAGATCAATGTCAAAAAATTAGTTATATATTTATATACTAGCAAAAAATCATCCATAGGTAGAGTGACCATGTAATTTATTATCCAAACAGGAGCAATCTGAAGAGTGAAAATGAAAGCACTTATTAATTAATAATAAACAACCTAGATGGACCTCAGGAAATCAAGAGAGATAGAACTTCTATATAAAAGGTTAAACATAGAAGCAGGGAAAGCAGTTAGATTGGTATTAAAATATATAAATAGCTTGGACAAGGTGGCAGAAATGTTGTTGGTGAGAAGTAGTAAGATACTGAAAACACTCTGAAGATGGGGCAAGAGTGTTAGAAACAGACATTTCTCTTTTTATTAAAAAAAAAAAGAAGAAGAAGAAGAAGAAGAAAATAAAGTAGAAAGATGCTCAAAGTGTGAAAAGTACCTGTAGCACACATAAAAGCAAAAGATTTTTATCCAAACATATAAAGAACCCTAAATAAATTTAAAGTGATAAAACACAACCAATAAAAGAGAAATAGCAGGTATTATGCAAAAGAAAACATGAAAAAAAAACTTTGAACTTTTAAGATCTACTCTCTTAGCAACTTTTAAATATATTATTAGATTATAATCACTATGTATAGAATAATACTCAGCAATGAAAAGAAACAAACTGCTAATACATTCAACAATATGCATAAATTTAAAAATCATCATATTGAGTAAAATAAACCAAGCAAGCAACAGTACCTGTACATAATTCTATACATATCGAATTCTAGAAAGTATAGACTAACCTGTAGTGATAAGTAATTCAGAGATTATCTGATGAAAGTGCAGGGATTAAAAAAAGGCACAGGAAACTTTTGGAAGATGGTGGAAATGTTTACTATACTGACTGTGGCAATATAAGTTTCACATGGTAATGTAAGTTTCACATGGTTTCATATGTCTTACATTTATCTCAAAACTGGTTAAATTAACAAAAAAACACGTGAAATCATGCAATTTAAACAAGTGTAGCTTATTATACTTCAATTAAATTTCAAAAAGTTATAATAAAATGAAACAAAAAATAGATTTTTTTTTAGAGAAAAAGTGCTGAGAAAATACATTTCCGGTAAACCTGAATTGAAACAAATATAATTGAAAGTTCTTCAGAAAAAAAAAAAATGATTCAAGATGAAAATCTGGTTTTACCAAAGGAAATGAACAGCAGCAGATGTGGTGAACACCTGAATAAATTTTTTAAAATTCCTTAAAAGATCTTGGTTGTTTAAAGTCAAAACTATACAAATGTATTGTCAAGTGTGTAACCATGTGGAAATAAAATGTACATAAGCTGGGAATCAAATAATCGATTCCACTGAATTCATTCAGAATTCTTCTGAAATGAGGCAAGTGAACTGGACCTCTGTATCTCAAATCAACTAGTCATTTCCCCAGGAATTGCTGGCGGTGGGAGGAGGGTGAATAGCTGCGAACAGTCAGCTTGAGGAGCAGGTGCCTGTATAGAGAAAAGGGGGAATTCAGGCAGTATGCCACAGCTCCACTATAATAATATTTTGGGTTTTTTTACTGGATTGCAGGTTCAGGGTTATTTCTTATATAACTTTGTTTCATTGTTTCTTTGTATATATCAATTTATGCATGCTTCTTTGTATATATTAACAATTTCCAAATTAAATAAAAACTATTTTAGCAATTCAAAACTTCATACACATCAGAGAAAAATCAGTGTTCACAAAAAGACATGTACACTATCCCCCAGAGGGCATTATGTACATGATTTATCACCGAAGATATATATCCTGAAAATTAGATACAAAGAATATGAAATAATAGGAGGATTTACACATTCAAGTAGTAGAAGGTATGCAATGCCACAATATATCTTACAAACACAATAATGTATCAGGATTTCTATTCATTACTCAATGTCATTTCTGTGTCACTTATAATTTCACAGGTAACTTTACAAAAATCCTCACCTCCCTGGCTCATAGCAACTTTGAAACTCCCTTTGTTTTGCAGGCCTCCTTAGAGGCTTAGAGGCAAGTGTAAATAATGTGTTTTACTGATTATTGTTTTGAAATCCTATGAAATTCAGAATAAGATTTTCTAAGAAAGATACTTGGTTTAATTAAGGAAAGGTACTGCATATGAAAGTACTGGGAATGAAATATTGGATGTCTGTGTATTCTTGATAAGCATTTTCTTCATCTGTCAAATGAAGGAGGGGGAATCATGCTTTATACTTTGGTAATGGATTTTCTCTCTAACAAACTCAAAGCTTGAACTAAAGGAAAATTGCCACATACCCCTATTTCCATGATATCCATATCTATTTTCCTGTTACTTTATTCTTAAATTGCAGATTTGAAAGGTACTCACACTTATTATTTATGCTTTATGCTTGAGGTTATGCTGTGTGATTAAAGAACAAACTTAACCGAAAAACCATATATTTGGCATTCCCCTTTATAAAGCTACTATGAGGTTTCAGGAAAACGATTGAGTTTAAAAATGACAGTTTTAATATTTACATAGTAGCTGTTTGAAGATCATACATATACCAAATAAAAAGCTAATAAGTGATATTAGAGGGATATAGTATCAAATCACTAGATAAAAGTTTTATTTTATGTATTCTTTTAATTAATTTTAGTCAGCTATATTTAAAAGGCAGTAAGAACAAATTTTTTTTTTTAAGGAGTAAGAACAAATTTTAAAAATAAATGGTTTATCATATGATTTCACTCACATGTGGAATTTAAGAAACAAAATGAATGAACATTGGGGGAAAAAAGGAGAGAGGCAAACCAGAAAAGTGACTCTTAACTATGGAGAACAAAATGAGGATGTTAGATGGGAAGTGGGTGGAGGGATGGATTAGATGGGTGATGGGTATTAAGGAAGGTACTATTGATGAACACTGTGTATTGTATGTAAGTGATAAATCACTAATTTCTACTCCTGAAACTAAAATTACGCAGTATGCCAACTAAGTGGAATTTAAATAAAAACTTGGGGAATAAAAGTATTTGGTTTATTTTATAAAGAAAATCTCTTTTTTAGAAAATTTTTTCAAGATCTTATTTACAGAGAGAGAGCGAGTGAGAGAGGATAAGTGGCGGGGGGCGGTTGCAGAGGGAGAGGGAGAATTAGGCTCCCTGCTGAGCTGGGATCCAGACTTGAGGTTAGATCTCAGGACCCTGGGATCATGACCTGAGACAAAGGCAGATGCTTAACCTACTGAGCCACCCAGCTACCCCAAAATAGTTGGCTTATTAAATAAAAAGCCATTCTATTTTCTTTCAGTAGACAAGTGATGTTTCTTTTTTACTTTCTTCTAGAAATGTGATCTTTATATACATATATGAAGACATATTCTTTTTTCCCATTTTATATTTGGCACTACAAGCAAATAACTCCCAAGACAGTGACTGGGACTCTGAGAGATATAGGAAATACATAGATAGAGAAGAGGAAGTAACTAAACCTGAGAAAGAAAGAAGTGAAGGCATGCTTCTATGGGGCATGAAG
Organism: Mustela nivalis; assembly: GCF_964662115.1. Classification (NCBI taxonomy): domain Eukaryota; kingdom Metazoa; phylum Chordata; class Mammalia; order Carnivora; family Mustelidae; genus Mustela; species Mustela nivalis. The sequence goes on from NC_139024.1 coordinate 28,463,577, forward strand.
CAATTGTTTTATTTTTGTTAAAAATAATATCAAAGTAATATAGATCTTGTGATCTAGAGAAACACATTCCTACTACATACCTCCTCATCTCCAAGGCCATTCCCCTAAAGCAATAACCTGCAAATATTAATATTTCTAGCTTTTATTTCTTCTAATATTTAAACTCTAAAACTATAAAATGTCACCAGATGATAACTATTCACTCCATAAAATTAAAAAAAATGAGAGTTTAGTACATTTAAACTATCTTGACCTGTTCCCTCTTTCCCTTTCACAAGCTTGATTATTATATTACTGGTTGAGTTCTTGTCTTGCAAGGAAAATCTTGCAATTTTCCTTTTTTATTTCTGTATGACTTTCAGCCACTTATCTCTGTTTTAGGTTTTTTTTTTTTTTTTTACCTTACAGTGTAATATATACACATATATGTGTATTTATATATACTTTATATAGAACATATATATGCTTTTATATTCTTTAAAATTTATTGAGAATATGGGACAGATTATGCCTTCATCATAATTTTATAATAAAATAATTTTTTAAGCAAATACCTCCAGAAGTACATAGAAAGTCTCTTACTCCAAACTCAATTTTCAGAATAACCATAATATGCTTGTGCAATGTTTCTGAATAGCTGATATATGTATAAACAAATAAATGGATAGTTTATAATATAGTTTTGTGTAGTTAGACTTTTAATTTGTTTATGTTTTCCTGATATAATCGAAATAAAAGTAAACAATATAGTTGTGAATCTATATGTATTTTGCAAATGTATTTTTGGGATAAACTTTTAGGGGCAGAAATGATTAATCAAGCCATATACGCATTTTTTTAGTTTTTAAAGACATTTTTAAATTGCCCTCTAAAATGTGTGCATCAACTTTTAACATCATATCTTATATTCTCAAGTCTTATATGCAATTTATTTACCTCTTAGCTATATGATAAGCAAAATATTTGTTTTTTTTTAATTTTCTGTGTTTTTTATGTGAGAGCAAATACTTTTTCTTTTTTTAATTTATTATTATTATTTTTTAATGTATTAGAGTAAGAGAGACAGCAGAAGCAGGGGAGCATCAGGCAGAGGGAGAGGGAGAAGCAGGCTTGCCTTGGAGCAGGGAGCCTGATGCAGGGCTCGATCCCATGACCCTGGGATCATGACCTGAGCCAAAGGCAGGTGCTTAACCAACTGAACCACCCAGGTGCCCTGCAAATATGTTTTCATGTACTGACTGGCATTCTTTTCCTATGAATTCTTCCCTCATATCACCTGTCTGCATTTGAATCATTTATGTTTATGACTTATATTAATATTTATTTTTATATTTAAGAATTACTTTGTGCATTACTCTTGGTGCAAATGATTTCCCAGTTTGTTCCACAGTATTTTTGCCATGCAGATTTTTAAAAATTTGTTTGGATCATTTCAGTCTTTCTTCCTAAATATTGATTTGAAGCATTTTAGAAATACTTCATAAATTATTTTACTTTAATCATCTGAGTTCTTTCATACTATTCCAGGGTTTTCATTTATTTATTTTATAATTTTAATTCCATCAAAAAAAATAAGAATAAACTGATTACCAGAGGTGAGGTGGGTGTGGGGATGGGGAGAAGTAGGTTAAGGGGATTCAGGAATGCACTTGTGATGAGCACTGAGTAATGCATGCATAGAATTGTTGAATCTCTATATTGTACATGTGAAACTAATGTTAACACTGTATGTTAACTATACTGAAATTAAAATAAACACCTAAAAAAATTAATTCCATCAGAATTTTTAATGTATTTTCTTATGTTTCTTTTTAGGATAATTTTCAAATCTATATTGTCTTACTTGACTGTGAAGTTCTTCTAAATGTCAGAATCTTCACAAAGACCTCCATAATATGACTGATGCTGTTTTACTTTATCTACTCATCTTTTAGAGCTCTGAGTTCATTGGGACTGTATTTCTCATAGAAGAGTTTTTGTGAATTTTTTTTTGTTTGTTTCTTTGAAGCAAATCTCTTTGTCTATGCCCAGTATCTCTTTACTATGCTAACTGCACCTCAATTTTCTATTGTTGGACTGCCCTTTCATTATACACTTTTTCACTATGAATCAAGCTACCCTGTCGTCTCTACCCTGAGTTTATTCATATTTGTCTAATGACTTTCTTTTTTGCTTATGTTAACGAGTTTTCATTCCATTTAAGAACACTAATACAGAGTTCTCCTTACTTTCACCAACTGCCGTTAAAATACTCATATCAAATCTTAATCTTGAAGTTGGGTTGTTATTTTCCTATCTGGGAAAGCATCACCTAAATGCTTTGAGATACCTCTATTAAAGTGAGTTACTGATTGGAGGGGTAGCTTCCAATTTGTTTTGTTTTGTTTTGTCTTCTAGAAATGACCACTGGAGTCCACTAGATGAACAATTTAAGTTTAGTTGTGCTAATTGCCTCACATTTTCAGTTCACAAAATATAAGTTTGTGGGTCCAATAACTTTCTCATGGGGTTTGGAGATTGGGGCCATTTCAGCAGAAATAGCTTTAATAATCTCACTCCACACCTCAGAACACTTTCCTCCTAAGCCTCATAGTCCTAGGTGGTAGCAAAGGGAGAAAAAGGAAAAATATCATTGAGCATGAAGCAGTGTAGACACATTCATCTGCCCTAGACTACAACCCACTTTTCCCAAAAGTTTCTACCAAAGTTAGGGACTGGTGAATGCTTTTGTATAAAGGCAGGATAATCAGTGACTCTGGAGAGCCCTGCTCTCTTTTGTAAAAAGGACAGAGAAATAGTGTAGTTGGTGGGAGCACCAGGGGAACAAATAGAAGACTGTTAAGTCCTTGCCTCCATTCTGTTTTGTAATTTATAGGTTTTTCCTACAAATCAAATGAACAAGTAAGACTTAAATTATCTTGCATATACTCACAGAGAGGGTTATGTGCTGGGTAAATGAAATCTCAGAAACACTGCGCAAAATGCAAACCAAGACCTGAAAGAAAACAAAGAGAAAAGGCCTCAATTAATGTTCTCATATATGCAGACTAAGCCGTGCAAAAAACTAACAACAATAAATTTGTGAGGGAAATTTGTATATTTGTGTGGCTGCCTCAGAGCTGGAGTTAGTACTGTTTAGATTCATTTCTCATGTTAGAAGGAATTAATGGAGGAGACTAGATCATATTTGATTTTGAGTTTTCGTGAACAGAAAATCCATTCATATCTATTTTTAGTATATTAATTTAAAATATTCAATCAAGACACTGGAAGGAAAAAGAAATGGTAATTCTCAGGGAAATAGTTTTAAGACACTGACCTGAAACTGAACCACGAATAGCTAATCTTTAAATCAGATATGCTGAATGCTTAACTATTTTTATCTCCTTTATGTGGTATAACATGTGCATTGTATTATGTTACAGACCTCAAACTCAAATTTCAGAGAAAACATAAATATTACTACTTTTCTTTTTGAGAGAGCAGTTTATATCCAGCTAGAAGTTTGTTGTCCCAGATAACAATACTTGTCAAATGTTGAAAATATATACTCTCACATACTACTCCAGCTTTAAATGAGAATTGTTCTCATTGCTATATGGATGTACAACTACACTGCTCTACCCTAGAAAACTTTCTCTAGGCTTCTCTATTTTTGAGACAATGAAGTAGACATTTAATGTTTATTGAGCAGGATTTATGAAGCTGTCAGTGAACTGACACATGGCAATAAAACGTATTGTGGCTGGAGTCTAGATAATCTGCAGCTGAATGAATTACACTAATTCCGGGGCTTGCATATTCATGCTATGGAAATAGTTCTTGTAACAGATTTCTTCATTGTCTGCAGGTGCCACAGCGTGGTAAGAAGTAAAGTTAATTGCATTCTAGGACATGTGGGAATTCACACGCCCATAGAGTTGGCTTGTTTGCTGAAAGAGTATTCATGATTTGTGTAAGGAAGGCAGAACACCCATAATTAAATTATCCAATTGCAAACACTTAACTTTTGAAAAGACATTAGAAATAGAAATAGAAATTTCTTACTATCATGTTAATATCAGAATTTTATCTTCTTCTAGGTTCCAAATAACACACACACTTATGTTTCAAGTTTAATGTTACTTGATGGAATGACAATGTTGCCTGTGTCACTCTAGTTAAGCGACATGCATAGCTGCTATACCTCCTAGGAAAATGAGATTACCTTGTTCTTTAACTTAATCAGAAGAGGTGTTCATAATAACTTATTCATACTAACAAATATATACTTAAATACATTTATACATTTTCAAAATAAAAATCAACCTTGAATGTACTTTGTGTGACACAGAATTCACAGGAACAAAGCAGTTCTTGATTTTATTTTAAATAGAAGTTGCAGATATTTTCTGTCAGATAGAATGTCAGTCTCTGAGTGTTACTGGAGAAGACTCATAAACTAATGTTACAGAGAGATTCTCTCTATATGATTCTTACAGGGAAAATATTTTAAACTGTAGTTAATATATAAACAAGACATACAAAAATATTTTGCCAAATTTTTACCTCTCATAGATTAGCTGGCTTACTACAGTATCAAGTAATATTGACTCTTCAAAATAAACTCAAAGCAAAATATATACCATATATTTATAGTGATATGTCACTAAAAATACATATCTAGAACTAATTTTAATTTAATTTTAATTTTTAATATTTCACTGAAGACTGTTTTTTCCAAAATTGCATTTCCTTATTCTAGGTGCAGTGAAAAAAATGGACAGAAGTCCTACCCTTTTTGAGAGTTTGAACTCAAATTTATATGCATGACTTACATTTCTATAAGAGAATACTTATTATAATTTAAAGAGCAACTTAGATATTCATTGCTCATTTGGCTTTTATTTTTTTATATTTTATTTATTTATTTGGCAGAGAGGCAGGCAGAGAGAGAGGGGAAAGCAGGCTCCCTGCTCCCAATGCAGGGCTCCATCTCAGGACCCTGAAATCATGACCAGAGCCAAAGGCAGAAGCTTAACTCACTGAGCCACCCAGGCACCCCTCATTTGGCTCTTATAATACCTTATTTATTTAAAGCCCAGTGATTTCTAAAAGGGCCATAATGTCATTACACATCAATTTTACTTTGTAACTACAAAGCCATATATCTTCTTTGGACATTTTCTAATTTAATACAGGCACTTTAATTTTATCACATTATTTTCATAATTAACTTTTATTGAGTTCAGTTTCATCATGTTACTTAAGGTTGTTTAATTAAAATATTTGTTTGACTCATTGAAACAAATTAGAGATAGGCAATTAAAATGTTCATTTTATTCTGTCACAAATGTACCATAATTAGTGGGTCAGTTATGGGCTGATCAATCTGTTGTTAGGGCCAGTACTATAGAGAGATTTGTTATTTTTGCATTAGTTTCAACTAGATATGGGATATTTGTTTACTTTTTATATCTTTTCATTTGAAAATATATATCTTAGCTCCAAGATGAAGGATGCTTGGATTTAAAATTTTATGCTCAATAATCCTATGCTAGTTTTACATTTTTTTTTAAGATTTTATTTATTTATTTGACAGACAGCGATCACAAGTAGGCAAAGAGGCAGGCAGAGAGAGGAAAGCAGGCTTCCCACTGAGCAGAGAGCCTGCAAGACTTAATCCCAGGACCCTGGGATCATGACCTGAGCCAAAGGCAGAGGCTTTTACGTTTTTTAATCAATGCCTAAAAATTTACCTCAAACTGGATTATTTAAAATATTAACAATTAACTATTTTCAATAATTTTATAAATTTTAGTTGTATCCAAATTACTTCACTTGCCATTTTCTACCTAGTTCCTTTCAAAAATTAATTCATCACATCAGAGTTTTAAATTGTGGGTGCAAATACATGAGTGCAAGTGTGTGTGATGGGTTTGATGTTAATTTCTTAATGAAGAATATTTTCCTATCATATGATAAAAGTAATGTGAATTCAGAAGCTTCCCAATATTTTCATCTACTTTGCCAACTCAGATGGTGAGTTGTATATCACCATATTCCTTGGGAGAGTCAATATACTTTATATTTAAAATATTCATCTTCCTTGGCTTCTGGGACATACTCCTGAATTTACTTGTTTTGCAATGGTTGTTAATGGCATCCCTTGACAGGAAATCCAATAGCTTGGTGTGAAAATGATAACAGAAATACAGAAATGTGTAAGTGTGTGCTTCTGAGTAACTCCCTTTCTTGTTATGAGTTACACCCTGTGCACCACTGTGACTTGCCCCTTGCCAGTGCTATAAAATCCAGAGCTCCTGGTTCCTTGTTTCCTCCAACCTGAGAAGTTCCTTATTCTCTGTAGACTGTGCCCTGTTGTTTGCATACATATGTGCCATCATGAGGAATTGGGGCATCACCAATGAGATTCTGCAAGCACTGACTTACATTTTTGTTTTTTATTTCCTCTATACTCAGTGTCTCCTGGTTTGAGAGTAAACTGAAGTGAAAACAACAGTAAAGTAAAATAAATAAACAAATAAAACACTCTCAAGTCTGAGTCATCATTCTCCCTGTGAGTTATGCTGGGTTGGCTCTTTTTTCTTTTGCATATTTTACAGCTTTTTCTCCGGTCACTCTGTTAGAACCCTTTTGTGTAATCTAACTCTCAATATTGGAGTTAGGAAAAGGCCAATAAATAATTCCCAAATGATTTTATCCAACCCAATAACTTTAAATATAATTTATACACTTGTTACTCTCACCTTGACCTTGAAATCTAACATAATATATCCAGTACCATCTTAACATTTCCACTTGGATATTTATTATGTGACTCAAACTGAATATATGTAAAAGTCAACTTCTATTCCTTTTTCACTTCAGTGCTGTTTCTCCTTCCATGTTCAACTCAGTAAACAACAATACCATTGACCCAATTGTTCTGGGCAGTTTCCTTAGGGTCAGTTTATACTTTTTATTCTCACACCCTGAACCTAAGACTTAGCAAACTGTTCCACCCAATTAACATACACATCTCAACTCTAACCAACACCATAATCACTCCTATACAAGCTACCATCATCTGCATTCTGGTCAACTCTAATGTTTCTTAAGTGATCCCATTCTTTACACAACTGAACCCCAAAGTTAATGTTCAGTATTAATATACAGACTAATATACAGTAGCCAAGATGACTTTAAAAAATATGAAAATCTGATTATATTTCCAAGTACAAAATAATCCAATCATTTTCATTATACTTCATATATTATCCAAATTGACTATTTTGACATATATAAGTTGCCCATATGTTGACTGCTGGTTAAGTTCTTCTTGGCTCACTGCCTTCTCATCACACAGAGCACTTTGCTGATCTTATAACTCATACCAAACACTGTTCCATCACAGGAATTTTGCTTTCATTACTTCATCTTCCTAGAACACACTTGCTCTATATAGCTAGATGTCTAACTCATCCTACTCAACAATTTTTTATTTCAAAGAAATTTCTTTAGTCAAACATTTCTTAATTATACCGTCTCAGATAGCACATTCTTATCAGTATCTACCCCCGTGCTCTGCTTCATTTTTCTTCATGGTACAATTCTCTAACTAAAATTATAAATTAATCTTTCACTATCTGTTACTACTGACACCAATGAAGACTGTGCACAGTAGATATCCAATAAAGTTATTTAATGCATACATATCCCATAAAACATGCATTATTATACTATTTTATAATTACAGAGTAAATTACAGCGATCATGACCATGACCTGACCTGAAGGCAGACGCTTAACCAACTGAGCCACCCAGACACCCCTAGAAAACATTTTACAACTGGATTAAAAATGGGCAACATACTTGAACAGACGCCTTGCCAAAGAACATATACAGATGAGAAATAAACATTTGAAAAGATGTTCAAACTCCTTTGTAATTAGGGAAATGAAAATAAAAACAATAGGATACTATTGCACACCTATTAGAAGGGCAAAAATCCACAACACTGATGACACCAAAATCTGGTGAGAATGTGGAGTAACAGGAAGCTCATTTGTTGCTGATAGGAATCCAAAATTTTAAAGTCTATGGAAAACCATTTGGCAGTTTCTTATAAAACTAAACATACTTTCACCATATGATCCAACAATCATATTTATTGGTCTTTATTCAAATGAGTTGATGTTTATGTTTACATAAAAACATGCACGCAGATGTTTATAACATCTTGTTTCTTAATTTCCAAAAGTTAGAAGCAATAAAAATGTCTTTCAGTAGGTCAATGGATAAATAAGGTGTTGTACATATACACAGTGAAAAATTATTCGGTGCTAAAAAGAAATGAGCTATCAAGCTGTGAAAAGAAATAGGACATAAAGTGCATATTGCTGAGTGCAAGATGGCAATCTAAGGCTACATACTGTAGGATTCCAACTACATGGCATTCTGAGGGTGGCAAAACTACAGAGACAGGAAAAAGATCAATGTTTGCCAGGAGCTGGGGGAGGGAGATATAAATAGGCAGAGCACAGAGGTTTTTAGGGCAGTGAAACTATTCTGTGTGATACTATAAAAGTGGATACAGATACGTTTGTCAAAAATCAAAGAATGTACAACAGAAAGAGTGAACCCTGAGTAAACTATGGACTTCAGGTGATAAGGATGTATTAATGTAAGTTCTTTCATCATAACAAATACACCACTCCAGAAGGGACGTTGATAATGGAGAGGTATGTGTGAGTGCACATTGGTATATGATGACTCTCTCCACTTTATACTCAATTTTGCTGTGAACCTGAAACTGCTCTAACAAAAATAAAGTCGACTTGAAAAAATAACCTGAGGGGCACTTGGGTGGGTCAGTCAGTTAAGCATCTGTCTTTGGCTCAGGTCATGATCCCAGGATCCTGGGATGGAGCCCAACTTCTGGAGCTCTGCTTCTGGAACACTGAATTAGCAGGGAGCCTGCTTTTCCTCCTGTCTCTGCCCCTCCCCACTGTTTGTGCTCTCTCTCTCTCAAATAAATAAATAAAATCTTAAAAAATAATTTGAAATTAAAGAGGATAGCAAAATTACTTAGTAATTGTAATGCTGTATAAATTATGCATTTTAAGCAAGCAATTAAACAAATATTATTTACTTATATCTTTTCTGTCTGTCTTATAATAATTAAATTAATAACTGGAACTGGGTTTTCCATATGTTGCAAGGTATTGGCTGAATATCTTCGGAGATCTAGAAGTCTCAGTACTAGAAGCTTTTAGACTTTTTGGAAAGAATTAAATGTTGTGCAGAAGTGCATGGGAGCAAGAATATGAGAGAAATGGAAATTGAAAGAATATTATGAAATGTGATCCCTGTACTGGACCCTTAGTTAAGAAACAAGAGCTGCAAAGGGAATTTTAAAGAAATAACTATGCTTTATTTAGAAAATCTGTCAGGAATATATGACATATAAGGTACAAATAATGATGTCTTATGGTCTAGATGACAATGTGTGAGATATATATATATATATATGAGAGATTTTCTTCCAGATTTATTTTAAAATGTAGCATAGAGCAGTTGAAGGGGAAACTAAATGGAAATGATTGGTGTTTGGCACATCTAAGATTTTGCATCTGTGATAACCCTCAGAAAAACATCTTTTTCAGCTCTTTTCTCTGAGAGCACCAGAGAAGTATTAACCAAACACTGAAGAGTTTATGAAGACGGAGAGAAAACTGTATACTTTCAATGAAATTTTGTACCAGGAATATACCCAGGGAAATATAGCAGAGGAAGATGGGACTAGACTTATTTATAAACCCAAGCAAGACTCCTGAGAGAATCTCAGAAATGCTGTTCATGGCCATTGAAGGAAGATGGAAGTCTTATATATACATGTGGAAGCAATGAACTAAAAATGTTTTATTTGAGTATATCCTACAACTTTTTTGTTATTTGAGTATAGTCAAGTCTAAACAATCTTATATTTAATTCAAAGTTTTTTCATCCCCTAGTTCTGTTCAGTGCACTCGAAGCGGGAAATGAAGTATGGCCTGCTCTTTCCTCCACATATAGGTTTCTTTTTATTTTATTTTTATTTTATATATTTTTAAATATTTATATTTTATTTTCATTTATTTATTTTATATACATATATATGTATAATGTATACATATACATTGGTAATAACTGAATGGTTGCTAATACAGCCAATTCATTCTGTTCTGCTGGGGTACTTTCCTAGATTCAGCAAAGAAAGTCCTGAAACCTGGAAATGCCTCATTCTTGGGTAAACTGAGAGAATTAATCATCCTCTACTGCTAATCTCTAGAGTTGAGGCTCTGGTGAGAGTGTTCCCCATAAAGACTTTCTCTTGGGCTATTTTGGCATGTGGTCAGCCTTCTTGTTTATTTATTTGACCCAGGAAACACACTTTTCTTCTTGCAAAAAAAATAAATAAATTTATTTATTAAATAAATTAATTAATGCTGCTTCCTTCATTTCTTTACCTGCTTTTACCCCCTGGTCCTTAAAATTTCTAATTCTAATTTATTACATAGAGAGGGGCAGAAAGTTGTGAGCTACTAAACAGACAAGGAATCTGAGAATGGGAGAATAGAACGCCAATCAGTCCTTTGTGAAAGCATCCACCATGTCTACCAGTGGCCATTTTGGAACCTCTGCCCTCAGCTGACTTTAGGAAAAGATTGATCCATTTCTTCTTCCAAGAAAAAGAGAAAAAATATATATAAAAACTTTACAAATTTGTCATCATTTCCAAAGTTACTATCAAAACTTAAATTGTTGCAGTTGCTAATACTTCCATGGAAGTGTGCTGCCATCATCAACACAGCTGCTAACAATAATATTGTCACCTCTAAAAATATTGTTTAAGAAGGTGCCTCCAGAGAAAGATAGGAAGAAAACTTACTTTCTAGATGTCCCACACACTGGTAAGAATAACTGAGCTAGAACTGTTAATGAATTGGTGGAGGCTAGATGTGGGTTGGTGAAAGAGTCTGAAATTCTTTGGTGGCTTCAAATATTGGTGGTAGTAGTATATACTCATTTGAAGTCTCTTCTCCAGCAACTTCCTAAACTTAACTTCTTGCTCAGAATCCTGAAGAAGCATAATTTTGATGCAGCCCTGGGGGACGGGAACATTAGCTACTATAAGAAAGGAAGGAAGTTCTGATAAGATTCTCCCTTGCTGGGGTGCCTGGATGGCTCAGTGGGTTAAAACCTCTGCCTTCGGCTCAGGTCATGATCCCAGGTTCCTGAGATCGAGCCCCACATCAGGCTCTCTGCTCAGCAGGAAGCCTGCTTCTCTTCTTTCTCTCTGCTGGCCTCTCTGCCTACTTGTGATCTCTGTCTGTCAAATAAATAAATAAAATCTTAAAAAAAAAAAAAAGATTCTCCCTTGCTATCTTTCCTTTTGTATTAAGATATACTTCTCTAAATGTCTAAGTGTAACATAATTTTGAAAAACACTGGAAATTTTAAAACTACCAAAATGATTCATTTTATGCATGTGTTTCCCATATAAAATTTGATGGTACAGGATATTTCTTATACTTGACTATTCACAATATTGAAGAAAATGATGATAGAAACTTATAACAACTTCAAAAGAATGAAACATATAATCCCACTTCAAAAGTTCCATTACAATGTAAAGAAATAAGTACTTAAAAAAAAAAGATTTTATTTATTTGAAAGAGAGAGAGAATGAGCGATGGGGAGAGCAGATGGAGAGAAAGAGTGAGAGGCAGGCTCCCTGCTGTGCAGAAGCCTGAAGCAGGGCTCATCCCAGGACCTGGAGATCATGACCTGAGCTGAAGGCAGATGCTTAACCAACTGAGACATCCAGGCATCCCAGGAAATAACTACATTTTTTTTTCAAATAAACAACGTCTAACTTATCCAAAAATATGATGTGTTCTTAAGATATACTGAATTTATTTTTTTATGTTTTTAATAATTTTAGCCTTTAGCACTTTCTTCTTTCCACATTTATCCTTTATTATTACATATCAGAGACATAATGGTGAAAAAATTATGATGAGGAGGACAGAAGTAATAATTAACATGTGTTAATTTCTTATTATGTGCTAAGTAGGAAACTACCTGCTTCACATTTTTAATTCCATTCTCACAAAACTCCCTAACCTCAGAACTCTACTTAATCCTCATTTGGTAGATGAAGAAACTTGCTTATAATAAAGGATTTTTTTTAAGATTTTTTATTTATTTATTTGAGAGAGAGAGAGAGTGAGAGAGAAAGCATGAGAGGGGAGAAGGTCAGAGGGAGAAGCAAACTCCCCATGGAGCTGGGAGCCCGATGCAGGACTCGATCCCGGGACTCCGGGATCATGACCTGAGCCGAAGGCAGTTGCTTAACCAACTGAGCCACCCAGGCGCCCCTATAATAAAGGATTTAAATAAGTATTCTGACTACAAAGTAACACACTTTCAAGCACTGACTTTCTTGAATTACTAAGAATAAAATCCAAAAAAGTTTCTAGAATACCTAGACTTAGGTACCTGTTTAATTATTAGGTCTGTTTGACCTGTGATTTTATATTTATGTGTGTGTGTGTGTGTGTGTGTGTGTGTGTGTGTGTCTGCACAGCAGGGAATCTGGCTCTCACTCTCTCCATCTGCTCTCCCCATCGCTCATAATTATAAATCCCCCTAGAATTCAATATAATATATATTATATTATATATAATATTATAACTTTATATAATGATTTATATAATGATTATAACTTTTCAGAACCACTAAGAATTAGTGAAGTGATAGATAGGGAAGGTGTTTTATAAGCTAATAATTAGTATACATATGTGTTTGAACCCATTTATTATATGATAATTTATGATTTGTTCTATTTTGTTTTATTTGGGTTATCAATTCTGGTTGCCTTGACTCCTAGAGAATTATAATAATAATTAAATCTTTTTAAAAAGTAGGTAATTCCAGCAATTTAGTGGAATAGTATTTTATGTTTTAGTATTTTATATTTTAAATAAAAATTATTTTTGGTTTCCTGATTGTTTGTCTATTAGTTAAATTGATAACTCAGATTTACCTGTTTATTATCCTCATTGTTATATTCTGATTAGTTTTAAATCAGAAAAAGTAAAAAAAAGAATTCAGACATAATGAAAGGACATTACTTCTTATGTATTTTAATGATTGATTTTAAAAAAAGGCACAGTTAAAAATAAGTTAACTCATCCCTATTAATTAAAAATTGAAAGAGAATTAGAGTGATGAGCTCTTTATTATTCATAAGTGCCTTTAGCTATGGTGACAAAAAATTGTATCAATTTAAAATGCAATTATATGTAAACACATTTTCTAACTTGTATTAGTAAGTAAATGTGATTTTGTAATTTATGCAGGTTGGATAGTCCAAAATTTAACTTCTGTTCTGTTTTCATCTCCCTATTACTCAATTTTATCTGCATCGCATATAACAAAACTTAAAACTATATGGCAATATGCAAGAATTATGTAATTGTAGAAATTATAACAATTGTTGTTATTAATCAAGAGAAAGGGAAGGTTATATAGAAATATTTGTGAGTGATTCTGCCATAATAATTCTCCCTGTAACTACAAAAAAAAAAAAAAAAAGACACCCCAGATACATGGAGAATGGCAAGAGGAAAGGTGACATTTCCTCAGTTGAACCACCAGATCAACCCTGGAATTACCTACTTTCATATTGTTTATTAAATAAGTAATATATTTTCACGCACTTTAAAACACTGTTTCAGTATTTGTTTTCTTCTAGGTGGAAGAATCTCTAACTCATGCTTTCCTTTTCACTTCCTTTATTAATTCTCCACACATAATTATAAATCTCCCTAGAATTCAAGGATAACTGATATATAATGAAGACTAATTGAGGAAAGGAATGATGTGTATGTATGTGTGTGTGTGTACAGGTACTTGCAAAGCTATATGAATATTAAAGGAAGCAAATGCGACATACAAAAACATCCAGAGATAGAAAAAAATTAGACTCAAGAAAAGAACAGATGGATGTAGTTAGTGTTGTTAGGGAGACGTGGGGCAAGGTTACCTTGGCAGTACAAAGTATTATAAAGATTTCATACTTGATCCTAAGATCTACTGCGTAGTGGTTGTGATTGCAGTGTCTATGTCATTTTAAGTGATGCATTTGAGTTTATTTATTTATTTATTTTTATACTATGTGAGACATAATTAGAGGGTGAGGCAAAAGTAAATGAGAGTAACACAGGTAGCAGACGTCTAGCTGTTCTGGAAAGAGACGAAGGAGTCTTGGGAGAAGAATTCTCAGTGACTATGAGGATGTGAATGTAACAGAGATGGGTATATCAATTTAACTAATGGTTTCCTGATATGAGTAGCTGGGTGTTATTTCCAAATATAGAAAGACTAAAGGAAAACACATAGTCCCTTCTTTCCTTCCTCCCTCCCTCCCTCCTTGCCTCTTTTCTTTCTCCCTCTCTCTCTTTCTGCCTCTTATCTTATTTTTTCTTCATTGAGGGCCTCTTATCTTATTTTTTCTTCATTGGGGGCTGGTCACAGAAGACTCTCTCTCTCTCACATGATTCATAACTGAGACATCTTTGTGTCAACCATAGGAGCCAAGGGCAGTTTGTCCCAAGATGGCCATTTTGGTATGGGGATTATTTTAAGCTGGGAGCAGTAAAGACACTGTACGCTCAAGAGAAATTTTGCCCTTCTGGAACTTAACTACACAGAAAAAATCTATATTGGAGCATCTTTTCAGAATAATTATTATTACCAAAGATAAATTTTACCTGAGCAATCCATCTATATGGCAAGGCAAACATTTGTTAACCAAACATCTTTTTCAACTTTCTATGAATTGCATTCTTTCTCTTTGAAGTCCCAAACTCCTACTCCTTTCTCCTTAGTTCAGAACAACATATATACCTTGCTTTGCCTCGCTGTTTATGGAATTTCCATGTCTGTGTGGATTCCCTATTAGATACACTATTATTAAATTTGATTTAAATACACTATTAAATTTGATTTTTTTCCTATTAATCTGTTTCACATAAATTGGATTCTTATCCAGGTAGAAGTATCTTTTTTTTTTTTAACTTTTTATTTTTTATAAACATATATTTTAATCCCCAGGGGTACAGGTCTATGAATTACCAGGTTTACACACTTCACAGCACTCACCAAAGCACATACCCTCCCCAATGTCCATAATCCCACCCCCCAGGTAGAAGTATCTTTGAGGGGACAGAGATTCTTGCTCCCTGACACTTCCACAAGAAGATGTTAATTATCAGTTGTGTGTAAATGTATGTGACTATAGAAATAGGTCTAGCATGAAGCTATCAGCATATTATAACACTTAAATCCATAGGAGTGGTTGCCAGTGAATGAAACAACATAACTCAAAAGGACAGAACCTTTAAGAAATTTTAGAAAAGTCCAAAATGAAGACTGTGTTGAGATGAAAGAGAGGGAAGAGAAACCTAGGAAGGTGTGATGTCACAGAAATCAGCTATTTCAAAGCGTTGTGTTCATCTATTGATTGCTTCTGACATTAAGATATGGACAAAAACTGTCCACACAATATAGAAACGTAGTCATGATAACCAACCTGTGAGAACCAATTCAGTAGAGTAGAATCCAGACTGGAATGGTTTGAGGAGAAACTGAAAAATCATCCATGTGTGTAAAGTATAGAAAAATATATATAGTATCTTTTCTGTAAGAAAAATTTAAGATAACAGTGATATTCCTAGAATACTTAGAACACTCTAAGATTTGTTTAGGGAATTTATACTTTTCACTTTTTTTTTTTCTTTTGAAGATTTTATTTATTTATTCGACTAAGAGAGAGAAAGCACAAGTAGGGGGAGCAGCAGAGAGAAAAGGGGAAGCGGGCTCCCTGCTGAGTAGAGAACCATATGCAGGGGCTGGATCCCACGGCCCCAGGGTCATGAGTGAAAGACAGATGGCCAATCAACTGAGCCACCCAGGCATCCCTGTTTTTCACTTTTATTAAAAGAGAAAAGGCTAGAGCAACCTCCTGAGCTGCTGAGCTTACAGTGTATTAGGAGAATATGTAGATACAAAAGAAAAGGAGGAACATTCCTCTTATATTTCCTTTGAATGTTGGGATAGTGGGGTGGGATCCAGAGAACAGATGAGGGATTGACAGGAAGGGAAATATTTCCTCCATTTAAACAGTACATATAAATGAGTACATATGTAGACATGGCTTTTGCTTGTGTGCTTGTTTGTCTAAATTTGGAGACACATTGAGAGAACTCTGATTCTTCAGCGTTATGTAAGCAAGGTCAATCACTAAAAATAAAGAGTTGGAAGGGGTACAGATATTTTTAAGAATAGAGGATAAATTTTATAATTGCTATTATAGGAAAGGTGTAGTGAATGTGTTGAGCATGAAACTGACCTTTTGTTCTTATGATGAACTTGGAGAGATACTAATTTATTTTACTTTATGGTTTTCCCCAGTAGAGGTCAGCAGACAGGTACTGATGAACGATATAGAAAAGAAGTAGAAAGAGAAGGAGCCAACACCATGCTAAGCATTTTGCCTAATCCATTTAATCCTTCCAACTTTATCAAGCAGGTGCACTTATTATTTCAGTTTTCATAACATATAAGGGAGAAAGAGGCATAGAGACATCAAATAAATTGACAAAACTTTCACAGTGAATAAGTGCTCAAGTCTGACTTGAACCCTGAACTGTCTAATGCAAGAGTCACTTTAACCACTAGGTATTACTGCATTCTATGAAAGTAAACATGTGCCTTGTGAATTTGGAGAAAAACAGTTTTCTTGACCTGAAATGGTGATTAGTTTAAGGAATATGATGGATGATAGAGTTGAAAGTACAGAAAAGAAACGAATGTGTATAGGTTATTTAAGGTCAAGCTAATGAATTCTTAACTTAAACGTCAGTTAGAATTGCTAAAGTCTCCCATCCAAGTACTAACCAGGCCCAACCCTGCTTAGCTTCCGAGATCAGACGAGATCAGGCGCGTTCAGGGTGGTATGGCCGTAGATACTGAAGTGAAGATACAGAGAGTTTCTATATTTTCCCTGCCCCCTCACATGCATGGCCTCCCCAATAACAATATACCCCATTGCTTTAATCACCCAAATGTTATAGTTTACTTTAAGGTCAACTATTTGGTGCTGTATATTCTTATGGGTTTGGACAAGTGTATATGCTTTGATCTTCTTGTGTGAGTTTGGCAAATTGTATCTTTCAAGAAATTGGTCTGTTTCATCTACCTTATCAAATTTGTGCATCTAGAGATGTTTATAGTATTTCTTTGTTATCCTTTTAATGCCCATATGATCCATAGTGATGTCTCCTCTCTCCTGTCCTTCATTGTTTTAATATGCATTTCTGTAAATACAAATGAATTTAAGTATATTTTCCTATGTTTGCTAGCCTGTTGGAATTCCTTTTCTGCATATTGCCAGTTAATATCTTTGTCTAATTTAATGGCTGTATTTCCTGTTCTTTCATTATTGATTTTAGAAATTCCTTGTATATCCTAGCATCCTGTATGTCCTAGCATCCTGTTTTTAGCCAATAAAAGTATTTTTTCCATCTGTCAAAAAAAAAAAAAAGAATTGCTAAAGTCTTCAGGTTCAGATAGGGTAACATATACAAACAAGAGTGTCAGGAAATTTAGAAATAAAAGAGGGTAGAGAGACCAATATGATATGTCTGTTACTGCAGGAATTTGTCCATAACACTGTCCAAAAAGAAATAAACAAATGCTAAGCATAAGATGATATTCAAATGACCAAAGCATAAATGCAGGATTTTTTTTTTTTTTGCCTAACTTCAAAATTAATATTTTATTCATGTCAATTTACCTGGCTGCTAAATTCATCCTCTTCACCATGTTTCCCCATGTTGATCTACCCAGTCTCCTATTAGCCAACATCATGTGGAAAAATGAAGATCTTGGTCCCTCACATTTATTGAGCTCTGTGGCTTTTCTGGCAAGGGTGCTCACCCACACTACCACTTCATTCTCTGTGCTCCAGTGTGAGCTACAGTATTTTTTGTTACCCTCCCCCCTTGTCCCAGTTGATTGGTCCAGAGATCTGCATCGATCTAGCCTGGAGTAATGAATCATCCCCTAAGAATATTGAGTTCCTTGACAACAACAACATTAAAACCCCAAGGAGAATAAACCTTACTTACACAGAAAAATTCCAAACAGGGACACAGAGATCCTGGGGACGTTTAGTCTTAATCCTAGTCCTTTCTGCATCTGCTACATTTCTGCCTCTCACCTTGTTTACCCATTTACCTGTTGAGCCCTCTGAGAATTTTGTCTGTCAATGTATGGCCCATTTGTCTGATGTTAGTCAGATTTCTGCCACTTGAAACAAAATTAATGTAAACACCTCATCAGTATTGGGCAGGGTGTAAAGAGTTAATTAAAGAGTATGTAATGTTGGTTTGGGGACAAATAATTCTAAAGTAATAAAGGTAATAATAAAGGTAAAGTAATAAAGTAATAAAATGCATTTATTTACTCTGTAAAAATATATTCTTAATGTGATAGTTAAAAATTTGACTTTTAGCCTACTTGAAAACACCGCAGGTTATAAAATACTAATGTTACAAAGTAAGTGGAGCTCATCTCTAATGAGTGGATGTCAATAGATTAGCATATTAAGTATGGGATGACAGCATGATGGCAACAAACATCTGTAAAATTTATCTTTTCATCTACATTAATTTGCTAAATGACTGTCATGCAAATAGCCCCAAACCATAAATAAAAAAGGCATTGTGGAATCATTAGTAAATTAGACCTTGGTTACCTGATTAAAAATCAAAAAGGAAATTAAGTGTGTTGATGCATAACCTACAGTACTAAAATGTAATGAGGAGGTATAGGTTAGTGGAAATCAAAGTACTTTTGTGTCCAAAGAGGATTTCAGAGAATGACTGCATGCTGGTTTTAGTGGTTATTGTTTGCTATTTAAAAAGAGATTGATGTGTATCACTCTGTTCTAAAAAATGTTTCACATGCTGTGGCAGAGTAGTTACCTTTGAATTTCTGCCTATGGATATGAATCTGTTTATTGAGATTGTTGCACTGTATTGAGTTTATACAAGCCCCATAGTTACTGCAACTATATTGCTATGAAGCTGATGTCCAAAATCGAGAAAAAAAGACTAAAAAATAAAGAAAATTGGCTAGATAAAAGGATATGGCTCTATTTCTATGCACCACACATGCTAGTCAATCTTTAAAAAAATAAACCACATATGGATTAAAAAGTTTGAGAATCTTGCTTCACTTTGAACCAGTGATTGTTGTTAAAGTGTAGTTGTGTTCATATATTCTGTTAAAAGGAAATTCAATTAAGGCAAACATTTTATTATTTGGGATGGAATTTAGTGCTTAATTGACTTGTTCATTAAATTTACAACCTTTAAAATTATTTTGGATTTGTGAAGAGAGTGCAAAATATTAAATACAAAAATCCAGGATCCCTTATTATCCCATGTTGAGTCTTAGGATAAATAGAATGCACATGGTGTATGGCAATAACCATATTAATAACAAACATTAGTCCCAGTGTGGACACTGTTTTAAACTCACTGAAATTATTCTCCCATTCAATCTCCCAGAAATCATATGAAGGAAATATGAGTTTCTCATTTTACACAGAACAAACCACTTAAAAAAAATATTGCTTATTCATTTAATTGACAGAGAGAGAGAGAGACAGCAAGAAAGAGAACAAAGCAGGGGGAGTGGGAGAGAGAGAAGCAGAGCAGGGAGCTCCATGCTGGGCTGGAACCAAGGACCCTGGGAACATGACCCAAGCTGAAGGCAGATGCTGGGGTCCATTAGCAGAGGAACGAGACTGAGACAAAGTGAAATTTATGCAAAGCCTTATTCTATACCAAGCATTAGAAATCAGACTGACTGGCCAAGGGAATGAGACTGAGACAAAGTGAAAGTTATGTAGAGCTTCATTCTATGCCAAGCATTTGAAGTCAGACTGACTGGCCAGGGCCACCTCAGAAGACAGCGACGCCCTCCCAATCTCACAGGCTGGTTTTGTAGGGCATAACTGCAGACCCAAGGTATGTGGCTTCTACTGTTAAGGTGTTTACTGCCAGAATCGATACTCAAAACCATACCAGGAACCACTGGGGCGTATATACCCGGAATGAAATCCGTGGATGTAAACAACAATATGGCTATCTAGACAATATGGAGTTGCTCTGGCTAAGCAGGCCCTAATAGTTAAACAGGTTTTAACATCAAATTGGCTCTAGCATATCCCCCTTTTCTTTGGAGATTAGTCAAATCTTTGACTCTTCAGCCAATTCTTGAGGGTGAAAACAGGCTGTCCTGAGGTGTCGTTAACCTTGAGTGTTGTTCCATCCGCTGTTTTTCTGATTTTCTATTGGGCTGATTTAGGCCGATTAGGTGTCCCCTGGCTGCTGCTGACTAGGAACAGGGTCAAAAGTGACCAAGTTATGAAACCCTTTTGAGTCTTAGTTTTAGTCCACAGTTAGTGGGGTCCACCGGCAGTGGCTCCCTTTCTGGGGGGTGTCCTTGTTTTCAGCTTGTTTGACGTGACATGCATGAATCCAGGCTCTGATGCCTTCTGCTTTTACTGCCATGGGGGTGGTCGGGATGACAGTGAAATGACAGCAAATGGTCCCTTTCAGCAAGGCTCCATGTTTTCCATTCGGTGGCAATGTATCCAAACCAAGTCTCCGGGTTGGTAAGGATGCGGTTTTATTTCCTTCTCTGTCTCAGTGTAGGCAGCTCGGATCCCTGAGTGGGCTCTTTTTAAGACAGACTGTAGTGCCTGCAATGAATGGAGTACAGACTGATCAGTCATTTCCCTTAGGGCAACCTCTTGTAGCTGTGGGCAGAGTGAAGGGGGTTTCCCGAACATTGCTTTAAATGGGGTACCTTGTTTAAGTAGGGTGTATATCGCACCCAAAGGAAGGCAAAGGGAAGAAGGTCCACCCCTCCATTGCCAGTCTCCAGAATTAACTTTCTCAAGGTCTCTTTAAGAGTCTGGTTCATTTTTTACTTGTCTGGAGTTCTAGGGCTAGTAGGCTCAGTGTAGTTTTCAATTAGTGCCCACGGCCTTGGCCAATGCCTGTGAGACTGAACTCACAAATGCAGGGCTGTTGTTTGACCCAATTATGAGAGGCAACCCAAACCTAGGAATTATTTATTTTTTTTTTCTAGTAGCTTTTTGGCTATTATTCCTGCCATCTTATGTTTGGCAGAAAAAGTCTCTACCCAGCCTGAAAAGGTATCCACAAAAACTAACATATTTGTGTTCATATTTTCCTGGTTTCATCTCTATAAAATCCATTTTCCAATATATTCCTGGTTCCTTACTTCTTTCTCTTTTCCCTCTTCCCATTCTAGTTTCTCCTGCATTGACCACCTGACATTGAGCACATCTACCAAACATATCCTGAATCATACACCCCAATTTAGAAACCTGGAATTGTTTGCCCATAAGCTCCTTAAGCTTGCGTGTCTCCAAATGAGTGCCCTGATGTATTTGGCTTACTAATTTTTTTCCTAGTCTTCGAGGAAGAATTGACTTTCCTGTTCTAGTCTTAGTCCAATCCCCTTCATAGTCAAATTTAGTTCATTTCTATAAATATATTTGTATCCTTGACCAGGAGGGCCATGGCAGCAATTATATGGAGGCAAGGGGGGAACCCAGCCACTACTGGATCTAGTTTTTTGCTAAGATAGGCTACTGGCCTTTGCCAAGGTCCCAGAGTCTGAGTTAAAACTCCTTTGGCCATTCCTGCCTTTCATCCACATACAAGTGGAAGGGCTTGGTAACATCTGGAATGGCCAATGCTGGGGCACTCCATAAGGCTGTTTGTAATTCCCAAAATGCTCTTTCTGTCTCGGATGTTCACTTTACCATAGTGAGTTCTCCCTTAGTCAGTTCGTAGAGAAGTCAGACACTCTCCACAAACTGCAGTATCCACAGCCTACAGTGGTCTACTGTCCCAAGAAACTCCCTCACTTGTCAGGGCGTGGTGGAGCTGGGGTACTGGGTGATCACCTGTTTTCTGGACTCAGACAGTGAACACACTCCTTCATGGAGATCAAAGCTAAAATAAGTCGAGTGGCTCTGACAAAGCTGTGCTTTCATTGCTAACACCTGATACTCTTTCTTCTGCAGAGTCTATAAGAGAGCTTTCATCTGCTGCAAGCATGACTCATAGTCCTCAGCGGCTATCTCTGCTATTCCCACTAGCTCAGATTCTTCCTTCAAATCTTTAATTTTCTGAAGTTCCCTCCTTATATCTGGGGCTGACTAACTGGCAAAGGCAGTCAAACGAGCTGTTGTACAATTATTTGTCTGAAGTTTACCTCAAGTTGTTGAGTTTAGGTAAGCAAACATTTAAAGAGAACAAAATCTAGAACTTAGTATCCACAAAGGTGTGTTACTGAAACATAATTTTTCTCTCTAGAATAACCCTTATTTCCAGAGATAGCCAAATCAGGACTAACTTATTTGAAAAAACAAGTCCAGATTTAACAAACCTTGCCTAATTATTTACATAAGCTCATCAAGAACAGTGAGTGATCATATAGATCTTTTAGAATCTGCTTTGCTGGAAATTCTTATAAGTAATCTCTCTGTTGAACTTGTAATAGCCTCTCCAGGCCAGAAGTCAAGCCATATACTTGTCATCAGACATGCCTGCAATACCAGTCAATTTGGGCGAATTTCTCTTCCTGAGGTCTCAAAGTATCCTGAGGTCCCTGCACCTGCCAGGAAGTGATACATTCTTTACTCACCTGGTGAGGCTGCTGGGAACTCTGTAAGCAAGGTATCAAGCCAACAGTTTCAAGGGGCTTTATGGCTCCAGGTTTTATAAAGTCAAGTTTAGTTCCTTTAAGCTGTCTGGTCATATCTGAGTCTTTTTCAAATATGACATTCCAATCTAAGCCTTGGTAAAATAACCAGTGTTTCCAATGGTGTCTGTGATAAGGAGAATAGATTCTTATTGAACTTATGCAAATGACTTATTGCCATGGAAGAAAGAATACTTGTTGAGACTTTTGAGTTTCAGAGGGTTTAGATAGAGAGAAAAGTTGAATTCTTTGATTTGTCTATAAATAAATACTTTTATATTTCTGTAAGTCACAGACATCTTAAGAAAAGAGTTTCCTTAGTCTGGAAGAGTAAACATTAGAGAAACAGCAATGTTTAAAATAAGACAAAATATTAAGAGACATAACATTACAATCTTTCAGTCTATCTAGTCCCATGTTACTAATTCTGGTTTAGTTCGAGTGCAGCTCTTACTTCTGGAAATTTTCAGTTCCAAGACCTGTATTTGTTCTGAAAGTCCTCTATATGAATCTCCTTTAAGGCAGAATTCATTTTACAAGATAATTAGAACAATTACAAATAACAAAAACTCAGAATAGATATGGCTTTACAATTTAACTGGTAAGAAAATCAGGTTACTTCTGTGACATATAACATTTCAAATAATCACAATATCAAGTGATGACCTCATCAAAAGGTTAAACTTTAGGAAATGCATAGAATCTCTGTAATAGTTACAGTATTTACCCAAATGTAAACCAAGGTTTATCATTGGTTTAGCAGTACTTCCTGAGTAATTAGCATACCAAGGAAAAGCCTTATGAGCCAAAGAGATCTCATTTACAATTTAAATCTTGTTGGCAATTGTTAAAATCTAAGATTTAAAGCACATGCTTAATTAGGATTATACATGTTTAAGATCTGATAAAACAAAATATAGAAACTGGTTTTTCTGGGCAGGCAAAGAGAAAACCATTTATATTCTTTTTTTTTAACAGCAGATCAATTAATCTAAGAAAACTGTCTTTTTGAACAGAGAGAAAGCAGATTTTTTTATACCAATGTCCTTTTAGTTTACATAATAGTCAACATCTACTTGAGTGGATCACCAATATAGATTTGCCATGACACAGAGCTTTAGTTTTCCTTCCTTAAATACTATGCCTCATTTGAACAGAAGCATTTTACAAGAAAAGATCTATTAGGTTTTTTTCCCCTTTTTGTGAATAAATCCACCAAAACTGATCTAATATGGTCAAATATTCAACATATTTCATTTTTTCCATTCAAACCTATAAACCAAGGCAAATAAAAGTCACTTTCCCCAAGTCTTCTACAACTTACTACATACCCTCAAGTTTAACTTTTACTATCTCCTTTTATGTTCTGGTGCAACCAGACATTTTTACTTTAAGACAAACTATTCACTCTTTTAGGCCCTCTTTTTTGTGTGTACAGTTTTTGTTGTTTTTTTTTTTTTTTAACTTACTATCAGTCAACTGCCTTTCCTCTGTTTTTTTTTTTTTAAGACATTAAAACTTTTTTAAAAAATTTTTTAATATTTTATTTTTCGTAAACATATAATACATTTTTATCCCCAGGGGTACAGGTCTGTGAATCGCCAGGTTTACACACTTCACAGCACTCACCAAAGCACATACCCTCCCCAATGTCCATAACCGCACCCCCCTTTTCACAACCCCCCTCCCCCCAGCAACCCTCAGTTTGTTTTGTGACATTAAGAGTCACTTATGGTTTGTCTCCCTCCCAATCCCATCTTGTTTCATATATTCTTCTCCTACCCACTTAACCCTTCATGTTGCATCACCACTTCCTCATATCAGGGAGATCATATGATAGTTATCTTTCTCCGCTTGACTTATTTCACTAAGCATGATATGCTCTAGTTCCATCCATGTTGTCGCAAATGGCAAGATTTCATTTCTTTTGATGGCTGCATAGTATTCCACTGTGCATATATAACACTTCTTCTGTATCCAGTAATCTGTTTATGGCCATCTAGGTTCTTTCCATAGTTTGGCTATTGTGGACATTGCTGCTATAAACATTCGGGTGCATGTGCCCCTTCGGATCACTATGTTTGTATGTTTAGGGTAAATACCCAGTAGTGCAATTGCTGGGTCATAGAGCAGTTCTATTTTCAACATTTTGAGGAAGCTCCATGCTGTTTTCCAGAGTGGTTGCACCAGCTTGCATTCCCACCAACAGTGTAGGAGGGTTCCCCTTTCTCCGCATCCTCGCCAGCATCTGTCATTTCCTGACTTGTTGATTTTAGCCATTCTGACTGGTGTGAGGTGATATCTCATTGTGGTTTTGATTTGTATTTCCCTGATGCCGAATGGTATGGAGCACTTTTTCATGTGTCTGTTGGCCATCTGGATGTCTTCTTTGCAGAAATGTCTGTTCATGTCCTCTGCCCATTTCTTGATTGGATTATTTGTTCTTTGGGTGTTGAGTTTTCTAAGTTCTTTATAGATTTTGGACACTAGTCCTTTATCTGATATGTCATTTGCAAATATCTTCTCCCATTCTTTCAGCTGTCTTTTGATTTTGTTAACTGTTTCCTTTGCTGTGCAAAAGCTTTTGATCTTGATGAAATCCCAATAGTTCATTTTTGCCCTTGCTTCCCTTGCCTTTGGCGATGTTCTTAGGAAGATGTTGCTGTGGCTGAGGTCGAAGAGGCTGCTGCCCATGTTCTCCTCAAGGATTTTGATGCATTCCTTTCTCACATTGAGGTCCTTCATCCATTTTGAGTCTATTTTTGTGTGTGGTGTAAGGAAATGGTCCAATTTCCTTTTCTGCATGTGGCTGTCCAATTTTCCCAACACCATTTATTGAAGAGGCTATCTTTTTTTCATTGGACATTCTTTCCTGCTTTGTCAAAGATTAGTTGACCATAGAGTTGAGGGTCTATTTCTGGGCTCTCTATTCTGTCCCATTCTATGTGTCTGTTTTTGTGCCAGTACCATGCTGTCTTGATGATGACAGCTTTGTAATAGAGCTTGATGTCCAGAATTGTGATGCCACCAACTTTGGCTTTCCTTTTCAATATCCCTTTGGCTATTCAAGGTCTTTTCTGGTTCCATATAAATTTTAGAATTATTTGTTCCATTTCTTTGAAAAAGATGGATGGCACTTTGTTAGGAATTGCATTAAATGTGTAGATTTCTTTAGGTAGCATAGACATTTTCACAATATTTATTCTTCCAATCCATGAGTATGGAAAATTTTTCCATTTCTTTTTGTCTTCCTCAATTTCTTTCATGAGTACTTTATAGTTTTCTGAGTATAGATTCTTAGACTCTTTGGTTAGGTTTATTCCTAGGTATCTTACGGTTTGGGGTGCAATTGTAAATGGGATTGACTCCTTAATTTCTCTTTCTTCTGTCTTATTGTTGGTGTAGAGAAATGCAACTGATTTCTGTGCATTGATTTTATATCCTGACACTTTACTGAATTCCTGTACAAGTTCTAGCAGTTTTAGAGTGGAGTCTTTTGGGTTTTCCACATAGACAACATTAAAACTTTTAATAAAAACCTTACGGTGTTTTTTTTTTTTTTGGCAGTCCATCCTGACCATACCTATTTTTTTTTTTTTTGGAAGATTTCCCTTCACAAACCTTCTACAACTTTCTTTTGCATCCAGATTTTGTCCTAAGCCATTTCCTTTCAAACAAACATCTCATTACCTTTTTCTTTAACAAAATGTATTCCAATTCCTTATCTTTCTTATGTATCTCCTACTTTTTTACAGATAGTGTTATTTCCCTTACTTCCATCAGTGTTAGTTACAGTTAGCAGAATTTTCTATTCTTAGAAACACTTCAGTATCGAGTGATGCTAAAGTATTAACCAACTGTGAACAGTAATAATGGAATTGCAGTAAGAAGTCAAAAGCACAAACATACATCTAGTACTCAATGCTTTAGCCTTTTATCTCATTTGGTTAAGACCTAGATGTTCATAATTTAATTCCATTTGTCATCCAACCAAAACTTTAAACTTTCAGGTTACCAAAGACTTTGGAAGCTATTTTAACAATTAACCATTAAAACTTTGAGACAGACAATTAACCATTAATTTAGTTATTTCTTTGCTAACAGATTTTAACAAATAACATGAGCTTATTTGACCTTCAGTAAACTTTGATTGAAGTTTCACATTTACTGCTGTAATTTTAAAGACATGCCTATCTTAATTAAACCAACAAACTTAACTTAGTTTAAATATTGATTTACGTTTTACCTGGACCCACTCCACTTTTAATGTTTACTGAGACACAGGTGGGAAGTTAAGTGGTGCAGTGGTGGGTGTTAAGTCCAGGGGCTGCTCTTCTTTCTCCTTGATGGTGAAGAGGGAAGGAGCCTAGTCCAACCAAGGATGGACTAGAGGCCGTTATGCAGGCCACCTCAAGTTGGTACAAAAACAAAAGGGAGAGACAGAAGAACAAAGTGCTGCCAGAAGGCAGAGAAAGGATCCCCAGTTTTAGAGAGTTTCCCTGGGTAAAAACTTGTCATCTGACTGGGTGGCTTTACCTCGACAATCCTTGAAATGCTGGAGAAAAAGACTTAGGGGTGTCATAGGCCCCTTACTCCCTGCTTGCCCCATTTCTTCAATCATAACAAACAACACGACAGACAACAAAAAGACAAGACAAAGACAACCGCAGACCCAGCAGTCCTTCCTCAACCAGATATCAAGTCTAAGGGTGTGCAAGATATAATCCCAACTAAAAAAACACAACCTGCCGCTGGTGGGGATTTTCTCGGTCCCCTGACCACTTACGGGGACTCGAACCCCCGGCAGGTCCCCTGACTGCCTAGGGGTACTCGAACCCCCTGGCAATCTCCCAATGGAGGGATGGGGCATCCCTGCATCCACTTCAGCCCTGGGGAGCAATGCTGCATCCAGGTTCTCCCCAGTGGGCTATAACCTAGCACTCCACAACCAGAGAGACAAGATCCTGAAGAATAAAATCTCAAGATCATACCTCTGGAGGGTTTTCCCAGAAATTCTGATGCTGACTCAGTTCTTATCATTTGATCCCAGATGAGCCCCCAGAATATTGGGGTCCATTATCAAAGGAATGAGACTGAGACAAAATGAAAGTTATGTAGAGCTTTATTCTATGCCAAGCATTTGAAGTCAGACTGACTGGCCAGGGCCGCCTCCGAAGAGAGCAACCCCCTCCCGATCTCACAGGCTGGTTTTATAGGGCATAACTGCAGACCCAAGGTACGTGGCTTCTATTGTTAAGGCGTTTACTCCGGGAATCAATACCCAAAAACCATACCAGGAACTACTGGGGCATATATTCCCAGAATGAAATCCGTGGATGTAAACAACAATATGGCTACCTAGACAATATGGAGTTGCTCTGGCTAAGCAGGCCCTAATAGTTAAACAGGTTTTAACATCAAATTGGCCCTAACAGCAGACTCAGTGACTGAGCCACCCAGGTGCCCAAGAAACTGTATTTTGAGATTACAAAGAAAACATGTTTAGACTTGCCTTAGATCCAACTTCAATGAGAACACTTTTAACCACTCTATAAAATTACTTTGAAGTAGACACCTATTTTACTAATTCCTTGTTTCTTTCCAACCCCAAATTCCCTATACTCAACACACTATGCCTTTCTAATTCACTGAAGCTGTCATTATTCTCACATATATATACTTTGGTTCATGCTTTCTCTTTTCTGACATACACTTGCCCTTACTATATTAAGGCTCATGCTCTTTCATTCTAAGATGCTCCACAGGTGATATTTTCTTCTGTGTTTTCAGAAACAAAACAAATCAGCTGAACTCAGTGATCTCTCCTGAGTAAGATGGTAATGACCTCCCACCCCCATTACACCCCTATTGCATGTCACATTGCCTTACATTCATTTAATTATGTATCAGCCTGCTCATAGATGGCAAGATCCTGGATGCACAGAGATAAGACCTTTTCATCTGGTGTCCCCAGTAAATGTATTCTATCCACACACTGCACATTCTCAATAATAGTTTTGTGAATAAATAGATGAATGATCTTGATTATATCTACTATTATTTATGATCAGCAGATAATATCTTTGTTGCATTGCTAGAAATTATGACAAAAATCTTTTCCTGTATCTTAAAGAAGCTCATATGGACTTGTTATTGGCTTTCTCAAATATAAATAGATCATGTAATCTATTTTACTTAAGACTTTGGGAAGTTTTCTAATCCTTGATTTTTTATTTTATAGCTATCAATATTGTATCTTTCATAGAACTATATAATTCATTTTCATAGAAATCAATCCCCTATAATTATATGCTAAGTTGAGTCATATTTTGTTTGATGTCTGTCTTTCCTCAAATTCTACATATTCCATAAGAACTCAATGATTTGATGAAATTTTGTCTCTAGAAACTATCACAGATTATAGCACAGAAGTGAAATTTAGCACAAATGAATAAATTGTTGTCATAATTCTGAGTATGAAAAAAATCAATTATTTTGGCACAAAGTCTTACAAAAATATGTGTTGACTAGAATCTCTAAATGATACATGTGATATTAAATCATGTCTAAGTTCTAAAAATACTTTTAAACACTGAAACTTTTTGGATTTAGGCAAAAATAAACTCACATTATAAGTGCTTCTATAATAAATTTTATATTTTATTACAATTCTAGTATAATTGGTGCAAGCATCTCCAATAGCAACTTCCTCAAAATACATATTAAATGACCTTGTCTTCTGAAGATTAACTGAATTATAAAACTAGGGGTATAATTATACTCTAGGATAATCCAGTGGTATGAAACCTAGCTGTACCTGGTAATGCTGATTATTGCCAGAAAACAAAGTATTTTCAAAATGTCCTGGAGTGCTTAAATGAAAACTGAACCACTTAAAAGACATTTCATTGGCCAAATGGGGAAAATATGAGCACTGTTATAAGAATAAAAATTATAACTAACTGTCATAAAATAACTGTATTAAACCATGTCTTTAATTATATTTTCAAAAATAAAATTTACTAGTAAAATTATAGAACGAGGTAAAAAAGATACCAGTAACACAGAAAAAAAGGTAGATTTTACATGTGGTTGATTTTTAAATTAAATTCTGTTTAGAAGATATCAACATATATGTGTATTCTCTGAATATTCTCTTAAGTAAATATTGGATTATACAACATGTATTTATAGTATATTCTGTTGTTAGCAGGGAATGGGGAGTGAAAAGTGGAAACTATAAATATCTCCAATAGTTCTAAAAACATTAGAAATAGAATTAATAGTGGTTACACCTCAGATCATGTACAAAGGTACTCTAATAACGTATTGCAAGGTAAGTGATTAGCTAAATGTCCTGAGACAAATGCTGAAGATATAGGTTCCATCTATTTCTAACAACAACAACAATAACAAAACTTCTAGCTTTCACTGCTTATTATATAAGGTAATTCAAAAGGTATACGGAAGGCTCCTTTAATGCATCCAGATGAGGTCAATACTTAGTAACAGCTGCACAATGGAAACTGATATTTGAGAACACATTATGCAGGTTTCAGAGTGTAGGGATAAGGAGTCCAAAGAGGACAATACAGCAGTACAAAAAATGAGGGGGGATGGGCAAAATGGTAAAAGGAGTGGGAGATACAGGTTTCTAGTTATGAAATAAATAAATCATGAGAATAAAAAGTACAGCATCAGGAATATAGTCAATGATATTACAAAGTGTCCTATGGTGACAGACGGTAGCTACCCTTGTGGGGGATCATAGCATAATGTATAGAGATGGTGAATCACTATATCTGTACCTGAAACTAATGTAACATTGTGTGTCTACTATACTTAAATTTAAAAAAAAAATCAGAAGGCAAAAAGAGAGATGTAACTAAACTTTGTGTTATGTTTGGGACAAAAACAAGCTTAAGGAGAGATCAGAAAATTGTTGAAGAATTATTTGATAGGTTTCTTTATGGAGAGAAAGGCCAAATGTTGTGTTGTTTCAGTGTAGATGGGTTTTTCAGTTCAAATCATTTATTTCCAACTGCCATGGAAATAGACTGTTTCCTGAAAATTTAGGTTATCTCTGTGAGACCCTTCTCTGTCTCTGTTAGATAAATCTACTCCATCAGCTCCTTCCTTACTCAGACTCCTTTTGTGGCAAATAAGGGACATCATATTTATATCTCAGGGTCTACCTCTGTTTTAAAAGAGTGTTTTCCCGTTAGTTTTTCTTTGAGTTTTGCTCTCTCTCTCTCAGATGTCCCTTTATTCTTCTCTCCACCTCAATATGCATTCACTTCTGCCCAAGCTCAGTCATTTTTGGTATTCTTTACCAATTTGGGGATCCACAGGTCGAATTTACCTTGGTTTGTAGTTATCTTAGTTTGACTAGATGTAAACCAGGCAAGGAGATGAAAATAGACAGATAATATATAATTGGTTATTTAAAAACTGTTAATTTCTTCAGAACAGACAATATCTGGTATATTTAGCCACATTCAACTAGAAATAATAACATAACTTTTTAATCCTAGTTCTTTCTCACAGAATGACAGACATTGCTAAACATTTTTGCATTTACCCATTATACAGTCATTTATTGCTCAGATATTTATTTGTGCCGTCAATGGAAATAAGGAATATTTTGGAAAACATTGTGCAGCCTGTAATATAAGGATGCAGTAAAAGCTTCACTGATGCTTAAGCATATAAGGTTAGGCACTGTGCATTCTGTATGTCAAATTTTATACAGAACTAAGTTTCTAACAACATTCTTCATTTATTAGGGGCAATGTCTTATTTATTTACCTTTCTTTTTTAAATTAAGTTTGGGCACTTAAAAAGCAATTTAAAATTGTGATGGAAATATCTGTGTCTCAGTAACCAAACTGTCCCAAACAAATTGTTTATATAGTAAGTAATCCTATTGTATTCAATCATCTCTACATATTATGCTGTTGTCAAAAAATGATGACAAATATAAGCAATCAAACATGGTAAATTTGTTTTCATTAGAAAGCTTTTCAATAGTAATTCTGTTTTGCTTCCTAATCTTCTTATATGTAACCTCTAGGAACTGCCGGAAGATGAGAGGCAAACAGATTGCCTGACTGCTTCTTATTTCCTCCCCTGAGATTTTTCTGCTGCTTCCAGCAAGCTTAAAATAATCTCTACATAAACAAATCCATTCTTTTGTCTTTCTTAGTCTTATCTGTCAAGTCCATTTCAAGAGTGTGGGTATGAACGAAATAATGATATGGATTGAGAGATTCACTAAGTCTTATACAAGACTTGAATATTAATGTGGCAAATGCCTGGCTTTTGTGGCGGGAAATCATAGGAGAGGGTCATATTGATATTTCTTATGGTGATACTAGATGTTATATTAGTTTCAGTAAAAGAAATAAATGAGATAAGATAGAACAGATTTAATGTGAAATATATCAAATTTAGTACTATAAAGTACCTGATAGCATTTTTAAATATTTATGGTGTTAAAAAGTTTAGCCATATATATTTTATTCCCACAAATTATCCTGGGACAAAGTTAAGCAAGAAGATCAGAAATATCTTTAATATATACAGATCAGAGCAGTGTATACAAGGCCCAGAGACCTGAGTTGGACAACGTCCAGAGCAGTAAGCTTCCAAAGTTTAACATGTACACATGCACATTTTCTAACAGTAAAGCATACACATGTATTCAGCTAACTTGGAGATAGATATATATATAAATATCTATATATAGATATATATAGATATAAAACAGCCAAGCCCTTGAAACAAATCAAAGGTTCATCAGGAGTAAAATGAATAAATATAATATGGAATATTCGCACAGTGTAATACTATACTTCAATAAAATAAAATGAACTCCTACTAAATGCAACAAGGATTATTAATTACACAGAAATGTGCTGAATGAAAGAAGCCAGAAACAAAGGAATACATACCATGTGGTTTCATGACATGAGTTTAAAAAAGAGACAAAACATCAATAACGATGTTATTGATTAGGAAGAATCAGAGGGAGGTTGCTGTGGTGCTGTGGTTATTTTTAATCTCAATTTTAATTTTGAAAGTTAACCTATTTCTTCACTTAAAATGTCTGACTTTATTTTACACTTACATTTTAAATATGTGGAAGAGGAGTTTCTAAATGCATTTTTAGTATTAATTATTTTAAATGTGTTATGTTCTCAGAGAGATGACATGAAAGTTCCCATCATAAACAGAGCTCGTAAGTTGGTTGTGGTGTTAAATCTTTTTTTTTTTAAACAACAAACTATTAATTCCATAATACAGAATTTTTTTTGAAATAAGAAATAACATTTTATGGAAATACAGGGGGAAAATCAGTTAATTCCAAAGAGGGATCAAGAAAATGTCCATGGAGTATAATTTAAACTTGTAAATGAAAGGTTAGTTAGAATTTTAATAAGTAGAAGAGCATTGGAAGGATTTGTTTAACAGAACATGTTAAACTTAACAAATCATGTTAAAACTATAAAACCATAGGCTGCTTAAGCCAGTCAAAGTATGCTTAATTCTGTAACAAATACTGTTATCATATAATCAATCACATTTCATTCAACAGTGGTGACTCTGACATTTCTAAATGAGGAAATTTTTCTTTTCTGGCCAAAATATAACCAGTTCATGGATAACCTTTCCAATCTACAGCAGAATTTGGAGGAAAAGGAAAGTCAACCGAGCAGTAAAACTGAGAGAGCAGAGAAAAAAGTCATTTCTGGAATAATAGGGGGCAGGCGGTTCTGAAAATCATTAGAAAGATAGTGACCCTTCTCATATAATGCATAGGGTTTCAGTTTCTGTTAGCAAAAATTGTATTTTTACATATAAAAGTGTATAGAAGAAAAGATAGTGAAGTGTGAATAGTAAGAATTTGAACCCATAGAAGCTGAGAAATCTGCAGTCATTATAGAATCTCTAATACATATAAAGTAACAATTTTGCTAAAGAGCAGGGTGCCGTATAGACAGCATTAGGCACAAAGATAAGTGATAATGCAGCACCGTGACTGAGGGGACAGAGCCATTTTTCTTAAACATGTCTATAATGTGTCTAATTGAAGACAATATAATATTGAAATTAGATAGAATTCTTTTAAATGAAGTAATAAATTGCAGTTTATTCCACTGTTAGGTTAAAAAAGTCTCAACAAAATCTTGGTGCAGTAAATATCATTGATCTTGAAAAAAGGAAAAAGGTCCATATGTGACATGATGAAGTTGGAGGGAGACTTCAGTCATAGTAAAGACCCAAGACCAGGTCCCATCCACACCCTATCCTGAATGCTCACAAGCAATCAGGGGTAGCAGTGCCACCAAGTTAGAGCCAAATACCTAAAGCTCAGGATTTAGTCAGGGGATGACCAAATACTACAGTTTCCAAAAGCAGATTGATCCTATCTGTGGATCCTATGTAGTTTGGATAAAACACACTGGAGCTTAGTTATCACAGGACTGGACTGATACAGAGAATGATAAATCATTAGCCATCATGCAGGGATAAAAAGACCCCATTCTTGAGGTGCTGCACAGAATAAAAGAAAAGGAGAAGATACATGAGCTTGAATAACTGCTGGCTCTAGAGCTAGCCCTTTGCAAAGACAAACTCCTATGGAGGGATATTCTAGGTTATTGAATGCCCAATAATAAAAGGATTAGGGCAAATCCATTTTTGTAGTAGGATTAGAATGTTTACATGGAGCAAGAGACCCAAGAATCAAGTATGGACAGTTGAGACTTGGGCAAATCTGCATCTGAGAAATGAAATAAGACCTGAGGAAATTAGGAATAAGAAAGAATGTATTCTTTGTAAGAACTGACTACAGCAATTGCAGGCCTTGAGAGGTGTAGTATTTAAAATACAGAAATATAGAAAAGTATAAACAGTCAACAAAGACACATATTTCCTTTAGCAGAATAAAAGCTCAATATTTATTCCCAGTCTATCTTTACCATGCATACATTTTAAGTATTCTAATATATGCATACTTTTTCTTTTACAAACAGTTGCATAGAACAGATAAAGTAAGTCCCCTTGAAACATTTCCTCTACCACTGACAAGTGTCTTTTTACTTTCTTCATCTTCAGAGGAAATCACTGTCATATGCTTGGAGTACATCATGCCAGATAGTTCTATTCTTTTTTCTAAATAATACCAATTGTTTTCTAAACTGATTATACTAATTCACTCTGCCATTAGAGTGACATAGCAACTGTTTAACCTTTTGCATGCTACACTTGATATTTTCAAACTTTAAATATTTTTCCAAAGATAACAAATGCAAATAGAAACATGATCTCAATCAATTTATGTGTAGATTGTTTTGATATCTCTGATAAAAATCAAATAACTGTGTAAGTTCTAGTCTATTTATGGCCTCTCTATTTTGTTCCATTCCTGTATTTGTTATTCCTTATTCCAGTATGATGTTCTGTTGACTGAAGATTTATGTTAAGTCTTGAATCAGGTAGTAGATTCATCCAACTTTGTTTCTTATTATTGTTTGTCTTTTCCACTTCCTTTGCATTTCACATAAAATTTAGGCTTAGCATGTCAGTTTCTTAAAAAAGCCTCCTGAGATTTTGATTGGGAGTACACTGAACCTGTAAATCAGTTTCAGGAGAACTGACATCTTAACAATATTGAGCCTTCTGATCTGTGATCATGATATATCTTTCTATTTATTTATTTGGGTTTTACCCAGTTTATCTCAGCAATATCTTATAGCTTTCAGTGTAGAAGTTGTGAACATCTTTTGTTAAATTTATTCTTATTTTGGGGTTTGATGGTATTATAATGTAATAATTCTACTTTTCAATCATTTATTGACAGTGTGTTTAAGTTTGCATTTTTAAATGTAGACCTCCATCTTGCAATCTTGCTAAATTCACATATTAGTTCAAATGTAGGCATATTTTGATTTATTGTGTTTCTCAGATAATTGTGTATTTAACAAATTGAAGATTTGTGGCAAGGTTCCACCGAGCTAATCTACTGGCACCATTTTTCCAACAGCATTTGCTCACTTCATGTATCTGTGTCACATTTGAGTAATTCTCACTATATGTTGAAATTTTTCATTATTATTATATTTTTTATAGTGATCTGTAATCAGTGATCTTTGCTGTTACAATTTTAATTATTTTGGGTTGCCACAAAGCTTGCTCATATAAGACAACAAACTTAATCCTCTGACTGCCTCACCAACTAACTTTTTCCCTGTCTTTCTCCTTCTCCTTGGGGTTCCCTGCTCCCTGAGATACAGCAATATTCTCATTAGGCCAATTAATAACTCTTCAGTGGCCTCTAGGTGTTCAAATGAAGAATTTCACATCTTTCACATTAAGTCAAAAGAGAAATGATTAAGCTTAGTGAGGAAGGTATGTCAAAAGCCAAGACAGGCCAAAATCTAGGCCTCTTGACTCAGACAGCCAAGTTGTGAATGCAGAGAGAGTTCTGGAAGGAAATTAAAAGTGCATCCCAGTGAACACACAAATGATAATAAAACAAAACAGACTTACTGCTGATACGGAGAAAGTTTCAGTGCTCTGGATAGATTAAATCAGCCACAACATTTCTTTAATCCAAAGCACCATCCAGAGCTAAGCCCTAACTCTCCCCAATTCCATAAAGGCTGAGAAAGGTGAAGAAGCTGCAGAAGTCTGAAGATAGTAGAGGCTGGTTCATGAAGTTTAAAGAAAGGTACCATCTCCATAACATAAGAGTGTATGGTGAAGCGGCAAATGCTAATGTAGAAGCTATAGCAAATTATCCAGGAGATCTAAGATAATTAATAAAGGTGGCTACACTAAACAACAGATATTAAATGTAGGCAAAATAGCCTTCTATTGGAAGAAGATGCCAGAAGATGCCATCTCAGACTTTGATAGCTACAGAGAAGTCAATGCGTAGCTCCAAAGCTTCAAAGGACAGGTCGATTCTCTTGTTTGGGGCTAATGCAGCTGCTGATTTTAAATTGAAGCCAGTGCTCATTTACCATTGTGAAAATCCTAGGGCCCTTAAGAATGATGCTAAATGTATTCTGTCTGTGCTTTAAAAATGGAACAACAAAGCCTGAATGACAGCACATCTGTTACGACATGATCTACTGAACATTTTAAGCCTACTGTTGAGACCGACTACTTAGAAAGAAAAAAAAAAAAAGATTTCTTTCAAAATATTACTGCTTACTAGACTGCAGCTCATCATCCAAGAGTTCTGATGGAGATGTACAATGAAATTAATGTTGTTTTCATACCTACTAACACAACATCTATTTTGTAGCCCATGGATCAAGGAGTAATTTTAACTTTAAAGTCTTATTATTTAAGAAATATTCCTCATAATACCATAGCTGCCATAAATAGTGATTCCTCTGATAGATCTGAGCAAAGTAAATTGAAAAACTTTTAGTAAGAATTCACCATTCTAGATGCCATTATACACATGTGTAATTTATGGGAAGAGGTCACAGTATCAATATTAACAAGGGGTTGGAAGAAGTTGATTCCAAACCTCATGTATGACCTTGAGTGATTCAAGATTTCAGTGCAGGACATTACTGAAGATGTGATAGAAACAAAGAGAGAACTAGAATTAGAAGTGGAGCCTGAATATATGATGGAATCATTGCAATCTCATAATAAAACTTTAATGGATGAGGAGTTGCTTTTACGGATGGGTAAGAAACCTATTTTTGAGGTGAAATCTACTCTTGGTAAAAATGCTGTGAGGATTGTTGGAATAAGATTTAGGATGTGACATAAGCATAGTTGATAAAGCAGTGACAGAGTTTTCAGAGGAAGGACTCCCAATTTTGAAAGTAGTTCTACTGTGGGTAAAATGTCATCAAACAGCATCACATGCTACAGAAAATTGTTCGTGAAAGGAAGAGTCAATCCAGTTGCAAACATCCCTGTATATTTTTTTTAAGATTTATTTATTTATTTGAGAGAGAGGGAGAGAGTGAGCATGGGAAGGGGTGTAGGAGGAGAGAGCGAGAAACATTAGCTGACTCCTTACTGGGTGTGGAGCCTGCTGGTGGGACTTGATCTCAAGACCCTGAGATCATGACCTGAGTTGAAATCAAGATTTGGATGTGTAACTGACTGTGCCACTCAGAGCCCCATTGTGTCTTCTTTTAAGAAACTGCCCTAGTCACCCCAACTTTTAGCAGTCACCACCCTGATCAATCAGCAGCTATTAACATCAAGGCAAAACTCTTTACCAGTAAAAAATTATGACTTGCTGAAGAGTCAGATGTTGGTTAGCATTTTTAGCAACAAACTAATTTCAAATTCAGGTATGCACATTGTGTTTTTAGACATAATACTATTTCATACTTAATAGATTACAGTGAAGAGTAAACATGATTTTTCATGCACTAGGAAACCAAAAATTTCATTTCACTTGCCTTATCGCCTTATCCACTTTGTTGCAGTGGTCTGAAACCAAACCTGTAATATTCCTGAGGTATGCTTGTAATGTTATAGGTTACTTAAGACATTTTGTATATACAATGATGTCATCTCTGAATTAAGGTAATTTTTAATCTTTATGCCTTCCATTTCCTTTTATTGCATTACTGCAGTTTTCCTGAAGCTCTAATTAAAATTTGAGTAGAAATGGCAACCTTGCCTTGCTATTACTAATCTTAGAGGAAGAGCTTTTGGCACTAAGTTTGATGTCAGCTGTAGAGCTTCAGTATATACCCTTTATCAAATTGAGAGTGTTTTATTATGAATGGATATTAAATTCTGCCAAATGTTTTTCCTACATGTATGAAAATGATTATATAGTTTTTCTCCTTTATTGTGTCAATTTAATAAATCAATATTTTTTTCTTCAAATGTTAACTCAACCTTGTATTTCTAACAAAAATATTGTATTCCTACCACATAGGGATTTGATTAGCTAGTAAGTTATTAAATATATTATGTGTATGGTCATAAGGAATATTCATTTGTACTTTTAAATTTTTATTTTTTAGTAGTATTCTAAAGTATTCAGATTTGGCCATACAAAATGAATTAAGAAGTGCTCCTTCTTCCTACATTTTCTAGGAAGACTTGGTAAAACTGATGTTTATTTCTTAAATTATTGATAGAATGTATTAATAGTACTACCATTACCAACCATCTTTATTATTTTTGGAAGATTAGATTTGCTATATGATAACACTTACCTTCAGCTAAGGAAGGTATTTAGCATTTATTGTGCTGTAGTTACAAATTCTTAGTTTTTATTTATTTTTTTAATCTGCAGGGATCTTTATTTTGCCTTCTTTTTAGAAAGATATGTTTGCTTTATACAGAATTCTGTGCTCAGCCAGTGACTACAGATAATTTTGTATAATTTTGTACAAACACTTGAGTGTTTGTGCTTTTTCCAAATTCTGAGGTCTGGCTCTTCAAAACAGAAAAATTGCCTTTTATAGTGTAGTCGTACCCATACTACACAGAAGAAAGAAAAGCCTCAAGAATAAAAATCTATAAAAAATGAGAAACTCACCCATGTCGTAACCTTCTTATGGACCCATTTTTTGAAGGGGTCCAGATTTTATAGTTATTATCTGCATTAAGCTATGTTTAGCAGGAGCTTAATTGGCTTTATGGATACTGCATTCTTTTATCTCTCTCCTTTACTATTCTTTCCTTTTTCCTTTTTTTTTTTAAATAGGGATATTTTTTAAAGTCAGTTTTCAGAATGCAATGATATAAATTTGTATTTTAGATTAATTACATCTTATCAGGGTCAGTCTACTTTTTGTCTTTTTACTTTCTTTTTTTTTTTTTTTAATTTAAAGATTTTTTTTTTTTATTATTTATTTGACAGAGAGAGATCACAAGTAGATGGAGAGGCAGGCAGAGAGAGAGAGAGAGAGGGAAGCAGGCTCCCTGCTGAGCAGAGAGCCCGATGTGGGACTCAATCCCAGGACCCTGAGATCATGACCTGAGCCGAAGGCATCGGCTTAACCCACTGAGCCACCCAGGCGCCCCATGTCTTTTTACTTTCTGTTCATGTGTGTATGTGCACGTGTGCGTGTGTATGTGTAAAGGCAAATTTATGACAAGTGAATTTCCTCCTAGTTTTTATTACTTTTTAAAAATTTTACATTAACTCTATTGATCAGAATACTTTGTAAAGTATTGTTCTGTTGTAAAATAAGAGTTTTTTTCTCTTTTATTGAAATATGTCTTTTCCACATATATCTAAAGTGCTATCTTTTCCAATATTTTCTATGTGTACCTTTGTCTCTTTATATAACTAGGATCATACTATTTGGTAGCAGGTACAACACAGACTTTTTAAAAAATATACTAATTTTCTAATTAAATTTTGGTAGGTTGATTTTTTTTAAAGGTGTACTGTGTTTTAATGCTTCTCAAATTTAACATGTGTAAGATTTTCCAAGAGAGCTTATTAAAGCACAGAATTCTGGGCCTTGTCTCTAGATTCTGATACAGTGGGTCTGGAATAGAGACCAAGACTTTACATTTACATAATGATCCCAGGTAACATTCATGCTGCCTGTTTGAGGATCACACTTTGAGTAGTTCAACTTGAGCTTACTTGGACACTCTTTTAATTTGAACATTTAAGAAGGTTATAGGTTTGCTATTGCCAATAAATTTGACTGCTATTGCCCATTTCTTAAAATGTTTTTATATGATTTTAGTGAAAACAAGGATCTGGACATTTTAAAATATTTTATGTAGATTTTTGGAAGGTTTTAAAAATGGATTTGTTCAATTTATAAGCTTATCAACAATCAGTTTACTCCTATATCATCACTATGGCCATTATAATTATAATTTATTATTTTTTATTTTGACAGGTGATATGTATTGCCATGTTCTTCTTTATTTTGTATTCATTATTATTTTTCTTATGTAGTCCTTATTGTGCCTAGAAGATATATTCCTATTGATTTATTTGTCAAATCCTAATACATTTAAAAAAGCAAGTTAAAAACAGGAATGTTTCAGTAAACTGGCTGAAGGAAGATAGAATACAGGAAACCTCAGTGACTATATAATACCTGAGACATTGGTTTGTTCTGAACCAAAGCTTCTTTTCCTCTACAGTATGAAACCTTCATTTATGAAATGGTTTATGACCAACAATAAGAAGCTAGGCTGGGTGAGGGATGGGGCATTGTGTGATTTCCACAATCAGAGGAAGACAGATCCTAATGCAATACAGGACACTGCCATAGTCAGAGAGGACTGTGCTGGCTAGGTTGTACAACTGAAGTTGAAGCAGAATAAATGTGCCAAGCAAACAATACGACTTTACTTTCAGAAGAAAAAAATATAAAATAAAAAATGCCAAGTCTCCTTTAAGAAGACCATCACTAATAAAAATTTCATGAATCAGAACACTTGAGAATCAAGGACTTTATTTAAAGGATGTGCTGAAAACTGCCATAGTGCACATTGAAATGATATTGTATTTAAAATCTAGTTAATCAAACAAGGCAATAGTTAACTCAGATAGGGAGGTTTCATATTAGAGGTAATGTAAATAAAATCTGTTCTTTATGACAAATACACTTTATGTGTAGTTTCCTCTTATTCAAAGTAAAGAGATGTGTTGATTTTTTTAGAAGTTTTATTTAAATTCAATTTAGTTATTATATGGTGTATTATTAGTTTCAGGGGTAGAATTTAGTGCTTCATCGGTTGCATATAACACCCAATACTCATCACTTCAAGTGCCCTCCTTAATGACCATCACTCAGTTACCCCATCACCCCTCCTATAACCCCCTCCAGTAACGCTCCATCTGGTCCCTACAGTTAAGAAGTTTACCTCTTATGGTTTACCTCCCTCTCTGTTTCATCTTACTTTATTTTTCTTTCTCTTCTTCTATGTCCATCTGTTTTTGTTTCTTAAATTCCACCTATGAGTGAAATCAAATGGCATTTGTCTTTCTCTTACTTATTTCACTTAGCATAATACCCTCTAGTCCTATCCATGTTGTTGTAAATGACAAGATTTCATTCTTTTTGAAGGTTGCATAACATTCCATTGTATATAAATACCACATCTTTTTTTTTAAGATTTATTTATTTGAAATAAAGAGAAAGAGAGAGAGAGATTAAAAAAGAGAGTGCAGGGAGAGAGGCAAAGGGGGAGGGAGAGAGAGAATCTCAAGCAGACTCTGCACTGAGCTCAGAGCCTGATGAGGTGCTCGATCTCACAACCCTGAGATTATGACCTGAGCTGAAATCAAGAGTCAGATACTTAACTGACTGAGCTGACCCAGATGACCCTATATACCACATCTTCTTTATCCATTCATCTGTCAATGGAAACCTGGGTTCTTTCCATAGTTTGACTATTGTGGACATTACTGCTTTAAACTTTAGGATGCATGTGCCCTTTTGAATCACTATTTTTGTATCTTTTTAATAAATACCTGTTAGTGAAATTGCTGGGTTGTAGGATACTTCTATTTTTAACTTTTTCAGGAACCTCCATACTGTTTTCCAGAGTGTCTGCACCAATTTGCATTTCTACCAACAGTGTAAGAGGGTTCCCCTTTCTCCACATCCTTGCCAACATCTGTTGTTTCCTGAGTTGTTTATTTTGACATTCTGACTGGTGTGAGTTGGTATCTCATTGTGGTTTTGATTTGTATTTCCCTGGTGCTGAGTGATATTGAGCATTTTTCCATATGTCTGTTAACCATTTTATGTCTTCTTTGGAAATGTATCTCTTCATGTCTTCTGCTTATCTCTTGACCGGACTTTTTGTTTTTTGGGTGTTGAGTTTGATAAATTCTTTAGAGATTTGGGATACTAGCCCCTAATCTAATATGTCATTTGCAAATATCTTCTCCCATTCTGCAGATTGCCTTTTAGTTTTGTTGATTGTTTCTTTTGCTGTACAAAGGCTTTTTATCCTGACAAAACAATCTACACATTCAGTGCAATTCCTGTCAAAATATCATCAGCATTTTTCACACAGCTGGAACAAACAATCCTAAAATTTGTATGGAACTAAAAAAAAAAAACCTGAATAGCCAGAGGAATATTGAAGAAGAAAACCAAAGCTGGAGGCTTTTTCTGGACTTCAAACTGTATTACAAAACTGTAATCATCAATGCAGTATGGTACTGGCACAAAAACAGACACATAGATCAATGGAACAGAATAGAGAACCCAGAAATGGACTATCAACCCTATGGTCAACTAATCTTTGACAAAGAAG
The DNA here is from genome assembly GCF_964662115.1 of Mustela nivalis. Lineage (NCBI taxonomy): Eukaryota > Metazoa > Chordata > Mammalia > Carnivora > Mustelidae > Mustela > Mustela nivalis. Next base: position 28,506,732 of record NC_139024.1, read on the forward strand.
GAAAGAATATCCAATGGAAAAAAGTCTCTTCAATGAATGGTATTGGAAAAATTGGACAGCCACATGCAGAAAAATGAAACTGGACCACTTGCATATACCCCACACAAAAATAAATTCAAAATAGATTAAATACCTAAATGTGAGGCAGGAATCCATCAAAATCATAGAGGAGAACATAGGTAGTAACCTCTTTGAACTCAGCTGCAGCAACTTCTTGCCAGCCATGTCTCCAGAGGCAAGGGAAACAAAAGAAAAAATGAACTACTGGGACTCATCAGGTGATGTGTTCATGTTTTTAATATTTTATGGCAGGGTTGATTATTCCACAACCATGGCCATAGTGGGATGGACACTAAGGCCAATAGTGGCAACTGAAAAAATTGTTCATAGTGAGATTCCAAAGTGCAGAGAGATAAAATCTGTTATAAAACATGTTCCTGAGGAAGATGCATTAGCAAGTACTTCGTTTGAGAAAAACAAAACTAAATGGGTACAGTAAGTCTGAATACAACTCAATATCTTCACAGGTTCCACGTACCCTTCAGTAGTCCAGGGTTCAAGGACAAGGCAACCAGTTTGGCCAAAGGTCAAATTTGACATGCTATACATTGTTAAATATGGAACCCAATCCTTGAGGACAGGACAGCAGAAAAGTAGATACCGTATCTCCACAAAATATACCTGTATTTATAAATAGCTACTCAGTTTTACTAGGGCTTAGCACAATATTCAGGAAGTTTTCATACATAATTAGCATCGAGCTCATTACTATTGCTCACCAATATGAAAAACTATAGCAGGACCAAGACCTCTGATATTATGTGTTCCAGTTCTGCCAGGCATACAATACAGCCCCCACAAGCTATCCAGGTACTTTTCATATTTACTAAACCATAATTCAAGGTCTTGATAACCTGACATGTCATGTTCTTCTCCTGATATTAGCCAAAAGGCTGAGAAGCAATAGCATGGCATGTTCTCATCTGTCACGCTGAAACACTTGCAGATTTAATATATTAGTCAATACCTAGTTTGCTCAATGATTGTCCACATCTGGTCACGTAGAGAGCCAGAGTCTCAATGTATTCTTCACAGCTGGAATCAATAAACACCCAGATGTTTTGAAGTCCAGAGTGAAGTTCTACATCAAAGATTTCACAGTTGGCATCTGACAGTACTTACAGCTAGGTTATTAACCACTGTATTCAGCTATATTTTCTCAGACAAATTGCTCAACCCTGACAGCATACCTAAACAGAAAGTTTGTAGAAATACTTTGGGGCTTATATCAGTCAGGACTGAACTACTAAAATATAAGCCACTGTGAGTGTTTAAAACAGAAGGACTTTCATGCAATGGATACACAGTTGAAAAGAGAGACTAGAAAAGTGATCAGGAATAGATTATCTGGAGAGGAGATACAAAGGTATAAGTTTACATAGACCACTTTAAAGTTGAGAACTACTGTGGATCATATTCTTTCCAAGGTCACTTTCTAACATTAACTTAGGAAAATATAAGTTTTTTCTTCCTCTAAACCCATATAAACACTATTATCCCCCACACATACCTTCATCCAATCATAAAACCAAAGCTATGCATTAAGAATTGGAGTAACAGTTGAAGACATAAAGACTCCATCTCATATTAGTTCTTCCTAGCTAAACTTCAAGGCCTGGAATTAAGTTGACCATTTCTTTCCCTGCCCATATCTCCATGACCCCCATACAATGTAGATATCTCATGTATTTGTTTTTGCAAATATAGAGAATGGCATTAACCTTAGAGTATGCAATTTTTAGTTCACTTTCTGTTCTACAGATGGACTATGTCTTGTGTCCAGAACAGTGTATAGGTCAGGCTGAACACTGAATAAAAATCCATTAAAGCAAAAATATTAATGAATGACTAAAATGTTCTAAATCCCTGGGAGAATTTCTGAAATATATAGAGAGATTTTTGAGGAGATTTCTTAGGAGGTTTCATGCCTCACAAAAGAAGAGAAGCTCAAGAATATCTCAAACTATATTTATGAACTTGTAGATAGTGAAATTGTGGCAATAGTATCCCAATAAATTGAATGTTTGTCTAGTATTAAGATTATGAGTTTTACCCCCTTTGGGTATTTCTGAAAATGCAAACAAAAATGCAATTTGTCATGCAGAAAAGCAATCACTTGCCTTCTTTCTGGACCCAGTAAGAAGGAACTGTCCTAAAGATATTTCTAGGATTCCCACAGGCCTGGTCTTTATTTAAATGCCTTGTGTATAGCCAAGCATCATTATTTTTCCTACAGTATTTCATAATATCTATTTGCCAATCAATCTATTTATGTATGAACAATACCTATCCAAATCTATATAATTTGAATTGACTCAACTTTCATTCCTCTCTTCCTAGCAGAAGAAGTTGTAAAACTTAAACACTATATTAACTTTTGGTTAGTTAGAACTCTAAATAGCACTTTGGTGTTAGAATTCTGGATATCATTTAGGTTCCCTCAATTAATTTTACTCACATAATATTTCATGAGCAGAAGAAAGGCAACAGTGATTCTCCATAAGCTACTGGCTGATAATAGCAGTAAGCATGGTTATAATTTGCTTCAACAGCATTAATTAGCCATTGTATATCTTCAAGGCAAGAACATGTGCACTGTGACTTGAAATAAGAAACTGAAGCAAACATACTAAGATCTAGGGAAAAAAGCCATGCAGAAAGAAGAGAAAATACAAATGTTGTGAAATAAGGGCAGAATGAAGACTAAACTAGATGTGCTTCATGCATAGGGAAGAAGATGAAAAATGGAAACCAGATCCATTTCATTACAACCTTGCAGTCCATGGAAAATTATTAAGGAAAGTTATTACTTAATTTATAATGGAAGTCCATTGGTAAGCTCAAAGAAAGAAGTAATATGATCTGGTAACGTATTAGAAGAATGGCTGCTGATGAAAGATGGTGTATAGGGGGCCAAGATAGGACACAGGGGAGACATCAATCATGAAGACAAAAAAGGATGATAATTCATATTAAGATAGTAGTGATGGAAATATTAAGATTTTACTAATTCAGAATGCATCTTCATTTATACCGTTATATTTACTCATTTGAGGTATGACTTCTATCTGCATCTGAGTTTCTTCAAACTTTGCTAATGAGATTTTTCTTATAGTTTCACCATTTAATATACAAATGATTCAGAACCATTTATTTTACATGTTTCTCTAATGGAAATCCAAACCTCCATTAACTGTGATCAACCTAGATTTATAAGCCATAGATTTTGCACACCTGTATGTTTTTCTTTTGGTATCAAATTCCTGAAGTAAAATAATTTAATCTGGTTTACAAAATATGAACTTTTCAGGTTTGAGTTCAAGATTAGAGCTGGAGTAAACAAAACAAAGAGTACTATAATTTACCCATTGCATTATAATGATATGTAAAATCTGTGAAAAGTTTTTTCCTAATAATACCACGATGTGAATGAATGCTGGAAATAAATATTATGACCTGATATTTGGCAATTGCATGCAGATATTTTCGGAGGACTGGAGATCATTAATTACATTGAAAATATACCTTACACTCCTTCTCTCTCTTAAAGTAGAAAAGAAAACACATTTTAAAATATTGAACAGGTTACAAGGTATGAGGATGACATATTGTAACAAGATATACTACTACTCATAAAAGCAAAAATACCAAAAGGAAATAGGAAGCTAATTATGAAGCACTGTTTTGTGGCATCTTCTGTACTGTGACATATTTGAAAGGCTTGAAAGATGAAGTTAAATGATGTAACATGGCAAAACAAGCAGTTAAATATCCTTTCTCTCTCTCTCTCTCTCTCTCTCTCTCTGGGAGTCGTCTGCCAGTCAAGTTATTGATTGCAAAGGAGAATAATACATATTGTTAGCAATCCTGACAGAGACATCCTGATACATCATTTAATAATGAATAACATGAGCTTGTCAAAATGGGAAAATGTTTTCTTGAGACTTGGTCGAATAGGTCTTACTGACTGTAATTTATGCAATGAATTTTCATACAGTGTGAAAATATAAAATACATGAATGATCTTTCTCTAGTGGTATGGTATAAAAGGTGTGTTTTAAATTAGGGCTGTAAAATCTCTAATAATACAATTATTCTTATTATCAGAATACATGCAGGAATATAGTTATCATAGATTATTCAAATGTGTTATGCATCTTTTTTTATTGCTGTTTCAATGTCTTTTATTTTTTTAGGTGTTCCTTCAATATCTGATGATTCTTTGTGATTATTTTTTTCATTCTTATAAACTAACATTGTTTTAAGAAACCTGAAAGAAAGCTCAGATGTGTGAAAAGAGTTTATCAACTGATAGGCCTTTAAGTCTGCTGTATACAATGAGACCAGGCTGCTTTATATGGAGCAGCCATTCTCATCTTCATCCACACCAACATCTGTATCTGTAGCCAATTTCCTGAAGAGGACTCAAAGTTTGGCTTAATGTGGTCAGTGAGTTTGAGGTGTGAAAAAGGGGTTCCATGAAATATGGCACCTTTTCCCACCTTCATCAGGATTTAGTAGGCCCAGGACAGTTTTGCTGATTCCCCTTTCCTAAGAAGTAAGTTTCTTTTCAATAGGAGTAAAGAAAGACATTCCCTTGATTAGGGAGTGACCAGGTTTATCAATTCTCCCCATACACTTTCAACCCACCTTGAACAACTGTCCTCTCACATATATTTTCAGAGTGGTGCATTGGCCCTAAATCACTGAACATTTTTAGGGAATTCTGTGGAAGGAAATCTACAAGATTCTTGGACTGTTCTCTACCCACTAACCACACATTTAGGCACTTATCAGGCAGGGAGATATACATATCATTTATTATCTACTTCTACTTTTCTCCTTGAAAACGTGGTGGACATTTCTCATCTGCAGTCATCTCTGCTTGCTTCACACATCAATCCTTGCAGATTTATTCGTTTTTAATATACATTCATTTTTTAATTAGAATTGTGTATGGAGTAGAGAAAACTTATATATCCCATCAAAGTTTATTAAAAAACAATTATATTTTATAAAAAATCTTCTATATACCCTTTTCTTTTATAGTTTATGGAAAACATATCATACTAAATTATCAGTTAATTAACCACGTATCATTTTCACACCTATTAGTGTATAAAAATTCATCTAAAATATGTTTCTTCAGTTTTCTCCTAAGATTTAAAAATATTTCCTTAGTGTGAGGTTTTGAGCTTGAATATTCATAACTAGAATATCTTTATTGAGATGTTTATCTTATATCAACACAAACTGTCTAATGATCTCTAATATTCACTTGAATTATTTTTATTATTTCATTCTATCCATCAACTATGCCTATTTTGCCATTGTATTTTTTTTATTTAAATTCCAGTTAGTTAACATATAGTGTAATACTAATTTCAGGTGTACAATATAGTGATTCAACTCTTCCATAGAATACCTGGAACTCATCACAAGTGTATTCCTTAATCCCCATCACCTATTTAACTTATCAAGTTTATAAGTATTTTGTCGTTGCATATATTATTTAAGAAAAATTGAAAGCATTTCACTTTTAGTTTATGTTTAAGTGTTTATGTTAATTTTCTTTTTTTTGTTTTATTTTTATTTTTTTAATTTATTGTTTATTTATTTTCAGCATAACAGTATTCATTGTTTTTGTACCACACCCAGTGCTCCATGCAATCTGCGCCCTCTCTAATACCCACCAACTGGTTCTCCCAACCTCCCACCCCCCACCACTTAAAACCCCTCAGATCATTTTTCAGAGTCCATAGTCTCTCATGGTTCACCTCCCCTTCCAATTTCCCCCAAATCCTTTCTCCTCTCTAACTCCCCATGTTCTCCATGCTATTTGTTATGCTCCACAAATAAGTGAAACCATATGATAATTGACTCTCTCTGCTTGGCTTATTTCACTCAGCATAATCTCTTCCAGTCTGGTCCATGTTGCTACAAAAGTTGGGTATTCATCCTTTCTGATGGAGACATAATACTCCATAGTGTATATGGACCACATCTTCCTTATCCATTCGTCCATTGAAGGGCATCTTGGTTCTTTCCACAGGTTGGCGACCGTGGCCATTGCTGCTATAAACATTGGGGTACAGATGGCCCTTCTTTTCACTACATCTGTATCTTTGGGGTAAATACCCAGTAGTGCAATTGCAGGGTCATAGGGAAGCTCTATTTTTAATTTCTTGAGGAATCTCCACACTGTTCTCTAAAGTGGCTGCACCAACTTGCATTCCCACCAACAGTGTAAGAGGGTTCCCCTTTCTCCACATCCCCTCCAACACATATTGTTTCCTGTCTTGCTAATTTTGGCCAAAATTAGTATCTGATTTGGCCAATTAGTATCTGAATTTTTGGCCAAAATTAGCAAGACAGGAAACAAATTATGTTAATTTTCATAGTAGATATATTTATTTCTAATTTTGATATCTTGTGTTTTTTTATTTTTTTATTTTCTTAATATGTCCCTTTATTCTTACCTCTTCCTCTATTTTGTTGCTTTTGATGCTTTTAAGTGATATGGTGACTGGATATCCTTCTTTAAAAATCCTAGGTAAAGTGCTTTTATCAAGGACATGCCATATCAATATATTATAGTGATTAATCATATTTAAATATGATTTTGTTCCAATACTGATATTTTATTATCTCTGAAACATCACGTTGCTTATCTTTGCTGATCCTCATTTTTCTTTTCTGTAAAATGAATATAATAGGGGTGCCTGGGTGGCTCAGTTGGTTAAATGTCTGCCTTCGGCTCAGGTCATGATCCCAGCATCCTGGGATGGAGCCCCATGTCTGGTCCCTTGTTCAACAGGAAGTCTGCTTCTCCTTCTCCCCTGCTGGTGCTTATGTTCTCTCTCACACACTCTCTCTCTTAAATGAATAAGGAAAAGCTTAAAAATAGATGGCTTAGGAATGTCAAAGAATAATGAGACTACTACTCAGTATCTGAAATAAGGAGACAAAGCTTAATTTATTGCTTATTACATTAAGTGAGAGTAATGCCATTTAAGTATAGTGTCTCTGAATCTGACTAGAAGAGACGGATCATCTTATATAACTTTTCTTAGGACGAGTAAGATTTGGGGATTGGTGGACTATCAAAGGCATCAGTAGAATGACATAATCTGTAGAAACATGATTACTCAGGTAAGACTAATTCATTGCTAATTACTAATTGGTTGGCACTTGGAGGTTTATATCGTGGAGTAAATCTGTGATTGGCTAACTTTGATAAATGAGACACTGTAATTGACTGGTCAGTATGTGAAAATAAACTCAGCAAAGTTTTTGCTTATTGAATAAACAGGCTTAAAACTGGTTTGGATTGCTACCTGTATCATAAGGCAATCAATCTTTTTCTAGATGTGTATGAACTTTCTTTTTTAGGTATTTCTGAACAAACTAAATCAAAGATGGTATATACAGGAATAAGTATATTGTATGGTTTAGTTAAGTACTGAATACATTGTAGTGACTATTATCATTAATATTATAGTTACTTTTCAATTAAAAAAAAAAACAGAAAATTAACACAGCTTTCCCTGTTATGCCTCTATATTGTGAAATTAACCTCTTGGAAACTTCTACTACAATGAACTTTCTCAAAACTTCAAAATTTGTATTTGAATCAAAATTCTCCACCAATATAAAACTTAAAGAATTAATATTCTTGTACTTTCTGTCTACAGTGAATGCTATTTATTTCTAATTTATCCATTCTACAGACATGTGTCTCTATTTATATAAATATATATTTCTTTTTTCTTCTTTTTAATTTTATTTATTTTTTTTAATTATTTTTTATTAACATATAATGTGTTATTAGCCCCAGCAGTACAGGTCTGTGAATTGCCAGGTTTACACACTTCACAGCACTCATCATAGCACATATCACCACCAATATCCATAACTCCACCACCCTCTCCCTCCCCCCGCCCCCCTCAGTTTGTTTTGTAAGATTAAGAGTCTCTTATGGTTTGTCTCCCTCCCGATCCCATCTTGTTTCATTTATTCTTTTCCTACCCTCCAAACCCCCCATGTTGCATCTTAACTTCCTCATATCAGGGAGATCCTATGATAATTGTCTTTCTCTGATTGACTTATTTAGCTAAGTATAATACGCTCTAGTTCCATCCACATCGTTGCAAATGGCAAGATTTCATTTCTTTTGATGGCTGTATAGTATTCCATTGTGTGTGTGGTGTGTGTGTGTGTGTGTGTGTGTATCCCACATCTTCTTTATCCATTCATCTGTTGATGGACAGCTAGGTTCTTTCCATAGTTTGGCTATTGTGGACATTGCTTCTATAAACATTTGGGTGCACGTGCCCCTTCGGATCACTACATTTATATCTTTAGGATAAATACCCAGTAGTGCAATTGCTGGGTCATAGCATAGCTCTATTTTCAACTTTTTGAGGAACCTCCATGCTGTTTTCCAGAGTGGTTGCACCAGCTTGTATTCCCACCACAAATACATATTTCTTATATAATATAAATATGTATGTATACCAATATGGTTATATATATATATATATATATATATATATATATATAGTATATCTATATATACAAACACACACACACACACACACACACACACACACACATAAATACACAAGGGTGGGAGGAAGTGAAAGAGAGAATATAGTCCAAAAGGAAAATTTATTTTATTTTTCACAAAAATTTATTTATTTGAGAGAGAGAGATAGAGTGAGCATGCAGAAGGTGGGGCAGAGGAAGAGAGATAGAGAGAAAATCTTCTGCAGACTACCCACTGAGTGCAGAGCTCAATACAGGGCCCTATTCCAACACCTTGATCAGAAACCAAGAGTCACTTGCTTAATGGACTGAGCCACCCAGGCACCCCAAGAAAATACATTTTATTTAAAAATAATAATACAAGTAGAGTTGATGTTTGAATAACATGGGTTTGAACTGTGCTGGTCCACTTATATGTAAATTTTTTCTGGTAATGTAAATATTCTTTCCCTTCTTTATGATATTCTTAATAACATTTTCTTTTCTCCAGCTTTTGTTGCAAGAATAGAGTATATAATACAGATAACATACAAAATATGTGTTAATCAATGGCTTATGTTATTGATAAGGCATCCAGTCACCAGTAGGTCTATTAGTAGTTAAGTTTTGAGGGAGCAAAGTTATGTGTAACTTTTCAATTATGCAGTGGGTCAGCATCCTTAACCCCTGCCTTGTTCAAGGGTCAACTGTAATTCATTCTTTGATATTGTGATGAGTGTCAAACTGGTCATTGAGAAATTCCATTTCAACTTAGACATCAAGTATGAGACTGAGTTAACTAAGGAAGGGGTGGGTGATTGGGAGAGAAGTAATTATTCCAGTATGGGGAATAATGTGTGCAAAAATTTTGATATGTAAAGATTGCATTCAAGTCTCTGAAAGCCAGCAGTATGAATATAATACATTGAGGGGGAAAATATGGAAAAAAATTGCTGGGATAATAGAGAGAACCTTGGAATTTACCATCCATACAAGCAATGGTATAACGCTAAAACTTACAGTTTGAGAATTATCACTGAAACTTAGACCCTTTGAACATGAACAGCCTGTTAAGTGATGAACAGATAGTAAGGAAGGAAAAGAGGATTTGTGGCCAGTAAGGAGACTATGTTTATAGTCATGCCAAGAATAAGCACATACTTTTTCTTGTCGTTGGGCATGAGGGTAGTGAGCTCCACAGCATTCAATATCTATTCTGAAGGCAGATTTTATAGGATTTTAGTGATTAATTGGATTTGGTAAATTCTGAAATGCCACACTTCAGAGTAGAAATTTGGAAGAGCCTAACATACCTAGCAACTGTAGCTGCAAACAAGATATGATAGTAATTTCCATAAAGAGGTTTTTCTAAATGAGAATCAAGTAGATGTAATGAAAAATATTCACTAATTTTCCTCCCGTCTTTTAACTGTCAATCAACAGGACAGTTTTAACCATTATTTTAAAAATATCTTTTCGACCAATCTGGTTCTGGTGTAATTTCACCTGTAATATATTAATCTCTCTGTTTCTCTCTCCCTCATGAAAAAAATTTTGCCCTTGCATCAAAATAGAATCTCACAAAACAATAAATTAGCTTTCAGCCAGTCTTTGCCTCATCTCAAACTTGCTTATCAATTTAAAAAAATAAGAAGTAGAAATCAAATAGTGTTTGGGTCAACAATCCTACCGAGGTGACAAGGCAAAGTCATTTTATTTTTTAAAAATCTCAGCTTGTGGGGCACCTGGGTGGCTCATTGGGTTAAGCCTCTGCTTTCGGGTCAGGTCATGATCTCAAGGTACTGGGATTAAGCCCCGCATTGGGCTCTCTGCTCAGCAGGGAGGCTGCTTCCCCCTCTCTCTCTTCCTCCCTCTTTGCCTACTTGTGATCTCTGTCTGTCAAATAAATAAATAAAAACTTTTAAAAAAAAATCTCAGCTTGTGATTGGTAGAATATAATTTCATACTAATTTATAGAATTAGAATTTCATCAGAAAAGCATTGAATTATCATTTATATTCTTTAGAATTATTGCATCTAGAATTGATTTAAACTATTGAAGTTTTGACTTAGAACGACCCCAAATACATACATATATACATACATACATGCATACATACATATGTATTTAATAGAACAGACCTATAGGGTATCTACATATATCTTTAGCTTTCACTGACTCTTTCAATAATGAATGTAAAACTAACCATTGTGAAGCCTATAGTTATTAGTCTGTTTGTTGTGTGTATCAAAACCAAAAACAAAAACACAAAAAAATCTGTTGTATCAGCGTCCATTCCTGGAAATTAGACTGCTAACAGAGTCCATTTTAATCAGTATTTTCATCCCAGATTTTTATCATGGAAGTCATTCTTCTGTTTTCTTCAAATTCTTTAAAGTCACAAAATATTCCTGCCTATAGTTTATTCAAGCAATCATTCTTACAAATGAGGGCAATGTCTCTCTAGCTACAACATGATTTATATTGCCTGTAATGATACCAATGATTCCATCACTCCTAAGTGTGTGCTAATATGTATTGTCCATTTCTCCAAGTGTTTCCTTGAAGACAACTTAAGCCTTGGAAACTCGCATTATAGTATCTACTATCAGATTTTCATTTTTTTCTTTGTGCATAAAATTTGTCTGCCAATGTGAATAAAAATGCTTCACTAAAACATAACATAAAAAAAGAGAAGCTACAAAGGAATGAATGACACATATTACAGAATGTAGTCAAATCACAACAGCACAGTAGAAGATGACTGTTGATTGGTTTGTTTGCAATGTGGTTTACTAGTGCTCTTTGTTCCACAGTTGTACAGTACAATCTGCAGCTGTAGCCCTCCTGAATGGAGACCTTTCAAAGGCCTTCTGAGAATCAGAAATAAACACACAACAACCTCAGCAGTTTACTGTTTTTAAGTATACCAATACTGCTTTGTTTTTAAAACAAAGTATTTTAGAAACGAGCTAATTATAATGAACCAAAACAGTGGGAGAAACAATATAAAATAGAATATATTATAAATATATTGAGCAATAGAATGATTACTCAAAAAATGAGAATGCAATTAATGAATTTCAGTAAACTTTATCTTTTATTTTGTCCCACTAATGGATAAGAAAATACGAGTGTCTAAATGTAGATAAAACTGTGAGATGGGAAATATCTAACTGCAATGCCACATTTATGAAATTAGTTTTTTCTAAATTATTATTCTGTAATTACAGGTCTTGGATGTTAAACCTCTTGAGTGATGTATCACAAAATCTTGAGAAGCAGGTCTCAAAAATGTTTCATGTTAGCTCACTGAGTCAATCTGTGTTAGCAAAACTAAGTATTTTATGATGACATAAATATATATGATGACAAAATATATGACATACACCATCCTTGTTCTGCCTGTTTCTTTCAAGTGAAGACTGCTCTCTACATTTTAATGTTTGGCCTCATAGAAAGATAGTCAGAAGATAAATGGATAGGTAAATAGAAAGTGTTTGTAAGAATAAATCATAAAAGGAAAAGAAAAAATAATGCAATGGTGATAGTATTAAAATGATCTTCATCTACTTTTTGTGTTGAGATATACATCTATTTATCAATTTATATCCACTGTAGCTGAGGGATTGTAGGAAGAGCATGGGATTTGTATGGACTACTATTCATTCTCTCCCTTTATCTTTCGAAGATGTTTATTACCATTACTATATATTGTAAGCAGTTTTTCCTTGAGTACCTGATAGCCACATGATTTTGCTCATAAAGTTTCTCTTTTCCCTTAGCCAATCAATTAATAACACTTGTGGTAGATGAAGCATATAGAAAGTTAAGAATATATATTAATATAAAATTCCAACAGGACCAATTCCCTAAATAGTGCTGGTCAAATTCCTAAATCACCACTTTCTAAATTAATGTATAGTAAAATGCTGAAAGTCTCTACATGTATTCCATGTAAATTATAAACTTATTTATATGTTGAAGAAAACATGGATTTTTTTAAAGCAAGAAAATGAGGGGCACCTGGATGACTCAGTTGGTTAAGCATTTCCTTTGACTCAGGGGCTCAGGTCATGATCTGGGGTCCTGGTATCAAGCCCCACATAGGGCTCTGTGCTCAGCAGGGAGTCGAGTCTGCATCTGCCTCTCTCTCTGCTCATGCTCTCTTTCTCTCAAATCAATAAATAAAATCTTAAAAAAAAAAAAAAGTAAAATGAGAGGATAACAAAATGTTTTGTAGGATCATGTCTCATTGCAATTACATGGAGAATCAATATATTTTAAAATGTTCTTAATTATATATTTTTCTCTACAGTGAATTCTTCTATTAGAATTATAAAAAGGCCATTGCTTTTTTTTCCCATGTTGTTGTTGAACATTCATAAGTCATCATATCAGGTCCTTGTGAAAAAAAGTTTACCTGACTTTACCATATAGGTTGTTACAAGACAGCCAAATTTCAAAGATAATAATAATAAAATAAAATAAAATAATTATAAAATAATAAAGTATATCCTGGATAAAGTCAAGAATATACATTGAAAAAACTTAACCCACACTGTTTAAAAATACTATGCTGCTATAATGTGTGAAACTGACTTAATCATTTGTTGTAGTCACACAATAGACATAAAGAAGACAAGCCCTTGCTCTGGAGGCTACCAGTCTTAGGCAGATAAGTTTAGTGAGTAAAGTATTTGAAAAAGGAAATAGAGCACATGAAAGTTTTATTGACATTCTTGGTTTATCTTAACCATCTGTTAAAACAGCTATCTGAAATGTAACCCTGCTTTAGAGGAGTGATCAGTTATCTAGAGAACTTGATGTTAAAGGTATTGCAAGTTTGTGTTAAGTAAAAACACAAGCTTGGGCTACAATAAAAGCATTGGTTAGCCATTCTTTAAGAAGGCAAGATCTTTTGCTATTACATTATTTTCTGTAAGTTTGAATGACTGAAATATACAATTGATCACTGCTGCTATAGTGTTTCAGTTTCAATGGAGACATTTGTTCCACATTTGAAAACTGAATACAATTGCATAGGTTGCACCTAGAGAAAAGAATACTGAAAATTGCTAGCAAGACCAATACCCAGTAAGAAATGAAAAACAGAAAGAAAAAAAAAAAATCATGGAGACAGTGATACGTAGAGAAGAGAAGCTGGGATGGAAATGACCATAGTGAATCTGTAGAAAAATGACCAAACTGACCTGGGTTTGATGAAAGAATAATTTAGGGGGGAAGTAGGAAATAAACTTGGAATGCCTGACATGGAGTTATTTTAGAACCAGGGCTGTGAGATTAGTGGCAACTCCTCAGGCCCCTCTCATTCTCAGGAGAATAAAAGGTAATAAATTTAAGGTAGTGATTCTTAGAGTCAGTGTCATATTAAAATAAATGGATCTTGAATGTCAGATTTCTTAGTTTAATATCTTCAGAGATACTTTTAGGTGAATTAGATTGAATTAGATGAATCACTTTGTATCAGAATTTTAATTGATAGGGCAGGAAAATAGTCTGTGGCTAAAATAGAGTAACAGAGATTGTACTAAAATAAAAATATCAAACTGATTTTAATCCACCCAGAAACACAGAAGCATGCATGTACACACCAAAGGACTTACATATATGGAATGTTTTACTAAAAGAACTAACCTTTCTACAAATTGTGTAATGAAAATAGCTTTATATGATTTTCTTTAAGTATATATAATTGATATAGCTAGATATGAATTGAAGTGACTCTATGTGTCTCTATCAATATGTATCTATATCTATGGTTGAAATAGATTAGTATGTGCACAGCCTGTTCTTGCAATGAGTCTATACTATATTAATAAGATTTTTATGCAACAAGCAATACTAATTATAAAGCTCAGTAATTTACTACCTTTGTGCATTTCTCAATTATTTTATGTGGAGGTTGTACTAGATAATATTCAGTAAGGTTCATTCCAGTGTCAATACATTCATGTATATAAATCTACCCAATTATGTAACACCTTGCATTATTTCCCAGTTGTTTTTTATTTGTGAATCTTGCCTTCCTGCTTGACTTTTAAGTTTTTAGTATTCATGAACTATATCTTCTGGTCACTCTTCTTTGCCCAGAATATAGATGTACATGAGTTCCACACTTTTCTCCATGACAGTCAATTACAGACACCAATATTCTATTAATTAATTCAAAAGTGCCAGCTGGTTCTCTCCTACCTGCTTGACACTATACCAGGTTGTAGAGCTCTACCAGTGAAAAAATTGACAAAGTTCCAACTCTCATGGAGCGCATTTTCTAGTAGCAGAAACACACAAGAAACAAAGAAATTAGCATACACCTTTTTATTTAAGCTTGATGTGGAGCTAATCTATAATTGTGCAAGCTATGTGCACATATGTGGATTTTAGGAAACAGTACAAGGCTCTGTTAAAAATTCATGGTAGTGGGGCACCTGGGTAGTTCAGTGGGTTAAAGGCTTTGCCTTTTGCTCAGGTCATGGTCCCAGAGTCCTGGGATCTGAGCCCAACATCTGCATCTCTGCTCAGTGGGGAGCCCCCATTCCCCCACACCTCCGACCTCTGCCTGCCTCTCTGCCTAATTGTGATCTCTGGTCTAGCAAATAAATATATAAAATATTTTTTAAAAACTCATAGTAGTAGTGTAAGAGGGAAATCTACATGATGAATGCAGGGTGAACAGGGAAGGATCTGAGACTATGACAACTAAAAGATAGGGAAGGCCAATTATACTTAGAATTGGAGAATGAGCATTAGTATTACAAAGAAACTGAGGAGCTACAGCTTATAGAGTTGGGGAGACATGTATGTGATGAGTTCAGAGAGAGTATGATGGAAGTGACTTGGTGCCCTTCATAGCTTTTATTTCTGCACCTTTTCCAAAAACTTGATTTTTCATTTGCAGATTCCCACCACCCCATTCTCATTCATAAAGTTTGGAAGGGTTTACTGCCCCGTGACCTTTAAGAGTAGGCCATGAATGTCTTAAACTGACCATTAATGTTTCATTATCCTGTTCACAATGATTGTTTCAGGAAGTGTATGACCTGGTTCTGGCCAATAAAACAAAGACTTATACAATATCATGGAAGAAAAAGAAAATGACTCCCTGTCCTTACATGGTGCTTGCTGTTCCTGGTAAATAATACAATTGTAGCAGGATATAGGGTCAAAATTAATTGACCCTATACATGTGGCTTTATTTGTGGGTTCTCTATCCTGTTCTGTTGGTATATGTATTTGTTTTTATGCCAGTACCTTATTGTTTTGATTACTATACCCCTGTAACATAATTTGAAATCAAAAAGGGTGTTGCCTCCTGTTTTGTTCTTCTTGCTCAAGATACTTTGACTATTTGGAGTCACTTGTGGTTCCACACAAATTTTACAATTGTTTTTCTAATTCTTTAAAAAAAAAAACACCATCAGTATTTTGAAAGGATTACATTGACTCTACATATCATTTTAGTAATACAGATATTTTTATAATATTAATTCTCCTTATCTATAAACTCAGGATATTTTCCATTTATTTCTTTTTAATTATCAATGTTTTATAATAGTTTTCAGTGTACAGATTTTCCCTTCTTTGATTAAAATTTATTCCTGTTTGTGTTATATGTAAATGGGATTGTTTCCTTAATTCCTTTTTGGATGGCTTTTCTTAATTTTTTAATTTTTTAAATTTTTTATTACCTTTTTTATTTTTTATAAACCTATAATATATTTTATCCCCAGGGGTGCAGGTCTGTGAATCACCAGGTTTACACACTTCACAGCACTCACCATAGCACATACACTCCCCAATGTCCATAACCCCACCCCCCTTCTCCCAACCCCCCTTCACGCAGCAACCCTCAGTCCGTTTTGTGAGATTAAGAGTCACTTATGGTTTGTCTCCTCCCAATCCCATCTTGTTTCATTTGTTCTTCTCCTACCCCCTTAACCCCCCATGTTGCATCACCACTTCCTCATATCAGGGAGATCATATGATAGTTGTCTTTCTCCACTTGACTTATTTCACTAAGCATGATACACTCTAGCTCCATCCACGTCGTCGCAAATGGCAAGATTTCATTTCTTTTTATGGCTGCATAGTATTCCGTTGTGTATATATACCACATCTTCTTTATCCATTCATTTGTTGATGGACATCCAGGTTATTTCCATAGTTTGGCTATTGTAGACATTGCTGCTATAAACGTTCAGGTGCACGTGCCCCTTCGGATCACTAAGTTTATATCTTTAGGGTAAATACCCAGTAGTGTCATTGCTGGGACATAGGGTAATTCTATTTTCAACTTTTTGAGGAACCTCCATGCTGTTTTCCAGAGAGGTTGCACCAACTTGCATTCCCACCAACAGTGTAGGAGGGTTCCTCTTTCTCTGCATCCTCACCAGAATCTGTCATTTCCTAACTTGTTAGTTTTAGCCATTCTGACTGGTGTGAAGTGAAATCTCATTGTGGTTTTGATTTGTATTTCCCTGATGCCAAGTGATATGGAACACTTTTTCATGTGTCTGTTGGCCATCTGAATGTCTTCTTTGCAAAAATGACTGTTCATGTTTTCTGCCCATTTCTTTTTTTTTTTTAAATTTATTTTTTATTTATTTTCAGCATAACAGTATTCATTATTTTTGCACCACCCCCAGTGCTCCATGCAATCCGTGCCCTCTATAATACCCACCACCTGGTACCCCGACCTCCCACTCCCACCCCTTCAAAATCCTCAGATTGTTTTTCAGAGTCCATAGTCTCTCATGGTTCACCTCCCCTTCCAATTTCCCCCAACTCCCTTCTCCTCTCTGACTCCCCATGTTCTCCATGCTATTTGTTATACTCCACAAATAAGTGAAACCATATGATAATTGACTCTCTCTGCTTGACTTATTTCACTCAGCATAATCTCCTCCAGTCCCGTCCATGTTGCTACAAAAGTTGGGTATTCGTCCTTTCTGATGGAGGCATAATACTCGATAGTGTATATGGACCACATCTTCCTTATCCATTCATCTGTTGAAGGGCATCTTGGTTCTTTCCACAGTTTGGCGACCGTGGCCATTGCTGCTATAAACATTGGGGTACAGATGGCCCTTCTTTTCACTACATCTGTATCTTTGGGGTAAATACCCAGTAGTGCAATTGCAGGGTCATAGGGAAGCTCTATTTTTAATTTCTTGAGGAATCTCCACACTGTTCTCTAAAGTGGCTGCACCAACTTGCATTCCCACCAACAGTGTAAGAGGGTTCCCCTTTCTCCACATTCCCTCCAACACATGTTGTTTCCTGTCTTGCTAATTTTGGCAATTCTATCTGGTGTAAGGTGATATCTCAATGTGGTTTTAATTTGAATCTCCCTGAGGGCTAGTGATCTTGAACATTTTTTGATGTGTCTGATAGCCATTTGTATGTCTTTATAGGAGAAGTGTCTGTTCATATCTTCTGCCCATTTTTTGATATGATTGTCTGTTCTCCCCATTCCTTGATTGGATTATTTGTTCTTTGGGTGTTGAGTTTGCTAAGTTCTTTATAGATTTTGGACATTAGCCCTTTATCTGATATGTCATTTGCAAATATCTTCTCCCATTATTTCAAATGTCTTTTGGTTGTGTTAACTCTTTCCTTCGCTGTGCAAAAGCTTTTGATCTTGATAAAATCCCAATAGTTCATTTTTGCACTTGCTTCCATGCCTTTGGCAATGTTCCTAAGAAGACTTTGCTGCAGTTGAGGTAGAAGAGGCTGCTGCCTGTGTTCTCCTCAAGGATTTTGATGGATTCCTTTCTCACACTGAGGTCCTTCATTCATTTTGAGTCTATTTTTGTGTGTGGTGTAAGGAAATGGTCCAATTTCCTTTTTCTGCATGTGGCTGTCCAATTTTCCCAACACCATTTATTGAAGAGGCTATATTTTATCCATTGGACATTCTTTCCTGCTTTGTCAAAGATGAGTTGACCATAGAAATGAAGGTCTATTTCTGGGCTCTCTATTCTGTTCCATTGATCTATGTGTCTGTTTTTGTGCCAGTACCATGCTGTCTTGATGATGACAATTTGTAATAGAGCTTGAAGTCCAGAATTGTGATGCCACCAACTTTGGCTTTCTTTTTCAATATTCCTTTGGCTATTTGAGATCTTTTCTGGTTCCATATAAATTTTAGGATTATTTGTTCCATTTCTTTGAAAAAATGGATGGTATTTTCATAGGAATGGCATTAAATATGTAGATTGCTTTAGGTGGCATAAACATTTTCACAATATTTATTCTTCCAATCCAGGAGCATGGAACATTTTTCCATTTCTTTTTGTCTTCCTCAATTTCTTTCATGAGTACTTTATAGTTTTCTGAGTATAGATTGTTAGCCTCTTTGGTTAGGTTTATTCCTAGGTATCTTATAGCTTTGGGTGCAATTGTAAATGGGATTGACTCCTTAATTTCTCTTTCTTCTGTCTTGCTGTTGTTGTAGAGAAATACAACTGATTTCTGTGCATTGATTTTATATCCTGACACTTTACTGAATTCCTGTACAAGTTCTAGCAGTTTTGGAGTGAAGTCTTTTGGGTTTTCTATATATAGTATCATATCATCTGCAAAGAGTGATAGTTTGACTTCTTCTTTGCTGATTTGGATGCCTTTAATTTCCTTTTGTTGTCTGATTGCTGAGGCTAGGACTTCTAGTACTATGTTGAATAGCAGTGGTGATAATGGATATCCCTGCTGTGTTCCTGATCTTAGTGGAAAGGCTTTCAGTTTTTCTCTAATGAGAATGATATTTGCAGTGGGTATTTCATAGATAGCTTTGATGATATTGAGGTATGTGCCCTCTATCCCTACACTTTGAAGAGTTTTGATCAGGAAGGGATGCTGTACTTTGTCAAATGCTTTTTCAGCATCTATTGAGAGTATCATATGGTTCTTGGTCTTTCTTTTATTAATGTCTTGTATCACATTGATTGATTTGCGGATGTTGAACCAACCTTCAACAACCAACCAGCCCTGGAATAAATCCTACTTGGTCGTGGTGAATAATCCTTTTAATGTACTGTTGAATCCCATTGGCTAGTATTTTGGTGAGGATTTTCGCATCTGTGTTCATCAAGGATGTTGCTCTGTAGTTCTCTTTTTTTGATGGGATCCTTGTCTGGTTTTGGGATCAAGGTGATGCTGGCCTCATAAAATGAGTTTGGAAGTTTTCCTTCCATTTCTATTTTTTGGTACAGTTTCAGGAGAATAGGAATTAGTTCTTCTTTAAGTGTTTGGTAGAATTTCCCCAGGAAGCTGTCTGACCCTGGGCTTTTGTTTGTTTGGATATTTTTGATGACTGTTTCAATCTCCTTACTGATTATGTGTCTGTTCAGGTTTTCTATTTCTTCCTGGTTCAGTTGAGGTAGTTTATATGTCTCTAGGAATGCATCCATTTCTTCCAGATTGTCAAATTTGTTGGTGCAGAGTTGCTCATAGTATGTTCTTATAATTGTCTGTATCTCTTTGGTGTTAGTTGTGATCTCTCCTCTTTCATTCATGATTTTATTTATTTGGGTTCTTTCTCTTTTCTTTTTGATAAGTCTGGCCAGGGGTTTATCAATCTTATTAATTCTTTCAAAGAACCAGCTCCTCGTTTCGTTAATTTGTTCTATTTTTGTTGTTGTTGTTGTTGTTTCTATTTCATTGATTTCTGCTCTGATCTTTATGATTTCTCTTCTCCTGCTGGGTTTAGGGTTTCTTTCTTGTTCTTTCTCCAGCTCCTTTAGGTGTAGGGTTACGTTGTTTACCTGAGACCTTCCTTGTTTCTTGAGAAAGGCTTGTACCGCTATATATTTTCCTCTCAGAACTGCCTTTGTTGTGTCCCACTGATTTTGAACCGTTGTGTTTTCATTATCATTTGTTTCTATGAATTTTTTCAATTCTTCTTTAATTTCCCGGTTGACCCATTCATTCTTTAGAAAGATGCTGTTTAGTCTCTATGAATTTGGGTTCTTTCCAAATTTCCTCTTGTGATTGAGTTCTAGCTTCAGAGCATTGTGGTCTGAAAATATGCAGGGAATGATCCCAATCTTTTGATACTGGTTGAGAACTGATTTAGGACCCAGGATGTGATCTATTCTGGAGAATATTCCAAGTGCACTAGTGAAGAATGTGTATTCTTTTACTTTGGGTTGAAATGTTCTGAATATATCTCTGATAGTCCATCTGGTCCAGTGCGTCATTCAAGGCCTTTATTTCCTTGTTGATCTTTTGCTTGGATGATCTGTCCATTTCAGTGAGGGGAGTGTTAAAGTCCCCTACTATTATTGTATTATTGTTGATGTTTTTCTTTGATTTTGTTATTAATTGGTTTATATAGTTGGCTGCTCCCACGTTGGGGGCATAGATATTTAAAATTGTTAAATCTTCTTGTTGGACAGACCCTTTGAGTATGATATAGTGTACTTCCATATCTCTTATTATAATCTTTGGCTTAAAATCTAATTGATCTGGTATAAGGATTGCCACTCCTGCTTTCTTCCATGTCCATTAGCATGGTAAATTGTTTTCTACCCCCTCACTTTAAATCTGAGGTGTCTTTGGGTTTAAAATGAGTTTCTTATAGGCAACATATAGATGGGTTTTGTTTTTTTATCCATTCTGATACCCTGTGTCTTTTGATGGGGGCATTTTGCCCATTAATATTCAGGGTACCTATTGAGAGATATGAATTTAGTGCCATTGTATTGCCTGTAAGGTGACTGTTACTGTATATTATCTCTGTTCCTTTCTGATCTACCACTTTTAGGTTCTCTCTTTGCTTAGAGGACCCCTTTCAATATTTCCTGTAGAGCTGGTTTGGTGTTTGCAAATTCTTTCAGTTTTTGTTTGTCCTGGAAGCTTTTAATCTCTCCTTCTATTTTCAATGATAGTCTAGCTGGATATAGTATTCTTGGCTGCATGCTTTTTTTCATTTAGTGCTCTGAATATATCATGCCAGCTCTTTCTGGCCTGCCAGGTCTCTGTGGATAAATCTGCTGCCAATATAATATTTTTATTATTGTATGTTGTAGACTCCTTTTCCCGGGCTGCTTTCAGGATTTTCTCTTTGTTACTAAGACTTGTAAATTTTACTATTAGGTGACGGGGTGTGGACCTATTCTTATTTATTTTGAGGGGAGTTCTCTGCACCTCCTGGATTTTGATGCTTGTTCCCTTTGCCATATTGGGGAAGTCTCTCCAATAATTCTCTCAAATATACCTTCTACTCTCCTCTCTCTTTCTTCTCCTTCTGGAATCCCAATTATTCTAATGTTGTTTCGTGTTATGGTGTCACTTATCTCTCGAATTCTCTCCTCGTGGTCCAGTAGCTATTTGTCCCTCTTTTGCTCAGCTTCTTTATTCTCTGTCATTTGGTCTTCTATATCACTAATTCTTTCTTCTGCCTTATTTATCCTAGCAGAGAGAGCCTCCAATTTTTACTGCATCTCATTAATAACTTTTTTTATTTCAACTTGGTTAGATTTAAAGTTCTTTCGTTTCTCCAGTAAGGGCTTTTATATCTCCCTAGAGGGTTTCTCTGACATCTTCCATGCCTTTTTCGAGCCCAGCTAGAACCTTGAGAATCGTCATTCTGAACTCTAGATCTGACATATTACCAATGTCTGTATTGATTAGGTCCCTAGCCTTCAGTACCACCTCTTGTTCTTTCTTTCTTTCTTTTTTTTTTTTTTTGTCGTGAATTTTTCCTCCTTGTCATTTTATCCAGATAAGAGTATATGAAGGAGCAAGTAAAATACTAAAAGGATGGCAAAGACCCCAGGAACATATGCTTTAACCAAATCAGAAGAGATCCTAAATCATGGGGGGGGGGGGAGAGAAGGGGGATAAAAAGATGTTCAGAAAGAAAAAAAAAAGAAACAATTAAAAAAAGAAAACGAATAATGAAAACATATTAAAAAAGAATATATATATGTATATATAGATAAACTAGTTAAATACGTTAAAAAAGAAAAGGATAAAAGTTAAAAAAAATTTAGTAGAGGTAGAGAAAAAAAAATTAAATTAACTGTAAGCCTAAGGAATCATGGGGAGAAAGCCATGAGTTCCATGCTTTGCTTTCTCTTCCTCTGGAATTCCGCTGTTCTCCTTGGTATTGAAACTGCACTCCTTGGTAGGTGAACTTGGTCCTGGCTGGATTTCTTGTTGATCTTCTGGAGAAGGGGACTGTCGTAGTGATTCTCAAGTGTCTTTGCCCCAGGCAGAATTGCACAACCCTTACCAGTGGCAAGGCTGAGTAATCCGCTCAGGTTTGCTTTCAGGAGCTTTTGTTCCCTAAGTGCTTTCCGTATAGTTTCCCAGTCTCTGGCCCAGATGAGCCAAGAGCTCAGGGCCCACTCCTCAGTATGCCCTCAGAGAATAGCGCCCATTAACTCCTGTCTCCCTGGCCTCCGGCTGCGCTCCAAGCTCACCCAGGCTGCGACCTGTTCAAGGTAACCATGAGCTGTGGGCTCACTCTTCTGTTCTGTCTCTGTAGCCGGCTTCCCCATTCTAATCCCTGCAAGCTCTGCGACACTTAGACACCCGCCCCCAGATCCTTCTGTGACCCTGCAGGACCAGGTCCACACTTACCCCGTGTGGGCTTCACCCCAGTTTAGTCTCTGGAGCGATGTCCCTCAGTGGAAGAGACTTTGAAAAGTCCCGATTTTGTGCTCCGTTGCTCCTCTGCTTGCCCGGAGCTGGCCCCTCCCCCTGCGGTCTATCTTCCCGATGCTTTGGATTCACTTCTCCACCAGTCCTACCTTTCAGAAAGTGGTTGATTTTCTGTTTCCAGACTTGCTGTTCTTCTTCTCTTGGATCTCCCATTGGATTTGTAGGTGTTTGCAATCTTTAGATAAGCTATCTAGCTGATCTCGTGCTACCTGAAGTAGTCTCAGCCTGCTACTTCTCTGCCATCTTGACTCCAATCCTCCTTTTTGGATAGTTTTTAATGTAAAGAGATGCAACTGATTTTTGTATGTTAATTTTGTGTCCAGCAACTTTGCTGATTTTATTAGTTTTGATACCTTTTGAGTCTTTAGGGTTTTCTATATATGATCACGTCATCTGCAAACAGGCTATTTAACTTCTTGTTTTCCAATTTGGATGTTATTTTATTTCTCTTCATTCCTAACTACTCTTTAGTAGTTGGATAGAAGTAGTGAGATTGGGTTTCCTTGTGTTGTTCCTTTTCCTGATCTTTGACGAAAAGCTTACACCTTTTCATCTTAAAGTTTATCTATGGACTTGTTATATATGCCTTTAATTATAAGGAGGTACATTATTTCTATACTTAATTTGTTGAGAGTTTTTATCATGGAAGGGTGTTGAATTTTGTCAAAAGAATTTTCTATACCGATTGAGATGATCATATGATTTTTATTTTTCAGTCTGTTGATGCAATTTATTACATTTATTGATTTGCATATATTTAACCAGTCTTACATCTCAGGAAAATCCCACTAGATTATTCTGTGGGTCTTTGAAATGTGCTCTTGGATTTGGTTTGTTCATATTTTGTTGAGGATTTTTTGCATCAGGTTCATCAGGGATATTGGCCTGTAGATTCTTTTCTTCTGGAGTGCTTATCAGATTTTGGCATCAGGTAATTCTGGTCTTATAAAATGAATTTGGGTCTGATTCCTGTGGCACAGTCATGCATGAATCTTCCCAGGTCTTTTTGTGGGTGGTGCTAGTGACAAAACCAAAGCCAAAGAAGAATGTAGCTGAGTCCACAACAGGTGGGGCTACTTCTGGGTCTACTTCCAGGATTATGGTCAGTGAATCTGCCACCCGGGCTTGGGCCTGCCTTGTCAAAATGGCTCATTTGAGTCTTAGGCTTCACTAGGGTTTCAAAACTTCCCACCTTGATCCCAACACTCCTATACAATTGGATGGATGTCTGTCAAATTATTATTGTTATGAGGGGAACCAGGAAGGAATCTTCTATTATATCATCTTGCTGCCACCACTTACACATAATAACTGACATTTACTAACATTTTTCATTGAATCTACTGAGTGTATGGTTGCTAGTCAGGATCCTGTTACCATAGTAATATCCCAATATATCAATCTTGGTAGATAACCATTTTATATATGATTCTAATATTTAATAGCACTATTTAACACAAACATAAAACAGTGATTTCATCAAATGATCAGTAGAAAAATATGGCTTACCCTATTGAAAGCTATCTACTTGAAAGCTATCTATTTCACACATAATATTGTGTTGAAAAACTAAACATATTCATAGTTATAAACAAGGATAGCAATTAGCATTATTATTGTTTAAGACTGAGTCAAAAGCAGTAAACCAGTATATAAGAAAAAAAAAAATATATATATATAAGAAAAAAGGAATTATATAAGTATTAAACCAGTATATAAATAAATATATATATACATATACATATATATAAGAAAAAGACTGAGTCAAAAGCAGTAAACCAGTATATAAGAAAAAAAAAATATATATATATATAAGAAAAAAATGAATTTCAAAAGCTATGAAAAGAAGGAACTAACATAAATTGACTTAACTATTGGACAATCTTACTCACAAGTACAGCTGTAAATATAATAAACAACATGATTCAATGAACTCAAATAATGCTTTGAAATAACGTCACATCCAAAGGTTATCCTATCAATGTTTCAAGGTTAATTGGACCATTTCTGGTATAATTGGACAACTTATTCTTCATGTGCCACTTCAGAAACTTTTCTACCTTCTTATTCTAAGGCTAGAAATGCTGACCTGAATTGATTGCATCAGGCTTCTGTTCGCTTGGTTAATGGAATAAACTGACAGGAGAACCAAGTGTACTTATTTCCCAATTCTTTTATCTAGGGCTTCAAATTTAGCAGACTCCATTCCTCTTCCAAAGGCCACAACTCCTGGCAAAGGGTCTATTTTCCCTATGGGAATTTTTCTCAGGTTCTAGTAACACCATTCCTTTTCCCTTGTCCCTATGGGTAACGAAGGAGTTCCTTAGTTCCTACTCTGTGGAAGCCTCACTAGTCTTGGTTTATATCTCAATCTAAACCACAAATATATGTATTAAGTAGTTCTTTATTTTCAATTTTCTTATAAAATTATTAACACATATATGTGTGCTACTTAATCTTGAGGTATTTTTTAATTTATATTTTTCACTGAGTCATTTTACCTCTAGCTTATGATTGTTAATGTGAAATTTTTATAATTGGTTTATTTTAAAACATTATTGTCTTAAGTTTATCTGGTTTCTTTTTTTTTTGGTAAAATTTATTTTTTCCTCCCCTCTTTCTTAGTTCATCCAAATTTCTGTGAAACTGTTGCATATATACATTTTCTGATAAAAAGGTTTTGGTTTTGGGGCGCCTGGGTGGCTCAGTGGGTTAAGCCTCTGCCTTCGGCTCAGGTCATGATTTCAGTGTCCTGGAATTGAGTCCCACCTTGGGCTTTCAGCTCAGCAGGGAACCTGCATCCCTCTCTTTCTCTCTCTGCCTGCCTTTCTGCCTACTTGTGATCTCTGTCTGTCAAATAAATAAAAAAATCTTAAAAAAATATTTTGGGGGCATCTGGGTGGCTCAGTGGGTTAAAGCCACTGCCTTTGGCTCAGGTCATGATCCCAGGGTCCTGGGATCGAGCCCCACATCAGGCTTTCTGCTCAGCAGGGAGCCTGCTTCCCCCTCTCTCTGCCTGCTTCTCTGCCTACTTGTGATCGCTGTCTGTCAAATAAATAAATAAAATCTTTTAAAAAAAAATTTTTGTTTATGTTGATGAGTTATATCCTGAAATTTTCCTTTATGTTAATATATGTTTATATACTGATTTATACATTTCTTCAATTTTAAGGCTTATTTTGTTATTTATTCTAAATTTTTGAGTTGATGTCTTTGCTAAATTATTTTGTTTTCATATTTTTCAATAAACATTTAAGTCTGTACATTTTCACACAAGCTTTGTAATACAGTTTGATTTATTTCTAACCATTTCAACGTCTGTTTTGATATCAGTTTTGCATTAAATACATATTTGGCTTTTGACTGTTTGTTGCGTTAAATATATGAATGGGAAGTGTTTTGTTCTTCGACCATCACTTTGTTGTTAATTCTAACACCAGTGAATCCTGGTCAGTGAACAAGTGTTGTAAAATGTTTCCTGTGTGGAACTTAATGGTTTGTCTTCAGCATTGCATATATGGTTTTTATTAGGATTTCTTATGTGTGTGTCAGTCCAAACTGCATTTGCCCTCTATGTCTTCATTTATTTTAAGTCTGCTTGACATTTTCTGAGGATAGTATTTTTTTAAAGATTTTATTTGTTTATTTGATAGACAGAGATCACAAGTAGGCAGAGAGGCAGGCAGAGAGAGAAAGAGAGAGGAAGAGAAGCAAACCCCCTGCTGAGCAGAGAGCCAGATGTGAGGTGATCCCAGGGTCCTGGGATCATGACCTGAGCTGAAGGCAGAGGCTTTAACCTACTGAGCCCAGGCGCTCCTGAGGATAGTATTTAATATTATCTCCTTCTATGACTATGCAGTTTTCAGACTTGTCTTTATATCACTAATTTAGAGGCCATCAAAGCTATATTACCTAGTAAATTAATGTTCTTATGTGACACATATTATGATAGATGTTCTATATCTTATTGATATATTTGTTTTGAATTTGTTTTATTAGATAACTTTTCCTTCATATATTAGTTTCTTTTTATCCTTTCTATTCAGTTTTGTTCATTTTCTTCTTAAACAGTATATAACTGAATTGTAAATCACTATAAAAAACTATTTTATTAAAACTAACAATTACCTAAGGTACACCATATCCATTCTTCTGGGGAACCCTCTTACATTGTTGGTGGGAATGAAAACTGGTTCAGCCATTGTGGAAAACAGTCTGGATGTTCCTTAAAAAGTTGTAAATAGGACTACCCTATGACCCAGCAATTGTACCACTAGGTACCAAAGGATACAAAAATACTGATTCAAAGGGGCACATGTACCCTGATATTTATTGCAACATTATCAGTAATAACCAAATTATGGAAAGGGGCCAAATGTACAGTGAGTGATGAATGGAGAAAGAAGATGGGGTGTGTGAGTGTGTGTGTGTGTGTGTGTGTAATGACTATTGCTCAGCCATAAAAAAGAATGAAATCTTGAAATCTTGCCATTTGCAATGACATGATTGGAGCTAGACTGTATTGTGCTAATCAAAGTAAGTCAGAGGAAGACGAATACCATATGCTTTTACTAGTACCATGAAATTTAAGAAACAAAACATATGAACATAGGAGAAGAAAGAAAAAAAGAGAGGAAGGCAAATCCTGAGAGACTTTTAGAGACAGAAAACAAATTGAGCTTGCTGGAGGGGAGGTGTGCAGGAGGTTGGGCTAAATGGGTGATGGAAATTAAGGAGGAACTTGTGATGAGCACTAGCTGTTATATGTAAGTGATGAATCACTAAATTCTCTTCATGAAATTAATATTACACTGTATGTTAACTAATTAGAATTCAAAACTAAAGAAAAAAGAAAAATATTCTTTTGTGTTGATGACAGTGTTCTTAATATGAACATATCTTTTTGTCTCTTATATTTATTCATGATGTGCTACTTGTACAGTCAAAAGGCAAGGAAAAGTATTTACTTTTTATATTCTCAGCTGTATTTCAGCTCTAACCTGGTTTCTTAGGAGCATTTATTACTTCTTTTGAATTTGTGTTAAACACATAGAAACAGATCACTTTTTATCTTTACATATATCATTAGCTATATGAATATTAGAATGCCATGTAAGTTAGCTAAATTAAGAAACATCCCAGCATTTGAGTTTTGAGTAACTCCATGTGATCTCTGAAAAGGTAATTTATTTCTGGAAAAAAATAGGGCAATATCTAAAATCACTTGCATGACAGTCTACCATTTTTGGTTCTCTAATTTTGTCACTTTCTGTTATCACCTAGAATAGTCTGAGTATTTTCAAAGTCTTCTGATTAGAAAACATCACAGGGGCACCTGGGTTGTTCAGTGGGCTAACCCTCTGCCTTCGGCTCAGGTCGTGATCTCAGGGTCCTGGGATCAAGCCCCACATCAGGCTCTCTGCTCAGCGGGGAGCCTGCTTCTCCCCTCTCTCTGCCTGCCTCTCTGCCTACTTGTGATCTCTCTCTCTGTCAAATAAAATAAATAAAAAAATAAAATAAAATAAAATAAACCAAAAAAAAAAAAAAAGAAAGAAAGAAAACATCAGTCGGCAGAGACTGGGTGCTTAGTTGGTTAAGCATCTCCCTTCAGCTCAGGTCATGATATCAAGGTCCTGGGATCAAACACCCCCAACTCCTCATGTAGGGCTCCCTGTTGGGGGGGGTCTGCTCTCTCTCTACTTCTGCCCGTCCTCCTGCTTGTGCTCTCTCTCTCAAATAAGTAAATAAAATCATTAAAAAAATTAAAACATCATGGTCTAACAGTGAATCTTTGAGGTCAAAAATCCTATTCTCACTATTCTAACATTTGATTTTGTTGTATTAGTGCTGAAATGTAAACATGGAACAAAATAAAATAAGATTCTTGAAAAAAAGTATTTAGAACTTGAGGCATATAGTTGTTAAGAATAAGTTTGTACTTAGTTGTGCATATTATTTATTTGCTATTTACGATGCTTTTTTATTATTTCATTTTTTAATTCTTCTTCTCTTTTTTTTTAAAGATTGTATTTATTTATTTGAAAGAGCATGAGCACAGCAGAAGGGTAGAGGGAAAGAGAGAAGCAGACTCCCTGCCAGCAGGGAGCCCCATACAGGGATCAATCCCAGGACCCTGAGATCATGGCCTGAGCCAAAGACAGACACTTAACCAACTGAGCCACCTAGGTGCCCCTAATTTTTATTTTCATATGTTTGTTTAAACCATCAACTTTTAATTTATTATTTTTCTCTCTCAGTTTATGCATTGCATATGAGTTTTCTTATTTACTGAATGAAATTGTTTTTATTGCACTTTCAAAATCTTTTGATGATTGATTCTTCATATTAATAGAGTAAAACGGCCTAAATTAACCTTTGCAATTATTCCAAAATAGTACTACTAAACAAGAAATTATTTTAAAAATATCCAACTAAGAAAACTGAGAATTTAGTTTGTGACAGTAAAATTCTAAATAAAAACTCAATTTGATATTCTAACATAAGAGTTATGTTATGTGCTGTCCTCTGTAAATGACCTATGATGTTATTCTGTCATCATTCATTTTTTTAAATTTATTTTATTTCTTTTCAGTATTCTAGAATTAATTGTTTATGTACCACACCCAATGCTCCATGCAATACATGCCCCCAATAATACCCACAACCAGGCTCACCCAACCCCCCATCCCCAACCCCTCCAAAACCCTCAGTTTGTTTCTCAGAGTCCACAGTCTCTCATGGTTTTTCTCCCCCTCCAATCTCTTTACCTTTGAATTTTTTTCCTAATAGTTATAATGAATTTGTATTGAGCTAAATATGTGACTCTATCCAAGCTCTCTTAGGAGGCATAGCTCTCATTTTAAGATTAACTGGAGCTGTGTAATCTATGGCCAAGGCTTGATTTGTCATGGCACTGAAGTACAGGTAGCTCTTTTACTTTTGTTCAAATCTATTTTCTGCATGATTCATACTGGTCAATGAGAGGATTATAGAGCACCTTAACAGAAATAGAAGAATTTTTGAAAATCAATACTTTAGATGACCTGAAATGTCAACATAAAAGCAAAAGTTAAAGAGGAAACACCTCAGTATTAGAAAAACAAGTTCCTTAATTCAAAACCATATAGAAGTAGAAATTCCTATTACAAATATAGAAATGTATACAGACCAGAAGATAACTATCTACAAACAAATAATATCAGAAGAAATAACTATTATAGACACATTGAAAGAAGTTAAGAGTTTTTCTCAGCTTTCCATCTCTTTAGAATTTACCAATCTGGGGAACTGCTGCTCCAAGTGAATAGTACAGACAAGAAGAAAATGCTATGCTAGACAGGATGGTGACTTACATAATTTTCCAGGCGACTTAAGTCAAGGTATAGGAGTATGGAGCTTTGGTATGAATTTCATTTATTTGTCATTCCTCCTAAGTCATGACCTGTCTCACCTTCAGGAAGATTTAGAACATTCTACAGAAGGCCCGTTGTGGGCAAGGACCTACAGGGAATAATAGTTTTGCTTCTTGAAAAAAATCATTTGGCTTGATTTGGGAGAGTAAAAAGATCCTTCATAGATTTTAATAAAAGCATCAATAGGGGTGCCTGGGTGGCTCAGTTTTTTAAAGTCTCTGCCTTTGGCTCGGGTCATGATCCCAGGGTCCTGGGATTGAGCCCCGCATCGGGCTCTCTGCTTAGCAGGGAGCCTGCTTCTTCCTCTCTCTTTCTCTGCCTACCTCTCTGCCTACTGGTGATCTCTGTCTGTCAAATAAATAAATAAAATATTTTTAAAAAGTATCAATAAAAAGTTTCAACATAATTTATGATAGATTATCACAAATTTTCTTTTTTTTGAAAGGAATCTCAGTAAAGAAAAGTAGATGTACTTTATACCTTCTCCATTCTGTGAATCTCTTGTGGTCTCAATCATAGACATAAGCCAACTCTAAAATGTTCAGTTACATAATTCAGTGAACTCTTTGATGATTTAAAAGACTAATTTGGACCTTTCTCTTGTTTGTGTATTGATTCATGTAATGTTTGAACCAATATAATCAGTACCCAAGATACCTTCATTATAACATCACCTGCCTAGTCTCATCAAAAAAATAAAAATAATAAAACAACAAATTCTGTATTTTAGGGATCTTATTGACTTCTTGTCAGCTTAGAAGTAAAGAGTTGTGATAGCCTTACCTAAATTGTTAGGCAATGAAAAAGTCAACAACTATATATGTATAGTTGTGACATTATCTACGCGACCATTGGAAAATTATCTTAAAAGAACCCACCCTTACACATAATTAACATTCAATTAATTCTTGGTGAACAAATGAATGGATTAAAAAATGTAGCCTTGTATGTTTGCAAAATATTTTATGTAGGCTGTAATATATTTCTATAAGGAGGTGTCAGAACAAAGAACATGTCAGTCAATGCAGCAGAAAAGGAAAATATCTGTATAGTATAGCCTAATATGATGACCATATGAATTATCATTTTATGTTACTTGACAAACTTTTTTTTTTTTTAAATATATATACGTGTTCATTCACAGTAGAAGACTACCTATGCCCATTCTTCCCCTGCCCAGCCGTGAGCCCAGAGAGAGAAAGAGGGCTGATGCCCAGAGGGCCAAGGCACCTCTCCCCCAAAAAGACCAAGCAGGAAGCTAGTGGGTGGGGACGGCGAGCCACGCAGGCCTTCTCTTACCATGAGGACTCCGCCGCCATCCTTAGCTCAGACGGTCTTCCGGAAGTTAGACTGCCGGCTGGCCTTCTCAAGGATGAAGGGCTGCAGAGGCAGCAATCCGAGTTTGCACTTGATCCTGGAGAGCGTATTGATGCGGGGTTCAGAAACGGAAGCGCTTTCACGCTCCTTGTGCAGCGAAGAAACGATTTGCTGGAATTCGTAGGCAAAAGCCTAGTTTGTCCACGCAGCCCCACAGCCCCTCAGCCGCAATGGCGCCCAGAGCCCTCAGGGTTGGTCGCAGCCTGAGGAGACCTCTGTTTGCAGAAGGACCAGCTCGAGACGCAACGTGTGTGCGTACACTTGACGAAAGAGAAGGAGCGGGCTTCTGCTTCCTAGGGACGCTACACGTCCACTTTTGCGAGAAAATGTCACTTTTTGTGAAGGGGCCGGTGGTGAGTGGGTATGGAGGCCCAATAAAACACTGCTCTACCCAGAAACTCGATGGTGGACTCCGTGTAAGCAATCTGAGGACCCGGCAGAGCAGGGAGCGTAGCACTTCGGCAGCGACCCTGGTCTCCGCAGCCGGGATCGCCGGGCAGCTGGCTCTCACAGGCCTCCCCCTGCTTTCTGACAGGGAGCCTGAGGCGAGGCCCCTAGAACTTGGCGCCCGTGGACTCTGGCTGTGGAAATGGCCCCGGGCTGTCTTCAGGACCGCCCGACGCAAGGCTTCATTCCAGAAGCGGGAGACAGCCCCAAAGTGATGCGTCGGGACTCCTCTGAGAATGGTGTCCGGACTCCTCCAGTCCAGCTTCACGATCACAGCATCGTGCTCCTGCGCGAAGACTGGGGAGCCAGTGGGCTTTGCGCCCGTCTGTGAAGTAGAGAGTCTCATTCCTACGGGAGGCAGTGGAGTACGGTATGTCTGTCAACAGAGACCTCAGGGCTTCACCTCTTCCCCGTAGCTGCTCAGCACTCTGTCCCACCCACGGGCTCCGTAAGGACAGCCGCACAGGGAGCGGAGGGCACCTCTTGGTCACCTTCTTCCGAACTTACATTTTTCACTCATTTACGTGGAGACACAGTTCCGGCCTTCTAGGCCTTCTTGCCTGGCTCGCCCCAAGCAGCTCCACGTCAAAATTGAGTGAGGTGACGTGCAAATTTTATTCATCAAGTTTTACTGCATTAATCATGTCTTAATTTAGTGTTTTCTCCTAGTCATAGAGGGGAGGACTTTTGGCTTTAATTATAAGGAGAGCTATTTTTACAGCTCTTACATAAAAAAGACAGTTTATAACAATTTGTATGTTTGTAGTTTATAATGTTTTAAAAACACATTTTAATAATTCTTTACTGTTTTGTCTTTAATCTTTTTTCAATGTTATTTTAGATATACAGATTTAATTTAGTTCTGGGCATAATAAAACTAACACATATATGAACACAAAAAAGATTTTGGGTAACAATTTAAACAGATATTCTTCGATATCAGTGTTTATCATGGTAGAAAATTTAAATTTCTTTTTGTTTCTATCTTAAGAAATAATATATAGCATAGTTTAGAAAACAATTTCTCATAGAAAATAATAGGTAAATTAACATTTGTCATTAAAATTGAACTACCAAATGCCTTAAATTAATTTACAGAAGTGGTATTATTTTATACATCTTTAATTTTATTTAACAGGATAATATGCATGGCTTCTCTTTCTTTTTCCACTGAGGTCCCCTAATAACCAAGTCTAGAAAACTGAGAAAGGATGAGGTACTATTTAAGTATTATTTTATTTAAATTTTGTTTAATAAAATAATTCAGATAATTCAAAACCATGTCAACATATTATAATTTCTATTTAATTTATGTTTTTATTAATAGATATTTTCTCTTATGAAAAAATGTAAATATATATCTAATGGTTATTTTCCTCCTCTGCCATTAAATTGAGACTCATATTTTTAATAAAAGTTATGTTAAAGATGTATTCATCTCTAAAAAAATAAAATGTTATCCAATATTGACAATGTTTAAATAAAATTATAAACATATAAAATTAAATTTATAAATAATAAATTTATAAATAATTTTAAGTGGTACATAATTATATAACATAAGATAGCACTTAATAATATGTCCAAGAGTAACATATTACTACACATATGTGTGAGTCATTTCAAATCCTGCTCTTTCCAAAATATTTTTGTGGCTTTTTTACATCATTTACCAAGACTTTATAATATAATGCACTATTTATGAGCATTTCTTTAGTTTTATTCATTATAGTTTTTAGTTTTAGTTTTATTCATTATTTAGTTTTATTTATTTTAGTTTATTTAGTTTATTTATTAGTTTATTTAGTTTTATTCATTATAGTCTGATTTTATAATATCAATGAATTTTTTCATCACATACTTATTTATGTATATGCGGTATTTCACTTAATAAACAAAACTAATTATTATTTGAATATTGAAGAACTACTTCAACTACTTAAATAATTTTACAGAAATAAGTAGTTTCAAAGTATTTTTCCTTGGCTATATTTTTACTTTAGTAACCTCACTATAATTGTAATAGTAAATGCATACCTTGACATTACAAATCTATGTGATAAAACTTCTTTTATCACATAATTATGACAGAAATTTTTTGCTACTTTATGAGTATGTTAATAAAAAGTAAAAATGTATCTGAAGAGATAAGCATAAATAATTCATAATGCAGTCATGTCTGAATAAAATATAAATTCAGAATATTTTCAATGATAATGCTTTACTTTCAAAATTAGAATTAGAATATGGTATATTATTCAGCAAAGCTTCACTAATTTAGTGATATAGAAAATAACATAAAGATATTTGTCAGAATGGTTTTATTGGAAATCAGAGATAAACGGTACAGAAATTTTCATGGCATTCCATTTTTGCATTTAAACATCCCAGATATTTTATTACCTTACAAATACAGATGTTTCATCTAAATACTTCACCATAGTTGATTACTAACCACTTAAAACTTAATTATGTTTAATTTCTATATTTCTTTTCCATTTTACCTATGAAAAGCAAATAAATACAGGAGTTCAAAGATAATATATGATTTGGGAAACATATCTCAAAGGAACCTACACTAAGACCACTTAATGTTCAACATTGCCTAAACATACTGCCAATGGCTAACAATGCAGTTTTTCAAATTCTGAATTCCTTAGTATTTGTGAAAGATATGTGTATGGAGGAGGGACCAAAAGTGATGAAAAGACAAAATTTGGTAAACATCCAGAGAATTCAAATTCCTAACATCAGCCTTTGTTGCTTTAATTTATTCCTAATACAAGGTTTGGGCCAAGTATAGGACTGTCAAATTCTCTCTTGCATGCTTAAGATTGGATTAACACTAACTTGCAATCCAATTGGTATCTGTTAAAATGATTCTACATATAAGCCCTATTAAAGTAGAGGAAGTCATATTGATAGTTATGTAGGGCCAAGTTGATTCATGCTGGTTTGGGAAAGTTTTACCCTTATCTCTGGCGATACTGGATGTTGGCTTTGACTCTTTGCCAAGATAAGAGCTATAGGATTTATAATGTTAAGTTTAAAGTTAAAATTTTTCCAGACACATTCCAGATTTGGGTTTACTGATGTTTTTCACCTGATGTAGCCTATTAGACATCCATATTAAGCAATATGTCCAGAGTGTGTAATCCCCCTTTCTAACTTCTGTTTTGAGCTCTTATGAGGCCAAGATTCCTTGTACAGATCTTGATGGGTTAATTGATATGGAAGCCTAGCTTATATGCCAGTAAGGATCCTGGGGAGATTGTACTTGAATATGTTTCAGACCCCTCACACTTTCCTATATTTTCTTATTGCTAGATCTTATTTTTACTTTTAAATAAAAAGTGTTGCATGACCATTCTGTGAGAAGTATGGTAAATCCTTTGAACTATCCAAACTTGAGGAATCTTTGTAGTATTTAATTCACTTTTTCAAGGCAAGGACTAGGATAAAGGCAAGCTATGAGTCTAGAGCACTTACTTAAGAGGAACTTACTTGTATGAATCTTATGGTTCCTCCTTTAATTCTGTGTTACGGGTTCTTCATTTGTCTCATTCTAGTCCAAGACAAGCTATCTCTATTCCTAGTCCCAGATTTCTTTCCAGTTAAATACATAGGACAACTCAGACTTAGACCTCTATTACCAACTTGTCCTTATTGCTTTCCTGTATTTGTGTTACCTCAGACAAGGTATTCTTTATGAATTTTCAATCATAAAGTCATTAAAATCTATGTTTATTAATGTTCTCAATAGCTATTGTCATTAAAATAATTTGAAATACTCTTCTGAAGCCATGCTAAAATATTAGTTAGAATATAAAAGAATGGGTTAACTATTGCCATTATAACAATTTTAAGTATCCTTAAAAAGAAACAATTTTAAGTATTCTTTTGAAATAAATTATGCTAAAATTTTCATGAGGAAAAAATGGTTTGGAATCTCAATTATTTTAATTCTAGAAACGCTCCAGAAGTAGGGCATTGTGTTTATTGTTTCTCATCCAGAAGTTTGATACTATGGTGGCAATATCTTACAAAGTGAAAGGACTAGGACAACTTTGGCAAACTACTAGGTGTAGCATTCCATGCATTAGAGAGTAGAGCCTGAAAGTACAAATAATTCTCTTTAAGGGAAAAGCATTTGCCTTTGGTCCCCAGAACTTGTTAAAACACATAATGTTTAGCGGCACCTGAGTGGCTCAGTCGTTAAGCATCAGGCTCTCAGGTCATGATCCCAGGGTCCTGGAATTAAGCCCCAAGCCCCACATCAAGCCTGGCATTGAACCTCACATTGAGCCTCACATTGAGGTCCACATCAGACTCCCTGCTCAGTGGGAAGTCTGCTTCCACTTTTGCCCCATCCCTGCTCATGCTTTCTCTCTGGCTCTCTCTCTCAAATAAATAAATAAAATCTTAAAAAAAAAAAAAAAACCCACATAATATTTAGTTGATGATTATTATGTATTGAAGTAGAAAATATAAATTTAAGAGTTCATAAAAGATGTCACATATTCAGGGAATTTGGGGCAATTCCAAATGTGAAATATTCTTTGTAACCTTAGTTAATATCCTTCTTGAGTTTGTTTCCACAAGGATTCATAAACCTAAAAGATTCATTTCAATTGTGATGGCATTTTCCCACCATGAGCTGGTCCATTAAAATCACATTGAATAAGATTACAGGTAAAGTTCTCAGCTGTTGGTTAATTCTAAAGCCAAGATAAAATCATTTAATGCCAGATATCCTGCTATGATTTAAAGTAACCACATAAAACACTAGTCAGTGAAATGTGAAACTGTTAAGGGCTTTTCTTGGGGGCTTGGCTTGATATCTAGCACAGTAGTATATTTTAATATGGAAAAATATTTACAATAAAATTCTTGGAAAACACTTCCTTTTTTTAGTAATTCATCTATTCAACACTAAAGAATTTAATATTATAGTCAAATCTTTATTTTCCCTAGTAAGAAAGCAATGGGATAAAATAGTTACATCTTTATTTTCTAAGTACTAATTTCTTAGACCATCATTTATCAATAATAAAGTAGTTCACATTGATAGAAATTCATATAAATATATTATGTTGGGGACCAATATTCATGACATATAGAATGGTATTCTAATGCATATATTAAACCATTTCTCATCCATGAAGAACTGTATATCCTAAAATGACTCATAATAACAGATAAAGTGTCATTGTTAATTAATTCTATATTAATCAATTTTATAAAAATGCTGTTAACTTCAGTTTTCATCTTTATTATAATATTTATAGTGTGTTATTACAAAAAGAATAGAGTAGGTTTGGAACAAAAACATGGATTTTGGAAGTGGTAATTTATTTTTGAACTTCAATGCATATTTTCTTGGTAAACTATCAATAATTTTTCCTCCTTCAGCTTCAATTTCTTCATCTAAAAATGAGGCAAGGTTTCCCATTTTACAAGCCATAAGATTTTACAACAATCTAAGGTGAATCCCATAAAATAATTTAAAAAAGTAAATAAAAGGAAATAATTGTCTTAAAAGACAACGTTCATTGAATCCAGTTGTATATGACTGATGAGCTACATCAGTGTTTCAGTATATATAGACTTTCATCTTTCACCATGGTTTTAGAGGTCTAGTAAAAGGTTGCTAGCAGTCGTTTCATTAAAAAAAAAAAGGAATAGAACAAACATTAAATCCATCAATAGACAAATGGGTAAAGTGTTATAAAATATTATATATTATATATATTATAAACATTTGTATGTGTATACTATTCAGCCATTTAAAAATAGACATTCTTCCATTTTTGACAACATAGATGAACCTCGAAGACATCATGCTAAATGAAATAAGCCAGACAGAAAAGCAAATACTGCATGATCTCCCTTGGATGTGGGATAAAAAATCTCATAGAAACAGATCAGGATGGTGGTTGCCAGAAGTGGGGGATGGATGGTAGGGGATATGGGTGAAAGTTGTCAAAAAATACAAGTTTCTGTAAGATTAGTAAGTTTTGTGAATATAATGTACATTATGATGAGTATAGATAACAATACTATGTTGTATATTTAAAAATTGCTAAGAGTTTACCTTAGAAGAAAAAAATTGTAAATCTTGAAGTAATGAATGCTAACTAAACTTATTTTGCTAATCATTTTGCAATATACACATATATCAAGTCATTTTGTTGTATACTTTAAACTTTATGCAATGTTATCAGGCAATTTTATCTCAATAAAATCAGAAAAAATAAAAAATAAAATTCCAAATATTATGAAAGAAATAGAACACCTAGTTAAATAAAGGAGAGACTTTAATTCAATATTGCGGATGTGTTAATCTCCACATTTTGATCTGTAGAACCAAAGGAATTCCAATCAAAACCTTACCATACACTTTGGATATATTTATAAAGTGATTATAATATGTGTATGGAAAGTCAAAGGACGTTGAATTTTGATAACTACTTTTCCATAGCCAAAACCATTTTCAAAAAGAAGAATAAATTTGAGTCTCAGACTACCCAATTTCAAATATTATCATAAAGCTATAGTCTTCAAGACAATATTTAGGAAGTACCAAGGTATTTTCCTTCATTCTTCACAGTGAGAAGCTAGTGGGAATCCTGGAGGTGAAGAACTCGTGAAAGGGCGGGGGCCCTCCTAACACTGAGCTTCCCAGAGATTTTAACTTTCAAAATACTCCATAATGAGCTGCCAGCAGTTCTTCAAGCATACTGTAAGTTTACCTACTGTATACTGGCTCCAACAGTGGCTTCTGCTATCAGTAAGTTATTCTCTGTATCTGCCTCTCTCTTCAGTTTTAGAAGCAGCAGCTTACCTTGTGACCTTGCTTCTCTGATGAATCTTTAAGGAGTTGTTTTGCAACTTGTTTGGTTTTATCTTATTGTGAGGCTGAGGATGTGACTTCCACACTATTTGTATGTTAGAACAGAAATTTACACTTGGATATTTTATAAACAAAATAGTCTAGGAGACTTAAATTTTTTAAATGTTATTCTAAGGAAAATATTTTTCACTGTATCTGACAAAAGCTAATAATTAAATGAACCCTAACTGACTTGGTATTAAATATATTTATATAATATTTATACCTAAGAAAGCTATACAGTATGGAGAGTCCTGCTTTAGTTTGTTGACTATCTGGAAAATTGAATCTGTCTAATTTGCCAATTCATTTTAAAGTTATTTAAACTATTTACTCTATACAAGTTCAAATGGACTATTGATCTTCAAATTTTCCTTATGTGTGTACATAATAATCCCCAATTATAGAATAATCTTCAAATACTCTATATCTTTGTCTCAATATTTCTTATTAAACTTTAAGGGATTTCATTTTAGATTTTAATGTGTAAAGATAGTGTTAAAATGAAATTCCTAGGTGGGAATGCAGTAGACTGTTCAATTCTTGACTGTATCTCCAAGATAACTGTGCTGTTGTCAGCTCATTGTTCCTATATTTTTTTCCTTTATGGTGAGCTCCATATATGGAAGCATAGATAAGCACATCAGTAAGTTTCTTAAGCTGCAGACATATTCTTCCTAGTCTTGAGTTTATGGCATCATGATAATGAAAGTCAACTGTCCCTACTAATGTAGGAAAAAAAATTTTTTTTTTTTTTTGCCTGACACAAATAGCCCAAAGTGACCAGACAACAGACATAGGTTTAGTTGAACCCTTACTGTATTTCCAAACAGAAAAACTCTTCATGAGAAAGTCAAAAGCAAGAAATCAAATAAAAAAGGAATTCTTTTTAAAGATTTTATTTATTTATTTGACAGACAGAGATCACAAGCAGGCAGAGAGAGAGGAAGGGAAGCAGGCTCCCCGCTGAGCAGACAGCCTGATGCGGGGCTCGATCCCAGGACCCTGAGGTCATGACCTGAGCCAAAGGCAGAGGCTTTAACCCACTGAGCCACCCAGACACCCCCAAAAAGGAATTTTTTAACAGAGTTGAAAATGTGGGGTATAAATTCTACAGGGTGTCACAGAGAGCTGCTATTATAACTTCCATTCCTTGTTTCTAGGCCAGTAATGTTCAAACAGTCTATATTTAGGTCACAGCAATATACTGAGCTAGCCTAGCTATTAAATGGAACTAGCATTTTTTTCTTTCTTTGACATCTGGTCTTAGGCAACTACCTGTAAAGTGAGAGGGACAAACACCACCGCAACTAGTTATGATAAGTAACAAGTGGGTCTAGGACACCTATTTATGTAATACAATTTTTCTCCTTTTAATTGCCTGTACTTTAACCAATGACACCATTTCTGTTATATAATAAACTGGTGTTGAGTCACTCAAACTTAGTATCCGATATTTTGGAAAATATGCTTTTATGATAAGCATCCCAGCCTCTCTCTGTTACCTAATATCTCAAGGCTAATGCCAGACACTTGGAGTTTGTGAGAGATCCACAAACTGTTTTTCAATTGAAGAATAATTCTCTGTTGCACATAACATAGCATTGTTTAAGAATTCCAAAAGTCTATGTTGCAGCTTCCTACTAGGTTGGACAGAAATTCCACATGGAATTTTGTTGTTTATGCAGTAACTTAGATTGAACCTGCTCCTTCCCCCCAAGAGGAAAGCGCTTAGAAACAGAACTGGTGAAATATGACTGACCAGCCCCTGATAACGGAGCCCACATACAAGGACGTGTCTGGCCAGGTGGAAACGTCCAATCAGTGAAAGTGCACGGATTACTTCCCTACCCGCCAAGGATGAGCCAGGCCAGCTGGAGATGTCCAATCAAGGGAAAGCACCATATTACCCACCAAGGAGTGTGAGCCCTGCCTTTTGGGCTCCAGACAAATTCTAGCCAAGGTCATAGGCTGAATTAGATGACTATCATGGGATAAAATGTAACTCAATTGGCCACCTGTGTGTGGCCAGGCTCAACCACATGGCCTTTACTCTATAAAAGTTAGTCTGTGAGCCTGGGAGGGGTCGCCTCTTTGCAAGAGACGGCCCTGGCCAGTCAGTTTGATTCTCGATGCTTGGCGCGTAATAAAGCTTTGCTTGACCTTCGCTTTGTATCGGTCTCGTCCTTTTATCCATGGACCCTTTCAATGGTAACTTTTTCCCTGTTTGTATCTAGCATCATGGTATCTGTAGAACCATATGAATCAAGTGACACTACTCCTTAATACCATAGTTTGAAATAGATACAGGCTTCTCTTTGCTCCTGGCCCACTCAGAACTCCAAAATTGATTAAGATGTTATCAATATGGAGGATAGGAATGAATGTTCTGTACATTGTCCACATAGCCCTCTAAGTTTACCATGACAGAGAAAAGAAAAATTAATATAACTCTGAGACTAAGTGTATGTGTGCTGTCTTTGTCCAAAGGGAACCTAAATGGCTTCTGATTCCCCTTCTTTTTTTTTTATTATTAATTTTTTATTTTTTATAAACATATATTTTTATCCCCGGGGTACAGGTCTATGAATCACCAGGTTTACACACTTCACAGCACTCACCCAAGCACATACCCTCCCCAAAGTCCATAATCCCACCCCCTTCTCCCAAACCCCCTCCCCCCAGCAACCCTCAGTTTGTTTTGTGAGATTAAGAGTCACTTATGGTTTGTCTCCCTCCCAATCCCATCTTGTTTCATTTATTCTTCTCCTACCCACTTAAGCCCCCATGTTGCATCACCACTTCCTCTGATATGAGGAAGTGCTGATTCCCCTTCTTAATTGAGGTTGATAGGAACACATCAGTTGCCATTTGGCAAGTGCTCAAGTTTGTGGGATATGTTTTAATAAAGATACTAAATTTTAGAGCTGGGACTATCACATAGCTGAGGTTAAAAATAAACTACTCTCTTCTGCTATGATCTACCTGCTTTTGCAGGGATGAAGGTATTGAATTAAGTGAGTATATGACAGAGATTACCATCCTTGCATCCTTTAAGTCTGAGAAATTTGCACTACTCTATGCCATTCTAATTAGTGTTGCTGTTGGAACAGTGGGGATTTTGAGTGGGCATCCGATGTATCACAGGCTTCTATTGAGGCTTACTTACCATAATGTCTCCTGAAGAACCACGGTTTATTTAAAATTGCCACAAATCCCTGTAGTTCATATTCCCCTGGTATATATTCTGGACTTGCTATCCCTCATGTCTATCATTCCTTTTACAATTAAGTGTTACTACTTAGTCTGATCTATTGAAATCCTCTCATTCTTACTGGTAATAGGGAGCCAAATTTCATAGCAGCATATCATACATCAGTCCTGGCCTACAGTAATGCAAAGGAAAGTTGGGGGATGAGTGATTGGCTGTAATTTTAAGAAATTTTCTCACACAATTGTGGAGGGTTGGCAAGTTCAGAATCTTCAGTAGGGTCAGTGGATTAGAGATCCAGGGAGGGGTTTTAGTTCAAGTCCAAAGACAAAATCTCTTCTGGCAAAATCTCCTCCTCCTCCAGGGAGGT
Organism: Mustela nivalis; assembly: GCF_964662115.1. Taxonomy (NCBI): domain Eukaryota; kingdom Metazoa; phylum Chordata; class Mammalia; order Carnivora; family Mustelidae; genus Mustela; species Mustela nivalis. Next base: position 28,549,719 of record NC_139024.1, read on the forward strand.
CATTTTTTTCTGTGAAAGCCTTGGATTGGACAAAAGCCTCTCATGTTATGGAGGATAATCTGCGTTACTCAAAATCTATTGATTTAATGTTAATCTTGTCTAGAAATTACCTTCACAGAAATATCTAGAATAATGTTTAACCAAATATCTGGGTAAGCTAGTCACATTAACACATAAAATTAACAAAAGTAAGAATTCTGAAAACATATTTGTCTGGGTTCATAACCTAGTTACTCATTTTATGGCTATGAGTAACTTCAATTTCCTGTAATTCAAATGCCTCATGTGTAAAATGTGGATAAGAATAGTATCTATTAGGGGCACCAGGGTGGCTCAGTGGGTTAAGCCTCTGCCTTTGGCTCAGGTCATGATCTCAGGGTCCTGGGATCGAGCCCCGCATCAGGCTCTCTGCTCAGCGGGGAGCCTGCTTCCCTTCCTCTCTCTCTGCCTGCCTCTCTTCCTACTTGTGATCTCTGTCAAATAAATAAAATCTTTTAAAAAAAAGAATAGTATCTATTAAAAAAAAAAGAATAGTATCTATTATTAGAGGCCAGATATGAAAATTAAAGGAATTAATACAAATAAAGGTCTTAATGCAGTGAATGATACATAGTAAATATTCCAAAATGGTAGCTCTGAGTGTTGTTGATAGTTTGGAAGAAGATAGCTTTTGTAGAACATTTTTGTACAATAAATGCAAAGTTTTGATATCGATATCTTAATAATTTCATGTGATTAGTTCACGGGCTTGGAACTTCTTTGTATGATTTGTAACTCATCCTGAAATATATAGAAACAGTGTGTCTAAGGAAACAAATGGAGCAAAAGGGTTTAGAAACAATTAATTCTAGATTAGTTATATTTATATTAAAATATTTAATTTTGTTTCCATTTTAAATTTATAATCTTGTAGTTAACTTCATAATGATTTTTCAAACTACTAGAATATAATCGTGAATTAAAATTTTTAATTTTAATTTTTTAATTAACTAATATTTATTTATTTATTTTATTTATTTAATTAAATAATCCTTAACATTTTATTATAATGAATTTTAAAATTTCCTACTCAATTTTATTTGTGGAGGAGGGGTAGTGTTTAAATATTCCAATTCATATTTATTCTTCCTACTAATACATTTCTTTATACATTAATCTTTATTTTTCTATCTTATTTTCATTTGTTCTTATTTTATTATTTCTGCAGAATTGTTATATATTTAGCTCATTATCATTATTCTTCAGTACTTAATACAATTCTAGATATAACTCATGGTTTTTGCTGCATAAATTATCTACTTTTATTACTTTAACATTGTCTAGTATTTTAATTTTTTTTTTTAAGATTTTATTTATTTATTTGACAGACAGAGATCACAAGTAGGCAGAGAGGCAGGCAGAGAGCAGGAAGCAGGCTCTCCGCAGAGCAGAGAGCCCGATGTGGGGCTCTATCCCAGGACCTGAGATCATGACCTGAGCCGAAGGTAGCGGCTTAACCCACTGAGCCACCCAGGTGCCCCTAGTATTTTAAATTTTTGTTAGGATAAAAGTTATTTAAACTTCACTTTTTCCATGTAGTTTTAGAGACTGGAAGATTGTTTCTATTTTTATTGCTTTATGGTCATAGAATACAGCCTTTTTTTCCCCATAAACATTCTTCAGATTGCTGCAAATCTTTGATTAATTTCCAGAGTTTTGAAAAAGCTCATTCCAACAGTTTTTACCAGACGAGAAAATTTATGGAGGGCATCACACTGACAAGTGCATTGATGCTACTCACCCTTTAATTTCTTTCTATTAACTTCTGAGGATATTTTACATTCTGTATACAATTTTTGTGAGATACTTTTTTGGAAAAAAAATCGTTTCTTGACTTTTCATTTTTTAACTCTGTCTCTAGGAGAATAAAATTTTTATAATGTCAGTGCAATTTAGTTTACTAAGATTTTTTTTCCTTCATAGTTTGTGGCTTTGGTATTAATTTGTGAAAAATCATGAGTATTTTTTCTTATACTTTATTCTAAAATGTTATTGTTTTACTTTACAAATTTACATGGATAATCCACTGAATTGATTTTTACATATATTAGGAAGATTAATTCAATTCATTTTTTAATATTTCCAGTTATTTACACCATTAACTGAAAAGATTATTCTTTATTAGAACACTTTCGCATTGTTGTCAAAATTGTTTGGCTTAATTTCTGTGGGTATATTTACATTTTTTCTAATTTATTACCTTCATTTATGTGTTTATCTTCTTTACCAATATAATTTACCTTTATTCCTGTAGAGGAAATCATTAATCAGATAGCTATTTTTAGGGACACCTGGATGGGTCAGTCAGTTAAGCATCTGTCTTCAGCTGGGATCATGGGGTCAGTGGGGAGTCCCTTCTCCCTCTGCTCCTCCCTTCCCACTCATGCTCTCTCTCTCACTCCAAAATAAGTAAATAAAATCTTTTTTAAAAAGGTATTTTTAGCTATTTTATTCTATCCTCCCTATTTTGGCTTTTTATATGAATTTTATAGTCAGCTTGGAAATATATACATAATCCTTACTGATTTTATAGGTTAAGTTGGAGAGAATTGACATCAGCACTAGGTGTAGTCTTTCAAGCCAAGAATAAGTAATGCATATACATTATTAAAGTCCTCTTTCATTTATTTCATTACATTTTCCATTTTAACTATGTGGTACCTATGGATGGTTTTATGAGAAACTGTACTAGATTTTTTTTTTAATTATTATTTTGGTTTCTACTTCTTAACATTTAGAACAATCATTTGTGTGTGTGTTCTAGTTTATTTTGTAAGTTTGCTAAACTCATTAATTTTAGGAGGATTTATTTTGTTTCTGTCTTTCCTTTTTAACTCCCTAGATTCCTTGATATTTCTTGATATTTTCTATATAGAAAATTATGTTTTTCCAAACAGGAACAATTTCTGTCTTATTTTCCAAAATGTATGATTTTTACTTTCTTTTTCTTGCCTTATGGCTCTGGCCTACACTTCTGGCACAACATTTAGTAGGAATGATGAGCAAGGACATCCTGCATTGGTTTTGACCCCAGGAGAACAGCGTACAGCCACTTAATATTAATGCTATCACTAAGAGTTTTTGTAGGTATTTGTTATTAGGTTGAAGAAGTTCTCTTATATTCTTAGATTGTTGAGAGTGCTGACTGTTGAATTTTGTCAGACTTTTTCTGTATTAAAATGATATGGTGATGTTGTTTTTGTTTTTAGACTATGAATATGATTCTGTTATAGATAAATTTTCAAATATTGAACATGCTAGCTTTCCTGAGATAAATCTCACTTGATCATGATGTATTATTATTTTATGTATTTCTGGATTCAATTTCCTAATATTTTGTGGGGGATTTTTATATCTACATTCATTACACTTTCTCTTTTATTATTTGAATTTTTGTTTTGTTGTACTTTTGTTTGTTTCATTTTAATATTTTTCTTGTGCAGTTTTCCTATTGGAGTAATGCTAGCCAAATAAAATGCTTTACTCTCCTTTCTATTTTATAAATGATGGTGTAATTGCATTGGTGCTATTTTTTCCTTAAAAGTTTGATAACTTTTGATATCACATTTTTATAATATGTAAACTATGTCATCAAAAAGATAAAATGTGGTGGGGGACAGAAAAAACGTAGTGCAGGAATGCATTCAAACTTATGCTGTCAACTTAAAATAGACTGTTATAAACATAAGTTGTTAGATGGCCTCATGGTAACCACAAAACAAAAACCTGTGGTAGAAGCACAAAAAATGAAGAGAAGGATCCCAAGCATACCACTCAAGAAAATAATCAAACCTCAATGGAAGGGAGTAGGGGAAGAAGAAAAAAATGGTAGGAACCACAAAATAGCCAGAAAACAATTAACAAAAGGCAATAACTATATCCCCATTAGTAATTACATTAAATGTAAATGAAGTAAATTTTCAATCAAAAGACACATGTATGTGCTGCCTACAATATAAGGACATGCACAGACTCAAAGTGAAGTGACAGAAAAAGGTATTCATGCAATGGAAATCAAAAGAAAGCTGAGGTAGCTATACTTATAGCAGACAAAAGAAACTTTAAGACAACTGTAATAGGAGTCAAAGAAAAGCATTACATAATGATGAAAGGGTCCAAGATAAAACATTTGTAAAAATTCATGCATCCATATAGGAGCACCAAATATATAAAGCAAATACTAAAATGCCTAAAGAGAAAAATAACAATACAATAATAGGAAGTACATTAATATTCTATTTCCCTTAACAGATAGATCAAGCAGACAGGAAATCAATACAGAAACATTGACTTTAAATAATGCATTAAACCTGGTGGGCTTAAAAGATACCTATAGAACATTGTGTCTGAAAGAAACAGGATACATAGTTTTTTCAAGTGTATATGGAACATTCTGCAGGATACAGATCATACATTAAGCCACAGAACAAATCTGAATATGTTTAAGAAGGCTGAAATCATATCAAGCATATTCTTTGACCACAAAGGTATGAAATTAAAAATCAATTATAGGAAGAAAACTAGAAAATCCACAAATATGTGTAGATTAAACACTATGCTAGTAACCAACTGATGGGTCAGAGAGGAAATCAAAAAAGAAATAGAAAAATACCTTGAGAAAAGTTAAAATGGAAATTCAACATCCCAAAATTTATGGGGCTCAGCGAAAGCAGTTCTAAGAGGTAATTTTATAATGTTAAGTGCCTACATCAAGAAATAAGAGAAATCTCAAGTAAACAACATAACTGTATACCTCAAGGAACTAGAAAATAAAAATCCCAAAGTCAAAGAAAGGAAATAGCAAATATCAGAGCAGAAATAATGAAATAAAGACTAAAAAGATAATAGAAAAAGATACTGAAATTAGGAGCTGTTTCTCTGAAAAGATAAAATTGATCAACCCTTAGCTAACTCAAAATGAAGAAAAACTGGAATGTAAGAACTAAAATCATAAAACTCCTTGAAGAAATCATAGTTGGTAAGCTCCTTGACATTTGTCTTGGCAATGTGTTTTTTCTGTTTGGTCTAATACCAGAAATAAAGGCAAAAAAAGAAAAAACAATTAAGTGGGACCGCATCAAACTAAAAGCTCTGCATAGCAAAGGAAACCACCAACAAAATGGAAAAGGAGCCTCTGAATAGGAGAAAATATTTTCAAATCATATATCTGATAAGAGGTTAACATTCAAAATACATAAAAATTCATGCAAATCAATTGCAAAAATCAAACACTTTAATTAAAAAATTGGCTGAGGCTTTGTCTGAATAGACATTTTCCCCAAGATATGCAAGTAGACAACGTGAAAAATGCTCAACATCATTAATCATCAGGGATGTCACTTTACACTTGTTAGAATGGCTATTTTCAAAATGACAAGAAATAACAATGTTGGTGAGGAGATAGAGAATAAGGAATCCTTGTGCTCTCTTGGTGGGAATGTAAATCAGTGCAGCCACAATGGAAAACAGTATGGAGGTTCCTTAAAAGGTAAAAAATAGAACTACCATATATATATCCAGCAATTGCACTTTTGGTTATTTATCTAAAGTATATATTTTTATAATATATTTATATTTATATTTATAATATAATAAAACAAAAATAACATATATAATGTATAAAATATAACATATTAAATAATAAATAAAATGTGTAAAATAAATATAATAAAATTTTATAATATTTTGTGATGTATAAAATATTTATGTACTCCCATGTTCTTTGCATTTTAATAGTAGCTAAGATATGAAAACAGCCTGTGTTCATGGATAGATAAATGGATAAAGAAAAAGTAATTATAGAATATATATATATATTCTATAATCTAAAAACAAAAGACAAGCTCATAAATAGAATAGAGTGGTAGTTGCCAGAGGCAGGGGTGGGGCATGGTGAGGCATATAGGAGAGTGGGTAAAATGGTGAAGGTGGTCAAAATGTACAAATTTCCAGTTATAAAAGAAATAAATGTCATGGTTATGTAATGTACACCATGGTAACTAAGCTAATAATATGTCATATTGCACGTTTGAAAGCTAATAAGAGAATAGATCCTAAACTCATCACAAGAAACAAATTCGTTTTGTAACTATGTTGGTGACAGATGTTAACTGGACTTATTGTTGTGGTTATTTTGCAATGTATACAAATATTCAATCTTTATGATGTATACCTGAAACTAATATAATGTACAGCAAATAAAAAATACATATATGTCAGCATTTGCCATTGAAACCATCATTGACCAGATACTTGTTTTTCAAAATATTTTTAACTCAACTAAACTTCTTCATAACATATATGTGTGTTAATTTTCTATCTTAGCTGTATCTATAAATGCATGATTTGGGGACAAATTAATTGATTTAAGCAAATTTGTTGAATTTCTGTGCACGTAGTTCTTCATAATATGCTCTTATTATGTTTTATCTATAGAATTCAGTTACATTTTCTCTTTCACTCCTAGCATTGGAATTTGTATCTTCTTTCTTGTTAAATTTTTATCGAATTCTTAGATCTTTTTAAAGAACTTGATTTTAGTTTATGTTTTTCTACATTTTTCAATTTGAAATTTTATTATTTTCTTATCATTATTAAATGTTTCTCACTTACTTTAGTTTTCTAAAACCCCAGATAATAAAAGGGAAAATTTTTGTTGTTCTCTTTTTCTGTGCATATGTGTTACTTTAGTACCTTGAGAAATAGGTTGAACTGTTGAGAACAGGACTTGGATATGTTTGAGTTATCTGGCAAAATACTCAAAATAGAATACTCATCAGTGAACTTTCCCATATTTCCTTAATTCATATATCTTTATATACATAGCTTAACCAGTATAATATTAAGAGCTGTGTTTTACATAATTTTGGTTAGTGTTTCTGAATCTTTGCTGAATAACTTTAAGAGATTTTGAAAATTAGCTTTAATTAGTGAAGATCATCACTAGGGATCATCATTACTTAATAAAGCTGTCCAGGTGATTCCAATATGCAGCACATTTCATAAAATCTAACATAGATCCTACACTCCCTCAATGAAATAAGTATATATGTGTATTTATGAAGCAACTAAGTTTTAATATGATGTGACTCTATAACTAAAAATAAATATATATCCCCAATTAATTTTCATTTCTGCTACTGGATTTGATATACCAGTTGTTCTCTGACTCTGGTGAGAACTCATCATTTACATATGAAAATAATGGTGTGATGGCCTCATAGAACTAACCTGGTAATATGAACTTCTGCCTGGGTTAAATACAGTTCTAAAAGGATTTATTTCCATGTTTCTACCCCTATTCTGAGGCTAATCTGTGAAGACTAGAGAGAATGAAGAACAGTAATAACATTATTTGTAGGCAATGGTTGTGCTGATATAAAATATATTATGTAAGATCATTAGATGTTAAAAAGAATCAAGAAAATGAGGAAATTACTAAGTTTAAATAAAGGAAAAACAAATAGAATTTTTTATGAACTCACTCGATTTATTTCTTCTTATGTGAGAGAAAGAAAAAGGAGAACAAATATTTGGTTGGGAAACTAAGAAAATGACCCAAGTCAAAGTAGAGATTTTCTCAAGTTAACATTTTACTCTCAGTTGCACTGTGCCTTTTTATTTTATTTTTTAAATTTTATTTATCTTATTTTATTTTATTTTATTTGAATTTGAATTTCTATGGTCTTTGAACATATTCTGTATCTAAGGTTCATTATATGGAAACTCTCAGTTTCTTCCCTGGAGTCCCCCAGATGTGAAGTGGGGGACATCCCCCACTTGATATCCCAATAAACTTGCCCAATAAATGTAAGATATAGTCAATAATATTATTAATAATCATAAATGTAAGATGTATTCAATGACTTTATGTAAAGATGAAGTCTCTGCTAAATATGGATAGAAAATTTAAAAATAAAACTAAATGTAATGTTACTACTAGAAATCCATCCATTCTACTTTCAAAATCAATATTTATATGTGAGATAGTAAGTTCCAGTATGTCTGATAATAGACATTGAAGGGAACACTAAGTGAGCAAAGTGAATTGATGAAGACTACATGGACCCCATTCTATGATGAGGTACTTTTAGTTTTAAACTTCAAATAAAATGCCTATTTTTCTAATTAAGAAAGAGATATTCACATTTTCCTATGTGCTATCAACATTCTTTACATACACAAAACATAACATGATATTGTATTATTTGTCTCCACATCTAGACTAAAAGTTTTATGATGACATGAGTTATGAATTGAATTTTCTTATCTTTAGTGACCGGTGAATAAGAATGAGTTTGATACTTTTTCTCAGATAAATTAATTCATTCCTTCAATGGATTTTCCTGCTTACATGATACATACACAGTATTTTGAGGATTCTGATATATACAATATTCAAACTATTATTTGATCAATAATTTTCTCCCACTAATTAAAAAATCCATTTATATCCTATGTCAGAAAAGATTGCACTAACTCCAGTGACATCAAGTATTGATTTGAACATTTTGCTCTGAAATTATACAGTTGAAAAGAGGCCGTGTCCTTATGTCTATGTGCTGGTGACCTCATTGATTTTTGTCTGACACCTGAAATCCATGTGTGCTATTCTGTTACATTCCCCCTGCCTATCTTAATTCCCAAGGATGTATGCCTTCTCCTTATGAAAGACTGTCTCAGCCAGATCCATTTAGTATAACAAGGTGAATTCAATATCACATTTACTAAGACTAGCAAGTATTCTTTTCTAATTGTTGCCAATCTCTTTTAGGTAGTGGCCATAAATTCTGCTTTATATAGTGGAAATTATAAGTAGTAGAGTGTGTAGGATATAACTACAGTGCATTTTTCAGGGGAAGGCAGGAAATGAGCATGAGGTAGAGTTTGAGATTGAAGAGATGAAAACCAACTGCAGCTAGAGGAGAGAACTTATGGTTTGCTGATGTGTATAAAGCTACAGATATTAGTAGATCCTGAAAAAAGAAACAATATAGTAGTGATATGGAACAGAAGAAACCCCAACACTTGATGGCTGGTGATATGTGCAGCTAAAGAAATGGAAAGGGCAAAAATAGCTCTTTGTTTCTTTTTTAATTCCTGTTGTTGGCTTTCTTTCCTTAGTCTATCCCTAAAGGCTGGATTGGTGTCTCTCAGGAGTCTGGGGATTTCACTTCTTTCTCAACATACCATCAGCAGGCGATTCCATATGCTCTTTTGTTTTTCTATCATCTGTGTACTCATACTTCTTTTTTTGGAATACTTTTGTGTTTCCAGCCCAGATATCATATCAAGTGCTTGTCAATTTAACCTAATGCACTTAGATTTTTTAAATGGAACTCCAATTCAACACTAAAAGGTGTTCATTACTTATCCTTCCTCCAAAATTTTTTTAAGCAGTTAGCAATAGTATTCATTAAGGATGAAGGAAGATTATTAACATATTGATATGGAAATTTTTCATTTTATATATTTGCATGTTTTTGTATACATGTCAAATTTTGAAGTTATTATAAGTCAACCATGAAAATTGTCCCTTATGTAGGAAAAAATAAGGACCTAAAATATTAAAATAGGGGTGCCTGGGTGGCTCAGTGGGTTAAGACGCTGCCTTCGGCTCAGGTCATGATCTCAGGGTCCTGGGATCAAGCACCGCATCGGGCTCTCTGCTCAGCAGGGAGTCTGCTTCCCTCACTCTCTCTCTCTCTCTCTCTGCCTGCCTCTCTGCCTACTTGTGATCTCTCTCTGTCAAATAAATAAATAAAATCTTAAAAAAATATTAACATAATATTGCAGTGAAGATTTGAAATAATTAATTCATATAATCCTGTACATATTTGATTATTTTTAACACTGTCAACAGAGTTGATTCAGATTTCAAAAAATAAAATTACTGATCCATATTATTTTTTCAGTTATTCTTATTTTCTTATTAACTATAAACTTCACTATGACTCCAGTCCTGGCTCAAATATTCTTAGCTGGCAGTATTCTGATATTTTACCTGACATTAAACCTTTTATTTAAAAAATAAAAATATCACACTTTAAAGCTTTTCCTGGTTACTCCCTTTTCAATTGCAGTTCAACACATATAAGGTCATTATCTTTGAGGATTCAGCTGTCACACTGTGATCTTCCTAAAAGGAGAGGAAAGAGTGTTTGTTATATTGACAGTTAATTAGCAGCTTTAGTACTAAAATGGTGGAGATATTTAAAAAGACAAGAAAAACAAGTATGGGGGAAAAATTGCTTTCAAAGGAAATCACAGAAGAACCTTCTCTATAATTCAAGTGTTCCTATAGTCTTTTTTATATATATGAAGTGAAACCCTGGTTTTGTTTACAATGCCAACACTGCTCATGATGTAATATATATTTTAACCTCTGAAATCTGCAAAGTACATAGTCATTGTCCATCGTAGTCTAACTGATACATGATAAGACATGATTTAATGTTGCCTTTGTGTCTATGAAATTCAGCAGTGGTGTTTGTTTGTTTGTTTGTTTGTTTTGGTTTTTTTCCAAAACATTTCCAAGGTCTTTCGTAGAAAATTATAATGATATAGGGAAAAGGAATAGTTCATAAAATAATTATTCTGAATCTCTCAGTGACCATTTAAATAAGACTTAAGTCTATCAAAATTTCAAATCCTCTTTCTTTTAAGATATTATTTATTTGTTTGACAGAGATCACAAGAAGGCAGAGAGGCAGGCAGAGAGAGAGGGAAGCAGAGCTCTCCTTGCTGAGTAGAGAGCCTGAGGTAGGGCTTGATCCCAGGACCCTGAGATCATGACCAGAGCCAAAGGCGGAAGCTTAACCCACTGAGCCACCCAGGCACCCTTCAAATCCTCTTTAGAATATTCTCAGTAAGCTCAAAGTCTGAGCTATCATTTATGTCATCAAGGTTTATGAGTACTGAAAAATACAACACAAATTAGGAAAAATATCAATTGCATCCCATTAATTAAATTTCATACACAATTGGATGAAACTGCATCAAATTTCATTATTTTTAATCAAATTTTAATTATCAAATTTCATTATTGAATTGAATATTTTATTGATATTTAGACAATTTTAATTTGTGGATTATTAAACATATATATGAAATTATTTTAAATCTTTCATTATGAAAAACTAGCCTAGTGTGTGGCTGCATACTACTAACCTGTGAAACAAATTCAATGTGATTGAAAAAGCAGACAAAAAACCAATACGATAGGTATTCATAGTTTTACTGTGGGTTGTAAACTATAAAATGACCACTAATCTATATTTCCTCAGAATTTGGATTCTTATCAACCTAGTATATGACTGGTTTTATGTGGAAATCGCTTTAATACAATTATTATGGGATTAACCTCTGTTATTGTTCTTATGTTCACTATCTTCTCACCATGTGTGAGAAACTTCCTTCTATATTATATTCATACCATCTTTCATGCTGGGTACAACTTTCATTTCAATTGGTTTATTTGCTTTTCTTTTACTCTGACAATTCGGCTGAAAATTACAGAGAAGTAACAGTAATCATATGCCATGTGCTTACATGTGTCTATTCTTAAAGGCCTGTTCCAAAATTCTTCCATCACTTTGGTCACCACTCCTATTATATAGTACCCCTGTTACAGTCTGCAAATTTAAACCATGACCTCTTTCTGAAAGATCATTCTAATGTCTCTCATTGAAGAATACCCTCCCCTCATGGATTACTCAGGATTGTTCACCCTCTTTCTTTTTCTTTTTTCTTTTTTTTTTTTTAAGATTTTATTTATTTATTTAACAGACAGAGATCACAAGTAGGCACAGAGGCAGGAGGAAGCAGGTTCCCTGCTGAGCAGGGAGCCTGATGCAGGGCTCGATTTCAGGACCCTAAGATCATGACCTGAGCCAAAGGCAGAGGCTTTAACCCACTGAACCACCCAGGCGCCCCTGTTTACCCCCTCTCTTAACCTGAGCATATAGAACAACAAATATGTGCTAAACAGAATATAGCAATTATTTAAGGAATTCCATCCTTGTAATGAGTTTCATCCCATACTGTTTCTTTTGCTGGGCTCCATATTAGGGCTGCTTGTTTCTCCTGTAGAGGTTTGGTGTTCCATGTTATTAAGGAGTATGAAAGAGGTCCACTCACTCCCTGTTCATAACTCCAGTTGTAAATATATTCATACTTCATTCTCTAGGCTCTGTGGCCAAGCTATTGTGACATCCTATAAAACTGATGAAGCAATAGAGCTAGAAATATTTTACTAATTATTTATACTGTCTATGAATAACATAATTTAATAATGTAAGTTTATCTTAAGATGCCTTTAAAATGATACCTCTGAAAATTAATATCTTTCTCTGTTATTGAGTGGATAATATGAGAAACTTCTTAATACAATAAAATCAAATCATCAAATATATCCTATGTCTGATATTTGTATTCTATTTTTATTTTTTCCTGATTTGATTTTATTAAATGTAAATTGTGTCTTTATTATTGTAATTTCTGTCATATGCCCTTTCACAATTTGGACATAAAGGCTTTTGTTTGTGAAGATTTTCTTGCATACTCCTGCTTACACATTTCATCAATACTGAAACTGAGAGCTAAGAGAAATAGTTCAGCTACTGGCAATGAATATTTAGACATTTTACTTCTGAGACATTTTAAGAAATAATTATACTCTATACTTTAGATATGCATTCCTTGCAATAGCTGGAAAAAAGAAATATACAAAATTTTATTAGTGTTTTATTTCATAGATATTCTTACTGAGAAGACACATATTGTTTCTTTAAAAAAGAGATGGCCACATATTTTAACCTATTAAACTTTAAGCATTTTATTTTGACATTCTCAGCACAGATAAATATCCATATATTATTAAAGTTGGATGTGGTTCTTTAGCTGTATGTATTCATATACACTCACATTCATACACACATATATACACATACTTTGTGTGTGTGTGTGTGTATGCATGTGTGTGTGCGTGTGTGTGTGTGTGTGTATGAGCCAGACAATGACAACCCAGGTTAATAATAGTCCAAGTCAGTGGCAGCCAGTATATAAAGGAAGATTAATTATTTCCTTCTAGGACTACAGATTTGTTCATCCTAAGGAAATAAAGCATATTTCCATGTTATTATCTTTAAAATATTCACTATAATGAATTTATTTTATTACTCATACTTTCTTACTCTCATGAAAATTTATATTCACTATTCATGCAGAAATATAGACGACTTCTAATGAAACTTATAAGTAATTCTGGAATAGTACAATGACATTTTATTGCTAGTTGTATTCTGGTTGAAATCTTTTTTTTTTTAGTTTAGGGAAGATCATACCCAAAAAGAGAGGCAGCAAAGCCTCCCATGACAGATTGGATATCGCATGTTCTGCAGAATCTCTTTGTCTTGATACCTAGCTTTAGAAAAGCCAAATGTGTCTAAAATGTTAAAAGAGAAACCTCTAAGAGGGCACTTTAAAGAAACTTTGAGTATTTTGAAGGTCTAACACTTAAAATGTTTACCACAAAAATTTGTCAGACATCTTATAACTATTTCACTTTTCTCAACTCACAAAATTATAAGAAAGTATTGATGGACTATATATATATATATATATATATATATATATATATATATATATATTTAAAATGAAACTTAAACCATAATAGAATTAAAAGGAAAAGTAAATCCAAACACAAAGCTGACTTTTAAAATGAACACTTCCTAAACATGATAACATTTTCAGGTTCCAAACTTAGTTCCAATTTAAAATACATCTTAGTCTCAATCATTAATGAATATTCTTAACCCAGATACACAGAAAAGGAAGATACCCTACAACTTTCAAGGAAAATATCTTTGAAATTCCCCATATTTTTCAGGGAAATTGCATTCTAATTAATATATCTCTCAATTGTATTTTCTATCTTTCTTCTAGTTTATTCCAATCAGTATTTACACATATACAGTTATCTTTCATTTAAAATCAAAGCAAATCAGAAATAATTTTTAATAACATAATATAAAATTTTTGTCATATAGAAATATACAAAAAAGAAAAATGGAAAACTACATGAACAAGAGTACTTATTACTCAGTTCTATCAAATGCTATCATTTTCCATACTTAACAATAGTTATAATTAAATACATGACTTAGTTTATTTAATAGTCAAGACCTACAGACACGTCTACCTGACGACTTTCCTATTCCTGTCCTTCCTCCATCAGACAATCAAAACCTGAAGTTTTAAGTCCACTCTAGATAGGATGGACATGTTTTTTTATTGTTTTATTGTTTTTTTGTTTGTTTGTTTAAAGACTTTATTTATTTATTTGATAGAGATCACAAATAGGCAGAGAGGCAGGCAGAGAGAGAGAGAAAGAGGAGGAAGCAGACTCCTCACCGAGCAGAGAGCCCAATGTGGAGCTTGATCCCAGGGCCCTGGGATCATGACCTGAGCAGATGTAGCTTTAACCCACTGAGCCATCCAGGTGCCCAGAATGGACATGTTTTCAAATGTTTATTGACCACTGTAGGAACCTTTGTAGGTCATTATTTTTCACATTTTTTAGATTTCCTTTGGGCTTTTCTTCCTCACTTAATTTCTTTTGGGCTGTCTATATAATTGCAGGATACTAAGTTCTGTTGGTTATATGGATTGCAAATGAATGGAGTCTGTGTGATCCTTGTTGTTTTATTATTGTATCTATTTTTGAAATTTAATGTAATTATAATTTATTAGTGTTTTATTTTCATCTATTTCTTTATGTTGTTTAAGAAATTGTTTATTATAAAATATGACATTTTAAAATGTTACTTTTTCTATTAGGTTTTTGATCTACCTAAAGATTTTTGTATGTGTATGTAAGAATATTTCATTTTTTTGCCATATGGAAAACCAATTTTTTCAGCATCACTTATTGAACATTTAATCTTATTTCCACTGGTTTGCAATGTCTTCTCTATAATACATCATCTTTTCATATATATGTGAGACTATTACCATGTTTGCTATTCTGTATCACAGGTATTTTTCACTGTGTAAAGTTATACTGAATTATTTATTGTGATTTCAGAACATGAAGAAAATTCTATTTTTTTCCTTCAAAATACACTTATCTAGCTACATAGCAAGAGCAATGAGAATAAATGCAGTTAACTGCATGCAACAAAATGGATGGATCTCTCAAACAGTATTTTGTAAAAGAATCCCAATGCAGATGAATATATGCCTTGCGATTCCATTTCCATAAAATTCAAAACCAGGCAAACTAGTCTGTGATGTTAGAAGTCAGGATTGTGGTTACTTTTGGAAAAAGATATGACTGGAATAAAGCAAAGGGTAGGTGGGAGATTTCTAGCTTCTGATAGCTTTCTTGTGTGTCCATTACATTAATGCTCACTTTATTTTATTTATTTTTTTTTAATTTTTTATTTTTTATAAACATATATTTTTATCCCCAGGGGTACAGGTCTGTGAATCACCAGGTTTACACATTTCACAGCACTCACCAAAGCACATACCCTCCCCAATGTCCATAATCCCACCCCCTTCTCCCAAACCCCCTCCCCCCAGCAACCCTCAGTTTGTTTTGTGAGATTAAGAGTCACTTATGGTTTGTCTCCCTCCCAATCCCATCTTGATGCAACATGGGGGCTTAAGTGGGTACGAGAAGAATAAATGCTCATTTTATTTTAAGATTTATTTATTTCTGAATTTATTTGAGAGAGAGAGGAAGTGTGCATCCATGTGAGTGGGGAGAGGGGCAGAAAAAGAGGAAGAGGGAAAGAAGCAGACTCCCCACTGAGCACAGTACACAATTAGGCGTCCCTCTCAGGACCCTGAGATCATGACCTGAGCTGAAAATCAGGAGTTGGATTGTCTGAGCCACCCAGGCACCCCACCAATGCTCACTTTGTAAGGATGTATTAAGCTATGCATTTTTATGTTTTTATGGGATAAATGAATAATCAGTTTACAGAAAAACATTCTTTGTTATTCTTGACAGTAACACTCATTCTCAAGAATCTCTCCTATCTCTAATTTTTTTTTTTAGTTTTCATTCTTGCCTAAACTCATTATGATCCGATTTCTTAAAGAACTATGACCATGCCCTTGATAAATTCACTAAGAATTTTGCTTTAGCAACACACAATGGAAAATAAGTATATATATAAACTATCAGTTACTCTCTCAGTAGCACAAGTTATGATTGAATGTCTCCCTTTAAAAAAATTCTCTCTTTTTGTGAGAGCTGCACCGATTGGGCCAATCATATAAATTAGGATTATTGTTTCAGTTGGTGAGTATGAAAGAAGTGGAGGAATGCTAACTGATTGAGGGGCATGATGCATTATTCTTTGGAAATAATTCTATTTATAAATATTCTAAATAGAAATGCAGTAAAACTAAACTTTTGATTACCTGACATATTGTTCATTATTTAGAAAAAAAAACAAAGAGAGAGAGAGGGGAGAGAGAGAGAGAGAAAAAGGAAGGAAGGAAAGAAGTGGGGAGAGAGAGTTTTTCTTTGTACAAATTTCTTTTGGTCTCATCAATGCTCTGTACTGATTTTTTGGTATTCCTATTTAACAAAGGTAACTTTTGGCTGATTATTATTTTCTTTTTTTTCCTAAAGATCATTGGCTTTACTTCTTTCAGCTATTTCTTTTGAAGAGAGGGAAAGAAAAGGCAGCGTGGTTTGGCATAGGCAAGGGTTTTCTTTTCATTACCTTGAAAATATAAACAGGTGTCAAGCTGTGAATAAACATAGATGTAGTAATAACACAGTCACAGAGTAGAGCTTTCTTAAGAAAAGTTTTCAATATTTTTAAACTGCAGAAGTAAACTCATTTACCTTTATGTGGCATCTATCCTTAAACACGGAGCCTCTTCTTTTTCTATCATTCTCATCATTTTTCCCCTCTTGTAAGTCTTGCTTTGATTTTGCAGCTGTAAAGCATGTCTTTTCTTTCCAACTATTATTATCTTCTTTATATGTATGGTCCCCTAAGAGGCAATTTAGGAAAGTGCCTAGACTTTCAGCCATCCAGTTCTCATCTTGATCTCTTACAACCCATGCTCAGCTAGTGTCTTCCTTTAAGACTCCTTTTGTAAGGTAGCTACCGCCCTTATGAAATTAACTGGTCTGTGATTTTTATACATCCACAAGCTCTCAACTTCCTTCCTTATACCTACTCAAGATATGAGTACTAATTGTCAATACTGTATTATCTTCTTTGTATCTTTATATTTTTCCAACATAAAATCCCATAAGTCTTCTTAATCTTCTTACTCCATTTCAAAAATATCAGGTATCGGTTCACCATAAAAGAATTCCCTTTCTGTTTTTAGTTATAATATCAGCAATTTTTCCAGTAATTTCTATATTTTAGTCACTCTGCATAATCTGTTTACCATTTTTTTTTTTGGTCATTTCATTTTCTCTTCCATTCTCTTAGCACTGGTCTTTATTTTTTCCCATGTCCTCAGTTATCATCCTATCAATTCCAGTTGCATGGGTCTCTCAACCCATGACATCTTCTGCTTTATTCAATTCACTATCTGTACCTTCACCCATGACATCTTCCTGTATGTTCTGTTGCTATCTGAAACTCAATGTGACTAGGTCAGACCTTTGAAATTTTCTGCTAAGCACCCTTTCACTCTTCCTAATTCCTATAGTCTCAGTTTTATCAGTGTGAAGCTTGGGCATTAACTCAAATACCTTCTTAATCTCTCCCTCAAGGTGTTACTAACTGTTTTGTCTGTATAATCTTTATAAAGATAATTCTTTCTTTATCCCTAAATTTATAGTCTTATAAGTGTTCTTATTTTTATGTTTGGTACTGTGCTTTTGTTTCCTATGAGGTTTTCATTTCTCACCTATTACAATATTTTTTCATAATATGCTCACATATTGTATTATTGAAGGTAATATTGCTTTTTCACAAACAAGTGCATCCTGGTTTCATTTTATTATTTTGTAATAGTCTCCTTAAAAAATCAGAAGAAAAGATACATATGAACTTCTTGAGTTCTGCATTTTTTCATATACATTCTTGTGCTTATTGAAATTTTCTAATATACTTAAATATTTCATAGCTTTTTCATATATATGTAATCCATAAAGTATTGGGCATTATTTTTCTCTTAGTGACATCTTGTTTAAGCAAAAATAACCTATGGGATTTATTTGTACTTGATAAGGACACATTCTAAAAATAAATTTATTGTATACTCCAAATGTTCTGAATATGAGAATAGTAAGACAGTTTCCAAACCTTATGATAATTGTAGATCTTGAAATAGACCTGTTTGAGATTTTGGGAAGGTGTTTTTTTTGGATAAAATAATAAATCAGCTGTTTTTGAAGTTTCCTTTCTTAATTCCATAGTTCTATTTCTACAAACTATCTTGATATTTGTTCTTACTGTTTCATCACTGCTAGAAGCATTTTATATAATCATAGTTAAAGAAAGAAACTATTGCAGTAATATAAACTTCAATAAAACTCTCAAACAGGATTTCCAGGCAGTGTCAGATTACTTTTCCAAATTTTGATAATAAGTTGAATTCCACCAAAGGAAAAGTTTGAATTTTATTTTTTCTGAATTGTGTTGAAATATCTTAATGATATTTATATTAAGCAACCATTAATAGATAAAATGATTAAGCTTTGTAAAAAGAGATAGTATTTATGAGATTGCTGATAGATAAAATGGAAAATGTATGTAAATGTAATTTCTAGGTCTTGCTGTATTAAAGTTTAATTCTGACTACCACAAGCACCCTAATAGGCTTTAATATTAAAAGGATGGTTTCAGAACACCTTATATGTGATAGGGACATATCAGTATATTTCATCTTAATATTTATGTTTTATGAGGAAATAGGTCTGTGTTTATGTGTGTCCACACATAATTATTTATAGATAGTTGGCAATAATGTAGTATTGCTGGAATAGAATGTAGAAGGAATATAAAATTATTTTCTATGTAATAACCTGAGAAAAATATTTACTAAATTATTTCCTTGCCCAATGCACACCTAGAGTTAAACAAACTGTAATTTGCAAATATCAAGTAACCTCTTACGCCTGAATTGGTTATATTCTAACTGATACTAAATTTTGAACTATGTGATCTAAAATATTACCAAAATTAACACTTACCTTTTATAATTGAAAAAATAGTGCTCGATATTCTAAGTAAATGAATTCTTTTCCTTTTTTTAAATTTCACCAAAAGACTGAGTTACTGCTTCCAAACTTCCCCTTTATGAGAATTTGAACTTCATTTTTTAAGATTTATTTATTTATTTATTTAACAGACAGAGATCACAAGTGGGCAGAGAGAAAGAAGAAGAGAAAAGAAGAAAAGGTAAGTCAAATTTCAGAAATTTCATTAGGTAGCTAAGTATCCGGCATATAGAACATTTATTATAGAGTCACTATATAAAATAAAGGAGTGAGACCCTCTGCCTACTTCCAGTAAGTCATTCATATATACAAAAACACATCTTCTAGCTCCCTCAATAGAAGCTTTCAAATGAGCTCTGGATAAACATTATAACAGCTGTATTTTAAGTTGGCAGAAAATGAACTCAGTCATTTCAAACTGTTAACTTGCTTGCATAATGTAAACATAATTTTTGTGTAAAGCATTTTCATTTTATTATACAAACTGTCAAGTCAACATAGCTGTATGAATCTTGGTTATAGGACCAATTTTCTCTAAAGGACTTTATGTTTTATAATGCCCCAAACTCACGAAATATGTTCTTTATTCTCCTTCTTTTCAAACACAAACTGAACATGTTTTTCATCTTGGTTTATAAGATGAACTTTAAATATAGCAAAAACTAGACAGGACTTCGCTATCATTTTGTGTCTTATTATTACAGCCTAGCAAACTTTCCCTTTTTTATGACGTTATGTACTAGTTGAGGAATTTGAAATGGTTTACAATTTTTTAAGCTTTACAAAGTATTATTTAAAAATTATGGACATTCTCACCCACAGTGTAAGAGAGTTCCCTTTTCTCCACATTCTGTGGGTGGGAATGTACACTAGTGCAACCACTGTGGAAAACAGCATGGAGTTTCCTCTAAAAAGTTAAAAATAAATGCACTCTATCATCCAGCCAAAAAAAAAAAAAAAAAAATATGGACATTCTCTTAAGAGGTATTAAGCAGGAGTTGAACTATAAAGCCTGTAGAAAAACTATTTGCTTGGGAAAATTTATGTAGGGTATCAGTCATATTCACGGTTTTTATTTTTGTGTGTGTGATTGTGTATAAATGTAAAGGTTTATTCTGCAACCAGTATGTATCTCTTAAGAGTAATGTGAATTTGGCTGTTCCTTATTTTACTCTTACTCATTCTTTGAATTAATCATAAATATCACATCATAAGGGATATCTTTTCTAACCTTACAACTAGGTCAGCCCCCTCAGCAACTTTTAGGCTGCCACAGAATTCCCTATTTATCCAGTTGTAACTCAGCTTCCTTGAAATTTTTCTAAAACATGAGATCCCTATCTCTCATATTCATCATCGTCTGGGATTAGGACATGATCTATAGAGACAGCCATGAATATTTAGAACAATATTATAATCAATTACACTTGACAATGTATGTCAAAATGTTAATTATTTTGTTATAGAAAATAAACCTATGGATTCACTTATAAAATTAATAAATGCATATACAAGGATGTTTTTCATCACTGTTAAAAAAAAAAGCCTTAATACCTATCTCTGTTTAAAATAATGAAGCTAGCAATTAAGTTCTGATATAAAATTGTCTTTAAGATACATTATAAAACACATAAATACAATGTGTTAATCAATTTCTGTAGCATATTTCCTTGTATGAAAATAAATGATATAAAGTAGCACAAATAAATAACTAGTATAACTAAACTATCATATTGATTTTTTATAGAAATATGCCTAAGAAATTTTGTTTGCAGAGGGTATATTGTTGGAAATGGGGGGGGCACAAACTTTTAAGATATTTTACAGTATTCTGTTGTATTTGCATTTTCTTACTATATGCGAGTTTTATACCTTTTATTTATATGCCGACATGAGTTACATGAGTATTGAAAATATGAAGTGATCTCTTCTTGTCTTCCCTCTTCTCAGAATTAAATTCCAAAATACTGCCATAAAAATTGATTTTAATAATAACAATATAAAATAGACATTCACTATGTCATAGATCACTAATTTATGCTCAAATGTTTTATTTTAAAATAGTTGATACAGTCTTTAAAATGGTCAAAATCAAAAAGAAAATATGTTGTCAAAGATTAAGAGAAATCTTGAAATATGTGCAAACAAAGTAAAATAGATTGAAAAAAGATGTCAATATATATTTTGGAACTAACATAAGTTTATTTTTCTTACAAATATTAATACACATATGTGTTTTAAAAGACAATATTAATTATAAAATAAGAGCTCTTTTTTCTAATTCCCTAAATCACAATTTAGTAGAAAAATTCATCTTTCTTTACATTCTTGATACATCCAAATACTGGCTAGACAAATTAGCTATTAAAATCATCACTTCTAGAAATCTTTAAAAAATTATACCTACATAGTTGGGGATAGAAACAACAAATAAACCAGAAGGATTCTTTTTTCTTTTTTTTTTAAGATTTTATTTATTTATTTGTGAGAGAGACAGAGTGTGAGCGAGCACAGGCAGACAGAGTGGAAGGCAGAGTCAGAGGGAGAAGCAGGCTCCCTGCAGAGCAAGGAGCCCGATATGGGACTCGATCCCAGGATGCTGGGATCATGACCTGAGCCGAAGGCAGCTACTTAACCAACTGAGCCACCCAGGCGTCCCAACCAGAAGGATTCTTTTAGTTAGTTAATATTCTGCTGTCTTTGCATACATGTACAAATACCTGTATTGGTTTTTCTTTAATTTTCAATTTTTAATTTTTTATAAACATATAATATATTTTACCTGTATTGTTTTTTGAAGTTCCATGACTTAGAATCTTATTCCCTAGAATTATATTTTCTCATTTATTAATAAGTAGAACAAAATATTTTAAACTTTTTATGTGTGTATTTAAACTAAGTAATCTTTTCTTTACTATTTATTGCTTGAAGAAAATATTATTAGAAACAAAATAATATTAGAAAATTATTTATTCATTGCAAATAACATATTTTTGCAGATCCTAAAAACATACTTACTTTCAAAGTTATTAAGGTTAATCTTTCCTTGCTATAAATACCAAGTAACCAGTATTCTCAATCTCTTTAATAATGTTTAGAAAGCATTACATTTAACAAATTGTTCATCTCTAATTATGAGGAATTTGAATCTTTAAAAGAGAAAATTATACAAATAGGCCACAGTGGCATACTTATTTATACTATATCTATTTGATTGTTTAAAATGAAATACTTTAAAATGCATTTTGAACTCAAACATCATTGATTTCAACCATGTAGTTTTCTAGGTGCTTTTGAATGAAAGGAAGTGGATCAACAACATAGTGTGTATAAAATCGTTATGCAAATAATTTGTGAAGTCCAAAAATGTATAAATCAACTGAGGAAGGGTATAGAATGAGCATAGGTGTGGGTCTAAAATTAAGATTGAAGAAGGCCCACATTCAATGACTTTAGAAAATGTTTTCAAATAAAATACTTATCTATACCATATTTTATTAACTAAATTATCTCTTAATTCTTAACATTTTTATCTGTGGATGAATATGGCCTACTCACACCAATCAAAGTGCTGCCAATAATACTTTTTGCAGTAAGAAGTTAAGTCTTAACAAAGAGGCATCATAAAACATATAAACTCAAAATGGCAAAACTGAAGTTTTATAGTATTTATAAATAATAATTAGGGATCAGTATTTTAGGAACACTTCACAGATCAAGTCTTTTCTTTGACTTATTTTCTGTTGATATCAAATATTCTAAAGATTTCCAGACATTATTCACTCTTAATGGCTGTTGTGGTGGTAGTTGTGATTAGTGATTATGAAATACCATTTAATACTAACAATATAAATTTTATTTTAATTCACCCAGACCTATTCCAATAATAAGTATTTTCTAATACTTATACTCTTATTTTATTAGGTAGATGCCAAATAGCAAAAAAAAAAAAAAAAAAAAAAAAAAAAATTGAATAAACAAAAAAGTAAAATAATAAATTAAATAAATAAATAATCCCTTAGATGATTGACAGTTTTCACTAGTCATATACAATATGCAGAATCCCAGAGGGAAATAAAATAAATCAAATCAATAGTGAAAGAGTGTAAAGCCTTAGCTCAATATGAAAACTTTATGTAAAGTTTATTGCTCAGTTAGTGAAAGGCTGAAATTATAACACCTCAAAACAACACATCAACACAAAAATCTTTTTGTTGTGTAGACAATTACAATGCTTTAGGTTTTAAATATACACATTTAACACATTTCAAATTAATATGACCTAAAAATGCAGAACCAAGAAAAGATTTTTGTGTCAATACTTTTAATGCTTTTAAATGAACTTTAAAAAGATGGTTTACTTTAACATTGACTAGAGGAAAAAGAGATAATTAAATTCCAAATATAGTTTATCTTCTCCCTTAAAAAATGTTTATTTTATTCTTAAAAAACAAGCAAACAAACAAACAAACAAACTGCATAAAACCAAATGAATACTTGGGGTTAAATCAGGTGTAAAATGATGATATATTTCTATATAATGTGATTTTAGGTGTTTGGAGTTCAGATCTACACTGTTTTTAAGATGTACCACTTGTTTGTTTTTTTTTTTTTTTTTAAGATTTTATTTATTTATTTGACAGACAGAGATCACAAGCAGGTAGAGAGGCAGGCAGAGAGAGAGAGAGAGAGGAGGAAGCAGGCTCCCTGCTGAGCAGAGAGCCTGATGTGGGATTTGATCCCAGGACCCTGAGATCATGACCTGAGCCGAAGGCAAAGGCTTAACCCTCTGAGCCACCCAGGCGCCCCAAGATATACCACTTGTAATGAAAACTACCACTGGCAGGTCTACTTCCAAATTTTCCAAGGAACTGAAGTTATGTACATTTCAAATTAGGAGGAAATGAACTCCTCTATACTTTTCAAGTTTAAAAATCTTCACTAATTCCACAATTTAGTTAGGTCTCTGCATGCATTGGATCAAAAAGCACAGATGTCAAATGACTCCCAGTGTATTTTACAGGACTAAATATTATACATGCAGTTGTCACCCTTATATTCTTCTTGCCATTTTAGCTTCTTGCTCCTCAAAACTCAAACACAGAACGATTGCTTTTCAATAGAATGCTATGTATATACTGGTTTCATTTTATTTAATCTTGCTTGGAAACCTTATTAAAGTCTATGAAGCCTCTCAGCAATGGTTGAAGATCCTGTCAGCTATTATTGGTACAATAAGTCCATTATCAGGTTATACACACACACATGCAAACACACACACAATGTTAAAATAGCACTTACCTTTTTTTAATAATGAAAAAGTCACTGGTGACATTTTTAAATAAAGACAAATTAGATATTTTCTTAAATATTTTTCTCTAGTGCATCCTAATCCCTTATTGAGTCTTTAAATTAAAGTATTAAGTTACATGTGCAGGCTACACAATAGTTTTACAAAGAAGCTCAGTTTCCAATCCCTAGAACAACTCTTAGAATATTTTACCTTTCATGGCAAAGGAGATTTTGTAGATATACTTAAATTAGAGGTAGATTATTCGATTATCCAGTGGGCCCAATGCAATTATAAAAGTTCTTAAAAGAGAGAGGCAGGGGAGTCAGAGAAGGAAATGTGACAATGGAATCAGTGAGGGAATTGGAGATCACACTGCAAGATTTAGAGATTGAAGAAGGGACCACCAGTCTAAGAATTAAACAGCCTCTGAAAGATAACAAAAAGAAAATGACAGGAAGAAGTCAAATTCTCTCTCTTTGCAGATGACATGAATCTTTATATGTAAAACCCAAAAGACTCTACTCCCAAAATACTAGAACTCATACATCAATTCAGTAATGTGGCAGGATACAAAATCAATGTACAGAAATCAGCTGTTTTCTTATACACTAACAATGAAAATATAGAAAGGAAAATGAGAGAATCAATTCCATTTACTATAGCACCAAGTACCATAAGATACCTGGGAATAAACCTAACCAAAAAGTTAAAGGATCTGTACTTGAGGAACTACAGAACACTCATGAAAGAAATTGAAGAAGACAAAAAAGGATGAAAGACCATTCCATGCTCATGGATGAGAAGAGCAAACATTGTTAAAATGTCTATACTGCCTAGAGCAATCTATACTTTCAATGTCATCCCGATCAAAATTCCACCGGCCATTTTCAAAGAGCTGGAACAAACAATCCTAAAAGTTATATGGAACCATAGAGACCCCAAATTGCTAAGGAAATGCTGAAAAAGAAAAAAACTGGGGGCATCGCATTGGCGGATTTCAAGCTTTACTACAAAGCTGTGATCACCAAAACGGCATGGTCCTGGCATGAAAACAGACACATAGATGAGTAGAACAAAGTAGAGAGCCCAGACATGGACCTTCAACACTATGGTCAAATAATCTTCAACAAAGCAGAAAAAAATATACAGTGGGAAAAAGACAGTATCTTCAATAAATGATTTTGGGAAAATTGAACAGCTATGTATAGAAGAACAAAACTTGAGCATTACACAAAGATAAACTTGAAATGGGTAAAAGACCTCAACATGAGGCAGGAATCTATCAAAATCCTAGAGGAGAACATAGGCAGTGACCTCTTTGACATTGGCCACAGCAACTTCTTTCAAGGCATGTATGTCTCCAAAGGCAAAGGAAACAGAAGCAAAAATGAACTGTTGGGACTTTACCAAGATCCAAAGCTTCTGCACAGCAAAGGAAACAGTCAACGAGACAAAAAGGCAACTCACGGAATGGGAGAAGATATTCACAAATGACACAATGGACAAAGGGCTGATATCCAAGATCTATAAAGAACTCCTCAAACTCAACACTCAAAAAACAGATAATCATGTCCAAAAATGGGCAGAAAACATGAACATACACTTCTCCAGAGAAGACATACAAATGGCTAACAGACAGATGAAAAAACGTTCATCATCATTAGCAATCAGGGAGATTCAAACCAAAACCACATTGAGATACCACATTACACCAGTTAGTATGGCCAAAATGAACAACAGCAAACAAACGTTGGAGAGGATGTGGAGAAAGGGTAACCCTCTTATACTGTTGGTGGGAATTTAAGTTGGTGCAGCCAATTTGGAGAACAGTGTGGAGATTCCTGAAGAAATTAAAAATAGAGCTACTCTATGACTCTGCAGTTATACTATGGGTTTTTGCCCCAAAGATACAGTTGAGGGAAAAGAAGGGCCATCTGTACCCCAATGTTCATAGCAGCAATGGCCATAGTTTTCAAACTGTAGAAAGAACCAAGATGCCCTTCAACAAACAAATGCAATAAGAAGATATGGTCCATATATACAATGGAGTATTATGCCTCCATCAGAAGGGATGAATACCCAACTTTTATATCAACATAGATGGGACTGGAAGAGATTAAATTGAGTGAAATAAGTCAACAGAGAGAGTCAAGTATCATATATCATATGGTTTCGCTTACTTGTAGAGCATAAGGAATAACATGGAGGAAATTGGGAGATGGAGAGGAGAGGTAAGAAGAGGGAAATCAGAGAGGGAGACAAACCATGAGAAACTGTGGACTCTGAGCAACAAACTGAGGGTTTGGGAGGGGAGGGGGTGTGGGATTGGGTGAACCTGGTGGTGGGTATTATGGAGGGTATGTAATGCATGGAACACTGGATGTGGTGTGTAAACAATGGATTTTGGAACACTGAAAAGAAACAAAATACAAATAAATACAAAAAAATACAAAAAAAACAAAATACAAAAAAATAAATAAAATATTGCATTTTATATACTATCAAGTTAAAAAATTAAACTAAATAAATAAATATATATATGAAATAGAAGAAGAGAAGACTTAAGGAGGTGTGCCTGGGTGACTC
Source organism: Mustela nivalis (assembly GCF_964662115.1). Lineage (NCBI taxonomy): Eukaryota > Metazoa > Chordata > Mammalia > Carnivora > Mustelidae > Mustela > Mustela nivalis. The sequence goes on from NC_139024.1 coordinate 28,576,847, forward strand.
AGTTGATTAAGTATCTGCCTTTTGCTCAGGTCGTGATCTTGGGGTTCTGGGATTGAGCTCCATGTTGGGCTCCCTGCTCAATGGGAAGTTTGCTTCTCCCTCTGCCTCCACAGTCCCATTCATGCTTTTTCTCTCTTTGTCTCTCAAATAAATAAAATCTTTTAATAAATAAATAAACAAGAGACTTAAAGAATCAAAATAAAGTAATGCTTATTCAGTTTGGTGATTTTATTTTCTGGATGTAAGCACACAGGTAGAGGTGAGGAAAATTTTACTCAGAAGTGTGATTTATATCAGTGGGACTGGATTAGGCATATTTATTTTACACTAAGAATTAGGTTTAAGTGCATAGACTCCTGTTCATATACTTAGTGTAAATTTATAATAGCCGTAGAACTGAGAACCGGCTTCTGCCCCAAGATGTAGAAAGCTATTAAATAATGGGACACTTTCTCTTTTGCATCAGAAAAAGAGGTGAGCTAACTTCAAAATTAGTAGAACAAACAGTTGGCTCCAGATCTAAGAAAAGATGGTGCTTGAAGGAAAAGAGCAGATATTCACACTCACTGAGATAGATGCAACTAAAAGCTAATTAAAGTTTAGCTTGAATTGATGACAAATGATTAAAGGCCAAGTGAAGACTGACAGAATAGCATGAAATCCCTGAAGGGGTGGTGAAAATATACAAGCTGTTTTTTTCTGAATCTTTAGAGAAATAACTCTGAGAATTGTCTTGTGCTACAGACCTGAGGGAAGAAAAAGGTAATCTTGCAAGAGGGGTAAGAAATTCAATGCTGATTTTCTTCTGCTATCTCTTCTGTGGAACAAAAGCCTTAATCTGTGTGGAGAGGAGATGGGCTGGGGCCATATATGTGCAATACTGTGAGCCTTAGGCCACTAGTGAAAAACTCACAGCAGCTGGAAGAAGAGAACTGGATGAAAGTTAGAGGGGCAGAAAAAGGGATGCCAAAGTATACTCAGATCTAACTTGTGAAACTATAGAGATGTAAAACAGGCAAGTAGTTGCTGGCAGTTGAAGGAGAAGAGGAGAGTGGCTGACTGCAAAGGAGTTTTATGTGGGAAATTTAGGGTGTTGGAATCATACTGGAAGGTATTGGGTAGCTGGATATATGACTCTATGCATTTGTCAAAACCCGCAGAATGGTAACATCATAAAGAATGACTTGAATGGATACTGTGGTGGGGTGAAGCACACACTACGCTAAAATATGTCACCTTAACATATTGAATATTCTAAGCAAAAAGAGTTTGAGAAAACAGCAGGAAGGTCCCTAGGACTTTTTTCCTCCATTTCACTTTGTTTCTTGAAACAGTTCATAAAACCGTCATGTAAGAGATACCCTCCTCATACTCAGGGAAAAGGAGCATGCTTATCTTTGAAGACAAAGGGACATCAAGATGAATCTTAACAAATAGATCTTGCTAAGTTTCCCACAGTTTACTACAATTGCCTCACACTCCTTAACCTATCATATTCCTCCACAATTGTCCATTTCTCATCAAACCTAGAATGAAAATACACAAGTCTGTTTCTTTAGTTCATTTCCTTACAAAGGCTCCCCATGTCACATAAAATTCATGCTCAATATTTTTAATACTTTGCTTCCCTTAATCTGTTTTGTCATTTCAACTTTCAGACTCAGTCAGAGACCCTGAAAAGGTAGAAGAAAACATATTCCTCCCTTGCAGATGATTTTTAAAAATCATACAGAACATCAGGGATCCTAGTACTGAATACAAACTGTGAAAACTTAAACTTTATTATAAATGTAAAATATGAGATCACTGAATGAAAGGGGGAAAGGAACTTAATCTATATAACTTTGGTAAACATTGTTTTGACTGAATATCATATGGCTACAGACAGTGCATAAGCACTATGTATTTCTGAAACTACATGTATGCTAGGGTTGAACAAATAAATAAATTATTTGTAGATAATGGGGGCCCAAATTCTTGTGGCTAGAGAAAAAGTTACAAACACTCAAAAGAAAGAAAAGATTAAAATGAGACTTATTTTGAATTAGCATTTGGAAATGTCAGTATAAGCTTAACTTTAATGTAAGCATATAGATAGTTACAGAAGTTATTATACATATGTTTTGTTACAAAAACACATATTTCTCAGCTTTGTCCACTCAGAGGGCTAGAGTCAGTGACACTACAGAAGCAATGAGAATACCTAACACTGTCCTTGGTCTCTAAATATCATTCTTCAATAAAAGAAACCAGATCTCCTTAGAGAGATTGTTAGTTCTACATCTAAGATAGGAAAAATACAAAATAACTCTGGAGTTCTTATAGTACTAGAAAGCAAGGAAATACTTTAAAAGAAAAAAAAAAGGTACATACCAAAAGACATAAGAGCTCCTAGAGACCTCTCAAGGTCTCAATGGACAAAACTGAAAAAAATTACAGTAAAATAATAAATAGTGATAGTACTGGATTATAATCCAAAGGAACAAAGTTCATGAGTCTACAATGATATAAATTTATGACTGAATAAATAAATGGAGGAGAAAAGGGGGCCACATTTTTCTTACAGAAGAATTTTGATTAATAAATGCTGATAGAGTTCAGGCCCTAGGTATAATCAATCCCTGGAGAATGGAATACACGGCACCTTGGCATATTGAATATTTTAAGCTGAAGGAAGTTGAAAAATGGCAGCTGTAGGAAGGACTCTCTCACCTTCTCTCCTGACCTGGGTCATAAAATGCTCACTTGAGAGGTGCCCTCCCTCCACTAGGAGGGAAGAAGCTTTCTTATCTTGAAAGATAGAGGGATATCAAATAGAATTTTCATAACCAGGCCTTGATAATTTTCTCCTGGTTTATCACACTTAGATCATACCCTTTTGTCCTATCACATTTTCCCATAACTTCTGCTTTTCATCAAACCTAGTATTAAATATGCTTAATATTAACTGTTTCTTTGGATCTTCATTTCCTTATGAAAGTTCTTGCCTTATGTAAAACTGATTGTGTGCTTTTCTGTTACTAATCTGTATTTTGTTACAGAACTGCTCTACCCAAGAACCAAGAAAGATAAAAAGAAAAGATTTTTCCCCTTCCTTACAAGTAGAAGAAGTGAGGGAACTAGAAAGTCATCATGAAAATATGATAGTTATAAATGATGCATATCATTTTTGTCATTTTGTCATGATTGAAAAAAGTAGTAGACAAACTTAAACTAACTGTTGCATACTTTAATATAGCTTTTCCCCAAATTTCCTAGTTAAGTCCAATAGTCTAAAAAAATTATCATAAATTCTGTTTCATAAATTCTACCTCTTTATCAAGAAGGGAGAATTCAGTTACCTTTTCACTGTGGGCTGTGCTTAGCAAATACCTTTTACTAAAAATTAAAAGAAAAAGAAAAACTAGCTGTTTGAAGGAGACTGAGTAGACATAACAGCAAAGTACAATGTGGGGTCCAGAATTGGATCTTGGAACCAAAAAAGTATTTCAGGAAATGAATTATATGATTTTATTGGTATTGATTATTATAAGAAAATGAACATTGAGAGATGGGTGAAAATTATAACTTCTATATTAATTTTTTAAAATAAATTTGAGATATAATTTGTATACCAAAAATTCCATGTATAATTCAAGTATTTTTAGTATATTTAAGGAATTGTGCAACAATCATAAAATCTAATTTTAGAACACTTTTAGTGTTTTAGTGTTTAGAACATTTTTAGTCATCCCAAAAAGAAAACCTGTATCCACTAGCAGTCATTTCTCATTCCTTCACACCATCATTCCTTCCCAATTTCAGCAAACACTATCTACTTTCTGTCTTTAAGTGTACCTATTGTAAACCTTTCACCCGTGTAAATGGAATCTTTCAATCTGTCTTTTGTGACTGGCTTCTTCCACTTAGCCTAATATTTTCAAGCTTTATTCATTGAAGCATGTATTGTACATCATTAATTTTTATTCTATCATATGCCTATTCTGTTGTGTAAATTGATAACAAAACCACATTTTTAAACAGTTGAAAATTTGGGTTGTTTCTACTTTTTAATTATTATGAATAATGCTACTATGGCATAAATATACAAGCTTTTGTGTGGACATATATTTACAGCTCTTTGGGGATTATACCTAGAGCTAGAATTGTTAAACTAAATGATAAATCTACATTTCACATTTTGAGTTGCTGCCAAACTGGGACATTGTCTTATAAGAAAGGGGTTCCTACATTGATTTTTTTTTAAGATTTTATTTATTTATTTGACAGAGAGAGATCACAAGTAGGCAGAGAGGCAAGCAGAGAGAGAGGCAGAAGCAGGCTCCCTGCTGAGCAGAGAGCCCGATGCGGGACTCGATCCCAGGACCCTGAGATCGTGACCTGAGCCGAAGGCAGCGGCTTAACCCACTGAGCCACCCAGGCACCCCTCTACATTGATTTTAAATGAAAAGGGAGTGGTAAGTCTCAGTAGGGAAGGTCAATCAACTTTTTAAGGCTCAGGTGTTGCAAATATAAGGATTCAACATTTGGAGGAGCATGTATCAAGTTCTTTTTCCAAGAATGCCTGACTTCAGCATAAAATATCTTTGTATTTACTATTTATCTTGTACCTCTCAAATGTCTAATAATGGCCTCAACCTATCATATCCCTTTTCACTGTTAAACCATGCCAATTCACTACCTGTGAGATACTTTTTTAATGCAGAGCTTGAACTCACAACCCTGAGATCAAGACCTGAGCTGAAATCAAGTCAAATGCTAAACTGACTAAGCCACCCAAGCACCCTTTAATCCTTGTGAGACTTTTAACAAGTGGACCACTACCTTGTGGCAGGGGCTGTCTGTGCTCTTCTCATTACCAAGGAAGGGTTCCTCATTACTAGCTGGAAGGCTGGCAAGAGATCCCATTTAAATATCGTCACTCTCTTTTTTGTACCACTCTTGAGAATTACTGTCACTGGTTTGTTTCCCAGGAAGCAGAAGCTGAGACAGGCTTTATCATGCTGTGTATTAATTAAGGATTGACACCCATGGAAAGATGAGGGTGAGAGCAGCACCAGGCAGAGGGAGAGGTCAAAGTGATACAGGCCAACAAATGTGACCAACCTCATGAGGACATCTGGAATGAATATGTCCTGTTGGCATTGTCCTACACTGAGATTGGCTGTGTTGATCCATCATTGGATATGGGCCACACAAATAAAGCATGGCCTTGAGTGAATTTATCTGTACAGCTAGGTCAAACCCAACCACAGGTGCCAGTTAGAGTGAAAAGTCCTTTTGTTAAGGAACCTGGAGTGGATCCTGGCAGAAGAACAAAGCAGCACTCAGAGACCTTAGAGAATCAGCGGTTTATTTAGCTCCAGTGGGCTCAGAGAAGAGTAATCTCCCAAGGTCTGAGCCCAGAGCATGAACAAAGGGGGTGGTTTATACACTTTTACTGAGGAGTCTGTGAGGTTCTTGTGCCAGTGGCAGGTGGGGCAGGAGGGAAAACCCAGAATGGCTCTGGGGCTGGGGCTGGGATTCCTCTGCTGGATTGGTCAGCCACCTTAGAACACAGATTTCCATTATCACTTAAAAAAAAATCTGGATGATGTACCTTACCTGCAACCATATATCTAACATGGGATAGAGTTAAAAATAGAACACTCGTTTCCAACTCTCTGTTTAATATTCTGATTCAGGTAAAGAAATGGAAAAATGTTTGTCTAAAACTGAGAACTAATTAAAAGATGGGTTTTTATTTTTACTGTAAAATTTTTCTTAAACCAATACTGTCTCAGTAATACTTTTATAAATGTTTCTCAGTAATACCTTTATAAAATGTTTCTCAGAAATATCTTTATAAATGTTTATGATAAAAAGGGCACTTTTCACTCAGTTTGCAATGTGCATATATGTGCTTTTCTTTTCCAGCTGTTTTTTTACAGTCCTAATATTTAGCTATTTACATACAGAGTGCCTATTAAGGTGTCTACACAAATCGCCCATGCTAAATTATAAAGAAATGCAGGCAGAATAATACATTTGAAGGCAAACATTATTTTCCTCTCTGTCACAAGAATAAAATATGTTCATTTTGAATAATTTGGGAAATAAAATTCTTTTTTTTGTTTTTTGAAGCAAAACGTCCACTTCTTAGACATAATTTCTTTCCTAGGTGTAATTGGCTTTTTTGTTTGTTTACTTGTGTGATTTTTTAAAAAATTTTAAAATATTTCTTCTTGTGTGTCACACTATATTTTGAATTTGAATGACTTCACATTACGTTTTTCAGATTTAAAAAATAGAACATTTTACTGAGCATGTGTCTATAGACAGGAAGGTATTTAGAGTTAGACACTAAGGAGTTATGAGATATAAGACCCTTATCAAAAATACAAAACACCGTTTTGTAGAAAACAACATCAAAGCCTTATTTTCTTGTCATTTCTAATTTTTAAATCATGGAATACCAAAATAAAAGGGAAATATATGGGATATATGCAAATTTAGATAAAAACAGATGAGTGAAATGTTTTTTACATGACTACATTTATCTTTGTAAACACCCTTAAACAAATGTAATTCATTCAACAATATTTTATTATTTGTTGTTTTATAGCTACTATAGTATCAATTTGATGCATGTAGTAAATTTTTCTTCAAGTTGAGTAATATTCCTGTGTATGTGTAGCAGATGTTTTCCTATACCAAATGATTCTAGTATGTTCTCATCAAACACATAAAGTCATTTTGGAATTGCATGTATGCAAATGAGAATTACATGCATGTAAATTTGCATTTGAAATTACTAAATTCTCTTGCTATTTCCATCCTTTATTCTCAAGAGCAAATTATTTTTCATATTTTAAAAGAACATACTTGTTCTAAACTCAGTGTTTATAACATTAAGGCCAAAAGCAGATGTTTACATCTAAGTAATAGGACCAGAACATTTGTTGCTATGATGACCTACTTGACATTTAAATTTAAAACATTTTAGAATAAAAGGTATAGAGCTCCGTAGGCCAAATTTTTATTTGGGACATTTTTCCAGAGCAAATGATGACAACTATTATATCTAAACCATAACTATTTTATAAATCCAATATACCTTTAACAGATGTTTCCTTACAATATTATGAAAGGCAAAAAATTCAGGGACTCAAGAAAATTGCTAAGAAATATGTCTAATGTTAGAAATTGGTTAAAGTTACATTCTTATTTTCAATTAGAGAAATTTCCAGTTAAATGCTTCAGGTTAAGAGAGTGGCTCCCATGAAATTATCTTGTCCTATAATGTCCTAAGATTTTTATTTCTTGTGATTTTTAAAAGTAAATAATGAAGATTCTCTTATTTTACAAAGCTGTAGTCATCAAGACAGTGTGGTACTGGCACAAAAACAGACATAGATCAATGGAACAGAATTAAAACAAACAAACAAACAAACAGAAATGGACCTGCAACTATATGGGCAACTAATTTTTGGCAAAGCAGGAAAGAATATCCAACGTGTCAGGGGGAGGGTGGTGGGAAACAATAGCAGTCTCTTCAAAAATGGTATTGGGGAAACTGGACAGCAACATGCAGATGAATAAAACTGGACCACTTTCTTAACACCACACACACAAAAAATAAATCCAATGTGGATGAAACACTTAAATGTGAAATAGGAAACCATAAAAATCCTAGAGGAGAACACAGGCAGCAACCTCTTTGACTTCGGCCATAGCAACTTCTTACTAGATATGTCTCCAGAGACAAGGAAACAAAAACAAAAATGAACTAATGGGACTTCATCAAGATAAAAATCTTCTGCACAGTGAAAGAAATAGTCGACAAAGCTAAAAGGCAGCCTATGGAATGGAAGAAAATAGTTTAAAATGGCCTATTGGATAAAGGATTAGTAGTCAATATCTATAGAGAACTTATCAAACTCAACCTCGAAAAAAGCAAAGAATCCAGTTTAGAAATGGGTAGAAGACATGAATAGACATGTTTCCAAAGACATCCAGATGGCTAACAGACATGAAAAGATGCTCAACATCACTTATTATCAAGGAAATGCAAATCAAAACCATGTTGCGACACCATCTCACACCTGTCAGAATGGCTAAAATTAACAACGCAAGAAAGAAGAGGTATTGACAAGGATGTGGTAAAAGGGAAAGCCTCTTACACTGTTGGTGGAATGCAAACTTGTGCAGCCACTATGGAAAACAGTATGGAGGTTCCTCAAAAAAGTTAAAAATAGCACTACTCTGCAATCCAGCAACTGCACTACTAGGTATTCACCCAAAAGATACAAAAATACAGATTCAAAATGGTGCATGCACCCCAATGTGTATAGCAGCATTATCAACAATAGCCAAATTATGGAAAGAGTCCAAATGTCTATTGACTGATGAATGGATAAAAAAGAGTTTCTATAAATGGAATATTACTGGTAGTGTGTGTGTATATAAATAGAATATTATTGGTTATTTATTGGTTATTTATATATATATGTGTGTGTATATATGTATATATATAATGTTTTAATAGAGTATATACATTATTATATGAATATTAGTCATGAAAAATAATGCAGTCCTGCCATTTGCCATGACATGAATGGAGTTAGAGTGTATTTTGTTAAATGAAGTAAGTCAGAGAAAGATTACTACCATATGGTTTCACTCATATGTAGAATTTACAAAACAAAACAGATGAACATATAGAAGGGGAAAAGAATAAAAAGGAAACAAACCATATAAGACTTAAAGATAGAGAACAAATTGAAGGTTGATGGATGGAGGTGGATGAGGGATGGGCTACATGGGTGTTGGGTATTAAGGAGGGTACTTGTTATGATGAGCACTGAATGTTGTACATAAGTGATGAGTCACTGACATCTACTCCTGAAACCAATATTGCCCTGTATGTTAACTAATTAGAATTTGAATAAAAATCTGAAGAAAAATAATAATGAAGATTCTTACAAGGAGATAATCCTAAATTGTAGAATTTTTCAATTTTTGTCACTATGGTGATGAAATTCAGTATGATAGTGAAAACAGGCATACAGCTAGGAAAATACATTTAGTTATCTATAAAGTATTTTTTAGAGATTTATTTATTTACTTGTGTGAAAGATAATAGTACAAGCAGGGGGATGGGCAGAGGGCAAGAATCCTAAGCAGACTCCTTGCTGAATAGGGACCCCTGTGCAGGACTCCATCTCTCAACCTTGAGATCACGACCTGAGATGAAATTAAGAGTTGGATTTTTAACCAACTGAGCCACCCAAGCACCCCAAGATAAAGTATTAATATACCAATTTCTAGGGTTAGACTTTTAAAATCAGCAAAAAGACCTCTGAGGCAGAGGTAGACTAAAAACCTAGAAGTCTTGGGAATTAATAGACCAAAAGCTGAACACAAACCCAGAAGAAGAGCTCTTAATTTAATACAAGTATTAAACTAAAGATGGTTTGTAAAAGTAAAACATAAAAGAGTTTACAAATACATGTCCTGAGGTTATCACCATGACTTCTGAGTGTAAGTTAATGTTTATATTTCTTAAAGATGGATTTCCAATTATTCCAGTATCATTTTGCTGAAAAGGTGATCATTTAATCACTAAATTGCCTTTGCACCTTTATCAAACATCCATTGTCCATATAAGCGTGGGTCTATTTCTGGACTCTTGATTCTGTGTCATTGATGTATTCAACTTAATTTCAATATGAGGCTGATTGTATTACCTTAGCTTTATAGTAAGCCTTGAAGTCAGGTAGTATTAAGCCAATTTTCTTTTTCTTACTTGCTTCATCTCTTCTAGATATTTTTCATTTCCATGTGAATTTCTAACATTATAAGAACTAAAAATCCTACTTACAATCTCTTGAGGGAGCTTGAAGTAAAACCTTCCCCAGTCTACTCTTATAATGATTACAATCCTAGTTGACATCTTGACTACTAAAGTACCCAAGAGGTCCTAAAATTATTAACTACAAAAACCAAGATAGGGACCCCCTCCGGTTTCTGGTCTGGCAAATAAGAATCTTGAAAGTCACCATTTCATCCTAAGAAGTAAAAAGGTGAGCAGACTGAAAAATCAACAACTTGTCAATTTTAAAAATAAAACAGCCAGTTATTTTATCAGGAAATTGGGTTTATCCAGGAATAGCAAAAGGAATTGCAATTTGGGACAGGCAAGGGATAGCCAAACTACAGGCAAGTTTGAAGAACAAAGAACAGGATTGCTCTTTTATAGAGGAAAGAGGAGCATTGGGAGGGACTGTTACAAACAAAGCCCTTTGGGAGATGGAAAATGGGTGAAGGTGAGTGGGAGATACAGGTTTCTAGTTATGGAATGAGTAAGTCATAAAATAAAGGACACAATATAGTGAATACAGTCAATGATATTTTAATACCATTATATGGTGACAGATGGAAGCTACACTTGTAGTGAACATAGCTTAACATATAGAGAAGCAGAATCCCTATGTTGCACACCTGAAACTAATGTAATACACATTGTTCATCAACTATACTCAAATTAAAAAAAAAAAAAAAAGAAAAGTCCATTAGAGTAAACTGGCTTTTTAATGGCCACGTTCAGTGGTTAAAACTCAACTAACCTGAGTTGTTAGTTTTGCATTAGCTGGGCTCTTGCTAAGTAAGGAGAAAATCTCTCTTCCTCCTGCTGAGATGGTAAAGTAAGCTTCCTCCTGTTGGGAATGTAAGGGACCTCTCTTCCTGTTGGGGTCTGCAACTGACAATGAGTGGCAGGACAGGAGAACTTCCCCTTCTGGCCTCTGATTCCATTTTAAATGAAGCTCCCTTTATCTAGTTTCATATCTTCCTGTTTTGATCAAGATCTTTTCCCAAAAACATCAGTGATCAAGTGGCAGGTTTTCCACATTCTGTGGCCTTTGTCCCTCGATGTCAAGAAGGACCTTTTCTGTGTGTCATTTCCCACACTTTAAAGTACACAAAAGAGAAAATAGAATGGTAAATACAGGAAAAGAAATTTAGTCTTTTATGCTCCAGTATGAAGACAATGAATTGCCCAAGCATAGGCACTATTGTTAAGACCTCCAATTAAAAGGAGCCAGGGGGTGTACATAAGACCCCATAATATGTATTAACATCTGTGGATCCATTGATCAGTATAAAGTCATTAGCATCATTCTGCCAAGAGTCAGGTACTGTATTATTATATATTGAAAAGTTACCATAAAAGTGTGGGTATGTCAGAAAGCTTACAAGTGGCTCAATTTATATAGGCTCCCTTGCCTTACAGTGTCAAGAAATCTCATATTTCCATCCCAGGATTATGTGAAATTGAAGCAAGGAATGGGGTTATGTAGGTTTAATATTCTAATCTTATGAAAAGGACTTGTGGAACAATTCAAGCCTACAGTGACATTTGGAATTTCAGAAAAATTACTTACAGGATAAACTAAGGGCTCATTGATGTCTTGGGCGGATCAAGATTTCTGATGGAAAATCCAACAATCAGAAAGGTTATCCACTTTCTCAAGAAACTGGAAAACACAGAAAAGGGCCTTGTTTTTCCATGAAAGAGAGAGAAGAAGGAACAGTAAAGAAAAGATAGGCTTGGTCCAAAGATCTTGGGAAAGTTGTCTCATTAGATGGCATCTGCTTCAACTATGCAGAATCTTTATTTTCAGGTCACCAGAAGGTATTGTCAGGGTTTGGTGCTTTCTTTAGATGTGTCATATGAATCCATTCTCTGGAGTTCACAAAAGACTTTGTGAGAGATTGAAGAGTCTTTCCGGGATTTCTTTTCTAGTAGATGAAATCCTTAGGTTGCAAGGTGTGACATTTAAAGCCTTAATTTCCAGGAGTGTGCTATGAAAAGATTGTGTACTAAACATAGTTAGTCTTAATATAAATAATTAGGCCTTTACAACATTGAGGCATACCTTCTTTTATCAACTGGAGATTATAGAGGTGTGGGTAGGAACATTGGATATCCTGTGACTGTCTCCAAGGGTGAGAGTTTAGGAGTTCCAAAAGGGATGTATTTTGAGTTCCAAAGGAGATTTACAAGGACCAAAGGCAGTGCCTTTGCCCAGGGTATTTGGAGGATTTCCAGAAATTTTGCCAATTGAGTCTTAATGAGCTGTTAGTGAATTCGACCAGCTCTTAGGATTGAGAATGATAAAGCACAATGAATGTGCTGTAAAACTGACCAAACAGCACAGACTTATCAAAGCACCTAACTTATCACTATAAAGTTTAAGAGGGGTTCCCCAATTAAGGATAATATTCTGACAAAATTTTAGCCATAGAAGAAGCAGTGGCCTGTCCATAAGGAAAAACTTTGGTGCAGTGAGAAAACATACAAACCATAGCCGTATCCATGAGGCAAGGGAAGCTGTATGAAATCCTTTTTCCAAACCCCAAATGCTCCATTGGGCAGTCTACAGTGACTGAGAGCAGGCAAGCAGATTCCCTGGATTGTACTATAGGCAGGTGATACAAATAAGGTGGGCACTTCTTTGTGATGTTATTGAACTTTCCAACAAATACTGGTTCATGTATGCTATCATTTTCTTAGTAGACCAATAGTTTAATGAACATACAATGTAAGTAGTGAGGAGTTTAGAATTTCTGGAAGGGTCAGATATTTATTTGATCCAAACCAGACCTCTCTTTTTTATTGAATCAATTATAATACTTCCTGTATTGTTTTTACTTTGTTGAGATCAATTTTACCAAATTATCTCTGGTCAATTTGTCCAAATTATCATTTGGGGGAATATCCCTTTGGACTCTTGACAAAGGTTTAGCTATTGATTCCTTGAGAGTAGAATTTCTGGTGGAAATCCCAATGAGGAGGTTTCTTTTGGCCTCCTGCAAGTGGAGTCTGGCCTGGTCAGGAAACTTAATAATAGCCAGAACAGCTGGCAAAAGTACAGCGTTTAATAAATTTGAACATAGGAGCCATTTTTATTTATCCCCATTGAAGTTTAAGGAAATCTTACTGTTTCCATATCATCCAAGGTCATGAACTACCCCAAAGGCATACCAACTATCAGTGCAGATGTTTGAGCTTGATGCCTTGAAGAGCTACATTATTTATAGGTTATTGATTAATTCTGAAGAGAGGTTTTGAGGGATGTATTTGAATCTTGATGGAGATGCAGTGTGGATTCTGCCAATATCAGTTGAAGATTTTGTTCATAAAGAAGATGGTTCCTGATCTAGTAAGGACAAATGATCTGTGTCCCCAGACTCAGCATTAGCACTGGAAGAGCACATAAAAGATGTGTGGGTCATTAAGTTCACCTGGTTAGTGAATTTTGATTATTACTGTCAAATTCAATAATTATTTCCCCTTTGGGAGAAAGAAATTCCAGCATGATGTATTTCTAAGAAATCTTAGACCAGTAAATGAATAAGCGTGAAGGAACTATGGGGAAACGTGTAGGTATCTCAAAGGACCAGAACAAGAGGGAATAGGTTCAGAGACAGGAAACTGTTGAGATTTATTGGAGACCCCACTATCTGAACCATTTCAGTACTCTAAGGCAGGGGCTGCATTATAGCAATGGGTTTGAGCTCCAAGTGTATAGCTCCAGTGTCAGTAAGGACAGAGAGAAATTCACTCCCAATCTGGATTGTCATCAATCTGAGCCAATTAAGATGAAGGATTGGGAAAAGCCCCTGTATTTCCTTGGATCCCTGTTTGGGAATTAGGAGGACACTGTAAAGCCTGACTAAAGGACTCTGGATAACTGGAGTGCTTAAGTTTGTAACTTTTTTTCCTAATATCCTGTATCTTTGCAATACTAGTAGAGACCATGAGGTTTTTAGTTTTGTTTGGGAGCCTTCATTTGCTGGAATTGAAAATTTAAGAGTTTTAGTAGTCTTCCCTTTAGTTGACTATCCAGGGTGTAGGCAAGCCAATTTGCCAAATTAAGGAAATCTGCTGTAAACATAGTTTCTTAGTCCATCCTAATCCTTTTAACTAAAAGGAAAAGATGCTATTTCAGCCCATTAATAAACACAGAACTAAATGCTAAGTGGATTTAAGATCTAAAAGAAGACCAGAGCTTTCTTAAAAGAGAATTTGCAGTTGATTGTAACAGTCACTAACAGGTTAATCAGGCTTTTGTGTGCAAGCCTGACTTCTGTTTCAGTCAAAAGGCTTAGGAAAAGCTGTTGGAATTGCTTTGTGGAGATTTCCAGTGAGTGTGCTATCATCTTGCCAAACGTTTGGGGTCTGTTTTTCTAAATCCCTGTACGGATGTTTCTGGGGCACCTGGGTGTCTCAGTTGGTTGTGTCTGACTCTCTTTCTCTTTTTCTTCCCTGATCTCCTCTCTCCCCTCTCTAAAGAAAAAGAGAAAAAGAGAGAGAGAAAAAAAAAGGATATTCCCATCAGCTTAGTTTCATCCAATGTTTGGCCTGGCCATCATCAACAAGCATGGGGACTAACTGCTATACATATTTGAACCAAGTTTGAATGACTCTATTGAATTCTTTAGCAAACCTATGGGGTCCTCAGTTACTTTCAGAAATTCTAACTATGGCTCACAGTTCACCATTAGTCATAGACCATAGACCATAGACCATAAGGAATGTGGGGGTTTTGGGGGGGGTTATTTGGATCCTCAGATTTAACTTTAAAGATTTAAACCTCTTAATAGGCTCAGGAGAGGAAGAAGCTGAGGAAGTTCAGAAGAAAAGGAAGTTCAGTGAAAGGATTACATTGAGAGAAGAGAGTACGAGGAGTGGGGATGGTACAGAGGGAATAAATGAAAATGGTGCCAGAAACAGGGCCTGAGCACAAGATCACTGCTGTGTGTCTGGAGATAAAAAAGTTGGGAACAGAAAAGGAAGTCTCAGAAACCATTTTGGCTTATTTCAATTGTGTGTTTGCTTCAGTTAATTTAGAAATGGTACTACACAGAAGCAGTTTTAGAACCTTGAAAATGTTTGGAAGCCTCAAAGTACCAATTAAAATAGGCATCCCATTCATGTTTGTGGTGGTGGTGGTGGTGGTGGTGGTGTTTAATTTTGGAGCCACAACTATCTAATTTAGTTTTGAGAAAAACAAGTTTGGGGAAATTGTAAGTTTCCATAATGGTCATTAAAGTTCTAAATTATCTTTAGATAAGCTGGTCCAGTTAGTTAAAAATGTGTATGAGGATGGATCATAGTTTAAAAACACAAAACCAGCCTTGGTCCCTGAAATGGAGTGCTCTCAGAGCCCTTAATGACTATAATTCTTTTTTCCATGGGTTTTTCTCCAGAGGAAAAGTGAAATTCCTGAACAGCCTGATTCCAAAGAAGTTGGGCCAAATATCAGCATAGTTTCAGTAGGAACTCTTTGACTCCAAGGAGTTGAACCAATTGGCAAACGAGTACTCACAAGAAAGGATAAAACTTTCAAAGTTAAAAAGCAAAACAAAATGGATCCCAAATAAAGCCTGGAGAGTGTAAGACACAGAATGGAGCTCAAATCCAGGTGAAAACTTATCCTCAAACCCTAGAATTTGAGAGAAAGCAATGAGCTTAATAGGCCCAATAGGCTAAATGTCTGTGTACTGGCACCTAATTGCTCACAAACCTCAAAGTTGTTGGAGGGATCATCTCTGGATCCCACTCCTGATCAAGTTATGTTGATCTTAAAGTAAGAAATAGTTATCTTACCAATAAAAATGGTTTATTCAAGAATAACAAGAATTGCAACCAAGTAAGCTATAGCAAAAACCATTGGTAAGTCTGGAGAACATAGAAGAACACTTTTATAGAGGAAATCTGTGAATTGGAGGGGCTATTATAAATTAGAAGTCCATTAGAGTAAACTATGAATTCAAATTATAGTTACTTTTTTATTGGCTGTGTTGTGACAGTCTTTCATTGGCTGGCCTGTTCCTGGGTAAGGAGAAAATCTTTCTTCCCCCTGCCATGGTAGTAAAGTATCCTTCTTCCTGTTGGGAATACAAGATACATCTCTTCCTATTGGAGTCTGTAATTGCTGGTGAGTGGTAATGGGTGAGAACTCCTCCATCTGAGTTCCCAACTCCATTTTATATGAGGTTTCCTTTATTCGGTTTTACAAACTCTTCTTGTATTCCTAAGGAAGAGGAATACTGAAAAATTCTGCCCCCCAAATTGGAGAGTCAGATGGGAATATACAGGGAGTCACAGCTTATCAGAGCAGAAGCTTTCAAGTGGAACTTAGGAATCAGGAATCAGACCTGAAGCAGGAAAGCTTGAATAGCACTTGATGAATTGTGGAAGCTCAGTGTAGATATGTTTGAAAGTTAAAATTTCTAGGAAGACTCGGTCTTGGGGAGACCCCCATTGTATAATGAGATTTACCTCAAGAAGTTTGGCCAGCTTACCATAAGTAAGTATCAAAGAAAAATTTCCTCCGGCTTTTGGCAGGGAAAGGAAAAAGGAATGATTTTTAAATATACCAGAGTACTCTTTTCTCAACAAGGCTGGCCCCTAGAGGAAACTGGCTAACCAGATCCTAACTTTTTAGGGTATTGTTACACCCTAACTGACCTAAGGGAAGGGAATACCCAACTCTAGCCCAACTCTAGCCCAACCTTTTTCCATCTAAGAAGGGAGAGAAACTGAGAAACCCTTATGATGTTCATAGTCAAGGGGGATAGACTCACCAAAAGACAGAGACCTAATCATTGGACTAAGACACTTTCTCCTCCACATGCCTTACCAGCACATTACTAAGGGCCATTGACAGCAGTTCTTTTTACCCAGTATATCAACACCAGCTATCAAGAAAAAGTCAGAAGGTGTACCAATAGCAGAAAACACAATTTGAAGAGACAGTAAACAGTAGGACCAGACAGGCTAGAATTATTGAAAACATTAGTCTAGGAATTTGAAACAGTTATGATTAATATGCTAATGGCTTTAATGGATAAAACAGACAGCATGCAAGAACATATTGGCAATATAAGCAGAAAGATGGAAATCCTACAAAAGAACTAAAAGGAAATGCCAGCGATCAAAAACACTGTGGTAGAGGCAAAGAGTGCCTTTGATTGGTTTCCAGTTGACTAGAAACAACTGAGGAAAGAATCTCTGAGGTAAAATATATGCATTAAAAAAAAAATATATATATATATATATATATTTATATGCATATATTTATATATATATACACATTTATATATATGTGTGTGTATATATTTAGAATATATATATATTCTAAATTTATAGATTTATATAGGTAAAATCCTTAAAATATGTAGGATCCTCAAATATATAGAAATATATAGAATCCTTAAAACCTAAAATATGTAGAATCCTTAAAAACAATATATAGAATCTTTAAATACTATGTATATTGTTTATAGAATCCCTAGTGTATAGAATATGTAGAATCCTTACAAGTATATAGAATCCTTAAAAACTAAAAAACAAAGAGAACAAAGACTGTAAAAAACAGAATGGAATATCTAAAGACTATGGGACATCTACAAAAAAACATAAAACATGTATAGTGGGAATACCAGAAGAAGAAACAGAGAAAAAAAAGCAGATGAAACATTTGAAACAATAATGAATAAATATTTTCCCAAATTAATGTCAGATGGCAAATGATAATCCAGGAAGCTCAGAGAACACCAAGCCAAGATTAATGCCCAACACAAAACAACATGCAGTTCAGCATGTAATTTTGAAGTTATAGAAAATCAAGGTAAAGAGAAAAATTTTAGGGGAAGGCTGAGGGGGGACAAAAAGCAAAACAAAACAAAAAAAAAAAACACCTTACATAGAAGAACAAAGAAAAGAATGAACTATTTCCCTCTGTACACTATGGCCTAGAAATTGTCTCAAGGGACATAAACTGAGTTATTAAGTTGCTTAAACTGGATATTTTCCCTCTCTCAAGAATCATTGTCCTCCATCACTTGATGTCCACTGTCTTGAAAACAACTGTTTCAGGGACGCCTGGGTGGCTCAGTTGGTTAAGCAGCTGCCTTAGGCTTAGGTCATGATCCCAGGGTCCTGGGATTGAGTCCCACATCTGGCTCCTTGCTCGGCAGGGAGCCTGCTTCTCCCTCTGCCTCTGCCTGCCTCTTTGTCTGCCTATGCTCGCTCTCTCTCCCTCTGTCTCTGGCAAATAAATAAATAAAATCTTAAAAAAAAAAAAAAAGAAAGAAAACAACTGTTTTATATGTCATAGTTTATTGTGTGAAGCTATATTTTTGAATCGAAAGATCTATTTACATAATAGTCCATGATATTATCTCTTGGAGTTCTTTGGTAAACGTAAACATGTTTGGAGCAGAATTTTTTTTTTTAAACCTAGAAACTATTCCACTATCTTTTATCTATCTACTTTAGTGCAAAGTACTCTAGCAAACTTAAGTGTTTTCCAGGATAGTTCAGAATCTTCCCTGTATATACAATTTGCCCAAAGATCTATAAAACTTATTTTTACCGGTTAACTAATATTGTTTTAAAGAAAATTTAAAAATTCATATGTGTTTGCTATTTTCAAAGAAATGCAACACCACTTTTTAAAATATTTATTTATTTATTTTAGAAAAAGCATGAGCTGGGAGATGGGCAGAAGGAGATGGAGAGAAGCCAACTCCTAGCTGAGCACAGAGCCCCACTAGGGACTAGATCCCATGACCCTGAGATCATGACCTGAGCCAAAATTAAAAGTTGGACCCTTAACTGACCAAGTCATTCAGGGACTCCAATGCCACCCCACTTTCAGTTGCAATGAAATAGAAAAAAATATTCAGTACAATTTTATTTCATAAGCATACTAAATGATTTAGATGGAAACCATAATAAATACTGAGAGTTGATGCTTTAAAAAAAAAAAAAAAAAGCCCATTCTTCCCTGATCTTGAAGTAAGAGTAAGTTTCAGCATGACTTTGGGGAAGACACATTTTGTTTTCCTCCTGAGATCATGAGAGAAAGAAGGGGAGACACCACATATTACAGAAGGAAAGGGGAAAAAGAGGCAAATGAGACTGACAAGAGGCAGAGAACACATTCAAGTAAAATTTCTCAAAGATTACAAAAGTGAAAGATATTTTAAGAAATATGATGCCTGGGTCCCTGGGGGGCTCAGTTGTTAAGTGGCTGCCTTTGGTTCAGGTCGTGATCCCAGGGTCCTGGGATCAAGGCATACATTGGGCTCCCTCCTTGGTGGGAAGCCTTCTTCTCCCTCTCTCTCTCCCCCTGCTTGTGTTCCCTCTCTCTCTCTCTCTTTCTTTCTGTCAAATAAAAAAAAAATCTTAAAAAAAAGAAAGATGAAGCTTGTAATACTCATTACTATTAATTTTATGACAGTGCTATAAACCCCTTTTCCACCTACCTGCAGAAATTGTCAAAAATTTAAAAATACAAATGCATACTGAGAGGGATTATTATTGTAGGAGCTAAATTGAACTTTATAATCACAGTGATAATAACAGGAAGAAGCACAGGACCCCAGAGCCAAGAGTAGAGGATACCAGAAACACAAGAAACACTAATAAAACTTGATGAAACATAGAAACAACTTGGTTTGTGAAATTCACGTCATGAAAAAATGTTAACTAGATCTCCATAGGTGGAGAAATCTGAATAATTTACTTATACGGGCATAAACTCTAATATTTAGAGCACTCAAATGGAATATATGCAGTTTGTTTTGACAGTACAGTGAAGAGATTCTATTTATTTACTATTTATTTACACAAGAAAGCTGAACTAGAGAAGAAACAATAATGATGAGGAAGTCTCGATATAGGTGAGGTTCAGTGGGGTGGGGTCCAGAGCAGATGACCAAGAAAGAATTCTTGAGACATCTGTGGTGCAAAATGGTGGTTTATTAGAGCACAGGAACAGGACTTGTGGGGCAGAAAGAGCTGCTGCCCCAGGGTTGTGAGGAGTGATCCATTATATACTTGCAAGTTGGAAGGGGCTCAGGGAGGTGTAAGTTTCTAAGGAACTTTGGAAGCAAGTTTTCCAGGACATTGAGGGGCTAGCTGTTGCTGGAAAAAGGTCATTTATTATGGTCTAATAAAACCTTAGTCATGAGATTCTTCAGATATATATGGGTGGACCATATGCTTGGGGATGATTGCCAGCATACATCTTGGAGGGTTTAGAGATAAAGAAAGTTTCCAAAGAAATTTTTATATGTTAAAGTAGACTTACAGGATCCTAGTTGAAAATAGGGGTTGATCAGTCTAGGATTGCCTTTTGCCCTGAGCAAAAGATTAAGGTGGAGGCTGTTGAGATCCTAGAGGAATGTCACTCTACGTGTTTCAAGGACTTGTCAGTGGGCTCTAGATAGTAAGGAAATTTAATAACTTTTCTTATGCCTCTGTTTCCCACATCAGTAAGACAATTATCTATTGATTTCAGTAGAAGAAAATAAACACATAGATTTTATTAAATTTTGGGGCCAACTTCTATAACTTTCCCTTCTATTTTTAACATTTTAAACATAGACACAATAATGATGACTTATTTGAAAATCAAATATAACCAATGACCATATGTCAAAGAATGGGCTTTCCTAGAGAATGAAAATATGTCACTTTTAGGATCCATATACTTAGAAAATGTAACGTTAGTGCTACCTTAGACATAATATCCTATTGCATCTTTACTAGCTTATATGAGACTTTCAAAATTGACAAATATGTCATTCAGAGCCTAAGCCCCTTGCTTTCATTCAGTTCTAATAAAATTTTAAAATTGACATGGAATTTTCAGTTCTAAAAATCTCTTATGTTTTGAAATGTATAATTCTAACTCAAAGAAATAAAAAAGTGAAAAGCTCCTGAGAAGATGCATACAGAGATAAAATGACATTTTAAATTTGGAATAAAAAATGAGTAACAAATATTCTTTAAACATTTAGAGTTCAACATGCCTTTAGAATTAGTGACACATTCTCAGTGAGACCAATAGTTTATATTTCTCTTGTATTCAATTCTCCATTTTGTAATCATCCTTTGTTCATTTTAGGCTTCTTTCTTTCTTTCTTTCTTTCTTTCTTTCTTTCTTTCTTTCTTTCTTTTCCTCTTGACATAGAGAGAGGCAATACAAATAGGGGGAGTGGGAGAGGGAGAAGCAGATCTCCTGCTGAGCAGGTGGCTCCATGCAGGGCTTGATCCCAGAGCCCTGGGATCATGACCTGAGCAGAAGTTAGCCACCTAAGGACTGAGCCACCCAGGTGCCCCATGTTTCAGAATTCTGATGGCTTATGATCCAGATCAAGAAATTACAGGAAACAGACCCCATTCATACAGTCATGACATTCACAGTTGAGAATATTAAACAAAAAGCAAATGTTCCTTGTAGTTGACATATGAACAATTATGGAATATTTTTTTATTATGGAAAAATTTTGGTTAAAATGATAATGTACCACTTTAGCAATTGAAAATATGCACCTAAATTCCTATTAATCCTTCAATTAGAAGGGTTAGGAAAGTAGCTGAGCATTTTGAAAGTAATATTCTAAACTTATTTCCTAATGAAGAGCTTGAAAAATAGAATCTCTCTTAAAAAATTATAATAATCTAGCAAACGACACAGTTTAAACTTCAAAAACTTAAGGCTTTTCTTTGACTAACTGCCAACATTTACAAGAAGCTCTGTATTTTTTCTTATAACTTATTGTACTTTTGCAATCTTACAAAGAAGAGTTCAACTACTTTCAAGCTTAATGAATTTAAAATGTTATTTGTTACTTCTTTGAAAATCCTACCTTATCCACAGTGTGAAAACTCCCAGCGTACATGGGATTTCAA
This sequence comes from Mustela nivalis, assembly GCF_964662115.1. NCBI lineage: Eukaryota > Metazoa > Chordata > Mammalia > Carnivora > Mustelidae > Mustela > Mustela nivalis. Next base: position 28,598,604 of record NC_139024.1, read on the forward strand.
AGATTTCTGGTGCAGGGAGAAATTTCTTAAGCTTTTCTGAAACAACCAAACAAACACTGAAATTCTGAAATAAACCCACAGCATCGTGTGGCTCATTTATAATTCTCTTCTCGTAACAAGCAAGACAAAAATCTTCCTTCAAGTATTTCATTAAATTCAGTACTTATACTTTGCAGAATTTCCCAGTCACATAGGCTCATCTTCTCAGTTGGTTGAGGAGGATGGTAGAGGAACCAGATGATCATGATCATCATTTTAAAAATAACCTTTTCATTTTACTTACTTACCATACAACTGTAGTGTACTTTGTTTCTTTTTTTATGCACTCATTTCAACAAATATTTACCAAAGTTCTACTCTTGATAAAATAAAAGCTGTAGGTTCTGTGGGGCACAAAATCAAACAACTGTTCTCAAATATCTGATAATCTGTCTAAGAATATATTATTATTTTTAAATAAATATAATATAAATAAAATATAATCCTTTCCATTTGAAAGAGTAAAAATATTATGGCCTTTAGCAATGTCAGTGAATATTTCCAGTAGAAACAAGAGGAAAGACCTTAAACAACTGACATTTAGGATGGTTTATGAAAGATATGCTGAATTTCACCTTCTATCACAAACAATCTTTTCTTTAAGCAGGTTTTGCTAACCTCTCATGAGAATTCAAGGATTCGGGAGCACATATAATTCTTGATCCCCAAAGCTAAACTTGCTTCCGGATATGAGCTGCCCAGTTGAGATGTCAATAGTGTTATCAGTAGTTGTTTAAAGACTATATCTCCAATTTATATTCAATCCACAAATATCCTTAATCTCAAATAGTTCCTTACAGAGTTTATTATTTGAGGCAGATAAAGAAAATAAAATAATGTAACAGTGTGAGATAGCACTGTAGTAGAACAGAAACATAAATTATGGAAATTTTGATATATCATTAAGTGGTAAATATAATGGGGTGGTAAAGGAATGATATCTAATTATATAATTATCTGCAATCTCAATTTCATATTTACTCCATATTCTTTGTGTTATCATTGGCAAGTTATTTCCTTTCTCTGTGTTTTTTTCCTCAGCTGTAATAGTAGCCTTATCAATGTTCTATCCATTAAACAAACATTTGTAAAATATTTAGTAATACTGTTTAAAGCATCAATGAATAAAAAAAATCTGCACATGTGGAACTTACATTCTGGTGTAATGGGCAAAAAACGATAAATATTATAAATAAGTAGGATATATTGTGTGCTAGAAGTGTTAAGTGCTATGGAAATAAAACAATTGAAAGGGGTTCAGAAGTTCTCATGGGAGTTTTCCAATTTTGCTAGTATAATCCAAGTAGGCTTTATTGAGAAGGTAAGATTTCATTGAGTCCACAAAAATTATGACAAAGTGAGCAATACTAATATAGGGGAAAAGAATATCCAGGCTGAAGGAACATGTCTGGCATGTTTGAAATAGAGCAAGAAAAGAATATATTTGGGAAAGACAGAGTGAGGGGGCCCTAGGGAAAAAGGAAATCAAATAGGATATCGGACTTTTTGGTGCTTTGCTGGCCATTTTTAAGTATTTGGCTTCTCTTATGAGGTAGTCACTGAAGGTTTCTGAACAGAAAGTGACACTCTTTGACTTATATTTAATAGAATGACCGAGACTGTGGAGAGAGAAGAGACTAGGTAGCAGAGTAGATATGAGGTACATTACATATGAGATAGTGGCTACATTGGCTTGGAAGCAACATAGCTGGTGATTGTTAATCAGATTTTTGATGTAAAACCAATGGGATTTCTTCTTTTTTTTTTCCCCCAATTTCTAGCTCACTTTTTTTTTTAAATTAACATATGATATACATATATTATTTGCTTCAGGGGTACAGGTCTGTGAATCAACAGTCTTAACACAATTCACAGCACTCACCATAACACCTACTTTCCCCAATGTCCATAACCCAGCCACCCTATCCCTCCCTACCCTGCCCCAACAAATCTCAGTTTGTTTCCTGAGATTAAGAATCTCTTATGGTGGGGCGCCTGGGTGGCTCCGTTGGCTAAGCAACTGCCTTCAGCTCAGGTCATGATCCTGGAGTCCCCAGATCGAGTCCTACATTGGGCTCCCTGCTCGGTGGTGAGTCTGCTTCTCCCTCTGACCCCTCCCCTCTCATTCTCTCTCTCTCTCAAATATATAAATAAAATCTTAAAAAAAAAAAATAAAGAATCTCTTATGGTTTGTCTCCATCCCTGGTCCCATCTTATTTCATTTTTTTCCCTCCTTTTCCACACAACCACCTGCCTTGCCTCTCAAATTCCTCATATCAAAGATATCATATGATAATTGTCTTTTTCTGATTGGCTTATTTTGCTTAGCATAATACCCTCTAGTTCCATCCACATTGTCGCAAATGGCTAGATTTCTTTTTTGATGGCTTCAAAGTATTCCACCAATGGGATTTCTAATGGGGTAACTATGGAGTGCAAGGGAATAAGAGGAGAAGAATGAATCCAGAAAGTGGTATCAGGGGTAATGGAAAGATGGATTTGACATTGAGATGATACCATTGATGGAGAAGTTTTGGTAGGGAAGTTCTGAAGTTTTCTTTGGCACATGTTCAGCTTAAAAGTCATGTGGAGATATTAAGCAGAAGATGTAAATTTGGATGTACGTGCCTGGAATTCAGAGAAGAGGCTATGATTCAGGTGAGAGATAAAAACTTGGAAGTTGTCAGTAAAGAGCTATTATTTAAAACTATGAGACTGGGTTAGTTAATTAAATTAAGAAGTGAAGGTAGAGGATAGAAGTTCAAGAATTGAGTCCTGAGGGATTCTAGTGATTGGCGAATTTGGAGTGAAAAAGAAAAAGAATCAGAGAGGTCTGAGTAAAAAATCAGTTCCATAAAAGTAAAACAAAAGAGCATGGAGTCTTAGAAGCCAGGTGATGAAACTCTACCCAATGAAGTAATTTATTTCCAAGTGGGAGTGATAAACCACAGTGAATGCTGCTGGCAGCTAAGATTTAACCTCTGGATTTAACAATATAAAGGTAACTGGTGACTGACTAGATTGGTTTCACTAGAGTTATGGTAGCAAAATATTGACTATGATCAGTTTAAAAGGAAGGGAAAGAGAATAATATTGAAGGCATTAAATTTGGAAAATTATTTCAAGGAAACTTACTGTGATACTCAACAAAGAAATGGGAAAATATGTGGAGAGTAAATGGGTCAAGGAAGATTTTTTTTTAATGGAATTAGTCCAGAAAGGAGTTTTTTCAATAACTTTCTAAAATAGATATTATTTTCTTCATTTTAGAATTTATAATGAGAACCAGAAAGATTGAGAAATATTCCAAAGCCCATACTTGTATGTAGTTGCATGGAGACTAAAATGCAGATTGATTTTACACAAAGCCTATGAAATTGATTTTTATTTTACCAAATTTTCTCCTGTCCGTTGTAACTCATGATTCGTAAGATGGAGCATATTGAAGAGAAATAACAAAATACAAAAAACTACTATGTGGAATAACAACTCACAGATGTTTTTCTCAGGTTAATTTAATCTATGAAAAATAACAATGCCCAACATTTGTATATTATTTACTCACTTAAGAAATAGTTTAAAAGGCATTTTAGTCCAACAAGAACTCAATTAGTGAGTTATATTATTCCTGTGGTAAAGATTTGGAAACTGAGCACTAAGTTTAAAGAACTTTTCTAGATGTATATAGCAGAAAGAAATAAACCTTGTGATTTTACATTCTACGTTGTTCCATTATACCAAAATACTTTCCAAGTAAATTAGGACATGCAAAAAATGCCATAAGATATATGTAATAACATAAAGCTAATAATCAAAAAGAAAATTTAAGGAGTTTAGTATCTTAGAAATGTGTGATTACATATACAATAAATGGAAGCATATATGGTTGTAAGGAAAATGAGTAAGTAATATAAGTAATAAATTGTTTAGAATACTTCAAGTTAATCACTTCTGCTTCTTTCATAGATAGTTCTATAGGTTTACAAAATTATTTACAATTAGTCAAAGTCACAATTGGCGTGAGAAGGTAACGAATGCTATGCAAAACATGCAATTGTTGTAAAGGTTTAATTAATCTACAAAATGTATAAGAAAAATGTGTAGAAATCCTGGGAGCATTTAAATAAAGACTTATACTAACATCAAAAATGGAACTGACACTTATGTGAGCAGGGGACATTTCTTAAATTTTGTTAATTTAAGTTATTAATTTCATCACAGATCAGAAATTGAAGTTAAACTCTAGTTTGTTTCTTTATTTTGTTTGAAATAGTGCATGTCAAATTATATAATGTATAAGAAATGCTACACATGTGATTTTATATATATATATATATATATATATATATATATATATATATATATATGCCAAATACCATTATAAGGATGCAGAATCCATTTTGTTTACAAAAACACAGAGATCTAATGTTTTATTGGAAAAAAATCCTTATTATAGATTTTTTTTTAGATTTTATTTATTTATTTGACAGACAGAAATCACAAGTAGGCAGAGAGGCAGGAAGAGAGAGAGGAGGAAGCAGGCTCCCTGCTGACCAGAGAGCCCGATGTGGGGCTTGATCCCAGGACCCTAGGATCATGACCTGAGCCTAAGGCAGGGGGTTCAACCCACTGAGCCACCCAGGTGCCCTTACAGATTTATTTTTAAAAATGGAAACAAAATAAAAACAGTTTTCTTTACTTCCCTCCAGTATTTATTTTTCATATTCTTACTACTTCCAAGAAGTTTATGACTCTCTTGAAAATTCTATTTTTATTTATCTGTATAATGTTAAGTTTTACATAAAGAAAATCCACAATTTCCAACAAATGCGTTTAGATCATTAAACATTTTAAATTTCTTTTTTCAAAGCTTTATCTTGTTATGCAGGTGTAAACTGTTACTTCTAAAGTAACTGTTTCTTAAGAAAACAGAAAATGTTTGCTTTATATTTAGCTCCCAGTGTACCTTTAACATGAATTAGAAATTCACCTAACTCAAATGGCCTAGGCAGAAAAAAAAAAAAAAAAAAAGAAATTTATTGTTCCACATATTCTAAATCAAAACGAATAATTGGCATTACACAAATTTAGGAAAATTTGCTTTTCACCCTTTCTAAAATAATAATCACATAAAATAAATAGCACAATAGTAAATGCTGTTATTTCTGTCAATACTGTATCAATAATAATAACCATACATATCTGTTAGTGTTAGATTAATCTCTGAAGTACAGAATGTTATCCCACAGGACCATATTTCCTCTCATGGTAAGTAACAACTGAAGAGATTTCTTCTTGAAGATCTTGACAGTAAACTGAGAATAGGGGATTCTCAAGACATATTTCTTTCAGTTCCTAAAATAAGAATTTTGAGAGTACTGTTACGTGACTCAGAAAATAACTATAATGTTGATAAAGGCAATGTCAAAAACAACTGTGAAAAGTCTTTAAAGTGGTTTATATAAAGGGAAAATAATGGTATTTCTAAGTGAATGTGTTATATAATATATTATTTTAAATATCATATGTGAAAATGTTAATATGTCAAATACTATAAATACATATTAAGTCCTATTTTCATCCCAAATGTATATATTCCACTGGTCTCTTTTTAAAGAATCTTTCATTTTAAACATGAAGTATTTTCTTATATTGTGGCATACTTAGCAATCCCAATATAAAGATATAAGGATGACAGTAATGAAAAATCCTCCAAGAGACACTCACACATCAGACATGAACATATGAGAATGATGAAAATTACTATATACTGCTTTTAAAAAATTGGACTAGTTATTTAAATAAAATTTCCCAAATAAGTGACAAATGTATTAATGCCACAAATATTCATGATTCTGTTGCCTTATGATAACTAATGAGAAAGACCATTAAAATATCTTGTTTGATTCAAGAGAAACCTACTGACATGGGAAGTGATTGTTAATGTAGCCCCTACTCAATGATGAACATTTGGTATACGCTATGTGTGTTTTTGGAGTTTGTATCTATTGTATAGGTTTAAACCTTGGTCCTCTTTTTTTTTTTTTTTAATCTATCTACACTCATATGGTGAACTCATTCAGTCTTGTGACTTAAAATGGAATTAATATGCTAGTAAATTTTAAGTTTAGATCTTGAAATATTTCTCTACAAATTCTAGCTTTATATATCCAGTGGCCTACAGAATATTTCCATATACATATATATAAATAATATATAATATATAATAATATAATATATATAAATATATATAGAGAGAGATAATATATATATATTATATATATATATTTATATATATATATTCCATGCCAAATTCAGTATATCTGAAATTGAACGTCTGATAATTCTCCAAAACCATCTCCACTTGCAGACATTTTCATTTTGGTTGGTGGAAGCACCATCTTCCCAGAGATTTGGTCCAAAAACCTTGGACTTATCTGCAAGTCAGTCTGTCATTCACTCTCCCCATACATCCCCCACCCTTCCATCTTTATATCTGTCCTTAAAATCAACCAAACAGAAAATCCTGCAAATATTACCTTCAAAGTATTTCCTAAATCTGACTACTTCTCATTCTTTTTTATTTATTTATTTTTTTATTTTTAGCATAACAGTATTCATTATTTTTGCACCACACCCAGTGCCCCATGCAATCCGTGCCCTCTATAATAACCACCACCTGGTACCCCGACCTCCCACCCCCCGCCCCTTCAAAACCCTCAGATTGTTTTTCAGATTCCATAGTCTCTCATGGTTCACCTCCCCTTCCAATTTCCCCCAACTCCCTTCTCCTCTCTATCTCCCCATGTCCTCCATGCTATTTGTTATGCTCTACAAATAAGTGAAACCATATGATAATTGACCTCTGCTTGACCTATTTCACTCAGCATAATCTCTTCCAGTCCCGTCCATGTTGCTACAAAAGTTGGGTATTCGTCCTTTCTGATGGAGGCAGACACTGTTGGTGGGAATGCAAGTTGGTGCAGCCTCTTTGGAGAACAGTGTGGAGATTCCTCAAGAAATTAAAAATAGAACTTCCCTATACCCTGCAATTGCACTCCTGGGTATTTACCCCAAAGATAGAGATGTAGTGAAAAGAAGGGCCATCTGTACCCCAATGTTTATAGCAGCAATGGCCATGGTCGCCAAACTGTGGAAAGAACCAAGATGCCCTTCAACGGACGAATGGATAAGGAAGATGTGGTCCATATACAATTCTCATTCTTTTCTTCCTTTTGTTTCTCATAGCATGCATTACCTGCAAATATCCTGTATTATTTAGTTCTTTGTTGGTAATATTTAATGTTCATATCTCCATGCTAAAAATACAAGTGTGAGAGGACAGCAATCTTTGTTAGATTTATTCACTGGTATATCCAAATGTCTGAAACAGAAGTCAGTGAATATCATCTATTGAGTGGATCAATAGAGTTGTTATTTATATTATGTTGTCACTACTCAGCCAATGTTGAACACAGGGTTAGATAACAACAGTGATTTGAAGTATTTATGGAAACATGAGTGAATAAATACAATGAACTGTGTAACCATTCTAAACTGTACTCCACTTGAGTAAAATGTACTTAGCTATGGAAACCACATATTAAATATATTTTCTGGCATCACAGAATTTAGTATTCTTTTTTTATTCTATTAAAACTACCTGTATTCATATTCTCAATCAGATGGACTTTATCTCTTATGTTTTCTATTTAGTTTTCTCTTCCACTCCATTTCATTTGTTTAAGTAATATTATTATCAATATTAATCAAATATTATCAATTACAAAATATCAGACATTGTGTTGCCAAACCTCACATTTCCAAGCACAGTAACAATCAGCAACTTGTTCAGATTCTAGTCTCTTATGGAAACACATACTTTGACAGAATGGAAAGAAAAATTTAATATTGCTATGTTCATCAAATTGAGGCTCTCTTGCTCTGAGAAGAACTAAACACTTACATATATCTCTTTTATTCATGTACAATAAAGTCCTAAAACAAAAACAAAAACAAAAACAAAAACAAAAGTCCACTCAGACCTCGTGCTGTTTCAAAATAATTTACAAGAAAAGTAATTATGTTCACATCGACATGAACAGTGTCACCATTAGTTAATTTAATTTTTCCTGAAACTTATTTATTTTAATTATAAAGAGCTTAATTTATATTTCCTTAATTGAGTATGAGTAGCATATACCATCAGTCAAAATGATTTAAGAGCTTTTATTTTAAAAAATAATGCTCACTTAAAAATATCCAGGATCCATCTATCATTCTCTCCCTCTCTCTCTCTCTTGATCTCTCTCCATTTTTTTTCCCTGAGATATTACTTCAAAATTTCCTGACAGAACAATAAAATATTCTTCTTTAGGCTATTTTTTTTCTAATTTTTCAGTCATAATTTAATACATGCTGGTAAAATTCCAGTAACTTTAGTGCCTTAATGTTCTTGAAATAATGGTGAAGTAGTACAACATTTGGAATTTATGAAAGCTTAAATGCTATTCTTGAAATCCAAGTTTTCAAACTGAAGAAGGAATCACAAAAATGATTTAAATTAATATCAGTCAGTATATAAGCATATAAAATGTTTTTGATTTTTTGTTATTTTTCAATGAGTTACATTATAAATTAAAGTCCTATTAATAAATTGACGGCTTTTGTCTATGAGTAAAATATGTAGGTCTAATGACTGACAATATGCTTGTTAGAAACAGGCCACATCACTTTGCCTGCTAGACCAGATACCATGGCAACACCTGGTTAGTGAAAGTTGAAGAAATATTTTGTAGTTTTGCATTTGTTAGAGCTGCTGGACTGTAACAGATATGCATTAATTGGAAGTAGATGTGACAGCTTGCAGCAGTTACTAAGATAGGAAGCAAACCATCAGCACCTGTCAAGGCTAAGGACTGAAAAAAGATGAATCAAATGCTGTGATGTGTGACTTCAAACACAGTGTCACTTTTGTGTATTCATCATTTGTAAAAAGTGTGGGGAAATGTGGGATTTTGTTAATATATAAATATTTTCATCAGTGTCTTCAGATATGAAAAAGAATCATCGCCTGTCAAGTTAAAAAGGGGTAAATTATAAATTCAAAAGAACACATAAAACTTTGACAGTTCTAATCATGTACCATCACCGTGATTTCACAGTGCAAGATGCATGTATGCATGAAAAATATTCCAAATAGGAATCGGCAGTTTAAGTGCAAAAACAACATTGCCCTTTTTCCTGACAGATTAAATGTGATCAGATTATTTTAGAAAACAAAGCCCTCCAAAATTAAAATCATATTTTCATATTCTTCAATGATAGCCAGAAAATTCATTTTATCAATATGGGACTTTTCAATATGCTGAAAACCATAAGATATTGTTTCCATTCTTTTATCAGTACATTTTCTGTAAATGTATCTAACAATTCACTAATAATTAGATATAGCAGACTCATAGCTAGAAGGAAATACATAAATAACTGCTTTTGCATATATTCTTGTTGATAAAGTTTCTATTTGACTAAACCATACCATTACAAATTTCAGTATTTTGAAATTTTAAGAATATTTAGGAAGGTAGGAAAGGGAATGTAGGGACAGAGTTGAAACTCTAAATATATTCTTCAAACCTTTCCAAACAAATAAAATTTGATGTTATTATTAATGTGTAACTGTTAACTTTTAAGTAAGCCAAGAGCAACTACACACAAACCAAAGCAAAACAAAACATGTATGGCATAATTTTATATTACTTGGGAATAATATCTTACAGAAAAGAATGATTTTTTTTCAAAACAACTTAATCATTCCCCTTCACCTTCTCCTCTTCCTTCTTCCTCTTCTCCTTTAAAATTTGAGTAGGGTTGACACACAATATTATATTAGTTTCAGGCACATAACATAGTGATTTAGTAACTCTATACATTAACTATTATCAACACATGTTAGTTATCATCTGTCACCATTCAACCATATTACAATGCCACTGACTATATTCTCTATGCTATGCCTTTTATTCTCATGACTTATTCACTCCATAACTGCAGACCTGTATCTTCCAGTACCCTACATCCATTTTGCCTATCACCTCGTCATTCTCCCCTCAGGCAACCATCAGTTTGTTCTGGTATTTATAGATCTGATTCGATTTTTGTTTATTCATATCATATGTGGGGTTTTTTGTTTTGTTTTGTTTTTTAGATTCCACATATGAGGGAAATCATATGGTATTTGCTTTCTCTGTCTGACTTACTTCACTTAGCATAAAAACTTAGTTTTAACATCCATTAATAATGTGCCATTTTTGAGAAGACTGTGTATCTGATAAAGAGCAATATATCCATTAATTTTGAGCTTGATTAAATAACTATTTTGCACTCTGAGACATGGTTTGAGAGAAAAGGGGATTTCATGTGCTGCAGAGGGGAAGAAGCCCTAGTCACAAAGAAAGGTGAGAGAGTGGAGAGCCCAGGGTTAGACATAAGGAGAACACTTCTCCAAAGCCATTGGCTGGAAAAATCAGTGTGGCTGATTTCATGAGTTTCTGCCACCACTGGGGCTCAATGATTGGAGTTTTAGAGATCTATGGGCTTGATTGGGATAGAGACATGGGAGTGCTGCCCTACTCCTAGAGAGAGACAGGCAAACAAACCCAGGGAAGACAGTGTAATATGAGGATCTCCTAGGGCACATAAAGTGAAACTGATCCCTCTTTTTGGAGGGCATCTGTGAGAGGCAGAATTGCCTCGCTGGGGGCAAAAGAATCAGTATGTGCCATTTCACTCACTTGCCCCGTGGCACTGGCACAGAGACACCTGCTGAGGGTAGCCAGCTAACACACTGGTTGTTTAGCTACTTTGCTCCAAATCCTGCACCCTTGTGCTCTGGTATGACTGCCCTCCCAAAGACCAGCACAGATTCCCACCACACCAAGTCCCTAAAGTTTGGAGTTTTAAAAAATAATAGGTTTGGCTCAGATAGAATCCAAAGTGTGCTGCATTGCTCCAGGCAGGCAAGCAAGCCAGACAATTCAGTATGAAAACAGTGATCTGAAAAAAAGCTAGGGCACATGAGGGGAAATTATTTGCAAGCATGATCTCCTCTTTCCAGGGACAACAGAGCTGGCTGGTGCCATTTCCCTCCCCACCTCTCAGCATAAACCAATTTCACTAAACAGCACAGTATCAACACTGGCTGCATAACATGCTTACACCAAGTCCTGCCCACCTGTGCTCTGCTGGTACTGCTTTTCTCAGGCAAGTGTACCTGCGTACCAGCACGGCAGACCCCTTCCCCAGAAGACCAGCACAACCCCACCCACCCCATCCCCCTGCCATGTACCACATCCACTGATGATAGAGTTCTTCAGATCTTCAGTTGTAGTAGAAATAACATCAGGTCTCATTAAACCAGCTGGCTGAACACATAGTTAAAACTCACCACACCCTGGCCAAAGTCTAAACACTGTCCATTGCCAGCAAGGAGAAACTCTAGAGATGACTGAGCTGAGGGATAGAGCAGCCATAACACCACAGCGGAGTCCAAGCATCACACAGCAGAAAGACTTCCTGAAGCACCAGATCCTGGACACTATATGACCTCTTCTTCATAAAGCCATTACTGCAGTTGCAGAAAACATAACAGGATTTTTAACACACAGAAGACACAGACAAAATGCCAAGACAAAAGAATTCATCACAAAAGAAAGAACAAGAAAAGTTCATGGCCAGAGCTCTAATTGAAAAAGATAAGTAATATGCTTGATACAAAATTTAAAGCAACAATCATAAGAATACTCACTGGACCTAAGAAAATCATGGAAGAAATAAGGGAGATGCTTGCCACAAAGATAAAAGAGCTCAAAAACTGGGGTGCCTGGGTGGCTCATTGGGTTAAGCTGCTGCCTTCAGCTCAGGTCATGATGCCAGGGTCCTGGGTTCAAGCCCCACATTGGGCTCTCTGCTCAGCAGAGAGCCTGCTTCCTCCTCCCTCTCTCTCTGCCTGCCTCTTTGCCTACCTGTGATCTCTGTCAAATAAATAAATAAAATCTTTAAAAAAAAAAAAAAGAGCTAAAAAACAATCAGGCAGAAATGAAAAATGCAATAGCTGAGATTCAAAACCTACTGGATGTAATGGCCACAAATATCCAAGAAGCAGAGGAACAATTAAGTGACATAGAAGATAGAAATATAGAAAATAATGAAGCTGAACAAAAAAGAGAAAGAATAGTGGATCATTAGAGTAGACTTAGGGAACTCAGTGACTCCATCAAACATAATAAATTTGTATCATCACAGTTTCAGAAAAGGAAGACAAAGAAAGGGTGCAGAAGGTTTATTTGAGGAAATAACATCTGAGAACTTCCCTAAGCCAGCTCCTAAATCCAGGAGGCCCAGAGAATTCATATTAAAATTTAAAAAAATAATGCCAACACTAAGACATATTATAATTAAATTTGCAAAATATAATGATTAAGAAAAAATCCTAAAGGCAGCAAGACAAAAGAAGACACTAACTTACAAGGGAAGACCCATAAGGCTAAAAGCAGATCTCTCCATGGAAACTTGCTAAACTGGAAGAAAGTGGCATGATCTATTCAACATGATTAATGGAAAAAACCTTTAGCCAAGAATATTCTATCCAGCAAGGCTATTATTCAGGATGGAAAGAGAGATAAAGAGTTTTCCAGATAAGCAAGTACTAAAGGAATTCATGACCACTGAATCAACTCTGCAAGAAATATTAAAGGGACTGTCTTTTTTCCATTGGGTATTTTTTCCTGCTTTCTCAAAGGTTATTGGACAGCTATATACAGAAGAATAAAACTTGACCATTCTCTTACGCCATACACAAAGATAAAGTCAAAATGCACGAAAAACCTCAATATGAGACAGGAATCCAACAAAATCCTGGAGAATGACATAGGCAGTACCCTCTTTGACATCAGCCACAGAAACTTCTTTCAATATATGTCTCCAAAAGCAAGAGAAACAAAAGCAAAAATGAACTTTTGAGACTTCATCAAGATAAAAATCTTCTGCACAGCAAAGGAAACAGTCAACAAAACAAAGAAACAACTCACAAAATGGGAGAAGATATTCACAAATGACATTATAGACAAAGGAGCGATAGTCAAAATATCTAAAGAACTTCTCAAACTCAAGACCCAAAAAGAAGATAATCAAGTAAAAAAATGGGCAGAAGACATAAACAGACACTTCTCTAATCGTTAACAGATACATGAAAAGATGTTTATCATCATTAGCCATCAGGAAATTTAAATCAAAAGTTGAGATACCACTTTACCCCAGTGAGAATGGTAAAAATTAACAAGGCAAGAAACAACAAATGTTGAAGAAGATGTGGAGAAAGTTGAACACTCTTACACTGTTGGTGGTAATGCAAGTTGGTGTAGCCACATTGGAGAATCCTCAAAAAATTAAAAATAGAGCTACCTTATGACCCCAAAATACAGATGTAGTGAAAAGAAGGGCCATATGCACCCCAGTGTACATAGTAGCAATATCTACAATAGCCAAACTATGGAAAGAGCTGAAATGCTTTTCAACAGATAAATGGATAAAGATGTGGCCCATATATACAATGGAATATTACTCAGCCCTTAGAAAGGATGAATACCCAACTTTTCATCAACATGGGTGGGGCTGGAGGAGATTATGCTGAGTGAAATAAGTCAGGCAGAGAAAGTCAATTATCATATGGTTTCACTTACTTGTGGAACATAAGGAATAGCATGGAGGACATTAGAAGAAGGAAGGGAAGAATGAAGGAGGGTTGAATTGGAGGGGGAGATGGACCATGAGACACTGTGGACTCTGAGAAACAAACTGAGGGTTTTTGAGGGGAGGGGGGGTAGGGAATGGGTTAACCCAGTGAGGCACATATTCCATGAGTACTGGGTATTATACATAAACAATGGATCTTGGAACACTTCCTCAAAAATTCATGATATACTGTATGGTGACTAACATAACATAATAATAAAAAATATACTAAAGGGGGGTATCTGGGTGGCTCAGGGGGTTAAGCCTCTGCCTTCGGCTCAAGTCATGATCTCAGGGTCCTGGGATTGAGCCCAGCATCAGGCTCACTGCTCAGCAGGGAGCCTGCTTGCCCTTCTCTCTCTCCCTGCCTCTCTGCCTACTTGTAATCTCTGTCTGTCAAATATATATGTATATATATTTGATGTATATATATATATATGTGTGTGTGTGTATGTGTATATATGCATATATATACACATATATATGTATATATATATTTGATGTGTATAGATATGTGTGGGTGTATATGTGTATATGTGAGCTCTCTGAATGGGAAGGAAAGACCAGAAGTGACAAAGAAAAGAACTGAAAAAAAATGTCTAGAAACAATGATAAAACAAATAATAAAATGACATTAAATACAAATCTATCAATCATTCTGAAGTAAATGGACTAAATTCTCCAATCAAGACTTAAGGTGTCAGAATGGATTAAAAAACACCAAGACCCATCTATATGCTGCCTACAAGAGACTCATTTGAGACCTAAAGACACCTCCAGTTTGAAAGGAAGGGATGGAGAAACATTTATCAAGCAATGGATGTCAAAACAAAGCCAGAGTAGCCTTACTTGTATCAAACAAACTAGAAGTTTTTAAAAAGATTTTGTGTATTTATTTATTTATTTATTTATTAGAGAAAGAAAGAGAGAGACCACACAAACAGGAGAAGGAGTAGAGGGAGAGGGAAAGAAAGAATCTCAAGCAGACTTCAAGCTGTGTACAGAGCCCAAAGCAGGGCTCATTCTTATGACCCTGAAATCATAATCTGAGCTGAAATCAAGAGTTGGATGCTTAACTGAGCCCCCCAAACACCCCCAGAGAAACTAGATTTTCAACTAAATACTGTAAGAAGAGAAATGAAGAAGGGTATTATGTCACAATAAAAGAGTCCATCCAACAAAAAGCCTGGAGAAGAAAGGAAATAATAAATATTAAAGCATTATATAGAAACAGTATTAAACATTATACAGAAACAGCAATAACAACAACAAAATACCTATAGAGCAGGCCAACAAAACTGGGAATTTATTCTTTGAAGAAAATAATAAAACTGACAAAACCCTAGCCAGATTTATCAAAAAGAAAAGAGAAAGGATGCAAATAAATAGTCACACACACACACAAAGAGGAGAAATAGAACCAATACCACAGAAATGAAAATAATTATAATAGAATATTATGAAAAAATGTATTCTGACAATTTGTATTACTAGGTGCAAATTCCAAAGCACATAAAACTACTGATTCAAAGGGGGCACATGCACCCCAATGCTTATAGCAGCATTATCAACAATAACTACATTATGGAAATAATCTAAATATCCATTGACCAATGAATTGATAAAGAAGAAATAGCACACACACACACCCCACACACAGGAGACACGGGAATATTACTCGGCCATAAAAAAGAATGAAATTTTGTCATTTGCAATGACATGGATGGAGCTAGAGTATATTATACTAAGCAAAATAAATCGGTCAGAGAAAGATACCATGTGATTTCACTCATATGTGTAATCTAAGAAACAAAACAAATGAACTTAGTAGAGGAAAATAAGAGGCAAATCCAGAAATAGACTCTTAACTATAGAGAATGAACTAGGGGTTACTGGAAAGGAGACAGGTGGAAGGATGGGTTAAATAGGCGATGAGGATTAAGGAGAGAACTTGTTTTGATGAGCACTGGGTATTGTACATAAGGTGAATCACTAAATTCTACACCTGAAACTAATATTACACTGTGCACTAACTAACTGGAATTTAAGTAAAAGCTTTGAAGAAAAATAAGTAAAATATAAATGAGCAAATCATTCATATCTTTAATAAACCAGAATCCTACTTAACTCAAGGTAACTTGGAGACAATAATCATGCAGATCTTCCCATTACCATATATTCATAGCCTAAAAAAATATTTATGTATATTCAATCCCAAAAAGTCTAGCCATATGATAAAAAATATTCAACACTGCCTTTTAAATTACTGAAACTATTTCATAACACATCTTGTTATTAGACAAAGTGTTTACACTATTATGCTTTTTACAGACAGATTTCTTTTAAGTAACTGTAAAAAAAAAGTAAAAAAAAAAAGTAACTGTAATGGTATACTATGAAGAAAAAAATGATTTACCCACTTAAACATGATTTATCCCTGCATACTTTTTTTAAGGGCTGCATACTTTTTTTTCTGTGTACTTAAGATAAATTTTAATATATACTATTTTAGAAAAACATTTTAAACTGCAGTTTAACATATATAATGGCAAATAGCCCTCCCTCTCTACCTCGGTTTTGGAATACATTATATGACAGGGACTGTGCCAGGGTTGATGAAAAAATTCCAAACAAATGCAGCCCATGTTTCCATACATAATTACTTTCTCCCAAAGTGGTTTCTTTGGAAATGTTGCTTAGCATGATGTGTCCTCAAATAAGTCTATAAGAAAACAAGGAAAGAAAAAACTTTATTCCTTTAAGAATTTATTTTTATTATTTTTTAAAGATCTGTATTTCCTTAACAGAGAAAGAGACATCAAAAGAAGGAACACAAGCAAGGAAAGTGGTAGAGGGAGAAGCAGGCTTCCTGCTTAGTAGGGAGCCTGATGTGGGGCATGACCCCAGGACCCTGGGATCATGACCTGAGCCAAAGGCAGACATGAGTCACCCTGGCACTCTGAAAAAGCTTTATTCTTTATTACAACAAAACTACACTCTAAAAGGGTAACTCTCTATCTTCTGTCAATTAGTCTGGCAAGCACTTAAGCTGTTGACCAAAAAGGGAAGTAAAAAACAGGAATACGAGGTCGGGAATGGGAAGGCAAGGTAATACATGATTTGCTAAGATAGTTAATGTGGACCCTAATGTGAGGCTTGAACTCATAACCCTGAGATTACAACCTGAGCTGAGATCAAGAAGCAGACACTTAACTGACTGAGCCATTCAAGCATCCCTAGTTATCATATTATTAAATATCACAAGTGGGGAGGCTAAGAGTACATATGTCTGAGAATATAAATCCTTTCGTTTTGAGTTTAAAAGAAAAATGTCTACTTTTCACTTGGGATCCAAAACTATTGTTTCATTTGAATTGTGGAAAGATTCATACCCTTTTCTGTTCCTTCACTTGTTGAAAAGTAAACCCTTCTCTATTGACTAAGTCCTAATTACACAACTCAAAATCCTTCTCAAAGCATGGCATCTTGTGTAATATTTTATAAGAAATTTAATGACTCCAGCTTTGTTCTTTTTCAAGATAGCTTTGGCTATTTGGAGTATTTTGTGTTTCTCCATGCATTTTAGAAATTCTTTTCCAATTTTTTGTGAAATGCCATTGGAATTGGATAGATAATTGCATTGCATTGACTCTATAGGTCACTTTTGGTTCGTAAAGATACTTTAAAGTAATTCTTCCAATCCATGAACATAAGCTGTCTTTATCTGTTTGTGTCTGCTTCAGTTTCTTTCATCAGTGTCTCAGTTTGTGGTGTATAGATATTTCACTTCCTTAGTTAAATTTATTTCTAAGTATTTTTATGTTTTTGTTGCTACTATAAATGAGATTTCTTTCTTAATTTCTCTTTCAGGTAATTTTTTCATTAGTGCATGCAAATGAGACTGACTACTGCATGTTGATTTTTTTGTCCTGCCACTTTACTGAATGCATTTATTAGTTCTAACAGTTTTTGGTGTAATCTTTAAAGTTTTCTATATATAAGATCATATCCTCTCCAAACAGAGATAATAGAACTTCTTCCTTTCATATTTGGATACTGTTTACTTCGTTTCCTTGACTAATTACTCTGGCTAGGACTTCCAGCATTATGTTGATTACAACTGGTGAAAGTGGGCATCCTTGTCTTTTTCCTGATCTTAGAGGAAAAACTTTTATCTTTTCACCACTGAGTATGATATTAGGTATAGACTTATCATATATGGCCTTCATTATGTTAAGGTATGTTCTTTTTATACCAAGTTTTTATCAGGAAAAGATGTTGAATCTTATCAAAAGCTGTTTCTGTGTCTATAAGAAGATCATATGATTTTTATCTTTCATTTTGCTAATGTGTTGAATAATATTTATTGATCTGTGTGCTTTGAACTATCTTTGTATCCCATACTAAATCCCATCTGATAATAATGTATGTTTTTTTTAAATATGCTATTGAATTTGGGTTGCCAATATTTTGTTGAGGATTTTTGCCTCTGCTCATCAAAGATATTAGCTTGTAGATTTTCTTTTGTTGTAACAATTGCATTTAGCTTAGATATGAAGGTAATACTGGCCTATGAGTTTGCAAGTGTTCATTTCCTTTCAAAGGGGGAATAGTTTGAGAAGGATTGGTACTAACTCTTCTTTATTTAAATATCTGAAAGAATTCACCATTGAAGCCAATTTTCCTGGGCTTTTTTTGTTACTGTGGGAGGTGGGGATTGATTACTGATCCAATTTCTTTAATAGTTCTAGATCAACTCAGATTTTCTATTTCTTCAGACTCAGTCTTGATAGTCTGTATGCTTCTAGGAATGTAACCATTTCTTTTAGGTTATCCAATTGGGGGGTGCCTGGGTGGCTCAGTGGGTTAAAGCCTCTGCCTTCAGCTCAGGTCATGATCCCAGGGCCCTGGGATGGAGCCCTGCATCGGGCGCTCTGCTCAGCAGGGAGCCTGCTTCCTCCTCTCCCTCTGCCTGCTTCTCTGCCTACTTGTGATCTCTATCTGTCAAATAAATAAATAAAATCTTTAAAAAAAAAAAAGGTTATCCAATTGGTTGGTGCTAATTGTTCATAATAGTCTTTTATGATTCTTTGTGTTTCTTTTTTTCCTTCCAAAAATTTCTTTAAATTCTAACTAGTTAATTTATAGTATAATATTGGTTCAGAAGTAGAATTTAGTGATTCATCACATACATACAACATCCAGTGCTCATCTTAACAAATGCCCTCCTTAATACCATCACCCATTTAGCCCATCCCGGGGCCCACCTCCTTACCAGCAACCCTCAGTTTGGTCTCTATTGTTTAGAGTCTCTTATGATTTGCTTCCCTCTTTCTCTTTTTTTACCTTCCCATATGCTCACCTGTTTTGTTTCCTAAATTCCACATATCAGTGGAATCATACGGTATCTCTCTTTCTCTGACTTATTTTACTTAGCATAATACACTCTAGCTCCATCCCCGTCATAGCTAATGTCAAGATTTCATTCTTTTGTTGGCTCAGTAATATTCTCTTCTTTATCTGTTCATCAGTCAATGAACATTTGGACTCTTTTCATAATTTGGCTATTGTTGATAATGCTGCTGTATCACTGGAGTGCATGAATCCCCTTGAATCAGTATTTTTGTTTCCTTTGAGCAAATCCCTGGTAGTTCAATTGCTGGATTGGAGGGCAGTTCTATTTTTAACATTTTGAAAACCCTCCATACTGTTTTTCACAGTGGCTGTGCACCAGTATCCCTTCCCACCAACAGTGTAAAAGGATCCACTTTCTCCACATCCTGGCCAAAATGTGTGGCTTCCTATCTTGTTAATTTTAGGGATTGTAACTGGTTTAAAGTGGTATCTCTTTGTGGTTTTGTATCTCCCTGATGATAAGTGATGTGGAGTTTGTGGGGTTTTTTGTTTTTGTTTTTGTTTTGTTTTTCCCATATGGCTGTTAGCCATCTGGATGTCTTCTTTGGAAAAAAAATGTCTATTCATGTCTTCTGCTCATTTCTTAACTGGATTATTTTTTTCCTTAGTTGTTGAGTTTGATGAGTTCATTATGAATTTTTGCCGCTAACCCTTTATCTGATATGTCACTTGCAAATACCTTCTCCCATTCTGTAGGCTACCTTTTAGCTTTGTCGACTGTTTCCTTCACTGTGTAGAAGCTTTTTATCTTGATGAAATCCCATTAGTTCATGTTTGCTTTTGTTTCCCTGCTTCTGGAGACACATCTAGTAAGAAGTTGCTGTGGCTGAGGCCAATGAGGTTGCTGCCTGTGTTCTCTTCTAGGATTTTGGTGGTTTCCTATTTCACATTTTAGTGTTTCATCCTTTTGAATTTATTTTTGTGTGTGTGTGGTGTAAGAAAGTGGTCCAGTTTCATTTTTCTGCATATTGCTGTCCAGCTTTCCCAGTACCATTTATTGAAGAGGCTGGGGTTTTTTTTGGTTTTGTTTGTTTGTTTTTTTCCATTGGATAGTCTTTCTGGCTTTGTCAAAGATTAGTTACCCATATAGTTGTGGGTTTATTTCTGGGCTCTCTATTCTTTTCCATCAATCTATATGTCTGTTTTGTGCCAATACCATACTGTCTTATGACTACAGCTTTGTAATATAACATGATTCTTGTGTTTCTATGGCATCATTTGTAATGTCTTTCACTTCTGAACTGTGTTTTCTGTCTTTTTTCTCTGTTATTCTGGCTAAATATTTGTTAGTTTTATCTTTTTAAAAATCAACTCTTAGTTTATTTGAACTTTTCTACTACCCCTTTTCACCGTCGTCTATATTTCACCAACTTCTGCTCTGTTCTTTGTTATTCCTTTCTTTCTAACAACTTTGAGCTTAGTTCTATTTCTAGTTTCTTGAGGGATAAATTTAGGTTTCTGTTTTTGTTTTTTTCCCCCCAAAGTAGTACACTTTGATTCTTTTATTTTCATCGTTTTTATTCTGCTTTAGTTTTTTGCTTTGGGGTTACCAAGAGATAGATATCTATAACTACATGCATGTACATGTATATATTTAAATACCTGTATTTCTCTCTCTCTCTATATATATATATACACACACACATGCGCGCACACACACACACACACACACACACAAGGTGTCTCATTCTGCAGCATTCTGATAACCTAAGCTTCTCACCTTATTAGTTCTTCCACCAGTTTAAGAATTACTAATTTGATAAAACACGAGAACACTTCAGATTTCTTTTCTCTTCCACAAGGCTCACATCTGATTATTAGAGAAAACCTTGTTTCCCGGCAAACATGGAGAATACATATTTTTGTTTTATTGGCCATAATTCTAAAATATATCCAAATCTGACCACATATCTGTTTTTCTTGATACAGCCTGAGTCTAAACACCATCACTGTTCACTGTGCTATGCCAAACTCTTCCTAATATTTCTCCCTGTCTTTATTAGTATGTTTTATTCCATTTTCCATAATCTATACAGCAATCATAGTGATATTTCTCAAGCATGAATAAAGTACATAAATGCTTCTTTAAAATTCTTCAAAGGATGTATGATATACTTACAAGAAAACCTAAATATCTTATCTAAGTTTATATGATATAATTCTTGCCTAATTTTTATATTTGCTCAGTTCATCTTGTCAGTCCTGCAGAATTTTGATGCAAGATTTTTACAATTGTGAGAAAAGATGGTGACGTAGACTTGTCCACAGTTTTGTACATTTCATTGTGGTAGTTGTTTTCTGTTTTAGCCATTACTTAAGTTAAAGGGATTAAAAAAAGTCACTCTTACTTTACCTGTTACTTAATTCTACACATGACTGTGGGAATTTTTTTAGAGACTTGAGGCAAACCCTGATCTATTTAAAAAGATTTTTCCTGCCTAATTCTTTTTTTTTTTAATTTTTTATTTTTAAGTACTTAAAGTTGCACAAGTTTATTTGATAATTCAAGGGGGCTAATGAACTTTATTTCAATTAAAGATGTAGCAATTAAAAGCACAAGTGATTCATAATGGCACAAAGTTTTGGAATAGGTCAACCTCTCAAAAAATTAAAAATTTAAAGCATATTGCATTCTTTTGTTCTTTATTTTAGAGAGGGAAAGTGTGTGTGAGCAGGGGAAGGAAAAAGCAAGAGAGTCCTCAAACAGATTCCTCACTGAGAAAGAACCCCAACTTAGGGCTTGATCACAGGACCCAAGATCTTGACCTCAGATGAAATCAAGAATTGAACATTTAACCAACTGAGCCGCTCAAGTACCCCAAACGCATACCATGTCCTTGCTTTCTCTTATTAGCTCACATGCAATAAATATTTTTCAGAATTAAATGTAAGCATGACAATATCCTAAAAAAAATTTTCAGTTGGGAATAAATGCTTTTGTTGAATGGATACCATTTTCCAATTCAATCTGAAAAGATTACTGAAATATGTTTAATGGTAATTAACCTAAATTATTGCCACAGAATTATGGAGTGCTAATTGTCACTTTTTCTAGAAGCCACAGATCTTAAAGAATACAGAGAAAGACATATGCAAGCAAATGTCTTTAATGAGATTTAAAGGTTTTGCTAACTTCCAGTGATTAATTTTTTTTGTAAATTTAACAATTTCATATAAATGTGAATTCATAATTTCTGTCAGGTATTACATTTTTCAGGGAATACCTTCCAAACTCTTCAAGGAAATATTCTAACAGAATTTATACAAAATCAAGATTCTTTTATATTAACTTCACATTTTCTTATTTTATTAGGAAAAATATGGCTCATACTTTTAGAAAATCTGGCATATGCAGAGTAACACACATTCAATTATTATGTATTAAATAGATTGCTCATTCTTATTACTCTGTGAATATTATTAGCTCCTTATATTGTTTTGTTACATCACTAAAGTGTGTTAAAGAAAATAGAAGTGTAGACAAGTTTAAGGACAAAAAAAATTAATCAAATAACCACTTTCAAAGTTTTGTAATCTAAATAGTTTCTTACACTAAAGTCATTACTCTGGAGTTTTTATACTTAGCAGTATTTTTTACATTAAACAGATAAGTGTATTTCTTAGCTATGACTGAATTGATGGATTAATTTGGTGTTGCCATTGTTTAAAATAAGCAATTAATAAGAACTATATCAACTACTAAATAGTATAAAGAATGTCATCAACATGATAAAATTGATATGAATTTCCTTTTTTCCATTTTCATATAAAAATGAGGAAAATGAAAATTAAGAAGAACAAGAGTAAATATTTAGTAGGCTTTAATAGTTTTCATTCTCTTTAGTCATTTCAATTTCCAGCATTCAGTAGTTTGCTTACCAAAATAAAAAAGGCAAAGTCAACTCATAATTCTTATAAAATCTTAGTGTAAATAGGCCTTGGTTATTGTCTTCTTGATATTCCATCTTATTGAGTTCTGCTGCTTTTACTATTTTACGTCAGTAAAGTTATTAGAATAGAAATAGTTGAAATGTTAGAAATAGCTGAAATGTCTTTGAGAGCAGAATAAATGATAAAGTTTTACATACATGGATAAAAATATCTCTAACAGTGATAATTAAGTCAAATAGAGCACTCTGATACAGAGTGACACATTGTACTTTGATATGTCCTGCAAAAGCAATATAGGATAAAAGAGTTCAATAGAATATCAATAAAAAAGAGTTATATGATATAAGTACATATTCCTACATTAATAATGCGAAAACCTAGGTAGTGTAAAATCCAATCATATTTATGAAACAAGCAGTGAGATAAATTTGCAAAACAATGAACTACACTGAAATATGGGGAATAATAGAAGAGATGGGATGCAAGCACTGGCTACTTGAGGCCTAGCAAATGAAACATTATTTACCTCAGTCTGTGTAATCCTACACACAAAGTTGGCTTTAATCCAAAATTTAGGAAACATATGTAAATGCAAGACAAAAATAATATCAAGAGACAAATCATTTAACAGAACAAGATTGAATAAGACATAGATGTTGGAACCATTAGACAGGGAAATTAAGTACCTGTAAGTGATTTGTTAGAAATTATATTGAAAAAATAGACAATGGGGCACCTGGATGGCTCAGTGGGTTAAGCCGCTGCCTTTGGCTCAGGTCATGATCTCAGGGTCCTGGGATCGAGTCCCGCATTGGTCTCTCTGCTCAGCAGGGAGCCTGCTTCCCTCTCTCTCTCTCTCTGCCTGCCTCTCTGTCTACTGTGATCTCTCTCTGTCAAATAAATAAATAAAATCTTTAAAAAAAAAGAAAAAATAGACAATATTCATGGACAGATTTCATGTTTGAGGGATTTCAATAGAAACATAAAGATTTTAAGAGTGAGTTATGCAGAAATAAGAACTCTAAAGTATGGTAAAACAGACTGAGAATACCTTTAGGGAGCTCATCAACAAACTAGACATGGCTGAGGAATCACGGAACTTAAAGATGAACTAATAGTAATTGCCCAAACTGAAACACAAAAGAGTAAGCAATAAAAACTAACAGTTTCCTTGAGCTGTGATACAACATAAAACTGTCTATACATGATTAAATTTCCATAATGCAAAGAAGAAGATAAGGATTCAAAGAGATACTTAAATCAATATAGCAGAGAATTGTTCAAAAAGAAAGACATCAAAACACAAATTCAGGCAACCAAGAAACCCAGAGAAAACAAATCAGAAAAATATCAAGCAAATAAATTTTAAAAAATTAAAACAACAGCATTATGATAAGTGAAAAGAGCTAGCAAATTCAGCTAAAAATGTTGCATATTGGATGATTCAATTTATAGGATCATGTAGAATACCGAAAACTAAAGCAGAGCCAGACAAACCAGTTATGTCACACGCTGCTAAAAATAAAACACATTTTCTTGGGGAAACCTGCACAGAAATGCACTCAGGTCAAGAAAAGCTACATCTATTTTGGAAAAGGGTGCTGATAGAAATATCTAATCTTCATGACCCTCAATATTATTTATGGCTAAAGGACAGCTTCTGGATGACTATGTAACAATGAGAGCTACCTGGTCTAGGAATTGGCCTTATTTGGACTAAATCAGATGCTGACACCAGTATCTTCTTCCATTAATTTGAATTAGACCTGTCAAGACAGTTTAACCTTAAACTTCTTGTAGAGATATTAATTTCCTGTTAGATATTATCTAAGTTAGATATTAATTAATGTTTTTCTTTACATAATGCCATTTGTTTTTTGCTGTATGCCTTATATCATATTCCTGTAGTGCATTTGTTTACACATTTTTGAGGGTGTAATCATGTCAACTATTCAATTTAGCTCTAAAACATTGAAAGAGACTTACCAGAAATTAAGATGTAATCAGCAATGTAAGTTATTACATCAAATTAATTCTGAAGCTTTTATATTTATTTCTTAATAAAATAAATATTCATTAAATGCCTACTGTGAAAGACATATAATGCTAATGACTTAGGGTAATAAACATTGACCTGCCCTAAAACAGCTTAACCTTGTGGATAATTTAGTATTTAATGAAGAGATTTCATTGCACTAAAAAAAATCAGCAATGTGATGTTCTACCTAAATTATTAGTGATTTGATATGCTTACTCTGAATACTTAACAATGCTTTATTAATAAATACTTTAAATAATTTAAATATAAATTTTATTTTAAATTTAAATTTATCTTAAATTTAAATTTATTATTTGTTATTATTAAAATTTATTTCTAGCCAAAATATAAATAAATTAATACATGAATGAATGATTAGTCTTACACCAACTTTTATATAGGAGTATAGGAGTATGATTGGAAAGAAGCAAGAGGAATAAAAGAAAAGTAGGACTGAAGGAAGGAACATTTTCTGTAACAACTATAACCAGTTTAATTCTGAACTCTTTCTTGCACCATAGGGCTGATTTCTAAATACATCATCTCAGATTTACTGCTGAAATATCTGCATTCATAACAAAAATTTAATGTAAATTGTATATTTTATACTACATTAAAGTGCATATGATAATAACAGCTCAGCATGTTTGTAGAAATAAAAATATTAATGGAAAATCTGTTTCACAAATAAACATAAAATTCGCAGCAA
Source organism: Mustela nivalis (assembly GCF_964662115.1). Taxonomy (NCBI): domain Eukaryota; kingdom Metazoa; phylum Chordata; class Mammalia; order Carnivora; family Mustelidae; genus Mustela; species Mustela nivalis. The sequence continues at coordinate 28,624,487 of NC_139024.1, forward strand.
AAATAAATACACATATGATGTAGAATTTATTAACATTTCGTTTTTCACATAAAATATCACACATTTGAGATCACTTTTGATTAATTAATAAGCTTAAGTGAAGCCTTTAATGTGACATCATCATCTATAAATACAATAAAAGATGTGACTTTTATTACTATACCATCACTTATACAATATCTTTGTAGCATCATGTTGATATAAGATATATTTTAGGGAAACATTTTCTTCTCAAGATTCATCCTCTGAATCAATGTTGGTGAAAATCTATGAGAAAATATCTTAATAGAAACTTAGACAACACCTTACCATTTTTTGTTATTTTCCTTGCATTTCCCATTGCTTAAGTACATATTGGTTTTTCCTGAAAATAGACATAACCAAGGAATACAGGAAATAATAAAAAGGTATAGACTCATTCAGTCGAATAAGTAAAGGCGGTTTTAAAAGATTTAACACTGCTGGTACAGATGCTATTACCTGATGCCTCTAGCTTAGGCTGAGGTAATAGCCCACTCAAAATGATATCTTCTTATTTGTTTATATAAAATAAAAACTCTATGGTATACACAAAAAGCTATAACCAAAAGCTAAGTCAGTATACCCAAATTCAATGCTATGTTTGTGAATGTAAAGTCATTCAAATAAAATGTTTACTTTATCAAATACTTGCTCTCAGTATGACCTGAAATGACTGAATATATACACATAATCACAGAGAACATAAACACACACACTACAAACCTGTTTGCCAACACAGAGATAATCCTTCATAGCTAATACTGAATGATGGGAATTATAGCAGAGAAAGGTTATAAGCATATATTATATAGAGATTTTAAGTCATGGAATAAATTAAGCAATTTCAAAATTTAAATAAACACACATTTTTCAGTCAATATATTGTTTTTATTCAAGATATTTTTAGAAGTATTTTCTATTTATTTGTCCTATGCTTTTTATTATTCAACATTCTCATGTGTTTTTTATTATATTGAAAACTCTACAAGATTCATAAAACAATGACATTATTCCAAAAAACAAAAGCAATCAATGTATAATTCAAGCATGAAGTTACTTATGAAATTATTTCCACTAAATTTTTTTATTCTGCTAAAAATCATATCACTAATTATCTTCACTGCAATATTTTTGCCTGATTAGTGGACAGTTTTGCTCATGAGGACCCAACACTTCTCACTGCCTGAGGCAAAAAGTAGTAATACTAATGATAATTGGGGTCTTGTAGATTTTATGTCAAGGTTGACATATATCTGGAAATTCAACACCATCTAATATACTTAAAAGTGAGAACACTTTGTTCAAAGTTAGAACACTTGTTCTAGGGGTATGATACATTACAACTCCATTTTCCTTCCTAAATCATCTTTAGCTTCGGGAAAATAGCAAGGCTGAATAGTTGTGAAATGTTTCTAAAACTGTCCTTTTGATTGAAATGATTAATTCTGAAGAATTTTTTTTAAATATTTTATTTATTTACTTGACAGATAGAGATCACAAGTAGGCAGAGAGGCAGGCAGAGAGAGAGGAGGAAGCAGGCTCCCTGCTGAGCAGAGAGCCTGATGTGGGGCTCGATCCCAGGACCCTGGGATCATGACCTGAGTCAAAGGCAGAGGCTTTAATCCACTGAGCCACCCAGGCGCCCCAAGAATATTTCTTTTTAACTGGACAAATTTCTAATAGTAAGAAAATTAACCTTTTGCTGTGTTTTAAGAAAGAGTTGTCTGGCAGGAATAATTGCCCATTTCTCGATAAAGCAAAAATTAATTATTTCTTCTTATATGGTTGGAGTACTATGGATACCAAGTGAATTTAAACTGGATTTTTAATAACCAATGGGAAACCATTTAATTCTATTGATGCAGATGATAATGGATGTTGTGATCAGAAGAACTCTCTAATCACGTACTTTTTAGGTAAAATTGCTCTCGGGAAGCCAAGAGAATACTGAGGCTATCTCAGCTTGCTGCATAAGAGGCTGCATCATGGGAAATAAAGCGTGCATGCCATCAAAATGAAAGGGGGGCAAGGGTGAGAAATGAGAAGACAAAAAAAGAAATAATAATTGGTGCTATTATGGAGACTTTTCAGGTGGCTTTTGAAGAATGAAATTTAAAAAAATGGATGTGCATAGGATTCTTATTATGAAGTTGATAGCACAGGAAAAAATATGAGGGGCATGGATGTCTTCCATCAGTACTCCAACTGTTAAAGTGTCTTAGAAAATTTCTTCTATCCCACTTAGCATAATCCCCTCTAGTTTCTTCCATGTCAATGCAAATGCTGGGTATTTATCCTTTCTGATGTCTAAATAATATTCCATTGTATCTATAAATCACATCTTCTTTATCCATTCATCTGTTGAAGGGATTCTTGCCATGGAGGACATTAGGAGAAGGAAGGGAAAAATGAAGGGAGGAATCAGAGGGGAGAAGAACCATGTGAGACTATGGACTCCAGGAAACAAACTGAGGGTTTCAGAGGGGAGGGGGATCAGGTGGCCCAGTGATGAGTATTAAGGAGGGCACATATTACATGGAGCACTGGGTGTTACATGTAAACAATGAATCATGGAACACTGCATCAAAAAGTAATGATGTACTGTATAGTGACTAACATAATAAAAAATAAAATAAAGTAAATTTTAAAAAGAGAAAATTTTTTCTATCTATCCCAGTTTGGAGATTTTAATTATGATCCTCATAATTAATAATGAAAAATGCTTGAAAAATACTTTTGATTTCAGCTCTAACATTCAAAGAGCTTGGAAGTTGTCGTCCCTATCTTATTAATAATGATATAAAGCTGAATAAATGGAAAAATCAATGTTTTCTCTTGGACTTTTTAGAAACCTGAAGTGACATGGCAAACCACCACCGCTAAACCTTGAGACATTGACAAATCAGTCATAATAGAGATCAGCTAGACCAATAAACATGTTTTAATACTTAGATGCTAATTTTTATGAAGTTCTGGATTGATTCTAAATGTGGGCTACATTAAGATTAAGAACCTCATGGGGATCATAATATTAGGAAGGTCCCACACTTTCGCATATTTTACCTCCAGAAATCTAACCAGATTCTCATGGTAATGAGCCAAGAAAAATCCCCTCATGTTTCTGTAAGGGAGGAATAAACATGGTGCAAAAGATTTTATCAGAGCCTTATTCTACCTAATGAAAAGACAGTTCTCCAAATCCAGCCTACTCTAGGCTTCTTACTACATTTGAGGAGAATAAAGAAGTTATGAAATACTTGTGCAGTTCACAGCTCAGGGACAACAGGTCAACTAAAAGATTGAGAATTTATCATAATATAGGACATTTTCTCTCCCTTACATCTTACTAACCAACAGGGCTCCAGGGTAATAAGTGTGGTTAGTAGCTGAAAGATCTACAGGCCATACTGTATCTGAGAAGGAGTTCCTAAGGAAATCCAAAGATAACAAGAACAAATGAGTAATGAAAGCTGAGAAGGAAATTCAAAGGAAGATAAAAATATGGGTGATATACAGATACAGATTTAAAGCTTTGACAGCATATTAAATCACAGCCAGATTAATATAAATTCACTACTTACCATAATTCCTTGAGCCAGGATATCATATATGACTTTCAGCAAAAATTTACAAGACTTGCTGAAAGGTAAAAAACAAAAAACAAAGAAGTCAGAAGCATAAAGTAATCTTTTAAGGGGAAAAGTATGGTATATTTTTTGATTATCTAATAGGGAATTTAAAACAGTTATGATTAACATGTGGTAAGGTTTATAATGAAAAAAGTTAATATTACTCAAAACAGAAAACTGTACAAATAATAAGAAATTCTAGAAATCAGTAACACTATAAAATTATGATGGCTTTTATGGACTATTGTATTAGGAGTGATGTATATCTTAATAGGCTCATCAGTGAAGACTGGACAATGCTAAGGAAAGAAACACTGAGCTTGAATCTAGGTCAAAAGCAATTTTTTAAACTGAACAGCAAATTAAATAAAATAATAATAATAATAGGGGCATAGGGGCACCAGTGTGCCTCAGTCAGTTAAGTGTCAGATTCTTGATTTCAGCTCAGGTCATGATCTCAGGGTCATGAGATGGAGCTCTGCATTGGGCTCCAGGCTCAGTGCAGAGTCTGCTTCAGATACTCTCCCACTGCCCTTCCCCCCACCCATGTGTGAATGTTTCTCTCACACTCTCACTCTCTCAAATAAATAAATAAAGCTTTAAAAAAATAATAATTATAATGATAATAATAATAAATAAAACATAACATTTAAGAACTATAGGGAAACTTCTAAAGGTATAATATACATGTAATTGGGATACAGCAAGATAAAAGAAAGAAAATGGAGAAGAATAAATTTTTGAAGTAACAGTGGCTAAATTTTTTTCAAAATTAGTTACAGATACAAAGGCAAAAATCCCGGAATCTTAGAGAACACCAACCAAGATAATACCAAAAATTGTATCCTCAGTATATATTATATTCAAATTGCAGAAAACCAAAGACAAAAATAAAGTCTTGAATGAGGCTAGAGAGAGGGGGACATCTTACCTACAGAATAGGTACAAAAAATATAGAAGACTGTTCAGAAACCACACAAGCAAGAAGAGAGTGAAGTGGAATATTTAAATTGTTGGGGAAAAAACAACAGCAGTAACATAGAATTCTTCAAAAGTATGGTCTTTCAAAAGTGAAGGAGAGAAAAAAAAAAGTTTCTCAAACAAATAAAAAATAGAGGGAATTTCATACAGAACTGTCCTAAATTTTTTTAAAAATTTTATTTATTTATTTGATAGAGAGAAATCACAAGTAGATGGAGAGGCAGACAGAGAGAGAGAGGGGAAGCAGGCTCCCTGCTGAGCAGAGAGCCCGATGCGGGACTCGACCCCAGGACCCTGAGATCATGACCTGAGCCAAAGGCAGCGGCTTAACCCACTGAGCCACCCAGGTGCCCCTGTCCTAAATTTTTTTAAAACAAACAAACAAAAAACTCAGGAGAAGAAATAAGATAGGTCAAAAACTCCAATTCACATTAAAAAAAAAAGAAAGAGCATAGAGAAGGAAAAAATAAAGGTAAATAAAATCTTTTGCTTTTACCTCTTAAAAATAAAGGGATGGCAAAAGATGTATCTTGCTAACATTAATTAAAAGAAAGCTGGAATCCTAAATTAATTTCAGACAAAAAATATTTCAGCACAAGTGAAAATCTCAGGGAGAAAAAGAGACTTTGCATAATGATAAAGGAGTCATTTTTCTAAGAATACATAGCTGTACCTGTATGTATGGTACTTGTATGTGTATAGGCTTATAATTATACCTGTATACCTTGCATGTACCTAATAAGAGAGGATCAAATACATGATACTGATATTGCTAGAAATTCTAGGAAAACTTCACAAATTCAACTCTCCTTTTAGTACATGATTGCTCAAGTGGACAGGAAATCACAAGGAGCTTGTTGGCCTAAACTTCCCTATAAATAATCTTGATGTAATTAAAATGTATAGACTATCCCATCTAGCAACAGCATAATGCACATTCTTCTTTTAAAGCCCACATGAAAAATTCACCAAATAGACTGCATTCTGAGGAATAACATTTATCTTAACAATATTTTAAAGATGGTGTCATACAAAAAATATTAGACTAAAATGGAATTAAATTAGAAATCAATAACAGAAAGATAGCTGGAAAAATCCCCAGTTATAATAACTAACACACTTAAATAATACATGGCCAAGGAAGTTTCTAATGATCTTTCATAAACATTGAAACTGAAAGAAAATGAAAATAGTACTTATCAAAATAAGTGAAGCACAGTAAAAGCAGATTTAGAGGGAAATTTATAGCATGTAAAGCATATATATTAGAAAAGAAAAAAGATTTAAAATAGTCCAAGCTTCTACCTTGGGAAACTAGAGAAAGAAAAACAATTTAAGCCCAAAGCAAACAGAAGGAAAGAAGTAATAAAAATTAAAGTTGAAATCAATGAAATCTAAAACTTAATAAATTAAATATAATCATTTCTTTGAAAAACATAACTATGAAAACTTACACAGGAGAAGCAGATTATCTCAATAAGTCTATTTCTATTTAAAAATATAAATCAAAAAGTAATATTTTTCCAAAAAAGGAAACAGTAGCCTATATGTTTTCACTAGTGAATTCTGCAAAAATTGAAGAGATCATATTAATTCTTTACAATCTCTTCCTCAAAACAGAAGCAGAGGGAACTCTTCCTAATACATTTTACAAAGCCAACATTACCCTAAAATCAAAAGCAGATAGAAATAAAAGAAATGAACAATCATTCACAGAAAGACTTAGATACATTTTAAATCCATGTAACTAAGTTAAAGAAGCCAGCTACAAAAATCTCTATATAAATCTAGAGGAAGTACTGGCATAAGTTATGTAGATAATCATCCCAAACAAAGCAAAACAAAATAAACAAGATGTGGGGCACCTGGGTGGCTCAGTGGGTTAAGCCACTACTTCGGCTAAGGTCATGATCTCAGGATCCTGGGATCAAGTCCAGCATCGGGCTTTCTGCTCAGCAGGGAGCCTGCTTCCCTCTCTCTCTCCCTCTCTCTGCCTGCCTCTCCATCTACTTGTGATCTCTCTCTGTCAAATAAATAAATGAAATCTTAAAAAAAAATAATTAAACAAGATGTACTGGCTCTGGGAGGAGTCAAGATGGTGGAGAAGTAGCAGGCTGAGACTACTTCAGCTAGCCGGAGATCAGCTAGATAGCTTATCTAAAGATTGCAAACACCTGAAAATCCATCGGCAGATCGAAGAGAAGAAGAACAGCAATTCTGGAAACAGAAAAACAACCACTTTCTGAAAGGTAGGACTGGCGGAGAAGTGAATCCAAAGCGACGGGAAGATAGACCCCGGGGGGAGGGGCCGGCTTCCGGCAAGCTGTGGAGCAAAGGAGCACAAAATCAGGAATTTTAAAAGTCTGTTCCGCTGAGGGACATCGCTCTGGAGGCTAAACCGGGGCGAAGCCCAGGCGGGGTCAGCGAGGCCTCAGGTCCTGCAGGGTCACAGAAGGATCGGGGGTGTCTGAGTGTCGCAGAGCTTGCGGGTATTGGAACAGGAAAGCCGGCTGCAGAGACAGAGCCGACAGTAAGCTCACAGCTCGGTGTTACCTTGAACCGGTCGCAGGCTCAGTGAGCTCAGAGCGCGGCTGGAGGTCAGGCAGACGGGAGTAACTGGGCGCTGTTCTCTGAGGGCGCACTGAGGAGTGGGGCCCTGGGCCCTCGGCTCCTCCGGGCCGGAGACCAGGAGGCCACCATTTGTATTCCCGTCCTCCGGAACTCTACAGAAAGCGCTCAGGGAACAAAAGCTCCTGAAAGCAAACCCAAGTGGATTACTCACCCCGGCTCGTGATAAGGGCGGTGCAATTCTGCCTGGGGCAAAGACACTTGAGAATCACTACACCAGGCCCCTATCCCAGAAGATCAACAAGAAATCCAGCCAAGACCAAGTTCACCTACCAAGGAGTGTGGTTTCAATACCAAGGAGAGCAGCAGAATTCCAGAGGAGGAGAAAGCAAAGCACAGAACTCATGGCTTTTTCCCTGTGATTTTTTTTAGTCTTGCACTTAATTTAATTTTTTTCTTTTTCATTTTTTGTTTTTGTTTTTTTTCTCGCCTTCTGGTTAAATTCTTCTTTTTTAACTTTTACCCTTTTCTTTTTTAAGGTTTTTAACTAGTTTATCTAATATATATATATTTGCTTTTTTATATTTTTCTTATTTGTTTTCCTTTTTTAAAAATTCTTTTCTTTTCTTTTTTCTTTTTTTTTTCTTTCTTCCTTTTTGAACCTCTTTTTATGCCCTTTCTACCCCCTCACGATTTGGGATTTCTTCTAAATTGGTTAAAGCAAAAAAATAAATAAATAAAAAAATAAATTGGCTAAAGCATATTTTCCTGGGGTTGTTGCCATCCTTTTAGTATTTTACTTGCTCCTTCATATAATCTTATCTGGACAAAATGACAAGATGTAAAAATTCAACACACAAAAAAGAACAAGAGGCAGTACCGAAGGCTAGGGACCTAATCAATACAGACATTGGTAATATGTCAGATCTAGAGTTCAGAATGACAATTCTCGAGGTTCTAGCCGGGCTCGAAAAAGGCATGGAAGATATGAGAGAAACCCTCTCGAGAGATATAAAAGCCCTTTTTGGAGAAATAAAAGAACTAAAATCTAACCAACTTGAAATCAAAAAAGCTATTAATGAGGTGCAATCAAAAATGGAGGCTCTCACTGCTAGGATAAACGAGGCAGAAGAAAGAATTAGAGATATAGAAGACCAAATGACAGAGAATAAAGAAGCTGAGCAAAAGAGGAACAAACAGCTACTGGACCACGAGGGGAGAATTTGAGAGATAAGTGACACCATAAGACGAAACAACATTAGAATAATTGGGATTCCAGAAGAAGAAGAAAGAGAGAGGGGAGCAGAAGGTATACTGGAGAGAATTATTGGGGAGAATTTCCCCAATATGGCAAAGGGAACGAGCATCAAAATACAGGAGGTTCAGAGAACGCCCCTCAAAATCAATAAGAATAGGCCCACACCCCGTCACCTAATAGTAAAATTTACAAGTCTCAGTGACAAAGAGAAAATCCTGAAAGCAGCCCGGAAAAAGAAGTCTGTAACATAAAATGGTAAAAATATTAGATTGGCAGCTGACTTATCCACAGAGACCTGGCAGGCCAGAAAGAGCTGGCATGATATTTTCAGAGCACTAAACGAGAAAAACATGCAGCCAAGAATACTATATCCAGCTAGGCTATCATTGAAAATAGAAGGAAGGAAAAAAGCTTCCAGGACAAACAAAAACTGAAAGAATTTGCAAACACCAAACCAGCTCTACAGAAATTATTGAAATGGGTCCTCTAAGCAAAGAGAGAGCCTACAAGTGGTAGATCAGAAAGGAACAGAGACCATATACAGTAACAGTCACCTTACAGGCAATACAATGGCACTAAATTCATATCTCTCAATAGTTACCCTGAATGTGTATGGGATAAATGCCCCTGTCAAAAGACACAGGGTATCAGAATGGATAAAAAACCAAAACCCATCTATATGTTGCCTCCAAGAAACTCATTTTAAGCTTGAAGACACCTCCAGATTTCAAGTGAGGGGGTGGAAAAGAATTTACCATGCTAATGGACATCAGAAGAAAGCAGGAGTGGCAATCCTTATATCAGATCAATTAGATTTTAAGCCAAAGACTATAATAAGAGATGAGGAAGAACACTATATCATACTCAAAGGGTCTGTCCAACAAGAAGATTTAACAATTTTAAATATCTATGTCCCCAACGTGGGAGCAGCCAACTATATAAACCAATTAATAACAAAATCAAAGAAACACATCAACAATAATACAATAATAGTAGGGGACTTTAACACTCCCCTCACTGAAATGGACAGATCATCCAAGCAAAAGATCAGCAAGGAAATAAAGGCCTTAAACGACACACTGGACCAGATGGACATCACAGATATATTCAGAACATTTCATCCCAAAGCAACAGAATACACATTCTTCTCTAGTGCACATGGAACATTCTCCAGAATAGATCACATCCTCGGTCCTAAATCAGGACTCAACCGGTATCAAAAGATTGGGATCATTCCCTGCATATTTTCAGACCACAATGCTCTAAAGCTAGAACTCAACCACAAAAGGAAGTTTGGAAAGAACCCAAATACATGGAGACTAAACAGCATCCTTCTAAAGAATGAATGGGTCAACCAGGAAATTAAAGAAGAATTGAAAAAAATCATGGAAACAAATGATAATGAAAATACAACGGTACAAAATCTG